>NC_139692.1:19949058-20549058 GCF_964106915.1 Podarcis gaigeae | reverse complement strand
CCACAGCGCCACCCGCGTCTCTACCAATCTGTTTATAAAGGTAAAGGTACCCCTGCCCAAACGGGCCAGTCTTGACAGACTCTAGGGTTGTGCGCTCATCTCACTCTAGAGGCCAGGAGCCAGCGCTGTCTGCAGACACTTCCGGGTCATGTGGCCAGCGTCACGAAGCTGTTCCGGCGAACCGGCACCAGAGCAGCACACGGAAACGCCGTTTACCTTCCCGCTATAAAGCGGCACCTTTTTATCTACTTGCACTTAAGGGTGCTTTCGAACTGCTAGGTGGGCAGGAGCTGGGACCGAACGTCGGCAGCTCACCCCGCCGCGGGGATTCGAACCGCCGACCATGCGATCGGCAAGTCCTAGGCGCTGAGGTTTTACCCACAGCGCCACCCGCGTCCCAATCTGTTTATACAGCACTTTAATTTGCATCTACAAGGCGGTGTAGAAGTTTGAGAGAAAGGGCCTCTGCTCCTTTAGAGTGCACCTTTTAGCAAGAGAAATTGGGTGTCAAACCCTTTGGCTGGAGAGTGTTAAGCCCTCCAGCTCTCTCATTCCCCCTTGCCATTTCCTCCAGCTGCTAATTCATCTCCGACCTTCAACAAGTGGCAATCACCTAGGCAGATGTGTTGGCATGGCAACGGCTCCAAGGAGACGCTCTGCTTGCACTTGCCAGTGCCTGACCCACAGTCACCTTGTGCAGGAAGAGAAGCTGCGGCCCCCTCCCGCCCCCCAGGTTACTGTTACAGCCATACTTGGATTAGTGGGCATAATGCATAAATCTCCATCTCTGCAGCCTTGCATGCAGCAGCCACAACGCACCTGAGGAATGGAAGCAGTGGGGGTTGTTCCCAGAAGAAGCAAAGAAAGCAGTTGATATTCAGTCTGGACATGTATCGAGATTCTTGTTCTGGCTGAATCAACCCGTCACAATTAACGCTGGTATCTCTGTGTTGCTGATGTAACTGGGAGGTCTTAGGAGAGCCTTTCAACCCAGCAGTTCTTAGCGTATATGTGTTGGCTCAGTAAACCTTACAAGAACCCTGTAAGGTAGACCAGAGTCATCCCTGTCGTGGGGGGGTGTTACTTAATTGACACAGAAATTCCCACTGGTGAGCTCACAGCAGACACAAGGTTTGAAGTGCAGACGTATCGACTCATACATAACTTGCCCTCTTAGCTGTGACGCTGCACCAGCTCCCAAATATGACAGCTGAGACTTGAAACGTGGAGTTCAAGAGATCAATTTTCCAGATACCGGCTGTGAACCTTGATGGAGATTATATGCCTGCAAGCCAATAATGAATAAGCAGAGGAGGTGAACTTAGAAAGGAGACTAGAAAAGGCCACATGCCCACATCTGTCCTGAGTTGTCCTTAAGTCTGGGGTCTTGGCCACTGACCTAGTTGCTGTCTCTTGGCCTCAATGTTGCATCTGTAAAATGGGAATATATGACCTCTCTTTCACATTGCTGTTGTGATTGCAAAGACAATAAGCACCTTACAACTACTAAAACGTTTTACCCAGTGGCATAGCGTGGGTTGTCAGCACCTGGGGCAAGGCAAGTAGTTTGCACCCCCTAACCCATGGATTTGCGCCCCCTAACCTGTGGATTTGCGCCCCCTAACCCTAACCCCCAGATATTGCACCCAGTGTGGCTGGCCCCCCCTGCACCCCCCACGCTACGCCACTGGTTTTACCTCAAGTGAGCCTCTTTGGATCGGCAGAGGGGTTTGAGTTCAAGACCAGTGAATGGCCAGGAAGTGTTTTGTGACTTGCCGATTGAGGTGGGTTATTTATTGACACTTGCCTTTCTTTCTCTCTCTCTCTCTTCCAGTGAGCCTCAAGCTCTGAGGGGTCCGCACAGCCGACACTCCTTGCCAGAGCAAGCCTGACATCAGCAGTTGCCAAGGAAACGGGTTTATTATTATATTTATTATTATCAAAACCACGTTCTTTGGAAATTTAACGAAGTGCCCATCCGTCATTCCCTTTCTTGCCACTGTGGGGGCTGGTATCTTGGACAACACCTGGCTGGCATCCTAACCCCTCCAAACAACAACATAACATGTTTGTCCTTAGAGTCAGTGGCTGCCTCTGCAGGCTTGCTGTGAGCAAAGGGAGGGGCGGCATTTGGCATATTGAGTAAGTAGGCTTCCGCCTTGGCTGTCCCTGGTGAATGGGTAGGGGCAGCCATGTCACCTGTCACTGAATCGTAGAAAGGTAGAGTCAACTACCTGGAGGAGCATCCTTTCAGACTGGAAGGACAATGCAGGCTTTCTCCCGGGTAAGTGGGATTACAATGGCAGACTAAACTTTCCGAGTCAAAACAGCCTTATAGCCAGCTTTATCTAGAAACAAATACTGGATCCATTAATCCATTAATAGCATTAAGTCATTTCAAGCATGTTGGAAACCCGATATATTTCTGTTCTCACCCTTCCGTTTGGGCGTTCCAAGGCTGTTGCTATTTTTGTGTGGGTTTCCATCACAAACTGGCCAAATCCCGGCTGTACAATTACTGTTGATGGTTGATGATCAGACTTTTACCGTAAGGGAAGTGACTGGGAAACATCCGTGAAAGTGCAGGCCGACCCTTGCTTTGACGCAACCTCATCTAATCTCCCCACAAATTGGGATGAGTACTCAGCCAGCAAGTTGTTCAGAAGCATCCTAGGATTCCCACTGTCTTACCACATAAATTTGGGGTATGGGTCTGCCCAGTAGTACTTGGATTAAAAAAAAAAAAACCAGCCTGCAAAGCAATTTACACGCACTTTGTGGTAAGAGGTTGTCTGTAGGATTCAGCCACTGTGTTTTTTTGTGACTTGACTCCTGGACTTGATGAATGCAGACCCTCATTTTCTGAAGGCCTTTTGTACATTACGTGTGTCCGACACATATATTCCTCTCTGTGCCAGTATGCTTTTATTTTCTCTTTCTTGTTTTCCAAAGGGCTTATATAATTGTTTGATTTTTCAAATCAGAACCCTGTGGGAACTGCAGCTGCTTAGAAAATGCAAGCACCTCTGCTAACAACGGTTCTCATAATAACCTTCCCTTTTATACCAAAATTCCCAGGGATGCTTTGGAAGCCAGTATCCTTCCAAGTCATCTTAGTGTTGTAAGCTTTCAGGGATCCACCTCTACAAAGCAAGGAATTATGTGGATATTGGGGGGGGGGGGGGTTCTTCGTACCACCAGTTACAAAATATTATGATCATTCCTGTCTCTGCGTGTTCTCCGGCTCTCGGCCTGCAATTCTTGCCTCATGCCCCCGATGCACTTCAAAGCCCACTGGCTCCTGTTCCTGCCTCTCTTTTATCAGCTATTTATTTATCCTTGTTCCAGTTCAAAGTCCAAAACCTTCCAGTCTTGTTTTGTTAACATTTTCCCCCCTCAAAAACAAGCGCATTTTTGATAAACAGCCAGCAGGGCTGGGCTGAGCGTTCTCTTTGTGGTGGTACCAAGGGGAATTTATTCTGGCACTGCGAGGATCCCATCACAGTTGCTCATGAGGAGCAGCAAAGGTTGAGCAGCAACCCTTCCCCCTATTTGTTCCCTACTTAACATGCATGCCAGACCTCTTTATTACTTGCTGTGTTTTGAAAAACAGGGGTCAGATAAATGGCAAGCCCTTATTGGGGAGCACAGTATGATCCCCAAACAGCCCACTTCTTCACATTATTAAAAAACGAAACGATAAGTGAGTCTGGTATTCTTGATGCCACAAATAAACTATTAAAGGTATAATAAAACACCAAGTGCCGTTCAGTGAAATTAGCAACCGAAAGCCTCTGCCTCAAGAAATTTCCAAACGTTTGGCAGTCAGGGAAGTAGACATGGGCAAATACCCTTATACCAATTTGCGCCAGGAATAAGGGATTTTATGCAAGGGGCTCCCCTCATAAAGGGACATTTGAGCAATGGTTTAAAGGAAGGAAAGGTGGTGGCCCCCTGGCAGAGCATCAGAGAGGCAAGGAAGGGGCCACCGCTGCTTTTGCTTCTCCCCAATTCAATCCCTGGGATGCAGCTGGCGCTGTGGGTTAAACCACAGAGCCTAGGGCTTGCCGATCAGAAGGTCGGCGGTTCGAATCCCCACAACAGGGTGAGCTCCTGTTGCTCGGTCCCACCTCCTGCCAACCTAGCAGTTCGAAAGCACGTCAAAGTGCAAGTAGATAAATAGGTACCGCTCCGGCGGGAAGGTAAACGGCGTTTTCATGCGCTGCTCTGGTTCGCCAGAAGCGGCTTAGTCATGCTGCACACGTCCCGGAAGCTGTACGCTGGCTCCCTCGGCCAGTAAAGCGAGATGAGCACCGCAACCCCAGAGTCGGCCACGACTGGACCTATTGGTCAGGGGTCCCTTTACCCTTTACCTTTAATTCAATCCCTGGTGTCACCTGGTAGGGCTGGGAATGCCCCATCTGAAACCTTGGAGAGCCACTGCCAGTCAGTGCTGGTGAGGCTGAGCTAGATTCATCTCTGGTCTGGCTTGGTAAATGGCAGCTTCCTGCGTCTTAAGGGCCATATATCTCAGCAATGGGGGATTTGCTTGCCCACAGAAGGCCCCGCTTTCAAATCCCAGCAACTCCTGTTAGGACTGGGGAAACCTCCAGTCCAAAACTCTGTGGAGAGCTGCTGCCAGCCAGTGCAGGCAATGCTGAGCTGGAGGGACCGATTCTCTGACTCGGCATATATAAGGCAGCTTCCTCCCTTTGTCATTTATGTGAGAGAGCAGGCGAGTTGCACGCTGCGAGCTGTTTCCAGCTGGCAACTGCTGCAGCCCCGAGCCCAGCGCGAACTCATTCTTTCAGTCAACAGCGAGGCTTCGCAACAGCAGGGGGATTAATGCAAAGAGGCAGCTTGCTCGGCTCCCTCCGTGCTTCACCCACCAGCTCATCGCCCCCATAAAGAGGGAGGGGAGGTCGTCACTGGAAAGTCAACGTTAGTGCTTCAGACAGAGAGAGGTAGCCGGACAGGGTGACCTGTGGACAGAGAACAGGGTTGTCTGTTTTTCTCCTGCAGAGTGAGCGGGCCGAAGTTGTCACAGTGCGCTCTTGGATGCGAATCCAGAGGGAAACAAGAGCTCTTCTGAATGCAGATTGAGGCAGCAACTGGGAGGCAGCCAAAACCAACGCCAAGGCCTCAGGCTCCCTGGAGAAAGGGTCGCTGCATTCCTGGCGGCTGCCTGGTCACAAGGCGAGCCTGATGGTGACGCAACGCTGTCTGTTTACTGCCAGGAGCGAGCCCAGGAAAGAGCCTGCCCTGAGCAGACCCTTGCGGTGCCAAGGCGAACTGAGGTCAAGGCTCCTCCTTCTGGAAGCCAGGCAGGGGGTGACGAAAGACCCTGCTAAGGAGGCAAGGCCTCTCAAGTGCGGTGAAGGTGGATTTGGTGGGAAGTGAAGGGGGATTTCCCCCCTTTATTCCAATGGCCTAGTGTGTTTTGAGCATGGGCTGTTTTCCAAAGGGGACAAGTGCTGGCTGGTTCTCAGGACCGGCCCGAGAACTTCTGCTACCTGAGAGGGGGAAGGACAAATTGCATATTTCACGCCTGTAGGGTGGAAGGCAGGGAGACCAACAGTAGGTGGCGCCAGAGCCAATGAAAGTGGAGCCACCCTGAGCTCTTGTAGGTTGAAGGCAGACAGGTTGCTGGGGCAGTGCCCCCTTTTCCCCTAATGCAGCAGCCTCCACTGCTCACAACCCCTTCCATGCACAGACTGGCAGGTGGCTTTTCAATGTTGACAACGTCCTCTGCTGTACCTGAAGGCAGGATGAAGAGCACCTGTCACACCTCATGGTCCACATAGCTCTGTCCTCCAGTACCACCACCACTCCCCTTCCCTTCCCTTCCCTTCCCTTCCCACTCCACCCCACATTTGCTTCCTTCCTCTACCCAATATTAGGGCTGGCCTTTCTAGATCCCCAGCTCCAGATTACTTCTGTCCTCTGGTGAGCCCAATGAGGGGAGGGACGGGATGGGAGTGATTTGACCTCTGCAAATCAACAGACATAGTGGCTCTTGGAAAGTGTCAGGCAGTGGGGTTAAGGGGAAAGGATTATCCATAGATAACACATTTTTCAGCAGCTTTGAGATTTTATCGCGTGTTATTTTGCTGCCTTCGCCTTTTCTTCTTTGAGATTAAGGAATCCACAGGGCGAGCCTCTGGATCCAATGCTTTCTCTGGATGAATTCGTTTTCTATGCAGTTGGGAGTGTTTCCCCACAAGGGACATTAAAACCTGGACACATACCCTTGGCCTCAGGTGGTATATGCAACCCAGCAAAAGCTTCCCCATTGATTTTATAGCACCAGCCTGAAGATGACGAGTGAGACCTCGTCGAAACGTCGCCTAGACACCCCAACTTTTACACGGGAAGACACCCGAGGACACCAAAACCTGCATTCCTGTACCCGTGAAAATCTACGAAAGCATATATATATATATATATATATATATATATATATATATATATATAGTGGTCTGAAGAGGGTGACTCTTTGGTAAGTTATCTTGATCCTTTTTTGAGAGATTGAAAAGTTGTATTGCAAGGAGAGAGAACATTATCCTGCAACCATAGAACAGCAGAGGGTAGGTATTTTGGGGGAGGCAACAGCTCTGCTGGAGCAGTATGCTTGCACCACAAGCTTATGCCTGCCATGCTGACTCACAAGCTTAGTGGGCACAATAGATTGTAACTGGTGTGTGAACTGCTGTAGAGACAACCTGGAACCTCCTCAGAATTTGGTGCTGGTCCAGAAACCCCACCCTGCTTGTGTTCCAGGGTCTGTCAGTTCGATTAGTAATCCAGATGCAGCTGCTTTGTTGTTATGCTTGATAATGTTAGGCAGCCCCGAGGGAATGCACAATGTTTCACCCATTAGGCTGAATACACCCTGTTGTAAAACACACTTCTGATTCTCTTAGTAAGACCCCATTCGAACAGCCCTGCAGTGACCAGGTTTCTCTCACTGAGAAAAAGGTGTTGAAAATTTGGTCATAGATCATTGGTCGAGCCTCTGCCTTGAATGCAGAAGGCCCTGGTTCAGTCCCTCCCAACTCTAGGTAGGGTCAGGAGAGAACCAGTTCTGGTTGATGCCCACTGAGACCATTAAGGTAGAAACAAAGCTAACAGGCAGCACAGCCAGAGCCAAGGGCAGGTAGAGACATCTCTTGATTGGTTGCAAGTAAATAAAGTAGGCCGGTGCAGACTAGCTGAGGTCAGAGCTTGGTAAGGCTGTGCCCTGTTAGCCCTCACAGAGTAGCCTCCACTAGAGGTCACCCTGCCTGAAACCCTCAAGAACTGCTGCTAGTCAGTGTAGACAATGCTAAACTAGATGGGTCAATGGCAGCTTCATATCAGTGGACCAGGGTCACTAGCAGGAAGGAAATACTGGTTCCAGGTCTTAGCTGCAAAAGGATTCATTGGTCATTAATGTGATCGCTCAGAAGTCGGGGAGGGGGGAGTACCCAAGCTTTAATTGAAGCATGCAAAGTCAGCTTTTTACTGCAAGTTCCTGGTAGTGACAAATATTAAAACTCGGGCAACAACAAAGTTCTGTACTGGATGTCAAAGGTTAGTTGAGCTGCAGAAGAGGAATTCCTAAGAAGCAAAGAGCCTCTTATTTTCTCTGGCCAGCATCCCCTAGTTGAGAACTGTGGCAAAAAATAACTGATCTTTATGAGCAGATCTTGCATTGAGGCAGCAGTTTCCTAATCTAATAATAGGCCCCGAGCTTGTTGATGGCATGATTCATGCTGCATTGCATAAACCAGCTGGAAGGGTCGCTCCAGTCTCCAGAACATCAGCTCGAGACATCGTGACTAACAAAACTCCCAGCTGCTCTCTGCCTTTTTGTACATAGCAAGGCACACGTGAGCCTCTTCTTTGCCCTACTGAGCAAATGGGGACGGAGGCCACGCATGCACGGTTGCACCAATGTGCAAAAGCTCTTGTGGTGAGGACGATATGCCTTCATGCAGCCTGCTTTGTGTAGCAAGATATTCCTAGCTGTTAAGAAGGGTTGAATTTTTTTTGCCTTTTGCAAAGCTGTTACAAGGCACAGGAGAGCACAGTTTCGGGGTGTGGGCAGGAGAGAAGCCAGTGCTGTTTAGAAGGACTAAAATGGCAATCAGCAAGTACAGTGTTTAAATGGGACCAGCACTCTCCTATTTCTTCTCTAAAGTATGTTAAAAGGGGGGAAAATCACCAGATTCTGAATCAGGCCACACTGGAGATCCCAGGCAGCCTCTGCTGTTTCCAAATAGGGACCAACTCAGCTGTGGCTGGAGAGGCTAGCAGCTCTCCTTAAGTGTGTTTCTGACACAACCCTTTCTCTTCTCCTCTTCACAGCTTTGCCCAGCCACATCTCCTGCTCTTCCTGTGAGGATGATGCGCCGGTTTTCCAGATTCACAACCTCTGTGTGTTGTTCCAGTGTTGGGGTGGAGATGTTCATTCAATCCCACTTCTGGCCACCCTGGTGGCAATGAATCTTTAGCCTGCAGCCCTGTTCCCATGTGAAATATTTAGTAACGTTATATTTTGTGGAAAAACTTAGCGGCTGCATTTTCTTCCTTACAATTCAAGTGAACAAGGTAAAGTGACCAAAACCAACTCATTTGCTTCTGGGACTGGCTTCCTCAAACATTTCTTCAGAATAACATGTTTTGTGATTTTTTTTTTAACATGCATAAGTTTAGGGTGAAAAATCATCTGCTGCCTCCCACTTCTTCAGGGGCCCCGGCTAGATGCATTAGCTGTACATGGTGAAGGATAGTCTCATTGGATGCTTAAAATGTCAGCTCTAGCCTCAGAAGGGAGACCTTGGCCTTCCCGTCATGAAATAAATCACCTGTTGCTCCCACATGTCGTCAGCACTTTTCTCATCTACTTTTGAGGCTGTGGATGATGCAGTTAGACTGGAGCTTTGGGTGCATGAAAGACAGAGAGAGACCAACACACGCACTTTCCTTCCACACCTAAAACTGCATTTGGGGGGGGATACAAGCCTAATATTTAATCACTAATGACACAGTTTCATAGTACATACAATGCAGACTGAATGAGAAGCCACTGTATTTCACAGCGACAGGTGTGCAGTGAGGAGGAGAGCTCCCTTCCACACTTTAGTAAATTTGGAAACATATTAAGCCAGACATTTCACAAAGAAGCTAGAATGTAGAGGTGGGGAAAGGAAACTTAAAACAAAAAAAACACCCTACACAAACCCATGTTTTGGCAGCAGCTGACAAGACAGACAATGGAGGTTTTTAAAATAAAAACCCACTCACGCACAAGTCAATGTTTCACTAAATTATGTAATTAACAGAGTCACAGTTCTCGAAAGTGCAAGTTATTTCTGCTCCATCTGAGTCAAGGAGGGCCTTTTCCCCTGAAGACCCACCAGGGAGCGTTGTGCATTCCTGCTGGTGAGGCTGTTTTCTCTCTCCAAAAGGCCTCTTAAAACACACACATACACCCCCCTCCCAAAATAAAAACTTCCCTCCGGGGTTGGCGAGATGTTCTGTGGTGGAGGGGAAATACTGAAAGACCCACAGCAGCCCCAGGCTACCTCTCAGCCAGAAACTTGGTAAACGTTCGCACAAACCAAGATTTTTGCTCCTGTTGACTCCTCAGCAAGATGATGCCTTGCTCATACTTTCCAGGAGTTTCTGAAAGCGAAGCAGAGCCTCCAAACAATGGCAGATCAGGTGGTCAGTAATATTGCAGCACAGCCAGCCAAAAAAGGGAAACCTTCCCAAGCATTTCCCTACCCACCCACCACAGCCACTGCCACTCTTACAAAAAATGGGAGTGGGCAGGTGGGATTGAGACACCTGAAGAAGAAGCCAGCATCTTCGGCCGGTTCTCGTTGGATCCCCAGAGGCTCGAGCTAGCCTCCAGCTTTCTTCCTGGCTTGCTTGAAGCGCCGAGGCTTCAGGATGGTATAGTTCATGTACGTTGTGTGCTGGTGGGACAGGAAGGGGATGTAGAAGGCCCGAAAGAACTTTGAGGACCTGGAAAGCCAAGGAAGCTTTTGAAAATAAAATGTATGACACACACATTGCTAGCTATTAATAGCAAACTTGGTGGTGGGAAGGCACCAAAACAGGCCTACCCACAGAGAAAGTGAGGGTTTCTAAGACTCCCTAGATGTGCAGGGGAAAATTAGAACATCAAGGGCAGTTGAACATCACTTATAGAGGAAAGAGGAACAAAAAAGAATTTGACAGGGAGGGCTGGCCTGCTTAAAGCCCCTGGTAGCTTATTGTATGCTTGAGGGGGTGGGGAAGTGCTAAGGCAGCTGGTGGGGAATGGGGAGGGTCTCCTTGGTTTAAAAGTGCTGGCACATGCCTTTGCTGCCTCAGCTGGGATCCCTAATCCATCCTGCCCTTTCCTCCCCCAGAACTGGAGCGCTCAGCCAATGCAGAATTAAATGGACCCAGACAAAGCTGTTGCCTGAGTAGCATAATTAGTCGATGGCTCTGAGTGCTCTCTAATTCAATTAGCAGCACCATTTATCAAAGCCAACTGAGAGTTACCACGGCACTGGCTGACGTCAATGGGGGACTCTTTGTGTCCCAGAAGCCTCTGGTTCAGCAAGCATGAATCGAGCAGCCAGGGTCATTCAGTTTCCCAGAGAAGAGGAACAGTAGTTGTGAGAAAGATAAAACGCACTCATCAGGCAGCAGGCGCAGAGTGGCAGCCCAGCGCAGCAGCCCCCACTGGCTCTCCTGTGTTTGTGCACTGGTCCCTCCTACCCCAGCCTCCAAGCCCAAAATGTTACTTGAAAACCCATATCTCAGCTACAGCCCTGCTATATTACTACATTTACACAAATAGTTTCAAGAGCAGAATTGTGGCAGTCTCAGGTACAGAATGCAGCAGGAGCAGCTAAACTTAAGGCCCACCCATGCAGAAATTCCCTGAGAACACTGAGCAGTGGTCATGGTCAGGCCGGTGGTTTTTGATTTACACAGTGCCTGGAGACCACAAAGGGGGGGGGGGGGCAGAGAAACAGACAGTTGTTAGTCCGCATTCTCCCCTTGAGGGTTCAGGAGTTAGGCAGCTGGCTGCGCTGCAGTGGAGGTCAGCCGGGCTGAGAGAGGGGCAGCCAGCCAGAGGTTCGAGTCCGTTTGCAAGCAGCCACGTGACCTCCCCTCTCCCTCCATCTCCTCGGTCAAATTCCAGTCTCTGAAAACAGCCAATAGCTATTAACAGATCCATTCCCCTGCACACACCCGCCACTCTCTCTTTTTGGAACCGCTATGTTTGGATCGACGGAGCAGCTGCCAGATCTAGAGGCTGCCAAAATCCAGCATGCCCCCGGCTCTCACTCTTCCTCCCTCTGAACTAGGAGCAAGCAGTAACCAGCTGTCACTGCTACAGGCAAGTCAACGGAGGGTCTTCCACCAGGTTCCCATAAAAAGGAAGGAGTGGAAAGGGCTCAGGGCTTCAATTCATGCTTGCTGCTTAGAATATTCAGGGATTAAACTTATGCCAGGACTGATCCCCAGTAACTTTTCAGTTTTTAAGCCCCCCGCTTCCCTTTGGAACATATAAAATAATGAAAGTGACACTTCCTCTGAGCGTGTGCAGAACAAACACATCTGACATTTGAGGAAAGGATTTCCCCAAGGTGAGGAGGGCAGACTTAAGGTCAGATATCTTTCTTTTCAGAAACGAAAGCACTGGAGATATAGAAATGCATTGACAGTGAGACAAATATGTTTTGCGAATGAATAAGCCAAACCACAGTGAAAAATACCACTTCATCACACATAGAATTACTGCCAGGCTGCACAAGCTATGGAATATTTAACACCATGTAATTTCTTCAGATTCAGTATTGGCAGAAGTGGCCAAGGATGGAAGCAGCTGCTTCGGATGCTGCCTCTCTGGGTCGCCAGCACAGTCAGCTGAACCTCTTCCTGCCACCACCACACCCCCCCCCCCCCCGAGCTGCCAATTGAGATACTCCAGCAAGCTGGTAACCTATTAACACATCTCCCACTGCCACCTTCCTTGGGGAAATTCTCGCAGAGCTGGCTTCCCATCCACCCACTCATCAAGCTTTTTATTTATTTTTTAAAATAACAATTCTCGATCAGGCTCTTATATTTTAAAATATATAAAGAGAAAAGCGTGGGGAGTGCTGGGGAAGCCAGACAGCTGGTGAACACTTCTGAGGAGCCAGACATGTCGCAGCCATCAACGTGAGGCTGGAGGGGGAAGAGGAAGTGGATTGCATGGGACCCGAAATCCCACCCTCAGTGTCTCATGAGTCTGACAGATCTTTCCTGAAAGGTGAGCCCCCCTGGGACCAGTAGACTTGGGAGCAAAACTTCAGCCAGAACAGTTGCCGAGAGGAAGAGGATGACACAGGGGAAATGCAAATTTAGAAGTGAGGGGATGTGATTAACTTCACACCTCAGTAATCTTTTTAGCAGTCTACAACTCACTTGCAAGGGAAAGGGGGGAAGGTAGGAAGAAGAGTGCTGCTGGCTGCCAACAGTCCTCCCTGCTTGGGGGGGGGGTTCCTTCCTTCTCGACCTCTAGCATGACTCAAACCCCGGGCCAAGTCATCCCAAAAGGAAATTTTATTGAAAATCCACCAGCAGTGCAGGCTGTTGCCATTCCAAACACCATTGTGATAAGGAGTAGACAGAGCAGGTGCAGTTTGCCTGTACAGATTAAGAGTGTGTGCGCGCACACACACACACATGGCTACTGCTCCCTTTTTCAGGCAACGACTTTTCCATCCCTCCCTCCCTCCCCAAAAGATGCAAGTTCCCGAATTGAGTCTTGCAGAGATCCCTAACTAGGCAGAATGCGCCCCCTATAGCCCTCCTTTTCCCCTTGTGCTTTTCAGCATCTTACCTTGAACTATCCAGGAAAGGCTTGTAAGCGATACTGATCCATTCTTCCCTGTTGGCTGCATACCGTGGCTCCCTGGGTGCTTCGGTTGCAGTGTCTAAATCCACCAGGTAGTGGCATTTGGAAATGTCAAACTGGAAGGGAGAGAGGACATTTTGGGTTGGTTCCCATCTCCTACAGGGATGCTGCTCACACAGCATTAGGACTCCTACTCTTTGCAGGGACAACATCTCCTTGCCTGTCTCATCAGTAGAACAACAACAATTGGGATGCCTTTCTGCATTACAGCTGTCTCACATATGCACATTTGGGCCACAGGTTGTACTGTGCATAAGAGTTTATATTTTTAGGACCTGGGTGTGTCTGTTCTGCTTGCACCCTGTGACAACTTGGTGACTGAAGTTACATTTTGTTTTTTTAAAATACTTGAGTGTCCAGGCACTTATCACGGAAACAGCTTTGTCCAAATGCAGTGACGTCCCCCAGCTATGGCCGCTTATGTTTAAACAGGTACGTAGGAATCCCCCACATGCCAAAGAGAAGTTCTGCCCTGAAAGAAATCAAGAGTGCTGTTTCCCGTTGGGCACAGCAAGCGTGTCCTGTCCAAGGTACCAGAGAGAGGGGGGGGGGGGGGGAGAGATGCCACTTACGTATCTGGAGGGCTCTTCCTGGTTTTGGTCGTTCATGTCTGTTGGAATGATGCGAGTGGCCATTGGTCCCTTGGCAAATGGTTTTGGCAACTGGCCCCTGAACTCTGATGGAATGAACTGAAGCTGCCAACTGCAGGGAGTAAGAGGGAGGGGGTGATATTAAACCCTGTGGGCTTTTAACTTGCAAGCAAAATGCCACAGCAATAACCCAGCAAGGCAAAGGCTGTGAACACAGCTTGGGGTTGCCAGCTGTCCGCTACAGAACAGCTCACCGTAATCTGCAGGCCACAAGATGAGGATGTGCTTGTGATTCCTTCATGGGTGAATCAGGATTTGGGAGTGGGGTGTGTGTGTGCATGTTCACAGTCCCATTATCATTAACTGCTCTTCATGTTACATATTCTAGGGGCTTCCCTCATCAGAGGGCTGCAGACCATGGGGAAATGGAATGCTACAGTTGTGACAGGCCATTGGAGGGGGGCAGTGATAGGGGGAAACGTGCAGCACTCCTGAGAGTGCAAAGAGAACAAAGGCCAGAGTCAGGAAAAGAGGAAAACAAACAGGCTCCTGTAGGTACAAAGCCTTGCTAAATTCACATTTTGCCTACAAGCGCCAAGAAAGTTTACAGCTCAGGTATCATTCGGAGCCCGTCTGCTGCAACAGGGTCAGAGCAACCCTGGCAGAAGGTGCTTCAGTGGGGCAGGAGATCCAGAAAGCCTTTTTGTCCTTGATGCTCCTTAACTCATGCTCCAGTGACTCCAAGAACACAGCCCTCGGCTGCTGCCTGAGCCCTAATCACTGGCAAGGCCAGAGCTAATCCCAGCTCTTGCAACGCTGCAGCAGTTTTGACGTAGTCTTGGGCGAGTTTTGTTCCTCTTAATCATCAATCCCTTGTGATGGTGTTGGGATTTAATGCCTCGTTCTCTTTCTCTCTTTTTTTAAAGGTGGGGGGGGGGAGAGATATCCATCTGGCGCATTATGGTCTAGGTACCGTTAGGTTATTAAACCCTTGAATTTACAGCTACAGTAACGTCTGTGCAGGCAAAGCTGCCTCAGTTTGAAGCTGAAGGGGCAGGCATAAGCGCAGCCTGACGTGAGCATCAGTGTCACCATGAAAAGCTAAATGCAAAGCTGTGCTAATCAGTAGCACACACAACACACCCAGCCAAAAAAAATCCCACTTAAAATTCTGTGTTCAGCCAAACCAAAGTACATTACCGTAGGAGCTGGATTTGGCCATCTGCACTACCTGAGCAAATCTGAATCATGTCTCATCTTTTGAAAAGTCATTTTCTGCAATTATTTACATAATGGATGCAGATGAGGGGAGGAGCAAGGAGCTCACAGAAGCTCCTGTCCCCTTTGTATTAGCCATGAGGCCTAGAAACCTTGCTTTGTGGGGGTTTTTTAATCCTGAAGTGGGTTTTATAGGAAACTGAATTCTGCTCCTAATTCCACATTTTGCATTTTTTTTTGCTGCAGTCCTGCAAAATTACTTGTTTCATAAATTTATTTACTGCTTGATTGTAAACAAACAAACAAACATTCTCAAAGCGGTTTACAAAAAGAATTGAGCAATAAATATATTAGTAAAAAATATATATGAAACATTCGAAAGATGAAACCTGGCAATAAACCAAAAACACATCAAAATTGCAACTTCAACACAACACAACACTGCCCAGTGTTTAGGTCACAATGTCCAGGTCCTCTCTCCATCTCACAGGCCTCAACACCTTCCTTTGATTCCTGCAGTGGCCAAAAGCAACCCAGTTCTCATCACCATCAGTGAGCCTGGGGAGCTTGGCCACTGCAGCTGCTAATGAGGTCCACCCAAGTATTTACTCCTGGTCTATGCACAAATTGGTTATCTATGGTGATGAACAACACCTGCATCCTTGTGGGATAAACCCTGTTTGTGCCTTGACTTACTTATCTGGCAGGAGGAAGCTGCTGGGGAAACGGTGCCATTCCTTCCCCACACAAACGTGAACTGGCCTCCCCTCTGGCACAGTGTGGATTGTGGGATCAGTGGCGATTCTGTGGAATTCTGGGTACAGGTCAAGGGGCCCATGGTAACCTAAGAGGAAGAGACACTGTAAGTGAAAAAAAAGGAAGAAGATTTGGCTGTGCCTTTGTGCCTAAACAATTTTAGGAACCCCTTCAAGTCAGCATGAGCTTCCCTGAGCTATGATAAACTGTGAAAATGCCCTTCCCTTGCACTCAACAAAGTGAACCAGAAATTTACAGTTTCGAAAATGCCTTGTAAGGAGCCAAGCCACTGGCCCATATAGCTCAGCACTTTATCTACTAGGGATAGAAAACCTCTGGAACTCCAAATATTGGACTACACCACCCAGCATCTCTGACCATTAGTAATGATGACTGGGGCTGATGGGAGTGGGAGTCCAACAGGCTCCAACCAGCAGTGGCTCTCTAACATTCAGTCAGAAGTCAAGACTCTCCCAGTCTTACTTGAAATGCCAGAGACAGTATCTAAACCAGAGACTTCCCCAGTTTCTTAGCCACTATGCCACACCAGCTCTTACGATAAGGCCTCTTAACTTCAAAAGGGGCTCCTGCATGTGCTTTGCTAAGCATCCTAGGTTAGCTACCCAATTTCAGAACACACCTGAAGGATTTTACATTAAATCCCAAAGTCTCTGGGTATCCTTAAATCAGGAGAGAAGCAAAAGGGGCAGGAGAGAAAGAATCAAAAGAGTTGTTCAAATCCCATGGCTACCACCAATATTAACCACCAGAACAGACCAAAAGGCCTGAAAGACTCCCAAAAGATAGCTACGCTCAGACTTTGGCAAATAGGAATTCCAAAAGTTCTGATTCAGCTACCAAGAATGCCATTCTCTGCAGATGGTCAGGTGTCTCCTGCTCCATGGTTTCTGGATAAGGGAGGAGTAAGCGACCCCTGAAATGCATTACGATGTTTGTTTGTCCACCTGGGACTAATAAGCAGCAGGGCAGCCTCTCCAGAACCAACCTCTGAACAAAGCTACAGAGCGCGACAATGACAGGAGCCCAAAGACAAAGATGGTCCCCAGGGCCAGCCAGTTTGAAGAGACCGTGTAGTGCTCCAGGCGGTAACGTTGAAATATGAAGTGGTAACATTTCTATGGAAGGGGAGAGAGAAAAGCAAAATATGAATGTCATTTAGACTACAACAAGGGGAGGGGGGAATAGAGCTCATTTCAATAACCCAGTGGTGGAAGATGGTGGCTGCTGCAAAGAAGCCTCTAACAGCCTTTCCATAAGATTATATTTCTGCACAAGTTCGGGAAATACAAAGCGGAATGGGATGGTGCAGCTGGCGCTCTCCAGATGCTGCTATCATCCCTGGCCACTGGGGCTGAAGGAGTTGTGGCTCAAAACATCTGGAGGGTACTGGGTTGGCAAAGGCTGCACTGGAGCATCACTGGGAGACAACAGTGTGGACTTATTTTGGTGCCAGCTGCCCACTTTTATACTTTTTTTTGGCACAACCCCAGACCAACTTTGTGAGCTCCCAGCCCAGGACTCCTGTGTGCAGCTGGGACCACAGGAAGAAAAAAGCTCCTTGTGTGTTCCTAGATAGCACAGATTCCTGCAAACCTCCCTCTCTCTCTCTCTCTCTCTCTCTCTCACTATTGCTTCATGCCAACTCTTGAGGATACATGGAAAGCTCATGCGTCAAGTAGGGAACTCAGAGCAATGTGGTGAAGGGGGGGGAACCACCTAGCATGAACATGGCTTTGCCTAGGTGTGGGCCCTCTCCACCTGCACCCACACTCAGCCATCGCCACCTCCAAACGCACCTGAAGGGCAGAGAGTCCTACAGCACCACATAGGCAAATGAGGGGGTAGATGGGATACAGAAACCTCTCTTCTTTGTGAGGCTGGCTGAAGAAAATCAGGATCCAGATGTACATGGGAGAAAGCGTCAGCCAGTAAGGCCGTCCCAGATTCTGAACTGAAACAAAAAAAAGGGGGGGTTAGCTCCAGGATGGGAGAGGCTCAAGGACAACCAAGGCATTTGGTTCAGGACCCCACCACACCCTTATCTTGGAATGCAGCACTTTGCTGTTTATTTCAGCTCTCTGTTGGGCTTTTGGGTGGGGAAATCTGATGTGGGCTTCACAGGCTGAGTACACACTATGCCTTTAAAGCACATTTGATGAATGTTTTCTCCCTCAAAGAATCCTGGGAAATGTAATTTGTTAAGGGTTGCTGGGAATTGTAACTCTGGGAGGGTGACCATAATTCTTTTAGGGAAATAATGAGTGTGCTTTAGCAGTATACACAGTCAGACATGAAGGCACTGTAACTCTGAAGACCACCACTGGCAAGGGAGAATCACTCCTTCATGCTCAGTTTGTGAGCATCCATCTGGCTGCTGCTAGAAACGGAAAACTGGGCTAAGGAAACCCTTGGCCTAATCCAGAAATGCCCCTCTTGCATCATCATCAGGCATGACCCAGCTTTATGGAGCTTGCTTTATGGAGCTCTGATGTGAACCCTGAGCTGCATAGGTACAGGGGCTTCTGCCATTTCTCCTCAGTGCCAGTGAAAGTGCCTGGTACACAGCTACTAAATGCATCTAAAAGCCACCCATCTTGGGCAAAGGTATATAATTAATTCATATACCTCAAATTTCACAAATAAATACTTTCCCAGAGCGATAGGAAAAACGAGAACAGTCTTTGATTTACCAGCTACCTGGTAGGTGTAGAAATTCATCCAAGGGGGAATTCTAAGGAGCCTAAGATGTTGAAAGAAAAATGTGCTTGCTTAGGGGCGGGCACTTCTAAAACCTCCAATGCTTTGTTACGGCAGCAACAGAGTACACCGAGAACTCTGAATGCACATTCTCTCTCTTGAAGGAAAACAAAACCAAGGCACCACCTCCCTTGTCTCCCCTCGAATGAAGCAGGAAGTCATTTATTTGGAAGTAACAGCAATTACTTCAATTTGCAAGGGCTGCAGAGGCAGCTCAATATATGTCAAAATCCTGAATTGCCCCCAAAAGGAAAAGCTTGGGGTGTTAAAGCAAATCAGGATTGCACAGCGCTTCACAAAGCCCATGGGAACAAGGTGTGCAACTGAAGGGACCCCCCCTGCCGCCGCTTCGGGACACAATCTGCTAAGCAGAAAGGCATGAAATGGGTAGTTACAACAGCCTCCACTACTGGGCTTGGCTGGCAAGAGGCCTTTATGTTTCCCACAGTGCATGCAGCGCCCTCTGCAAAACGTGAGCGCTTAGTGCATTCTAGTGGACATCCCTGGAAGTACAAGCCTTCACTACAGAGATGGGCAAGACAGAAAGACAAACATGGCCCACCAGTAGACCACTGGTCAGTATCTGGCAGACACCCCCCTCCCCAGGGCCCCACTGGTTCCTGGGAATTTTTTGTTTGTTTGTTTCAAAACAAAGAATGCTGGAGTTTTTCCAGAATAGCATTCCTTGTGCTGTTAAGCAGGCGAGCCTTCCCAGGAACACCTAGCATGAACAAGTTACGCCTTAACTATTTAGAGATCCGAAGTAATATGCTCCCACTTTTAAAACTAAAATGTGCAAAGAAGGAACTTGTGTGTCTGCCCTGTGGCAAAGCTGGGCTGCTGCCATTTGCAAGTTGTTTAACTTCTATAAATACTGGATAAGCAAGACTGAAGCTAGCAAAGAAATTATTTTTTAAAAAGAGTAAAATAAACATTTCTGAGGCGTCAGGGCAGTAGGGGACCAGGCAGGGGTTGTGGAGGCAGGCTTGATGCTTTTTCAAAAAAAGCAGTCCTGATTGGAGAACTGGTGCCCTTTGGTTGCACACAGCCACTGACATACAGAACAAGAATTTCAGAATGGGGGGAGAAGAAAACAGAAAGCAGCGAGGTTGCATAAGCAAGGCACACTTCATTCATGTTAAGTACTTATGCTCTGCTTTTAAATTTAACAAAAAGCTTCCAAGGTGAGTAACAGCCACCAGCACTAGCCAGAGAAGAAGATGCAAGGAGTTGCAGGCAGACATCAAAGTTCCTGCTCCCCAGCCTTTGGAAAGTCCTGCTCAAGCTCCACTTGGACTTCCAGGATTCCAGCAAAAGCCACCTCAAACTTCTAATGCTTTTCTGGCGGTCATAAGGGCTAGAATCCTACTTCAATTTTTTGTGGCGGGTAATAGCAGGTTCTCGGCACACGAAATTCCGCCTGAGGTTCCCTGACTGCCCTGTCCTTCTGTGGCTGCTCTGAACACTTGCAGTCAGGAAGGATTTGGCCAATTCCACCAAATGAAGTTGCGCTTGCAAGCAAGCTGTCGCCTGACAGTCATACCATAGCTTCTAGCTGAGCTCCCAAAAACACACCGCAGCACTCACCATGAAATTTCTGCAGCAGACTTTCCATGAGGGAGGTCAGGGGTAAGGCCAGGAGTGCCAGCACAAAGGCCATGTTGAAGTTCAGAAAGCCATTTATGAAGTAGAAAGACCAGGGCTCTGTACCTAAGGGAGGCAAAGAGAGAAGAGAAAATTGGGAGGGGGGGGGAAATGTTGCAAAGGTGTAATATTTCCATACAGACTCCTGAAGAGGGCTCGTGATGCCCTTCTGCAGTCAGGGCCTATCACTTGAGACAGAGACTCTCCAACGCAATAGCAAAGTTCTGGACCCAGCAATTCCTCAGGCCTCTCCAGAACATAAAGAGCAGCCCTCTAGCCAAAAGGTCCAGCAGATGCCTCTGGGAATCCCACATGCTGGGCCTGAATGCCACAACCTTCCCCCATGGTTCCTCCCCAGCACCCGTTATTTCAAGATATACTGCCTCTAGAATTGGTGGCTTCCTATAGCCATCAAAACCAATAGCCATTATATCCTCCTCACACATTACTTTTTATTTTTTAAGCTCCTTGTTTATTTGCTTGTTTTAAGTGTTCACCTAAGATGTAAATGTGACGTTCAGGTGTGAACTTTCATATCGGACAGAAATGTTTGTCAAGAGAGCAGGGATGAACTGCAGCTCACTTTTAAGGGGGGGGGGGGAAACAACCCATAGTAAACACAGGCTCCTTGCTCAGCAACACCTGAAATGACAACTGGCAATCTGCAAATTTCAACCAGGTAGCAACAGGTAGCAAGAGTCCAAATATTATTTTCCCCTCAAACCAGGTTAATACGTGCTGTAACATGCTGGCCATAATTATCATTGCTCCTTTTTCTTCACATATCAGCCTTTCCCCAACATGGTGCCCTCCGGAGGCTTCAAATTGCAACAGCCATGCTGGTTGGGGCTGATGGGAGTTGTTCTTCAAAACATCTGGAGGGCACTAGTTTGGGGAAGGCTGTCACACAGAGTCATGCAGAAAGGGGAAAGGGTGCCTTGCTCTTGGGGTCTTCAGCAATTCCAAGGCAGCTGACCTTCCCCCCACCTGCCATGGCAAAGAACGAACGGTTCTTCTTTCTCCTCCTCCACCCCTTTAATTCTTTAGCAAAGGTGCTTTCCCAATTTAGAAGGCTTGGCAGAGGGCACAGGAGATTCAATGGATTAGAATAGTTCTGGGGTAACGCTGCATTGCGTAGTGGAGCTATAAAAAGCACGCAAGGAACAAAAGACATCGCGGTTCCACCTCAATTTAGAACGATTCATCCAGCAGCTGGCTGCAGACAGCCCTGAGAAGCAGACAACCTTCCCGACTTGCTTCAGCTGATCTCTTCTTCTCCTTTAAGACCCATGGCTCTCTCAAGAACAAGGGCAGCCCCCCCTTTAAAGAGGTGCAGAAGGTTGCTGGAGGGAAAATGGGGTTTTCTTCACCCTTCCTAGGCCAATGTGTATTTGGGGAAGTCATGATCCCCAACAGAGCAAAGTCAACAGCCCAAAGGCCAGCAAGACAGTCATCTATTTGTGGGGGTTTCTGAACTTGCGAGTGAACCTTCTCTAGGAACAGAGGCCTGTACCGCCTGCTGCCTAGTAGAGACAAAAGTAAAAAGGATGACATTGTGTGTCTTTGCCTTGCTTTCGTCTCCTGGGGGGCTTCTTCAGTCGCAAATTACTATGAGCTTTTGTATCTTTGGAGTGGGGCTTGTTAAGTTTTAGGCCAATATGACCACCACGTTACCCAATACTGTTCTAGCACAAGGTAAGAGCATTGCCACTGCTATGTGGATTATCAAGCAGCATCAAAGAATGGAAGCTAAGAAGCACTCCAGTAATGCCAAGAGCCAAGGTCACACTCACTTTAGTCCTCATTGCTTCCTGAAACTAAACCCAAGATTACATTCTTCTCTTACTTCCTTGTCTCCATTTTCCTCTCCTCTGTCAATTGCTATGTTTCTGCTTCTCTTCAAAATTTATATCTGATCCACATTGGGCCTATGTTAGCCATGTCTACTCTGAGTAGGACTAAGGTAAAGGTACAGGGACCCCTGTCCATTAGGTCCAGTCGTGGCCGACTCTGGGTTTGCGGCGCTCATCTCGCTTTATTGGCTGAGGGAGCCGGCGTACAGCTTCCGGGTCATGGGGCCAGCATGACTAAGCCGCTTCTGGCAAATCAGAGCAGCGCACGGAAACGCCATTTACCTTCCTGCTGGAGCAGTACCTATTTATCTACTTGCACTTTGATGTGCTTTCGAACTGCTAGGTTGACAGGAGAAGGGACCGAGCAACGGGAGCTCACCCCATCACGGGCACTGGCTAAAACCCTTTAATCTTATCTTGGAAGTAGAAAGTATGATGCATTAAACCAGTTCAGGATTCTGCAAGGTGACAATGGATAATAAGGGGTTGCATGTACTGGATCAAAACAAGAGCATGGTGATGAGGTTTATGGGTAGCAAGAACAGATGAAAGCAGCATATCCCAAATTCCAAGGTGCTGGTGTCCCATTTTTCACAGCCTGGGTGACAAATATAAATTCCAGCCCTGAGGAATAATTACAGGAAAAGGAAAAGAGTCTTCTTTTTCTGACCATCAGAAGTCCTCTTTCAAGCCTTGTTTTGTTTCCCCTTGCAAACATTTAGCAGCAGCCATGAGATCTAGAAACTTGCTTTTTAAAAACAAAAATTAAAATGCCAGATTCCATGCCTGAGCATTGAACCCAGATGGATGAGGCAAACACGGAATCTTACTTCAAAGTCAGAACAAACAAACAAAATCCATCCAGACACATCTGACCTTGAGTCATCCTTGAGTGTGTGCCTCGGTGACACTGTCTAAACACACACGGCATTCTGCTCTTCATCGTGTTTCCAGGCGAGACAGTATTAAAGCAGCTCTCTCATTAGCATGAAGATGTTACATAAGCGTCATTCTGAGTAAGACACTTCAGAATTCACTGGTCCCCTGAGGACAGCAGAGCCAGCTCATGCTCATGCATGAAATGTGTAAAGGTCAGGCTCAATACAGTGACAGAGAGAAGAGGCTCCGAGGTCCAACAGTGATGTGTGTCTGGAATCATTGTGCAGAGATGAAGGACTCACAGAAGGACAAAGATCAAGCTGCTGTTACAGCCACAGCCACAGAGCCAGAAGCTGCAGTCTTACATACATCATTGCCTCCCACTCAGAGTCTGGGGAACACCTCCAAGACCTGGGATAACCACTGTCAGTACAGAGTAGCCAGTATGGAGCTAGCTGAACCCAAAAAGTATGACCCCAATGTAAGACAGGCCCTTATAAAGGAATAAATGAAGGCAGTAACCAACTCACCTGAAACATCTCACAGGAAACTAAATTTGCTTCCCAACCCGCTGCATAAATGTCCTCATTTTGGACTTATTCACCAGCAGTTTCAGAGAAGGTTAGACTCACTAAAACCCCTATAGTCCACAAATTCCCATAACTACATACTGCCTGCCTGCCTGCTTCCTGCTGTATATTTCAATGAGACCAGCTGTCTGCATGGCAGAAATCCCATTTCAAGTCTGCAGGTGGTGCATCTCTTTACCAAGGTAAAACATCTCTTCTTATGCTTCAGATTAAGTTAAGAAGTTCCAAACTAAGAGCAAGTTCAGGTGTCCCTTGATCCCTCAGAGGCCGCAAGACTGTATCAGCGACTCATGCAGTCTGCTTGAAGTAGCTGTGATTTTAAGGACTTGAGTTCAATCTAAGAGGTTTGCTCCCGGATTCCTTCGGAGAGGCTGCTGGGGCTTGCACAACCCAAGTGTTTCACGGTATGGCTGTAGAGGAAGCTCTGCAAACAGGGCCAGCTCTGGGAACAACCCATAAAACTGTGCACCATTATCACACCTTAGCTTTTGTGGTCCCTACCCAGCACCCCAAAATATTTATGTATGTCCTACAGGTGTGGACTCACCATAAAGATCCGGTCCATGTGGTGTGAAGACGTTGTACAAGACAATGTTGAGAGGAGTAATCACAAGCTTCCCATAGTGATAACTGTCAACAGCCACCAGGGGCACCTTCATTCAACAAGAAGAACACAGCTGTTTCTAGATTGTCTCAATTCCAGGACAGCACTTGTGTTTCCCACATTTGGAAACCAAGTGAAACAGCAGTGCTGACCAGAACTTAGGGCACAACTACAGGCTGTGGCAGATGCAAGGCTGACACTGAACATAGCATCCTCCCATCAAGTGTGTGTGCACATATACAGCACCCCCCCCCAAAAAAAAACCGCTGTAGTTATCACTTCTACCATGAAGGGCATTGCAGTGTATGTTGCCCTCCCACAGCCAACACATTATCTACTGCTGTCAAGGGAGACTTGTTGGAAACACACATTGTGAAGATGCCACAATATGGGAGGAGACATGAACATTACTGCTCCTTCCCAGGGTGCCTATTTTAGCCATAGAGAAAATACCTTCCTGTCCAGAAAGCCATGCAGAAAACAATGGGATATGCCCACATGACTTCACTGAGCAGAATACTCCTTTGGAAGGAAGAGTGGGGGGTCAGAAGTGCAAGAACTGTGGAAAAGAGACCCTTCCTCCTCAGTAACCCCTTTGGAAGAACTCAGTTCCCATTATACAACACTCCCCTCTGAGTTATTTCTCCACAAATAACTTGGAAAACTCACCAGAAACACTACTAGTGCGACCAGAAACCATCTCAGGAAGCTTCTCCACTTTCTTTTCAGGATGAGGAAGTCCAGGGCAATAGGAAGCCTGGCAAAAGGAGATGCCAAAAATATTCCCATCTCAACTTGGATTTTAAAAACATTTATCAGTTGACCCTTGCACACTCACTCTAGTCCTCCCCCCCCAGCCCCCCAAAACCAACCATGTGGAGCCCCACCCACCTACCTTTGAATATAATCCTGTTTCTAAATTAATCAAGGATGCAAAGGAATTCATTTCCCCCCCCTGAGAACAGCAGAGGGAGTAGGGAGTGACATTTATGAATCATGGGAATAGATAAATAGCACTGTAACACAGAGCAGCAAAAGGAACAGAGATTAAAAAAGCATAGTTTGGAACAATTTGGCTGGATAACTTTGGAAATAGAGGACAAAAAAGGGAGGGGTGCAAAGAGCGGAGAGAGGTAAGTTAGAGCAATCCTTTTGGAGTAATAGAGGGAATCCCCTTTCCATGGTGAACATAGCAGGATAAGAGCTACCTGTTATCTCTCCTCTCTCTTTTCTAGGGAAGCACTACTGCTACAGAAACCTACTTAGTGCCTACAAAGCAGTGTCTTAAGGTATCACTTGTGATGGCAGTATGCAAAGTTCTCTGCTCAGAATTTTATAAATCACATGGTGATATAATTTCTTAACTTGAACAATTCCAGTTGCAATAATAGCTGAATGCTTCCAGTTTTACTCTTAACTAATGGAAGCTCTCGCTAATTTTGACGGTACCTCCCACATATTTCTGAAACTTTCCTCTAGCCACCATGGGGCCTAGGAAGCTAATTAAAGAGTTTTCAATAGCTGAGTGTCACAGCACCTGAATGGAATGCAAAAGAACCAGGTTCCAAAACTCAACATTTACACTTTTTCAAGGAGCAACAATTGTGCAGCTACAATCCCAAGCAAGTCAAACATTGCAGCCCTGCTCACAGAGCTATAATAACCTGAGGACAATAGTGAAACTGATCAGTCTTGGAGAGACATCATTGCCCTTGCAGCTGGCTAGGGCCCACCTAGAGCTACCTGTCCCTGAAAGCTTCCACATTCCCCACTCCCTTTTGCTTACCCAAGTGCTGCACTGAAAGGCCAGCCCACAATGGCTCCTGCAGCCACGCCAAGGACCGCCAGAGAGATTTTATCCATGTACCACCCCGTCATTGCTATTACTGTGCTGTACATGCAGAAGCTGCTGGGGAGGAAGGCTGAAAAGCAAAAGAAGCAAAAAGGAATCAGGGTTTGGGAGAAAGCAAAAAGCATTCAGAGCCCCACAGATGACTTGGGGTCATTTCAGGACTCCTTATCAGCAGAAGATTTTCTCAGCACAAACCTAAGAACATGTGACATAGGAAAGGCGCTGTAGCTCAATGGGAGAGCATCTGCTTTGAATGCAGAAGGTTCCAGGTTCAGTCTCCAGTTAAAACTATTAGATTGGAAAAGAGGGGAAAGAACCCTCTGCCCAGGTTGCTGCAAGTCAGAGTAGACAGTACTAGGCTAGATGGGTCAGGGGCTGTACACAATGTAAGACAGATTGGCAGGGGTGGGGGTACTTGAGGTTATATATGAACCAACATAACGCTTGGAATCCTTCTGCTGGAAAAGGTGATTCTTAAGCAACCTCTTGCTAACTGGAGACTCATTCTTCATCTCTGGAAATGTTCTGCAACAGATGCCAAGATGCAGGGGGCTCAGGGAGCAAGGCAAGTCCTTTACTCCAGTTACACCTGAGGATCCAGGCTAAGTTCTCCAACAAATAGTGAGGACTCTTGCAGTAAGCAAAGTGAATGCCTTTCATGTTCTGATTCTACTGATCTTAAAACCAGAAACAGTCCTTATGCATTGCTAATTCCACAGAATCTGGATGCACAAAAGTCTGAACTGACTACCTAGTGCAAAATCCAATGTCCTTTTCAGAATCCTGAACATCTCAGTATTTATTTTGGTTACAAGTTTCTAGCCCCCATTAGTATGAAGAAAAGATTGAAAAGTATATGCCAGAGCTTTCCAAACTTTTCATGTTGGAAAAACAAATAAATAAATAATTGTCCAGCAGCACCTTATAAGACCAACTAAGCTTTCGTGTGCATGCACACTTCTTCAGAAGTGTGTCTGAAGTCTAAAGTGTCTATGTATCTGAAGAAGAGTGCATGCACACGAAAGCTTATACCAGAACAAACTTAGTTGGTCTATAAGGTGCTACTGGACAATTATTTATTTATTATTTTTTACTACGACTGCATCAGACCAACACCGCTACCTACCTGAATATTTTCATGTTGGTGACACGCTTTTTAGACATGCATCATTTCGCAACACCATAATTCAGTTTTACTAGAAAACCAGAGGTTAAACTAACTCCTATCCAGGCCTGGGAGGAGTGCAGGAAGTGTTCACACAACACACCTACACACTGCAGCCGACACACTAATGTGTTGCGACACACAGTTTTGAAAGCTCTGGTATATGTGAATGTTAGGTGAATCATTCAAACAGCATACAGGGAGCTGGAAAGAGAGAGAAGGAAAGATTTGCCTACACAGACCATATAATTCCCACCTCTCATGCAACCTCTTACCCATCTCTACCCAAAAATGCAAATTCTGCAGGAGAATATCCTTGCCCATCAAAAGTCAATATGAAATCGGTTCCTAACCCTCAAGCAATTCACTTCTTAACTCACCAGCGGCTGAGCAGAACATCCCAGTGCTGAGTACCAAGAATGCCAGCATGAGACGACTCACATGCAACCCAAATTTCTTGCACACGGCCCTGGGGAAGTAGAAGGTAAAATAAGCGCAGTTCCAGTGCACAAAAAGTCCCATGACCTGCAGAAGCCAAGAACTTGCGAGCACAGCAGACAACAATATGGACCAAAGGCATGGCTCAGAATAAGGCAGCTATGTTTTCAGACCTGTCACGTAACTTAGTGACAAAGCAGAGGTGTGTTTTATGCAGCTAAAGGGGGCTTAGGAGTCTGGGCTGGGAAAGACCCAGGAGTGGGCTAAACAGGCCAAAGACTAGCTCCAGACGAGGTAGCATCTCCCTCAACTAAAGCAGCCATCTTGCTCTGAAAGAAAATATATTTTGCAGAAAGCTTCCACACCCTTTGTAGCTTGTCTTGGCTGTTTAATTATGTAGTTTTAATTTATGCATACTGTTATAACATTTTTATGTTAACCACTTGGTGAGGTTTGCCAGAAAAGCAGAAAAAAAAATCTTACAATAAATAAATGATGAATACAACACAGCTTTAGATGTTAACGGCTTATGGGCACCTCTAAGGTACTAACATGACCTCTGGCCAGTTCTGTACTATGAATCCAGCTACCAGCATACATAGTACCAGGCTTTATATTTCCTTCTCAATAAGTCTTCTGAACTTCTCCATTCAACCCCTACCACCTCTGCCCCCTTATGCCTTTTTGCTGGAGTCTCCCAGCTACATGCCAGTTGAGACTGGTGTGCTGAGGGATACCAGAAGCAGCAGGTTTTGTACAGATAGCAATGCTGAATGGCAGCTCAATGGTAAGACTGTCTCATCTGACAGTTTAATAATGATTTATATCCTAGGCCAGCCTACAAAATTGCTCCAGCTCTTAAGATTTCTAACTGAATCAGATCCTTAAGGTGGCCTACAATGTAAGATATGCACACAGAAAACATGCCCAAGATCTCTAGAAATGTACTTGCCCAGTAGTTTATCAAGGCACATTTCTTATATGATGAACTGACAAATTCCCATTCAGTGACAGCTGTGTCAATGGTCATAGTATTCACAACAGTAATAGAGGAGGCACTTTCTGTACTCACTTATAAAAGTAAAGCTCGCAAACACAACTCAGGAAGGCCAGAAGACAGCGCAAGAAGTAGAAGATGAGAACCTAGGATGAACAGTTACAATTACAATGCTTGCAGACAGAGTCAAACCCACATACCCCTGTCCTTGTGAGTAAGGACTCATAAAGCCAGAGCTTTCACCAAGATGGACTTGCCCAGACTAAAAAAGAAAGGGATATTTGATTAACAAACAGAATGTTAGGCTGTTTTCGACTCCAGTAAACTGTGGGCAGACCCTTTGCAATGTGCAAACTGGGTGTCCCACACTGCACCAAGGATATAGGAGTCCATGTTAGCAGAAGGGAGGGAAGGAGGTTGGGGACAGGGGAAACTTGGGTGAGCCATGGAGGAAGCACCCAGCACATAGATGAAGTCAAGGTATGCCATGGGGGGAGGGGAATATCTTTCAGACTGAGGGCTACCCAACCATCTGAGCAACTTTCTAGGCATCACATACTAGCGGTAGGTGATGGCAGAGGTGGACAGAGCAATGTCTTTGTATTCTAAGCTAGTTTCCACACAATCAAGAGGCATTAGTTAAGTTCAGTGACACATTCCAGGCAGGCAAAAACATTCAAAGAGGGTATGACATAGGGCTGGTGAGGGTGTGTGGCCTTGGGTGATAGCAAGGGCCAGACAGAGAGGGCTGCGTTTGGCCCTGGGCCTGGGATTCCTGACTCCTGAAGTATACACATTACCTTGTTTGTTTGCAGAACTCTGGCGTGGAACAAGGCTGGTAAGGCATGGAGCCACAGGTATGCATAGGAGCGGATGGCATAGACAGGAGAGTATTCCCATGTCTGGAAGCCTTTACCATAAACAAGGTAGTGCATCTGTAGGACATGTTACAAAATCAAGTCAGAAGATGTTCCAATTCTCGCTTTAGTAAGATGTGTGCGCACACACACAATGCTAAAAGCTAAGCCAGTTATGAGCAAAAGATTAACAGGAAGAGCAAAGGATTTGCAGTGTCACCCTTAGGAAACATGAACCTGCAGGATCGTGATCCTGCATCACAACAAACCACAGGGTATACCCTGGATACCACTACTACTCAATTCAGGAGTGATTAAGGATTTGGGTTGAACATGTACCCCCTTCACACCCCAACAAGGCACTTCACAGACATGAATGAGACTCACAGGTTCCCAGTAGTTAAATGTCTCATCGCAGTCGGAGATGTTACTCAGCAGTGCAGCACAGAACCTGGCTGAGATTAGACACTTGAAAGCTGTAGATCCTTCAGGGGCCCAGACATGTCCTGCTTTGCTCCCAGACGACCTAGGGGAGAGCCAAAAAAAGACAGGTGTTAGCCCCATGAGTGGATGATAAGGTGAGGGGATTAGACCGAAGTGGCAAGTTGATTGAAGCTGAGAGAAGGGAAGGGTGCTCAGGGAATCATTCCAGATTTTAAAATGAAGCATTTTTAAACACCCAGAAATACTGCACACATCTAAAAATTCTCACTGTGGAGACGACTGCAGATCAATTCTCACTGATTTGCACATTGATCAGTGATTGCAGATTCTTCTTCTGACAAAATACTGATCGGCCCAAACTTTGGTTGGCCTATAATCAAGAAGGATGTCATGTCCACCCCACGGGTTGCTAAAGGTTCTTTTCTAAATACCTTCTTGCATGGCTGCTGGCAGGAACAAGAACTGTGTTAATTTCTTGCTTTGAGGCAGTATCCTGCCTTCAGTTCAAGAAACTATGTACAAGAATGCAAAGCTACACACACCCAAATGGGAGCCTGTGGCATTAGAGAAAAAGAAGTATGTCTCTCTGCTTCAGAATCCCCCATGAAACATCCCATTTATATGTGGAACAGCAACACATCCTATTGGTCTTGATGCAGTCTCCATAGAATTGGGGAGAGTCCCACAAAGCTCTTCCTCTGTGTGTGTGTGAATACTACTGACCCTGTCTATTTATATGATGCTGTTATGGGACATGTGTGGTTTTGTTTTTGTTTTTTTTGCAGTGCGGGGAGGCAGCTGAATAGGGTGAGGGAGTTACAAATAATAGGGAGACTCTATCCTCTGGACAATGTCCTCAAGTCTGCTTCATGTCTCCTACAGGATTGAGGGATGTGTTTGTTTATGCGTGTGGAATATGACAGTGGTGGACAGAGATTCAAGGGAGGGAGTTACACGATTCTGAGAGGTGCAATTTTTTTGTGGGAGCCCTTCTACTTCCAAGCAACAATCTGTATCTCAACATGGCTTATATCCATGATGCAACACAGCATTTTACAAAGCCTAAAGCCAGTCAAGTGTCTCCCACCCCTGCTCCACTTCCTTTTTCTTCTTCAAATTTTCAAATTCATTTAATTTTTCCAAATTTTGAAATTTACAATCATCCAACGACCAAAACAAAAAGAGAATTCCATAAATTCCATTTCCAAAGCCCCACAGCTCATGACCCTTTGAGCCCGACTCTTAAGGAAGCTTCCCTCAGCCCAATGCCCCCATAAAATAAAAATTAAAAAGTCAGGAAGACCCTAGTAATTCAGGCGCCACAGGACCCACCCCCACGAGTCCACCTCGAAAGGAGACTTCCCTACCTGACCCTCCCTCAAATTCCTCGAGGGGACCCCATTTACCTCAGGCAACCCTCCCCCCTATAAAGTGTCTCCGTGCCTCTAAGTCACCACCTAATGGCAGCCCCCCCCCCCATATCCTCCTCGCTCACCCCACCCCATTATCTGCCACCTACTCGGCTTTGGTCTCCTCAGTGGCCGGCGGGGGCGCTTCTTCTCGCTGGCGGGAAACGGCAGCCGCCGCTGCCGCATCCCCACCTCCCCCTCGAGGCCGCTGCCGGGGCCCCTTGGCCGCCATGCCGAGTGTGGGCACGAGAACGGCCTCGACGGCAGGCTCCTCCCGGCAGTCAAGAGAGGGACACGTCAGAGCTGAAGGTGGCGGTCGCCATGATGGGTCCGGGCAAACAGACACGCGCAAGCGCAGTCTCTTTCCCTGCTGGGGCGCCGGCGGCCGCTAGGAAAACGTGTCTCTCCCTCTCTCAGGGCGAGAAGACTCTATAGAAAGGAGCCGCAGCTGTTACCTTATGCATTCTCAGACTGTACCACTTCACTTTCCAAGTGGGAGGGTCGCTTTTGAACGTGCCCTTTCATGTTGTTTATTATCCCTTGTATGTCATCAGTTAGCAGAGAAATGTTGAGCCTCTCGCTGATGCGCTAGTTTTCTCCTTGCAGGGATGCGGGCTTTTTTATCTACATATATAAATGTGAACGGGAAGTAGTATTCAAAAATGTGACCCCTTCCGTCTTTAGCAGCAAAATCCAGAATTCCACTAACTCACCAAGTAGGGCACTGCTGTGGGTGGCTGCTCAGGTTTTCCACGTGGTGCATGCCATGGCTTGCTCCCTTCCCTCTCGGGCTGCTTACAGCTGTACCTTTAAAGCACATTCAAACTACAACTTCACCCTCAAAGAATTATGGACACTGTGGTTGGCTATGAATTGATGGAAATTGCAATTCAGGGTGTGGTAAACTACGGTGCCCATAATTCTTTGAGAGGGAAATGTGCTTTGGATGTGCTTTAAAGGTATAGTGTGTACTCAGTCTCACACCCTCAATGCCTACAAGGGAAATGCCTCAGCTTTAGGGTGCCCTTGCTATCCTGGACATGTTTTTACTCAGAAGTAAGTATTTATTGAAGTAAAAACTGCTTCCAGGTAAGTAATTGAAGATTGCAGATGCGCACACACAGCTGGCAACTTGAGCACAAGATGGTAGTTTTACAGTATGCTCCAGTTGCACAAATGCACTCATTATCTCTCCCCACTCAGCACTGGCAGATAAATCCTAGAATTGCATGCCCAAAGTATGTAGGACTTACTGCTGAGTAAAATGTGTTCAGGACTAATACTTACCTCACTAACCTCCCTACCCTCCTGTGCCTTTTTTAAATTAACACCCATTGTGTGCCTTACAGTTTATTTTGTGCCAAGAGTGAGTCTGTGGCTGAGATTCTACGTACATGCAAGCAAGACCCATTTTTTTGGGAAGAGACTTGCTTTCCAGTAGATTACCACGACTCAGGGTGGTTTGCATTGCCTAAATTTTATCTGGATCTTGCATACCAGCCATCATTACATGATTTTGCTCTTACTGCATTCAAAAGTTTTCCACACTCCACTTGAAGCAAACCAATGAACAAGGGGGGGGAATAGAATTTGTCTCCATCTTTCATGCATGTTTGCTGAAAAGTGCATCACCCTGTTCCTATGTATTTATTCACAAGCCCCTCTGAATGTAATGGAGCTTACGAGTCTTTATAAGCTTGCAACAACGCTATGCCTGTTTACTTGGTCGCATTCAGTGGGGCTTATGATCTGTTTAGTATTACAACATTGGCAGTAAATATCACTGTATGTGCATCTTGAATTCACCAACATCACTGTGCACCACGTGTGCCAATATGAAGCAGGGTAGCAGAGAAGTGACTGCATTGGTTTTAAATAAGACCTGAGCTCATCCCAGCTTGTGAGCATCCAGACTGATTGGATTAGTTAAGGCTTGGCTGGCATAAGACCCATTCTCCCTTCTTCCAGCTATCCTGCACAAGCTTAGCAGACTCAAAGGGCTCAGGATTCTCTTATTTTAACCAAAGAAACAACTGTGACAATCCTCTCTAAAAATAAGAAACAGCACTTGCTGATTTAGGTCTTTGCCAGACCTGATTATAAATATGTTGGCATTTTGTTACTCATACTCTTTGCATTCCACCACCTAAAGATGTGGGCATGGCCGAGTCAACATGGTGACATTGCACAGCAAGGTTGGGAAACCTCAGGCCTTTGGACCAAATATGCCCCTCCAGGCCTCTCTACCTGGCCCACGGGACCCTCCCCAGTCCACACCCCTCTCCACTCCTGCTTTGCACCCTTCTTGGGTGTTTTTGCCTGGGTGAAATGTGCCCTTGAACTCTAATCCTGCTTCTTGCTTGCCTGTATTGTGGACAGGGCAGGGCATGTGTGAGAGAAGAAAGTAGTTGATTGTACAAAGGTAAAATTCACCTTTGTTGCTATACTCACTTTTGCATCTGCCCCCCTCCACACCACTAGCATGTGGCCCCTGAAAGGCTGTCCAGAAAGCAAAGTGGCCCTTCAGCTGAAAAAGTCCCCCCACTCCTTCTGTAGTAGAATTTCCTGTATAGAAGCTGCTGTTAATGTTGCAGTCAGCACTTTGGACTCGGATGAGGGAGGCCCAAGGTAAAGTCCCTGGCTCAGCCACAAGCCTTGCTAAGTGAACTTAGGCCAGTTACCATCTCTCAGCCTAGGCAGGTTGTTGTGATGGTTGAATTGTGTGCATTGCCATGAGCCTGTCTGCAGGGTAGCAGAACTGAAATCTAACTTCTTTTTTAGTTTATCCTAAAGCCTTTGCAGGAATTCCAATTCAAAAATATTACCTCTTCTGATATGCAAACTGAACAGCTTAACAAGGGGTCAGCAAACTTTTTCAGCAGGGGGCCGGTCCACTGTCCCTCAGGCCTTGTGGGGGGCTGGACTATATTGGGGGGGTGAACGAATTCCTATGCCCCACAAATAACCCAGATATGCATTTTAAATAAAAGCACACATTCTGCTCATGTAAAAACATGCTGATTCCTAGACTGTCTGCGGGCCGGATTTAGAAGGCAATTGGGCCAGATCCAGCCCCCGGGCCTTAGTTTGCCTACCCATGGCTTAACCCTATGTACTTTACAGTTACATCTCCAGCGTTTCCATTTATGCCATTCCAAATAAGCAAACGAAGAGTGGATGGGACTCAATTAAACTGCCTTGTATTATTTTCTCTGACCAGCTACAGCCTCCATAAGCTTTTGAACGGGAGCTGGATACAATTACATCGGCCTGCAATGAATAACCTCTTCCAAAAAGAACTCACTGAGAGTGACAAGAGTTAAACAAGGTTTATAAAGTGTTTGACTTTATTGCCTTAAATAGGAAAATAGAAAAAGGTGGTGTATGCACCACCTTCAAGCCCATCCAGCCTTTATAAAAGGCTTGCTACGGTTGCCTGATGTTAACACACACAGCTAATTTGAATTAGGGAGTCCAACAAAACCTGTCTGCACAGAATGATAAAGAACTACCTAAGTGTCACATGCAGACAGCGCTGTATTTCTTTCCTAAGGTTTATCTGCATCGTTGCCACCTGCTGGCGACTCAGTGCTTTGTCACAAGACTGGTAAGTGATCCTGTAGCAGAGGCTGGTTTGCCCTGTGCCTGGGTGCCGAAAGCTGTCGAGCAGTTGGATAGACACCACTGATTCAGAAGACACACACCTGGCAATGGCATGGAGCTGGGTCTCATTAAACTCTTCTGGTTTCGGAACCCAGAAGCTGACGTCATGAACGTAGGAGACCGGGTAGAGGGAAAAGCTCTTGAACGGACCTAAATGCCCTCCTGCAAACTGATTTAGGAAGCGCTCGTCAGAAGTCCAGAGCATGCGCCAGTCAAAGATTTCACATACATGCATGGCCAGAAGATCAAGGTTCAGCGAAGCACAAACAATTTCTCGATCAATGCTTGTAGGCTGCCACGGCGTTGTACTTACGGTCCCTACACAAAGTTTATTTGGGTCTGGGTCAGAAGTGTCAGGGGTCACACTGAAAAAGTACTTTGATTTAAGGAGCTGAAGTTCAGGATTCGCAAAAGTATTTAGCTGTGTCTTTGGCTTGTCCGCTGTACAGTCTAGCTTGAAGCCTGAAGGCTGGAGCAGAGCACATAAAGTACTTGTAAGGTTTTCTGCGAGGAGCTGGCTACACGCTTCTTCTGTGCCCTTATTAACCACACAGATAAAAACAGACTCATGAAAAATGGGCAGAGCATGAGCAGAGAGCTTGCATTTCCTAAATGCCAGCCCACTGAGGACCAGGAAAGTCCCCAGAGGAAGTTCTCTGTCTCGTACAGTTCTGTGAAGAGAAACAAGAAGGGAAGGTCGGAGACAATAATGTCCAAAGATCCAATCTCTTTCCCAGCTGATCAAGTTGACACCCTGATCTGTATCATCCCAGCCAGGAAAGCCAGAAGGAAAGGCAAAGGCCTCTGTATCCGCTGCAGTTTTATTAACCACAGACTTGGCTTTTGGGTTATTTTGGGCAGCAGGAACCATCCAAGTGGCATCCAGAGTGGAAGAAGAGCTGTGACGATCTTGGAACATCAAGGAAAGAGAAGCACTCACTTTCTGAACTGGGAAAGACTTGCCAAGCTCATCAGTGAGCTTTTCGTTTATTGTTCTTATAGGATGTTCCGAATTTGTATCCAGGAACCCCCTATTTAAAAACAGGGAAAAAACAACAGAAAGCAATATTCTTAGGCAAGTCATTAAGCTCGGATTTTGTATTTTAAAGAACAGCACTCTGTTCATGTAGCGCCAAAATGTGCAAAGGAGCTATATGATCCTTAGTGAATTTTGCAGGTGGGAAGACCATCTGGCAGCAAATATTTCTTCCAGATGATCCAAGGCAGACAGGACTATTTGTCTTTTGACAGCTGGAGCCCCCTTCCAGTAGTAACGGCAGCAGGATATTGTATCTCTAGTAGTTCAAAGCTACAAAGAGATCCCATGAAGCAGAATTTGAATGCAGCTTTCCCCAGGATTTGGATTCAGCAAACATCCATTAAACCACAATATATTTTATACATTACAAACTTTAGATTAAGATTAGACTGTAACGCCAACCATACCTACGCAGAAGTAAATACTAGTCAATGGAACTTGTATCAAAATTAACATTGTGAGGACTGGTCTAAAGATCACCCCAGGGCTAAGAAAATAAGATGCCTACTGAATTTTCCACAGCCCTCAACCGAGTGACTATGCTGTATATTTATTAACTTCAAACGGGTGCTGAAACTCAGTTACATACCTGTTAATCTTATCTAGAAATATCTCTGGAACAAGGAAGGAAACCAACGTTCCTTCCAGTTCTGTTTGACAGATCATAGGCTTGGGATGCTGAAAAGGCACACTCTGTGTGAATATGTGATTCAAAGCTCCTTCTACATGAAAAGGTTTATCCTGACTCCTGCAAACAAACAAGCCAAGAATGATTAAATAGACACTCTTTATTTGCACAAGCATAAAACCAAACTATGCTGAGCTACATGATCCACAGTAAACCAATTACAGTGGTACCGCTGGTTACAAATGGGATCCGTTCCGGAGGCCTGGCCGTATCCTGAAAAGTCTGTAACCGGAGGCGCCCTTCTGTGCACGGACGCGGTGTGATTGAGCGCTTCTGCACATGCGTGTGGCATGCAGAGCACTTTTGCGCATGCATCCACAGCGAAAGCCGGAAGTATATTACTTCCGGGTTTGCCACGTTCACAACCCGAAGTTTACATATCCAGAGGGATATAAGGAGAGGTACGACAGTAGATTCAGGGCCTTGGCATAAATGCCAGACTGGCTGAAAGTAAATGGTGGAAGGAAGGCATGGGAAAGTACTGGAGTCCTGACTCTTTCTCCAGCATCTCTGTAGCACTGAACTGGAGATTGAGATCCAATCCATTCCCTCTATCAACTAACCTGATAGAAGTCCTGAGAACCAAAGACAGTTAAAATGCAGCCTTCCCCATCCTGGTGTCCTCCATGAATTTTTAATTTCAACTCCCATTACCCCAACCAGCAAGGTCAGTGAGTCAGGGCTGGTGGGAGTCAGCAGTCAAAAACATCTGGAGGGCACCAGACTGGGAAAGGCTGGTATAAAATATAGCACTCTTTCTGCTAGAGGCAAGAATCTTATACTGCAACATTCAGCAAAGAAACTTCCTTGCTGTTTCTTAAACACAGAGGCAGCTTCAGAAGCAAGAGTAGATGCTAATATGCTGGTTACCATGGCAACACCCACAATGACATCTGGAATGCCACCATCTGCTGTGCTGTGCTGCAACTTACCTGTAACCTGTACATTTATATCCACAAGCATCCCCGATGTTAAATGGATGAATGTCGCTCAAAATAAATCCTGCCTCTGCTGCCATAGCCACTACTTGCCAGCTGTTATGCCATTCCCTCACAGGCTGGTCTGCAGGGGTACCACCCTGCCCTCTGCAAAGTGCCACATGGACCTCGCCTTTCTCTGCCAGGACTTTTGCACAGCTGGAAAAGGAACAGAGGAGTGATGGGTAACATTCTTTTGTGCCTGAGGCAACACTCTGCTGCCTTCTTGAGCTGCTTCCAAGAAGTCCTTGGATTGTGTTGCTTTTAGCAATATTTTAGGGGGTGAGGGAAGGATTGTGAGAGTTGCACTCTGAGAGGGGAAAGAGTGTGCTATATGACTGGTTACTGTGCTTGGGCAGGTATGACAAACTTTCAGCAAAAGAAAGATTACAAAGAGAGGGAAACACATAGTGCTTATATTTTCTCACTGGACCTTATCAGCTCCAAATAGGATCTTTATAGTTCCTCTAACTGGAGGTGCTGGAAAACTTGCAAAAATGAATAGGAACTCCAAGGCGCAGAATTATTAGTTCTCTGCCCATCACCTCTTGCATGAAAACCCTGGTGCATTTCCCCTACTTATACAGACCATCTGCTACCACACTGCCTCGTTGCACAAAACAGCCAATTGCAACAAAGCATTTATTTGTATATAGTGTTTAAAAGAAAGCGCATCAACTAAATATGCCTGCCTGTATAAAACCAGAACATCTGAACTTAGCTGGCTCACATTTATATCAATTTTATATTGAAGACAGGTTTTGGTGTTAGGTAGCAACATCAACTGAAATTAACACACACTACCTTCCCAGTAACAAGAGTACATTGACATGGTTCATTTTGGCCTCACCTAAAGAAAAACCTGGCAAGAAGCTCCCTGTTCTTTTTCACTCCAGCTTTTCTTCCACAGTGGGGGAAGTTGAAATAAATGCAATCAAATTTCCAATCAGCTGGCAAAAAATGCTCCTTCAGTTTTGTGCAGTCAACACAAAAGAGAACTTTAGCACCTGGAATGGTAAAAGAAAAATGATATGTAAGATACTAGGAGATCATGCAATACACACTTTAATGGGCACTTTAATGGGCACTTGAAAAAGGCAGAATCTTTATTATTATCATTACCTTAATGAGACACTGCCTGGAAGGGTATTCCCAATGCAACAAAGGTAACAACTGAAAGCAAATTTATATATTCTTTAGGCTTGAATTTGCAGGGTCCTCACCCAATACCCACATCACAGTTCCTTGCTTCAGGACAAGGTCTTCCACAAATTAATTCACCTAAACCTGATTGTTGTGCCCACAAGTACACAGCAGATACAATAAATAGCTTCAAGTGACTCAAGAAGCAAGTCAAGCTAGACTGAAACATGATCCTTTCCAGCTCTCTAAATGTGCCAAGAATGTAGATGACAACGCTGTAACTGATTCCTTTTGACTGTGTGACTGTGGCCTGGCTATGGTGGAGCCATGATTTGTTTTCATTTAACTGCTCTGGGAAATCACTGAACAAGTGGAACAACTTCCACAAGCGCAATCCAATTTTTCCTCTCCCTCCTACAGTTTCTAATAATGTTTTTATTTTCAATTTTCTTCAACTTGCTCTAATCAGATATTGTGAAAATGCAACCGTGGCTTCTGCACACCATTCATTTACCTAGTCCCTTAATCCTGCTTCTTCCATCTGACCTACTGCAGGGCAAGTCCAACTTGCTATAAAGAGGAGGACAGATGGACTTATTTAGTTACTTATTTAGAAGGTTTACATGTCCAGTTACTTATTTAGAAGGGTTACAGATAGGTAGCCGTGTTGGTCTGCCATAGTCAAAACAATTTTTTTTTTTCTTCCAGTAGCACCTTAAAGACCAACTAAGTTAGTTCTTGGTATGAGCTTTCGTGTGCATGTATCTGAAGAAGTGTGCATGCACACGAAAGCTCATACCAAGAACTAACTTAGTTGGTCTTTAAGGTGCTACTGGAAGAAAAAAAAATGTTTGTTTTATTTAGAAGGTTTACATGTCTAGGCAGGATCAAAGCAACCCCATTTATCCTGTGGCATCCCAGCAAGCCCATTATCAGAGTCCCAAGAAGCCAATTTGCTCTGGTGAAAATAGTTCTCCAACAACAGCCATCAGAAATTATGCAACAAACAAGTTTTCTTTTTTTATTTTTCTTCTTCCTTTTACCTCTGTCCCTCAGATATTGTATGTTGGACTTGGCAACAGCTTGTCTAGTTGCAGTAGCTTCACTCTCATAGCAAGTAGCAACAATGTGAGCCTCACAACTCCTTGCTTCACACAAACTGGCAGAGAAGGAAAAGTTTCCTTCTCCAACTAGGAGGAGACAGGGCTGGTGATGCAGAGGCCTCATGGTGGCAAAAGCTTAAGTGGAGAGAAATGTAATAAAAATAATTATTATTATTATTTATATCCCGTCTATCTGGCTGTGTTGGCCCAGTCCCTCTGGGTGGCTTCCAACACATATAAAAATATAATAAAATGTCAGGCATTAAAAACAAAAAATATAGGAATCAGGCTGGTTTCAAAAACATCTAGAGTTGTCTCCAGTCAGAAAAAGCAGCATTTGCTAATAATATCCACCAGGCCAGCCTAGCTGCCATGACAGCAATGTAGAAAATCCTTCGTGCAGGACAAAAATTCAAGTTCATAAGCAAGCAAGTATTCTAATCTTACTTTAACATACACAAATACATGCTGAAAAAAGGTGTATGGTGACAGGAAGCTGGAGACAAAGCCAAGATGTGAATCAAACTAGCAGCAAGCGGTTTAGATTGTTTCATTAATCATGTTAATTCAATGCCGTGGTTTACCACACCTTCATTCCTTATACTCCCAACACTGCAAATATTCTGTACAATTTTTGTTTTTTAAAAAATACCAATAATGAAGAGTACAGTGAAGATTGAGCATTAAAAAAATAGTAAATTTAGAAAAGCAAGTCCTCTTGGCTCTCTAAAGGTTGGATATACAGGTGAGTAGATTCCCCCCTCCTTGAAGCAGTGGTGAGTCGGTATGAGACTGTAGTAACTCAGTACCTCACACTGAGATTAGGGGAGAGATCCAGGGTCAATACCCCGAAGCCATGAGGTGACCTTTCCTCAGCTAGTCCACTCCACTCTGCTGCCCTTCAGCCGCTGCTGGGACTATGATGCCCCTTCATTCCTGACCAGTCCCTTAAAGCATGTTGTGAGAGAACAAGCTGGAGGAGGTTGAGCTGGGAGACAATTATGTTTACACCACCTTGGAGCTCCTTCACGAACTGGCAGGATATACTGTATGCAGTGCTTTTTTTTTCCTAAAAAAAAATGTTTAGGGTTATTCTCATTTTGACTCAAGAAAATCACCATTTTATAGTTCATATCGGGGAAATAAAAACAGCAAACGGGCAAAAGTGCAAAGATTCACAAAATGTTTAGGTGTATGCGTACCCATGCGTACCCCCAGAAAAAAAGCACTGACTGTACATAGCTGTCAACGTTCCCTTTTTTTGCGGGAAATCCCCTTATTCCAGCGCCGTTTCCCGCTGCTATCCCGGACTGTTAGATAACCCGTAGACTGTCCCCGGGACAGGTGAGGCTGCTGACCCCTTATTTTCGAGGCTCCCTGGGACAGGTGAGGCTGCGCTGCTGATCCCTTATTTTCGAGGCTGCTGAGCCCTTATTTTCAAATCTGAAAGTTGACAGCTATGTGACTGTATGTAAACAAAGAAATAGGGGATTCCTAGGGGGCGTGGCGTCCCTCTCTTTAGGACCCTCCCTCACGCAGAGGGCATAAAGGAGGCAAATTACGGCTGCCCCCCCCCCCGCCTTTTCCCTTCTTCATCGGGTCTTTTAACCCACTTAGGTCTCCCTGCAAACACACCTTTCCACTCTCCCGAAGCCGGCGTCGTGGTATGTTTACGTCACTTCCGCCAGCGTGCGCCTTCGCTTCCGGCGCGCGCCGTTTGGGCGGTTGCCTTGGAAACGGCTTCCTGCTTTTCCTTCCCCTTACTCCGCCTTTTTATCAGGTGGGCATAGGGAAAGGGCCGGCCTCCGCTGAGACCGAGGGGAGGATGGAGCGGGGTGGGAAGGGGCGGAAGGGAAGGGGCCACCTGGCGAAGGGAGCTGAGGAAAGGAGTCTTTAGGGATGCTGCTGAAATGGAGCCAACATATTCAGATGCAGCCTACCATCTTTTCCTGTTCTTAACCTTCCTTCCTTTTTTTTTTTTTACAATTTATAAAATAATTTTTATTAAATTTTAGTTACATTCCAATAACAGCCACATTATAACAATACCAATTTATAATACAATTACTAATACCAATCGTTCAGATACCGAATGATATAATTTAGGTGGCCCCCCGTGTGCTAGAATGGAGGCTTTGATGATTTTCTTTATTTCTGCGTTCCAAAATCTTATTAATTTCAATTACATTCCGATCATGATAATCCCTTATACAACAATTGCAATATTAAAAATAACATTCAATGATTTATGCCATCAGATCATCATTTTTTGGACAATATTATTGAGGCCATCACAGCTAACAGGAGAGCACGGACGCCTCGGAAGCAGCAAAATTAAATAACAAAATGAGGGAACTTTTTAATATATCCAAAACACATGTCCATATCACACATGTGGACATAGGTCTCCACAGCAACTACATTAGGAAGATTAGCCTGAGAGTGACTGGTCAAAGTTCTTCCACTTGACAGACTCTTCCATCTGATCCAGCAAGGTGATTCTTTGGTTGGGCTCAATGATGCATTGCTCGTAGGGGTGTGCAGTACTGTTCAATGCACATTTATTAGAAGTGTGTCCTAATAGCCTCCATGGTGCTTACAAGTGTGTATAGGCTTGTAAAAAAAAAAAAAAAAGGTAAATGATCCCTGGACGGTTAAGTCTAGTCAAAGGCAACTATGGGGTTGTGGTGTTCATCTTGCTTCAGGCCAAGGGAGCCGGTGTTTGTGCGCAGACAGCTTTCTGGGTCATGTGGCCAGCATAACTAAACTGCTTCTGGCACAACGGAACACCATGACGGAAACCAGAGCGCACGGAAACACCGTTTACCTTCCCACCACAGCGGTACCTATTTATCTACTTGCACTGGTGTGCTTTTGAACTGCTAGGTTGGCAGGAGCTGGGACAGAGCAACGGGAGCTCACCCCATTGTGGAGATTCGAACTGTTGACCTTCTGATCGGCAAGCCCAAGAGGCTCAGTGGTTTAGACCACAGTGCTACCTGCTGTAGGCTGTTTTCAAATCAGGAACTTGCTCATCCCTAAAAGCTTTTTCAAAAGAGCAATAAGGGAGTGAACCTGCCTTTAAGCATGCACAGATTGCCTTCCATTTTGTTTCTGAGCCATCAGAACCAGCGTTATCAGAAGGGAGGGCAGAGCTTTCAGGTACACACTCTGAGTGTATGGCAGGATTGTGTTCCAGTATGTCATATGCACACCTTTGTGCTAATAATGTTTCTGGGAAATTAAATATATCAGGCAATATTGTCCTTATTTAATGTTAAGATATTAAGATACAAGGCTTGTAGCATTGGGGTGGTATTCAACTAAGTTTTATTCAGAGCAGTTCCATTGAAATTAGGGGATGTAACTTAGACATGTATGTTAATTTCAGTGGGGCCACTGAATACTACCCTTAATTAAAAAGATGGTTCTTGGGAACTCGAGCGGTGAGTTGTACAGATCATTTTTTAAATAATTCTAGGTCTCAAATCTCATCAATATGCAACTGACGTGGCTGCTTCAAACATTTGGTAGTATTTCTGCCTGCATGTTATTATGCAGTGCAACCTTTTGAATGTGTTTAGGCAGATCTACCCCTTCATTGATCACTGCCTTGCCGTGGCGAAGGGGCTTGAATAACTCAGAGAAGCTATGAGCTATGCCGTGTAGGGCCACCCAAGATGGACAGGTCATAGTGGAGAGTTTTGACCAAATGTGATCCACCTGGAGCAGGAACTGGCAAGCCACTCCAGTATCCCTGCCAAAAAAACTCCATGGACAAAGACAAAAGGCATATAAAAGTTATGACGCTGGAAGATGAGCCCCTCAGGTCGGAAGGCGCCCAACATGCTATTGAGGAAGAGCGGAGGAGAAGTACAAGTAGATTCAGAGCTGATGAAGCAGCTGGGCCAAAGCCGAAAGGACGCTCAGTTGTGGATATGCCTGGAAGTGAAAGGAAAGTCCAATGCTGTAAAGAAAAATATTGCATAGGAACCTGGAATGTAAGAACCATGAACCTTGGTAAGTTGGATGTGGTCAAAAATGAGATGGCAAGAATAAATATTGACATCCTGGGCATCAGTGAACTAAAATGGACAGGAATGGGCGAATTCAGTTCAGATGACCATCATATCTACTACTATGGGCAAGAATCCCGTAAAAGAAATGGAGTGGCCCTCATAGTCAACAAAAGAGTGGCAAAAGCTGTACTGGGATGCAATCTCAAAAATGATAGAATGATCTCGATACGAATCCAAGGCAGACCTTTTAACATCACAGTAATCCAAGTTTATGCACTGATTGGTTCAAAATTGGGAAAGGAGTACGGCAAGGCTGTATATTGTCCCCCTGCTTATTTAACTTATATGCAGAATTCATCATGCGAAAGGCTGGGCTGGATGTATCCCAAGCCGGAATTAAGATCGCCGGAAGAAATATCAACAACCTCAGATATGCAGATGACACAACCTTGATGGCAGAAAGTGAGGAGGAATTAAAGAACCTTTTAATGAGGGTGAAAGAGGAGAGCGCAAAATATGGTCTGAAGCTCAACATCAAAAAAACGAAGATCATGGCCACTGGTCCCATCACCTCCTGGCAAATAGAAGGGGAAGAAATGGAGGCTATGAGAGATTTTACTTTCTTGGGCTCCATGATCACAGCAGATGGTGACAGCAGCCACGAAATTAAAAGACGCCTGCTCCTTGGGAGAAAGGCGATGGCAAACCTAGACAGGATCATTAAAAGCAGAGACATCACCTAACCAACAAAGATCCGTGTAGTTAAAGCTATGGTTTTCCCAGTAGTGATGTATGGAAGTGAGAGCTGGACCATAAAGAACGCTGATCACCAAAGAATTGATAATTTTGAATTATGGTGCTGGAGGAGACTCTTGAGAGTCCCATGGACTGCAAGAAGATCAAACCTATCCATTCTTAAGGAAATCAGGCCTGAGTGCTCACTGGAAGGACAGATCCTGAAGCTGAGGCTCCAGTACAGTGGTGCCTCGCAAGACGAAATTAATTCGTTCCGCAAGTTTTTTCGTCTTGCGAGTTTTTCGTCTTGCGAAGCACGGTTTCCCATAGGAATGCATTGAAAATCAATCAAAGCGTTCCTAAGGAAACCGGCTTCAGTCCAGGTCCGGGGACAGTCTGTCCCCTGACCTCTTCTGAAGGCTGGGGGGGGGGACAAGGGCTTTTCTTCCCACCCCCAGCATTTTAAAAAACCCTGGGACAGCAGAGGACTTCTCCGCTGTCCCGGGGTTTTTTAAAATGCTGGCGGGCGGCAGCGCTGCCGCCCACCAGCATTTTAAGATCGCCCCGGACAGCGGACTTCTCCGCTGTCCCGGGGCGATTTTAAAGCCCCCGGGAAGGCAGGCAGGGGGGGAGCAAAGACTTTCACCCCCCCACCAGCCTTCAGAAGAGGTCCAGGACCTCTTCTGAAGGCCGGCGGGGGGCGAAAGTCTTTGCTCCCCCCCACCGCCTGCCTTCAAAAGCCGTCCGGGATAGCGGGAAGCGCTTCCCTGCTATCCGGGACCGCTTTTAAAATGCTGGCGGTGGGGAGCAAAGCCTTTCGGCCCCCGCCGGCCTTCCTGGACCTCTTCTGAAGGCCGGAGGGGGGGGGAAGGCTTTGCTCCCCACTGCCAGCATTTAAAAGAGGTCCCTGGAGATTTCTTGCGAAGCAAGCCCATAGGGAAATTCGTCTTGCGAAGCGCCTCAAAAAACGGAAAACCCTTTCATCTAGCGGGTTTTTCGTCTTGCGAGGCATTCGTCTTGCGGGGCACCACTGTATTTTGGCCACCTCATGAGAAGAGAAGACTCCCTGGAAAAGACCCTGATGTTGGGAAAGATTGAGGGCACAAGGAGAAGGAGACGACGGAGGACGAGATGGTTGGACAGTGTTCTCGAAGCTACCAACATGAGTCTGACCAAACTGCAGGAGGTAGTAGAAGATAGGAGTGCCTGGCGTGCTCTGGTCCATGGGGTCACAAAGAGTCGGACACGACTAAATGACCAAACAACAACAACAACACGCAGATCTAAATGCTGCTTATTTCAATGGGCCTTACTCACTAGTGAGGCTGTATAGGAATACAGCTGTATCTTAGTGCTTGACCTCCTTGATGACAAGGTCCGGTCATACTGATTTTTGGATAAAAGTCTCTCACTCCATGGATGCTCAGAAACCAGTGACATCAGGACTAGCTGATGATCAGGAAGTTGCATCACAAACAAAAGCAATCAGTTTTTCTGGTTGCCTGCTCCAGTTCCTCCTGCCACCTTCCTTTGTAAGGGCTGCCAAAAAAAACTTCAGCACTTTTTAACATCAGCTACAGCCTTGAACTTCACTCTACTGAGGCTGCGCATTTTGGCTGAGATCCTGAGGCAAAAATACAATTAAAACCAAGACAAATAAGCAAGAAAATGTGGGAAAATGTGGATCAGCTCAGTTCTTCAGTTCTATCAGCTACAACCTCTTCTGATTCAGAGGTATTCCCCTACCGAACTCCAGTTCCAAATTTCAGCACAATCCATCCTTCTAACCTATCCACATGATGAAACCATCCCCATATGTTTTGGTTAAAATAAGATCTTTCAGCAGTTAATATCACTGTCCAGTGTCAGGGAATCAGACTGATTTTGGTGTGGGAAAAGAACTGGAGAAGCATAGGGCTGAAAAACAAATTTTAAAAGAATGTAAAGTTATGTTCTAAAATGTACAAATAGTTAAATCCCAAGTGTGATGAGGAAGTAAGTCCCACTAAAGGTGGGTTTTCAGGAGTACACAAGTTTATAATTAGATTGCAAGAGGTGTAGTAGAGGAGCATGTACCATATTAGTGGCATAAAATAAATATTAAAAAGTAGTATTAAAGGAGAAACATAATTTTAGGAACAGTGATTAATACTGTCTTTTTTCTGAGACATACCTACACAACAGACAAGGAGTATGTGCCTGTGCAGGTTTATTCAAAAGTAAGTTGTACTGATTTCAACTGAACTTTGTCTAATAAGTCAGTGTGTATGGGTTTGCAGTGTTAAAAGGTCATCTTGAACATGTTTGCCCTGATGTAAACCACTATACTGGGGCATACAGTTTGTGTGATTAGGATTATAGCTGTAACCTCCTTTAATAGTTACTTCCTTAGGGGGTATTAGGAGTTTTCTGAGAAGGCAGCTCAGGACATCTTCAAATACGGTTCCCAGAATTTGCTGAGAGAAGACATGGCACTTGATAGTTTTGTAGTGTAGTTGTGCCTTCCCTAATACAAGTTGTTTCCTGTCCTCATTTGACTTTTCTGTCTCTTCCTAGGCCATGTCCCTGTCTTGCTTCTTTAACCCCCATCATGGCTGTTTATTACGCGCCAATGGTCATGGAGAAGTGTGGACAGATTGGAACAGCTCTGCCAAGTTCTTCCAGTATGGCTGGAGGTGCACCACCAACGAAGACTCCTACACCAACAAAACCCTCTTGGGGAACTGGAACGAAGAGCGCTATGACATTCGGAAAATACTGGAGCCCAAGCCTCTCCCTTCCCAGGTCAGAGTACCATATTCACATCGCCCTGTTTGTTAGCTTGTTAACGTAAAGTGAAATATTCAACCCTCTGGCACAGGGGCGACTAACCTGCGGCCCTCTGGATGTTCTTGGACTTCCATTCCCATCAGCACCAGCATCCAGTTAGGGATTAGGGGAGATGTAATTCAGCAGCATCTGGTGGCCAAAGTTCCTCCACCCATGCTCTAGTACAGGGGTCAGCAAGGTTTATCTTTCCTGTGCTGGATTGCGCCCCTGTGAGCGTGCACCCCCATGATTTTTGGCTTCTGTGTCTGCACAGACGCAATTTTCAGTGCCACAGAAGCGAAGCGCTGCGCTGTGCCATTTTATCGCAGCGCGCGAGCAGGCAACGTGGGCCAGTCAAATGACCTCCATGGGCCACTTCCTGCCCATGGGCCTTAGGTTGTTGACCCCTGCTCTAGTACTCTGTGTTTAATTTATCTTATAACCTGTTGAATGATTCCAGCCCAGCTTTAGAAGAGCAAGTGTTAAGATAAGATACTTGAACTGCATTACTTTCCTGTTTGGCCACGGTGGTTACTGGTCTCTGGAGTCCATCATTCTCTTTCAAGCTAATCTATGTCACAGTGCTGTGATGAGGATTTAAAAGGCGGGGGCACCATGTAGGCCCCTTGGGGGAAAGGTGGGATATAAATGTTCTGTTGTATTTTATATTTGAAGGGGAGCTTGGCTGACCTAAATCAGGCATCACCTAGGAGTTCATGTCTGTTGCTCCAAGCTCCAAGGAAGAAGCAGAAATGTAATAGTAGGCAGCATTCCTGTTTATGATGTTGTCCTTCCTAGCTTTCCGTCTGTTCAGTTCCAGTTTATTTTCTTTGGCTGCAATCCTATGTACACTTCCCTGGGAAAGAGTCCCACTAAACACTTTTTATGAGTAAACTTGCATAGGATTGCAGTATTAGCCATTTCATCCCACCAAACCCTCCACCACCATGCAATACCTAATTATACCCAGCCCTTCTGCCTCGCTAAGCCAAGCCAAGCCAAGCTGGTGTTGCTTTGGTGATAAGGCTCATCCTCTTAAAAGTTCTACATGATTTTTTGTCTAGAAAAAAAGGCAACTAAAGGGGGGCATGATAGAGGTGTACAAAATTATGCATGATACAAGTATATGAAGTTGCATGTAGTGTGAATATAATGGGTAAAGAGGCATTTATTTCCCATAATACTAGAACCTAGTGTGGTCATCCAATTAATCTGAATGTTTCAAGACTTGAGGCAGACAGAAGGAAATTCTTCTTCACAGTTAAACTATGGAATTCACTCCCACAATATGTTGGGATTGCCACCAACTTAGGCTTTATCTACACTTAGCTTTTGCCCGATCTTTCCAGGCACAGATCCGTGTCCAAGAGGTTTTATTTTTTTTAAATTGTGAAAACCCACTCTTAAAAGCTGAAGCACAATAAATGGCAATTTGGGTTTCCTGCAGATTGCTGCAAAGCAAATAATAATAATAATAATAATAGGTGCTTGAACACGGAGGTTTAAAGTGTGGACCATGCCTGAAAAGTGTGGAGAAGAGGTAACTGTGGATAAGCCCTCAGAGGAATTTAAAAGAGGATTAGACAAATTCGTGGAGGTTAAGGCTGCTAGTCATACTAGATATATTCTACCTCCAGGATCAGAGGCAATATGCCTCTGCCTGAGTACCAGAACGTGAGCAAGAGAGTGCTGTTACCTTCATGCCCTGTTTGTGGACTTCCCAGAAATATCTGGTTAGCCACTATGGGAATTGGGATTCTGGACTTGATGGGCATTTGGTCTGATTCAGCAGCCAGTCTCTTCTTAATATTCTTATGGTTTCTCAGTTACTGTAAACATGCACTCAATCTGGGTTTTCCTTTTCAGTTTGCTCACTATTTTGAGTCCACCTACACATCGGACTACTCCAAGGATATGCCCCACAGTACAAGAAGTAGGTACATAAAACTGAAATGCAGGCACTTAATTTAAAAGCTGCAAGAAAACTTTGGGAAGATCGAATTCTTTCCCCAGTTCTGAATCCTCTATTCTCAAATATTCTTAACAGAGCAGTCCAAAAAAGAGGGATACAGAAGTGATAATGTATAATTTGGAGTGCCTTGAGGGGCCAAAGTGCAGCTTAGAACAACAATAAGTAAATAAATAAATAAATAAATATCACGAGTCAAGTGTCAGTGGTGACAGCAAGAGGCCTGTAGGAACCCCAAAAAATCCATTGCAATACGTCCTGAAGTACTAGCAGTCTGGATGCACAATTGAATGGTGCCACCCCCATCTCCCCTGAAGTTGTCAGCTATCCGTGGGAACTGTTTCTACTTAGAAAGTGGCAGGCATCATCACCATTATTATTCATATGATTTCTTACCCATTCTTTCACCATAATGTCCCCAGGGCAAGTAACAGCAACATAAAAAGGTAGAGTTAGTCCATGATTTAGAAAGCAACCAAGACCACCCTGATAGTGCAAGAATGTAAATTTAGGATATATACATGATTGCATATGCTGAAATTTGCTGGTATGCAAATTGGAAACTGCACCCATAGAAATGGGTGGATTCGGGTGCAGAATCTTCCGTACTGCACTTGTGATAAAGCAGCTTGTCCCATATCACTTTCCTAATGTGCTTTCTCAGGTATTCAGCTCCCTTTTAGATTGGCAGAAGCTAAGACTGCCTTTGGCTGCTGTCGAGTTTGTTCAGTGCAATGTGTTCATTCCGTTTTACTGGCTTGCAACTGCCCTGCCTTCTTTTGAGCTCCTCAGCCTTGTCCTCTCTCTGCTCTTAGGAGTTATGCGAGATGTTCACTGGTTCCCTGGACACCAGCCAGAGCTGGAGCCTCCTCCAATCAAGCCAACTGCCCGGTCATGCTACATGATAGATTATGAGCCTCCACAGAAGAAGGGAGCCTGCTGCTTGGTTGACACGAAGCCCAAAGAAGAGCAAGGGACTCTGCTGAAGCAGTAGGACTAGAGTAGGGCTCTCTTCCGCTTCAGGACAGTTTGGGTTGCTTGAAAAGCCCTGCCTGTGTGACCCAGTTGCCCCCTCTCTTCCCCACCCACTTAAAAGCTAGGCTGCCATGCAGCAACTCACAAACCATGTCTGTGAATAAAACAGTCTGCGTCAGAGTGAGGAGGAGATTCTTCTTCTTGTGGCTTGGGGTGTGTGTGTGTGTGTGTGTACAGTTTTTACTGTACTTTCCCTCTGACGTTTGTGAAGCACCACCTAATTTTTGTTTGTTGGCTGTTACATTTGTTTTACTGTGTAGCCAAAGCTAGAAGTAAAATTATTTTCCCCCAACATTGTTTGTGGTTGCTCTGCCGGAGCAGAAGGGAACTCTGCATGTGCTCAGAGCTATTCTCCTTCTCTTTTTTTTTACCACAAGTTTGCATGCTGTCGGGCTGAGCCCTGTCTCAAATTGACCCTGCCCGAAGATTGAGGAAAGAAGCCGCCAGATGCTTACTCATCGGTTTATTTGTTAGTAAACAAGCTCATTTGCTTAGCACAAATAAATAAGAACAGCCAGCCAGTGACACCGCCTGCTGTTTGCATCCAATGAAAAGGCTTTCTTGGGTATAAAAGAGTAGGTCTCAAAGGGCATGTCTACTTCCTTTGCGCTGCTGGTACGGCAGATTTCTCCTCCCTGGCAATGGGGATGGTGCGCTCTGGGACTTCCATGGCTTTTCTTGGTCCATTCACTGTCAGCACACCATCCGAAGAGAGGGAGGAGGTGATGGAGAGGGGATCCACATCAGCTGGGATCCTGTACTTCCTGTTGAACTCCCTGGCAATGAAGCCGTGTTCATCCTTTTCAAAAGAGAAGGGGGCGAGGGGAAGAAGAACATAACCATATATGTCTGGTTGCAAATGGTTTACTATAAGGGGAGCTCATAGTTCATTGTTAAGACGCACTCTTCCCATTCAGAAAGTTCAGTCCCCTGGGATACCCCAGTTTAGGGGTATCAGGGCCTGTTAAGACCACTGCCTGTAAAGACCACCTGGGAAAGCTGCTGCCAATCAGAGTGGCCAGTACTAAATGAGCTGGGCCAATGGTCCTTTGCTGTGGTCCAGCTTTGGCTTTCTCAGATTTAAAACCAAATGAATAAATGAATGAGGGACCATTTCTATTTCCTCTGCCCAAGGCAGTAACATGGCACTGTCAACGTCTCCTTCCTTGGTGGGCAACCTTGTTTAGAATGGATCAGTTTCTCCTTCCTTCCACCCTGCCTCCCATCGCCCTGCCAGCTGCGCTCATGCCAAGACCAGACCAACCTGGCGCTCCTCATGTTTTCCGTGAACTTCAATCACGTCTCCCAAAACCTTGACTTTTAGCTCCTCAGGTGAGAAATGCTTCACATCGAGGTTTACAGAGAACTTGTCCTTATCCAGTCGCATCTGCTAACAAAAGAGTCTAGTTAGGGCAGTTACAATATTTAATGTTTACTAATTGTTAGGTGTTGGATGTGGAGCAGATAATTAGACACAAGGCCTTGCCTGTAGCCTTATGATCGGTGTGGTAGATCATTTGCTATTCCACATCCCCAAAGTGCAAGACTGTTCTGTATGCTACTTTCGTGGTAGCATCTGGGTTAAGGTCAGGCAACATTTCTTCATGTTGAGGGCTGCAGTCCTCCAAAGGAAATCTCTTGGAACCAGTACTGGCAGTGAGCCACGTTCCCATTCTTCCCTCTTTCTGTCTCTACCCTTCAAACACACCCACCACATAGAAACAGGAAGAGAGTTGGCTGTTGAGTGAAATCTTTTCTATAAGCCTTCCTCACATGGCAATTGTGCTTAGGAAAAGAAAGTTCCCATTGATGTGAATGAGGTTTTTTTGTTCAAAGTCTAATTTCAAGGGGGTAGGTGGGGCTGCTGCCCATCTCCACAGCTGACTAGGAGTGGGGCGGTGAGATAAAGGTCATGCATGTTGATAGTGATGATGATGATGATGATGATGATTATTTTATTATTTTATACCCTGCCCATCTGGCTGGGTTTCCCCAGCCACTCTGGGTGGCTCCCAATAGAATATTAAAAACACGATAAATACATACATAAATATGAGGGTTTGTTCCCCCTTGTAGCATTGATTGGCAGTAGACTCAGGACAGACAAAAGAAAGGACTTCCCCACACATTGCATAATTAACTTATGAAATTCACCCCCATGGGATGGGATGATGGCCAGTATATTTGCTTGCTTTACAAAGGGATTAGACAAGACTATGGGGGAGGAGAGTTCATGTCAACCAGTGTTCAAATCCTCACTGGGCCGATCACTCCGTCTCAGCCTAACCTACTGCGCAGGGTTGTTTTGAGGACCGGAGGGAGGCAGCTTGAGCTTTTCGGAGCAAAGGTGGGATAGAAATATAATAAAAATACTAGTCATGGGGGCTATATAGAACCTCTTCAGTGTATCACTGAATGCCAGTTGCTTAGGTAGCATCAGTGAGGGATGCTTATTGCCTTCAGGCCCTGCTTGTGGGCCTTGCAGAGGCATCTGATTGGCTGCTGTGAGAAACAGGTTGCCGGGTTTAGATCGTCCTATCCAACCAGGTTCTTGTGTTCTTAATACAGAGAAAACTATGGCTTTGATGTGATGGATTCTCAAAGCCATAATGCTAGAAATGAGCAGTGCTGGCATGGAAACTCTACAATACAAAGGCAGAAGGGATCCACTAGTGTAGCTACCAGAACTGTTCCCCATGGCGTCTCCTTTTCCCTTGCAACTCGCTACCACTGGAAAGTCCCCCCCACCTGGCACCCAATTCTCTTCCTCTGTTTTTAGATCCAGGTTCTTTGAAAACAGATCTGTTTGACTTACCGCAATTTACCCTTCTTGGCTTTTATTCTCCCTCACCTACTTCCCCATTGTGTCGTGTCCTTTAGGTTGTAAGAGCCTGTGTTGCTGGTTTTTAATTTTTGTACAGCATCTAGCAATTTTAGGGTGTAATAGTAATGTGAAAATGCATATTGCATGGTACAGTTGCGTCCTAATGAAAAAAATATAATGAAAGAAATTCCATGCATGGAATGATTAACAACTGCAGTAAGGCAATAACAATGCTAACTGTCAGCCATAAAATACAGGGTGGCTAATCCAACAGGGCCTAAACCTCAAAGTCACACAGAGTTGGGAAGGACTTTGGAGGTCATAGAATCATAGAGTTGGAAGAGACCACAAGCGCCAATTGAATCCAACCCCCTGCCAAGCAGGAAACACCATCAGAGCACTCCTGACATATGGTTGTCAAGCCTCTGCTTAAAGACCTCCAAAGAAGGAGACTCCACCACACTCCTTGGCAGCAAATTCCACTGTCGAACAGCTCTTACTGTCAGGAAGTTCTTCCTAATGTTTAGGTGGAATCTGGTTCAACCCGGTGCTCAGTGCAGGATCAAGCTGTAGCTACAGGATCTCTTGACAGATAGACATCCAGCTTCTGCTTAAGTGGAGGATGCCCACCACCTCCCGAGGCTGGCTGTTCCATTTTTGATCACTTCTTACCTCTTAGGAAGCTTCTTCTAACATTCCCCATTACAATTCCTAGTCCTTCACAGACATCTTGCCCTTGTTGACTACCATATTCACAGTGTGAGTGCATTCTCCGCAGCAGCCTCCCAGGCTACAGAACTTTGCTCCCTTTTTTGACTCTGTATTGCACAAATCCATCAGGAACTTCTCCTGTGTGCGTCCCATGGAAATGGATACTCTTACACAGCTTTGATTATGACCTACACAGAAGAACTCCCTTTTGTCTTTCCGCCTCCCCCCTGCAAGCAATCCTTAAGCCTGAGGTTTCTGTTTCCAGAGTTTATCATTCAAATGAAGTCTACTTTTAGATCTAAATCTGGCTGTTTTCTGTGGGCTTTCCTGTGTGAATAATCTTCACAGATGACTCATTCCAGTTTCAAAGGTATTCTTAGCGTCACAGGAGGAAACAACAGGTTTTCGTGGCGGGGTACGTTAAGGGGCAGATATCGATTTTCTTCGCCTTCATTCTTGGCGAGTCTTTATGTTCCCTTTGTCAAGGATTTCCACGTCACCAGTTTTAATGCTAATGTCTCTTGATTTGTATTTTAAGCTCATAGTAAGTATGCAGTTAAATAAATTAACTGATGAAGGGCACAAAGTGCAAAGGGGACAGGTGTCCCTCTACCTGGTTCAAGGACTGCATGGGAGCTGGGGGAAGTTTAGCAAGAGAAAATATTTTTACCTCTGAGAGTCGGCTCTCAAGCCAGCTGGGGTTCCTTAGGATGGAGGGTCTCAAAAAGAAAGAGCTTAAAGCTGAGGAACTGGGGAGCAGTTCAGATTCCACAAGGTGCTCCCCAAAAGTCTGGTTGAAGATGCGGCTGGGCAACAGGCTTGATAGCAGGGGTCTGCGGAAGAAGGGGTGGTGAACGGTGATATCCATCTGAGTTGGTCCCGGAGGAGACAGTGGGCAGCAGTGCACTCCAGCAAGCCAAGAGCCAGGGCTTTATATGCTCCCTGGTGCCAGGCTGTGCCCAGGCTGAATTCTCTGGAACGGTGATGTCAGGCATTTCATTATCCCTGTTCTCCCATCTGCACCATTCAGCGCTGGCTGGCAGATTAGCTGGAGATTTGTACACCCCACTCAGCAGCCACATTGCCAAGGAAAAAGAACACAGCTAAATTCTAGCAGGTCAGCATGAAATCTCCTCTCGCCCCCTCCCTTCTTATTATATATTTTTTATATTAAAAAAAGCCCAGTCAGGCTGATCTGGTATTCTCCCCTACTTCAGATGCCAGCGCCACTCACACAGTTACTATCTTTGTCTCACACACAGAGAAACAAGGCACTGTTGTATCTCTGTCGCTTGGAATCTTCCTATTTCCATTGCAGCCTGGCTGCGTCCTTCCTCTCCACTCTGGCTGTGTTGAAACAGAAAGGTGACTCAATGAGACATCTTGGTCCCCGTGATGTAAAACTGATGCTCAAAGAGTTGCCCAAGAAAGTTGATTTGTGGCAGAATCTGCACAGGCAAAAAGGAAGTCCCATTCCACTCTGTGCGACCAGTGCTTAGAAAACTCACTGCCACAAGATGTGGTGGTGTCAGCAACTCCTTTGGGTGGCTTCTGTTGTTTTTAAGGGTGAGATAGATCCGTGGAAGAGATGCCCACTGCTAATAGCCAGGATATGTGAACACAAAGCATCCACGTGCCTCTGGTTACAAGATGGTGGAGGCAAACAGGATATACCTACTGCCTTAATGCCCTGCTTGTCATCTTCCAGAGGTCTTCAGGCGGCTGCTGTTAGAAACATCATACTAGTGCAGAGGGACCTGGCAAGGTTTTTTCCTCTTTCATAGAACCGTAGTGCTGGAAGGTGCTTTAGAGGTCATCTAGAATGTAAGAATAGCCTGCTGGATCAGGCCAAAGGTTCACCTAGTCCAGCATCCTGTTCTCACAGTGGCCAACCAATCTAGCTTAACCCAGTGCTCAGTGCAGCATCAGCATCCATGACAGATGAATTAAATCTTTCACTGAGAGAGATCCCAGAGTTGAACCATTGGGGAGTTTCTTTAATACTTAACCAAAATCTGCTCTACATTTACTTTCCAGTGATCTTATTTTAGTCCTGTCCTTTGGAGTAACACAGAAAAAGTCTTTCTTTCTTTCTTTCTTTCTTTCTTTCTTTCTTTCTTTCTTTCTTTCTTATCATTTGACCTTATTGATCTGGAAGCCTTTGCTTGCTTGAATTCCATTTCTGTTGACGTGCTCAAGAGGTTATATTGAAAGAAGGTACTTTGTTATCCGTTTGGCCTCCTTGCCATGTTTGGATCTGAACTTCTGAGCGTTTGTTTACTTCCTCATATCTTTCCCTTCAAGCCAAACACTTCCCACCCCCTTTCCCTCCGATTCAGCTGCTAAGAATAAGAGCTGACTAATGTAGCCTTACTGGGTTAAATTTAAAACTGGGAGTGTTAAGTCTGATTGCTCAGGCTTCTGAAAGGAGATGCAAGGCTGCAGCCAGCCATTACACCACCTCCAGCTGAGCATGACATGAATGCTGCCCGACCTGTTTCCACTCTCTCTGTTCCTCTTTCTTCGCCCCCATCCCTCCAAGGGTGTAACCCATGCTGTGCGTTGGTGATACCCGTAGCTGGGAGTTGCCTTTTGTCAGATCTGTAGTTGTGATTGCACCTGAGCTGGGGCCTCTTGGGGAACTTGCAGGCAACAAGAAGCACCCCTCCAATAGAGCTGGCCAAGCTGAGCTATGATTGCTAAATTTACGGAAGGATTGGACATGTGTTGCCATATGCTGGCAATCTTAAGAGCTTCTCAGAGGCATCTGGCTGGCAGCTATTGGGAACTGTCTTTGCCACAACGGCTTATGTTTTGTTAGCCCCAAAATGGAAAAAGAACAAGGTCCCTGCCAAAGAAGAATGGCAACTTAAACTGATGGAATATGTGCAGCTTGTGGATCTAACTTATAGAATAAGAGAAGAACATTCGTTTAAGGAAGATTGGAAAATGTTTATTGAATATATGGGGGGGAATTGTGTACACTTGAAAACACTGGCAGCATTTAAGATAAATTCAACAGTGCAAATAGGTTTTGATGGAAGTAATAATGGAATACTGAATGGTTAGTTTATATAAAATATGCAGGGATTTATGCTCTGTAAAATGAACCATGGATAGAGAAGAAGGGAAGTCATTGATATTTTAAGGTTGTTTAAATGAATATTCTAAATTATGAAACAGAAATTTTAATTTTATACACACACACACACACACACACACACACACACACACACACACATATATATATATATACACACACACATACATACATTAGGGATGGATGAATCAGTCAATTTCTGCATCTCTCTATTTCCGAAACTTCAGTTCAGTTCACTAAATTTCCACATTAGTTTTTCAGGGTTTTTTTGAAGTCCTTGCAAAAATTCACCAGCATTTTAGTGTGCATTTCCCTTAATCCATTTTGGCAAGCAATTTCACCTAATACAATGCACTTGTGTGTCATATTTGCACTAATATTTGCATTTCTAGGAATAATTTTCCATTGGAGAGCTGCATGAAATTTGCAGGATAGCGAATTTCAAAGGAGAGAAAAATTAATGAGAGAGGCTGGTATGCTTTTATACTTTCCATTTAAAAGGGCACGGGTTCTCCCTTGAGCCATCCTGTGACAGCCAGGACCAGTTGCTACTGAAGTAGGATGGAGCTGTAAGGTGGGGGGTTGGCGGGTGGGGGCAACATTTTGCCTGGCTGTAGCCAGCTATGGTCTCTGAGATGGCTTCCTTCTCCAGTTTCGCCTCATGTAAATAACAAGGGAGACAAGAAGTCTGTGCACCTGCTGCCCCAAAGGGTCTTCAATAAGTCTCTGGTTTCACATCACATCACAAATGAATAAGGGATGATGATTGCGATGGTGATGCTTCTTGCATTCTGTGAATCATTTCTACTGAGGAAAGATTGCAGTCCTCTGCCTGCTTTCCTGAGGGTAAGAACTGAAGGGCTGGGCCTAATGGAGGACATTCGGTTGTGGGGAAAGTCCTTAACACCTTTGTGTCTTGTCTTTCCTCTTTGGCAGGACATTTTACAAGGGACGGCACAGTTTGTTATTCACAGTACCCCAGGGAGGTAGATTAGCATTTGAGAGACTGGCCCAAGGTCACACGGTATGTTTGACAAAGCTAAGTGTGAGGGGGATCTGCACGCATTGGGAATCTTTATGGATGCTGGACCCATTCAGACAGGTTGAGGCAGATTGAAGCAGCTGCCTCAGGGGGCAAATTCTGGGGTGGGGTTGGAAAGGGGCAGCCTCTCCAGATGTTCCTCTTGAGGCCTCTGGCTGTACGCTTCTGTTGGGAGACACATCTTGTCCTGCCCCTTCCAAGCCCCATAACTAGCCTTTTCATGTACAGACAGTACATGATCTATCCCGTTGCCAGTAACAAAGTAAGATTCAGCTCTCAGTCCAGTTGGTTTATCAGTGCAATGCAGGGGTTAGGGTTAGTGGTTAGAGTGCTGGACTAGGGTTCAGATCCCCACTCAGCCATAAAGCTCACTGGATGGGCGACCTTGGGCTAGTCATCATCTCTCGGCCTGAACCACCCCACAGGGTTGTTGCGAGGATAAAATGGGAAGATGGGTGGAACCTTGGAAGGCCTCTTGCATTCCTTGCAGTGCCGGATTTATGTATAAGCTAAACATGCTATAGCTTAGGGCCCCACTCTCTTGGGGGCCCCAAAAAATTTAAAGGAAGAAAACACTGGGTGCACATTTCCAAAATATAAGATAAAAAACAAATAAAATAAAACCTACATACAGCAACAGTGTTTTGTGTTGTGTAGGCTCCTATGATGTAAGTAATGGCCTGCTAGCCTGCTCCCTGAAATATCACTGGTTTGCTCATTTCTATATATAGGGGGCCTACATTCTGCATGGCAACATGTGCAAATGGCTTTAGATACCTATTAGGTCCATAAATTACCATATAGCATATATTCAACACAAAAAACAACGACAATTTGTTGTTGACAAAGGACAGCTGGACATGTAAAGGGCCCCATTACCTTCAGTAGCTTAGGGCCTCATCAAACCTGAATCTGGCCCTGGTTCCTTGGAGGAAAGGTGAAGTGTGAATGCATTGACTATATAAATAAATAGGTGGCAAGGTGGGGAGAGCACCTGTTTTGCATTGTGTTGTGTTGTTTTTGCATCAGGCAGCAACTGGTCCTGGTAGAGAGAGGAACCTTTCTTTCACTACTAAGCACAGTCAGAAGTCCACAGGGAAGGAAATAGGGGGTAACTTTATGAAGGTGATGGACTACATGGAACTGGCGGAAATGACTGGCAGAATCCGAGACCAGGGAGAAGAGTCGGTGGAGGAAGACTGGAAGAAATGTAAAGACTATCTACAGAAACATTGTACAATTAATGAATGTTAGAAGGATGTTGGAATGAAGTTATGTGGTTTTAGCAGAAATGTTATAAAGGTTTAGGAAAAAACAGACCGTTAATTGGTGAAAGGAGGGAAAGTAAAGTTACATTATATTAAGATAAATTACAGGACAAAAAATGGAAAAGATGGAAAGGATTTGCTGAAATAGTTAACTGAACTAGAATACAACAAAGGGAGGTGTGAGGAGGTCAATGAAACTAGCAAATGAAAGTTATGGGAAGATTTGCTGTGTTTTTAATGGATTTTATTTTTCTGTATTTTTTTCTTTTTTTTCTTTTTTCCTTATTGTGATGTGTTGTTTTGTTTTTGTTTAATATGGTGTTTTTACTTTTTCTTTTTGTAACCTTTAAAACTTTAATAAATATTATTTTTTTAACAAAAGGAAATAGGGGTAACTTTAGATGTCCTTTTTTCCTACTACTTTATCCAGTGCACAGTGTCTCCCTCTCTGCCTCTCTCTACTGCACATTTGCGTAGCATATGAATCACTTCTTTTGAGCCAAACGAAATGATACAGTGTGAGCTCAGAACAAAACAACATACCTAGAGTGGTTCCAGGCTCCAACTGATTCATCATTGCCAACCTTTTCCCTATTCAGCTCCAGACCACCCTTCCTCAAGCTGGTGCCCTTGAGATGTTTGGGACCATAGGACCCAACCATTAGCCATACTTTTCTTGTGTTCTTACCTGAAAGATACCAGAACACAAAAGCGTGCTACAGACTATCCCATCTACCACAGTGGGATTGACAATTGAGCATCTTATGCAGCCTTCCTGCTACATTAAGGCAGAAGTATCTCCCAATGTATGGTGCTGTGGGTTAAACCACAGAGCCTAGGAGTTGCCGATCAGAAGGTCAGCGGTTCGAATCCCTGCAATGGGGTGAGCTCCCATTGCTCAGTCCCTGCTCCTGCCAACCTTGCAGTTCGAAAGCATGTCAAAGTGCAAGTAGATAAATAGGTACCGCTCCGGCGGGAAGGTAAACGGCATTTCCGTGCGCTGCTCTGGTTTGCCAGAAGCGGCTTAGTCATGCAGGCCACATGACCCGGAAGCTGTACGCCGGCTCCCTCGGCCAATAAAGCGAGATGAGTGCCACAACCCCAGAGTCGGCCATGACTGGACCTAATGGTCAGGGGTCCCTTTACCTTTATCTCCCAATGTATTTAAGCATTGCATTTGGGGATTGTGGCTGCTAAGGCTGTAACGACTTGGCAAAATGGTAAGTGCTTTTACCTAAAGCGGTCTGTAAAAGATACTCAGGTACTCCCTCCATAGTACATAGTTGTGGAGCAGCCACGCAGAATGCCTCTAGTCTAGTCATGCTGGGAGTTGACTAGGGCTGATGAGACTTTAGTCCAAAACTGCTGTAGGGCACCAGGTTGGGGAAGGCTGGTGGATGGACTCCGTGAGGGAGTCATGGAGAACACAGTGGAGCTGGAGGAGAGGACACTGCCTGTGGCTACAGCCAGCTCTTCATTTCATCCATGTCGCTTCCCATCCAGTTGTCCCACAACACGGCCTGCTTGGGAGAATCGCAAATTTCTGACATTTCTAACAGCTGCAACTGCGTTGTTAGAGGGCTGCACAGCGAAAAGATGCCTCTCGGGTGGAATGCAGCAAGGAGCTCTTTGGTCATCATTGGGGGCTTGGCGTTCCAGGGCCTGCCTATCTATTTTGGTCCATATTTTATCACTTGCTCCCCCACCCCATGGAATTTGCCCCAGGAAAACGTCGCAATCAGACTGCAGCCTTCACAAGGAGACACAGAAACAGGTAGTCAAAGAGGTCCATTCCTCCAGCGAAGACCATGGCAGAGCGCACTGTCCCTCACGCCTACCCCATGAGCGCGGAGTACGAGTTTGCCAACCCCAGCAAGATTTACGACCAGAACTTCGGAGAAGGTAAGAAAAATGACTGGCCAGTAGCGTTTCCCTTTGATTTGCACACAGTAGATTGCAAACAATCCAAGGTTGGTAATTCTAACTCAGCGATTGAGTTAGATTGAGTTAGACTGAGTTACAAATCCTATGGAATTGTGATTACGAAACAAAGAATAACACACATTTTGCAATTGTAGAAATGTTCTCGTGAGCTTGCACGGAAAGAGTGTTTGAAGCCCCCTTTTTACCACACTTTTGCCTCCCTGAACGCATGAACAAAGGCACAGTGGGGCACCAGTGTGTGGCACTGACTACCTTCCTCATGGGTCTGATGAGACTGAAGGTGCTTCCAAGTGAGTGTGTATTATAGGATTGCTGTTCTTCATGCATGTGAAATTTCTTGCAGTATCCAAACAGCATCGTTGCATGAAAATGCCACCCCATATTTCCTGCTGTTTAATCCAAATTTCCCCTTTCTTAGGAAAAACCTGTTCGCGATATCTCAGTGACCCATTTATAATATTAAAAACCCCATCTGGAAACAACCTCTCTATTGGAAACCTTTTAGGTTTTGTTTTTTAGATTATTCCTACAATCAGAACTGTTTCTCAGTGTGTTTCCCCCAAGTGCTGATAATCTGATTCTGTGCTTGTTTGCCCAGAAATAAGCTTTTCTGGGTTCAGTGGTACAGTGGATTGCGGTCTGAGATTATAGAAAACACAAATCAATCCTCTAAAAAGTGAGTTCATTCAATTCTTAATGTATAACGCAGTCAGATTGCAACTAAAGGCATTGCCATGCATTCACTGTGCTAAATAGAATTATAGAGGCATAGCTATAGACACACACTCTCTCTGTATCGCCTGGGATGATGAAACTATATATCCATATCCCCTGGGATGGGGAAACATATCTTGAAGCACATCTCCAAATCCTTAATATGTTTTAGTCCATTAATATTGTGGTCATTAAAATCAATATGTGCGCCCAAAGGTCAGCAACAGAATCAACCAACATAAAGGGATGCATGGGTTTGTTATACTGTAAGGCAAGGTTTTTTTTGGGCGGGGGGGGGGGGTTTAAAAGAAAAAACAAGCCAATATGTTACAACCAAGCTATTTGTAACCACACACAATGCAAAAGAGAGAGACAGCCTCCCAGGTGTAAAGGAGGAACAACCCATGAAGCTGAGACCATATGGGTCAATTGGCTTTACTTCTGTTTTGCAAGAAGTTAAAAAGACTTCCAGCTGGTGAGGGAGCCCTCTCAAAGCTGCTGGCAGCCGGGAACGAGATCCTTCTCTTTCTCCACACGGATCCAGGACATTTTATGGAACGTGGCTGGCACAGAGCAGCATGGAGGGGAACGATGCCAGCCAGAGATTATTTTTATTTTTTTGCAAACTCCGTTAAAACTGGTGAAAAGCTGAGCTGGTGGGTTGTGCACAAAGCCCGGCTGGAGTTGCAGTGGCTGTTAGAGGAGAAAGAATGCAGAAGGCAGCAGTAAACCATTCAGCGCTGAACAGAGCGAAAAGCTGCAAGCCCCCAGAGAGAAGCCGGTGGGATGACTGTGTTGCATAAAAGGGCTTTTGTTGTCTGTTCCAGACTGCAGTCGGCTGCCATGTGCTTCTCTTGCTTCTGGGCCTGGCAAAATGGCTGGGCAGGATCAGGCCTAGGGCAATGGTAGGTGATGATGCCTTTGGGTAGGGAAGAGAAGGCAAAGCAGGAGAGGAAGGCTCCAGTGTAAGGAGAGTGAGAATGCATAGAATCTGGGAAATAAATGAACCCTCCAAAAGAAATACATCAGGAACTCCAAAATGCTGAGTTTGCCAAGTTTCCTTAGCATGGCAGCTTATTGAACATATGGCTGGTTTATATGAGGCAAGCCTGCTCTTTTGCCACTCTTTGACCTGGATACTATGGACCTTTCTCAAAAAAGACCTTACTCTCCATCTCATGATGGCCGCACAGCTCACCATTGCAAGCTATCAGGGGGCTATGGAGAGCAACCTTTATTGTAAAGTTTGGTTGACGAAACTTTGGGGCCTGATTCCAATTAAGAAGTTGGCACTACAGCTATGTGTATGCAGGGGCAGTCAATGGACTGACCCTTTTACTTCTACATAAGTAAACAATGCACTAAGAACACATACCTTGCTTTGGCACTGAACCTAAATCCGCTTCTATTATTCTTATTATTTTAATTGTACTCAAGTGTGGCATAATCTGTAATTGTCCATTCTCCCTTTTAGGTGTTTCCCCAGGGGAAATCCTGTCCCCCACATTGTACCATGGCTACTACATTAGACCTCGGATTAATAAGCAGCTGGACCGAGGGATCTCAGAGGTCAACCTCAACGACCACAAATTCCAAGTGTTCCTCGACGTTTGTCAGTTCACGCCAGATGAGATTGCTGTCCGCACAGTGGACAATCTCCTGGAGGTGACAGCTCAGCACCCACAGAAGGCAGATCGGCATGGTTTCATATCCCGGGAGTTCACCAGGACCTATATCCTCCCTCTTGATGTTGACCCTCTGTTGGTCAAAGCTACCGTGACCCATGATGGCATCCTGAGTATAGAAGCTCCGCGGACAGGAAAGGAGGTGAAGGCCAAAATCAATGAGGTGAAAATAACACACCAAGAACAGCCAGCAACTGAAGGAAAGGGCTGTGAGGAGAAACCACAGCCCTAAAACATCCCTCAGCAATGTCCTCTCCCACATTGAACATGCCCCCTTCAACATGCACACATTTCACTGGATGTCAGGATTGGACAGCTGATTTGGGGAAGGGGGCTTTGTGGGGTCCTGTATCTTTTTCTCATCCTTTAAATGAGGCAGCCGTTTTGTGTTATGCCACGCACCCGCGGCAGCCATTTTTTTATGCCATGCCCCCAGGGCAGCCATTTTGTGGCTGGTGTCCATGGCACTTGCTCAAAATATTCCAAACATGCCCACTGGCAGAAAAAATTTGGCAAAAGCCCCTGTCCTATTGTATGCCTACTGACTTGGATCAACATTTTTTCTCTCTGTGTGTGTTTGAACTGTTAAGCCTCATGCTCTGAATGTATAAATTGGTTTTTTAAAAAATAAATAATCCTGAGAATTATATGCTTGTGGACCTCTGTACCTCACTAATACTCTTTCAAGACTCTGAGAGGCAAGAAGATAGGATGTTCATTTGACCAATCAGAAGGGAGCGGAGCGCCTGGCGGGCATTCTGGTCAATCTGATTGGGCTGAGCTGCTCCCATTGGTTCTGCCAGCAGCAGCAGCAGCCAACAATTGCTCGAGTTGTCACGGCAACAAGGGTACTGCCACTCATTGCAATGGGTTAGTTTTGCCTATTTGGTCCATGGAGCTCAAGTTAGTGGGATTCTGAAAAAAGAAGCTGGCGACAGTGTGGCAGTGCCAATGTTGATACAGCCCCCTTCATGCGTGTGAGCTCCCACCATGCCCCAAATTATGAGGCATATGTTAGCAGATTGGGCAAGCACACAAGCCACCTCAACCTCTTCCCGCTATGGTGAGATGAATTGTGTTCCTATTTCAACGGCAGCACAGTAATTATTCCTGAGTTTTAGGAATACTGTAGAAGCAAGGGCCCATCCATACCTCAACTTGATGTGGATTGTGAACCCCTTGCGCATCCTTTAATTCTCCCCCTGTTCATGCAGCATTCTCTTCTAACTCCCGCTGTCCCAGACTTTCTCCTCCCTAAATCCAGAGATTCCCTATGCAATCAATATAGCTATTTTGGATTTTCAAATCACAGGGATTTAGGGAAGAGAAAGTGTGGGACATTAGTAGTTGGAGGAAAACACTGCACAAACGAGGGGGAATTAAAAGAGGCACGAGGGGTTCACAGTCCACATTAAGACGAGGTATGGACTGCCTCTAAGTTACCATATGCAAATTGGCACCCTCTTTTCTTGGAGATTTGTATCCCCTTTTCTGCTGGTGCATTAACTGGCTGCTCCAGCTGGGTGTGTTGGCTACTGAACTCATGTGTTTGCTTTTTTGTGTGCCATGAGAATAAGGCATTAATAAAACCACAACTGAAAGGAGGCACATGTGTGCTTTATCCAGTGAAGCATGCCATTCTGAAAGCTCATAAAAATAAACAAAGGTGGTGGTGGGGGGGGGGAGAACCGAAGTTTGTAATGCTTACTATTCCTCATGACTAAAACATTTCTCCTGCGCAAACAAGCTTACCAGCTCTATTGACTTTTACTTCCACAACACACCTTAGAGGCAGCTGATTGTTAACCGAGGGCCATAAGCAGGTAATTTGCAATGCAGGTGACCTCAGGGTACACACTGGGAGTAGGCCCATCGTATTGATGTGAAAAAGCAGGGACATGGATATAAGAAGCTTGATAAGTTAACAGGGTTTAGACTGCAGTCCTGTACCCGCTTATCAGGGAGTATGTCTCACTGAACTGAGCGATACTTCCGAGTAATTATGTAGAATGTTATAATGACTGCTTACAGAGCACCAGCATTTTATGGCATGACGTCAGCAGTGCAGTGGCAAATTCAGAAGTGCAGAGTCCCTTCTTAGTAGTCACAGCCATGGCCACTTTCAGTCACACCCTCCTAAAATTATGCAGCATTCTAAGATTATGCAATCTTATAATGACCCAATAATGATAAATCGGGTCCTCCCTTAAAGAGGGCACGTATTGCGGTGAGACCTGGAAACCGACACCCTGTGTTGTGGGTGGGTACAAATGGTCAGCCACAACACCCGATTGGTAGGTCCCTCGTAGCTGGGTGCAATCTGGCCAATGGGACGCAGTCCAAGCGGTTTGAGGGACCGATTTATACCCATGCACGTGACCCAGAGCTTCCTCTTTTGGCATGTGCATTCGGAGCACCCGCCCACCTCTCCCTACTTTTAGGGCTTTGCGCTTGACCTTGCTATGTCGTCATGTGTCTTCTGTTGTTGGGACAGGGGCACGGCAGGAATTTTCCCCACTTGGCTGATTGGCTGTTGCCATTTGGGTTTCGCCTGCCGCGTCACAACTTGTAAGGTTGCGGATAGGCTCTGGTTCAGGTGATAGGGATGGGAGAACGCTCTCGCCATCCCTATGTGAAGGCTATTCCGTTAAAGGAATCCAGGGACTCAGTGGTTTGGTCAACCTCTGAGAGGGGGTTATGCCCGTGCCTGAGTCCAGGGGGACATTTGGGTGGTGGAGATAACCTGTTCCAGGCTTTCCGCTTATCCAGGTGTTCACCCTTGGCTGACCTATGCTGGAACCCTGGGTCAGCGCTACCTGCATGGCAGGGAGCTAGTTGAACCAGAGCCTATGCAACCAGTCACTTTCTGTAATCAATAAAGTTGTGACCTAAATTCTGCCAAAAACCGAAACTAAAATTTGAGACAAGTTTGAATTTATTTAGGGGGTAGGTTTCTGGGTCTGAACACGCAAATAGGGGTGCATTGCAATGGCGAGTGCCGATCTTCTTTCGGAGTATTTTAATTTGTGTTTTCCTTGAAGTTCCTTTGTATGTAACAGAACTTGCACACCAGTCTCTTGAAATGGAGGTACCTTGTGTGTTCATTGTGTCTAAATGCTAAGGTTTGGAACATACTAAACAACTCCCCCTTGGTGTTTTCCTCTTGCGCCTTTTCCAGAGTGACCCTAGCAGCCAGTCATCAGTGGCTGACTCTTCTCTTTTCACTCTGACTGACTCCAATCAGCGCTAAAGGTGAGAAGGCTTCTTAGTGGCTAAAAAAACCTTTCTTTTCATGCTGAGTGTGGGGCTCTAGGATGCTGGGGACAGAGACCTACTGCATATACAAAAAGGTGTGTTTTTTTGGTCCCTTAAACCAACACAGATCCCTGCCCAAGAAAACTTAGTTTTCTATATTTCAGCAGAAGGGGCGACTGCAAAAGATGGAGAGAGGAGAAGGTATCAGGAAAAGCAAATGAATCTTCATGCAAATTTGGCTACAATATCTCAAAAGGTGTCTGAATGCATAGTGAACATACATACTTCCTAAAATATATCATTGGGGGGTTATCATTAAAATTGTAATGACCTGAAAAAATGCCAAGTGCTTGTCAGCCATCCCCAGGGTTCCTTGGCAAGAAGAAGAAAAACTATTCAGGATAAAGTTTCCTTCTTATTGAGCATCCCATTAGGCAGAGGGAGGCAGCTGGCTTGAGCAGCTGATTGTGGGTGCTGCCAAAGGACAGCAAATCGCTACTTATTTTATTCTTGTAGGGGTTTTTTAATGCCCAGTGAAAGAGAGAGGGCTTTGAGGATCCCAAATTAACTTGGGTGCTATGCACCTTCCCAGAGGTGTGGAAGATAAACCTTTTTTTTTTTTTTTTTGTACCTTCTCAGCAAAGACGGGAGAGAAATTCAATCCAATTCACATTTAACAACCCTACCAAATGCGCACTTTCCGAAATAATATGTGAACCGAAACACAGGCATCTAAGATCTAGAGGTCTTAGTAGAGCAAAATATTAATATGAGTCAACAGTGTGATGCAGCAGCCAAAAAAGCAAATGTTATTCCATGCTGCATTAACAGAAGTTTGGTGTCTAAATCCAGGGAAGCCATAGCACCGCTCTGTTCTGCCTTGGTCAGACCACACCTGGAGGAGTACTGTCTCCAGTTTTGGGCACCGCAATTTAAGAAGGTTGTTGACAAGCTGGAACGTGTGCAAGCAATATGATCAAGGGTCTGGAAAGCCTTATGGTGCACAGTTGAGGGAGTTTATTTATTTATCTATTTTATTCCATTTGTCTACTGCTTTTCATCCAAACATCACAGGGTGGTTCACAACATAAAAAGTTATGTTTAGCTTGGAAAAGAGGAGACTGAGGGGAGATATAATAGCTATCTTCACATATCTCAAGGGCTGTCACCTGGATGATGGAGCAAGCTTATTTTCTGCTGCTCTGGAGGGTAGGACCCGAACCAATGGATTCATGTTACAAGAAAGGAGATTCCAACTAAATATCAGGGATAACTTTCTGACAGTAAAAGCCATTCAACAGTGGAACAGACTCCCTCAGAAGGTGGTGGACTCTCCTTCATTGGAGGTTTTTACACAGAGGTTGGATGGCCATCTGTCATGGATACTTAGTTGAGATTCTTGTAGTGGGTTGGACTAGATGACCCTTGGGGTCCTTCCAAGTCTACAATTCTGCGATTCTATGATGTTTAGAAAGTCATGCTGCTCCAGATTTTGCAATGCAGTTCCCTGGCCAAGTAAGGTGTACAAAAATGCATATACTAGGGTAATTTTTGCATTAAAATGCATATATTAAACAACATGCAAGAATGCATGATATTAGGCAAATTTGCTTTGGAAGAATATCTATGGTAAACTAGCCTAAGAAACAGGAACTGGCCTCTGATCATCCAGTGAGTTTGGCAGCAGCCAAGCTTTTGTACTCGAGTCCTACTTGTGCGTTTCTCATACGCATCCAGTTAATCATGGAGAGAAACGGATGCCAAATGTGCCTTTGGTCCATAGCTGTCAACATACAGATTTGAAAATAAGGGACCAGCAGCCTCGAAAATAAGGGATTAGAAGCCAAAATAAGGGATTTTCCAAGCACAGGTATGTTCAACTCCGAGCCAAAGGCAGAAAGCCCAGCCAGCAGCCAAACGAAGCCTCAAGCCTCAAGGAAAACCACCGCTGGGAAGTGCTGAGCAAAGGCGAGACCCCAGGCACCACAACCGATTTGATCAGCACAAGGCATGCAAGCTCTACCCCCAGTCATTCTTAGACTTCTTATTGGGTGAGCATCGCAGCCAAGCAACACAGTTGGAGCCTCCCTCCTCCCTGGCCGGCAAGGAGGGAGAGGAGCTGCTTCCTTTGAAACCCGGGAAATTTAAGGGACATCATCAATAAGGGACAGCAGCGGGACATGGCGCTGGGATAAGGGACTGTCCCACCAAATAAGGGGCACTTGACAGCTATGCTTTGGTCTGATACAGCAGGCCTCTTCTTACATTTGCAAAACTCAATAATTCTGACTTTTCATCCTCTTTTTCTCTGCCCTGTGCTGGACTGGTGGACTTCAGGATGCCACTCTGCAGAGCTGGGCAGTATTCCCTTCTTCCAGCCAGTGCTCAATTCCTTCGTTACAGAAACAGATTATTGATCGTGTCAGTAGTGGTGGAGGAGAAATTTGACTTTGTTTACATTTCAATGAGAAACTACCTAATTCCACACCTCTTGAGCCAATGTGTGAACCAAAACACAACCATCCTTCAATATCTGCAGTTCTCTGTATTTTTGCAACACAGCTATCCAACCAAACAGTGCATAAAAATGCATATAATGGGAGGGGGGATGCACCTTAAAAATGTATATATTAGTCACAAAATAGCATGCAAAATGTGCATATTGCTAAACAAGAAACTACAAAAATACATTTGGTGGGAGAAAATTGCACTAAAACGGTGATGAATTTTCATGAGGATTTTTAAAAAAACAAATTGCAAATTGCTGCAGAAATGTGGAGAGCTGGATTTAAGATTGGAATAATAACATTCTGGTTTGCCCATCCCTACATTTCAGGCCCCAAAGAAGTGGGTCTTGGTTTTGGCCCATCTACTGCAGGGAATTACAGGCCCAGATTTTTGCCAGCAAAGCATAATCCACCCCCCCCCACCCCACTGCCCCACATTGCATTGTTAAGCCTGGGCGCTGAGACCCAGACTCCCTTTTGTGCCCGCAGACACGTTATGAAAAGGGAATGTGGACTGGCAGCCAAGGATTGGCTGGCAGGGGTGGTGTTTTTGATGCTTCTCTGTTTCCCCAGAGGAGCTAAAAAAAAACCCTGAGCAAACTGAGCACATGTCCAGAGAGGGGCTTAAAGGAGCAGGCGTGCAAACCCAGAGTTTGTGTTATTTTTGGGTCTCAGCGCAGGGCTAAGAGAACTCAATAGACGGTCTGGAAATCAAAACAGATTCAGGGACTGTGCTCGTATTAGCAAAGGCCTAGTGTTTCTGGGGAGGTGGTTTGTTCAGGGTTACTGTACGGTACTTGTTTGCACTATGAATATAGTCGTGGAAGCCACTAAAACGATCAGACCCTCTGGATGCTTCTATATGAGCTGCTTATTGAAGATTCATTCTGATTGGTTCACAGAGAGATTAGACAATGTTGGTTATTTAATGAGCATTCATTCTAATTTGTTTGGGGGGGGGGTTAGATGATGATGCGTCAAAGCAAGTGTTACTGCTTCTCCTGGTATGCCCCGCGGAGGATCTTAAGGTCCACAAATGACAAGATTTTGGAGGACCCAGGTCGCAAGGTGGTTAGACTGGTCTCAACTAGGTCCAGGGCCTTTTCAGTACTGGCCCCGACTTGATGGAACGCTCTGTCACAAGAGACTAGGGCCCTGCGGGACTTGACATCTTTCCGCAGGGCCTGCAAGATGGAGCTGTTCCGCCTCGCCTCTGGTTTGGACTTAGTCTGACCCTTATGTTTCCCTCTCCTTATGGTCTTGATTTATCGGCTACTTTTAAAATGAGGCTGCATTTCAAATTGCATTTTAACCTGTATTTTAAATTGGTCCCCCTCCCCCAATATGTTTTTACTGTGATTTTATTGGTGTTAGCGCCCTGGGCAGGGTATAAATAATTGTTGTTGTTGTTGTTGTTGTTGTTGTTGTTGTTGTTGTTGTTCACACTTTCCACAATCAGCATCTGGTTGGTGACTGTGAAAACAGGATACTGGAGGAGCCAGGCTTTTGGACTGATCCTGTAGGGCTCTTATGATTCCCATCACCTGTCACCTGATCTTTTCAAATGGAGGTTGACCTTGGGCCCTTCTACATGCCAAGCATGAGCTCTCTCACTCCGCTATGGTCCACTTCTTGGCCACAGGGTTGCCACCTAACCCTAGTTCTGCTGGGGATCTCAATGAGCAGAATATCTCCTCTTCCTTTATCCCTTGCTGTCTTCTGCAGATGCAAGATGATGGAGAAGAGCAGAGAGAGCTACGTATACCCTGTTTTTGTTTCAAAACTTCCTGAGTCTAGTTTTTGGAATTCCCTTGCCCAAAAGCTGCAGATAGCATGTTCGGGGATGGCAAAGGCCACCTGTAGAACTGCTGTCGCTTTTACAGCTGCAGGAGGCTCAGGAACATAAAAGTAAAGAATACACACTAGCCCCCCCTCCTATAAATTAGCCACACACTCATCATCATATCATGGTGTGGTGGGAAAGAAGGGAGGTTGTTGGCAGAGGCAAATTTAGGGGAGCGTGACTGGTTCACCCACACTGCGCACCGTACAACAGAAAGCGAGAAGTGGGGGCTCTGAATTTTGGTGTTGCACCAATTTTACTGCTGGAATTTTAAAGCCTAAAGTCTACCACTGATGTCCGGCCAGTGAGTCAGGCTCATGATCTTCAGGTGGGTATTTTTTGGAGCAAAATGTTGCATGAGAATAAGACAAGCCTGCAACCACAGGCAAGTCGGCTCCTCACCCCACTGGAAGTTTGGAAATATTTTTCAAAATCAAAATCTGTGCATCCGTCCATATGGATATGATTCCTTCTGCTTGTGCCTGCCAGATTTCTCACCCAAAGTTTCAGCTCTTACGGTGGCGGAGAGCTGAATGTCCTGGGCACGATGCTCTGAGCGGATGTGAGGAGCCCAAAAGCCATTGTGCATCTAACTCCTATAACTCAAGCTGCCACACACTCCAAAGCCAGCCAGGCACAGAGTCAAGGGGGAGAAGCAGACCAGCTGGGAGAGGAGCAGCGACAGCGGCAGACGCTGCCTTCGGGAGATCTTCTGTCCAGTAGATGGCACACACAGCTTTGCCTTCCTTGATGGAGGGAGAAACCTGACACGTCCATGATCCAGACACTCCCTTGGATTGGATCTGCCAGGGGCTGAACAGGGAACCAGGAAATGCGGGCGCCCTGTGCTCCAGTGAGGTTCTCCTCTGCAGAAAGGCACGATTTCTCCCTCCAGAGAGCGAAATGGGCAACCAGTGCTGCTGCTGCGGCTGGTGAGTTAGCTGGGGCTGGCTTGCTGCTTGGGAGCTGGGCAAAGAGGGAGGGAGCGCTTCTTGGGGGCAGCCCAGGGCTACGATGAAGACCAGCTTTGCCAGCTGTGTCGTGTTAAAGAGAGGGAGAGGTGGTGTTTCCCTGCCGGGTCTGGAGAGCTTGGCTGGTTCTTCTAGATGGTGCCACCACCATCCTCCTCAGCCCCGTGGCTGAGAGCAGAGCCACCCGGGCAGCACCTGGTATCGACTAGGGGAAGGATGGAAGCGTTCCAGGTTTCACATCCACAGGAGGAGCCTGCCCCTCTCCTGATCTGCCTTAAATGCTTTTGCAGGCAAGATACAGAGAGATCCTCTTGGAGCGGCTTCCACTTCTCCAAAGGAGGCAGAGCTTAACTGGAGACAGGTGTCAATGGAGCTCAGCCTGACGCAGAAGCTAATTCATTGTCAAAACCCCGAGACTTATTTGCTGAGCACTTACAGGGTGTGCTGCCTGTCCCAATGAGAGCTGCCACTAGCCCATACATACCAGGTTGGCTGGGGGTGGGTGGGGGGGCACCTGTGGTTCTCCAGATGTTGGTGGACTACAACTCCCATCATCCCCAGCCATTGGCTCTGCTAGCTGATGCGGCTGATGGACGGCTGCAGGTTCCCCATCCCTAACTAGATTATAGGAGGTCAATGTGTATAAGTTTGATGGGCAGGCTGGAGTGCTGGCACCGCCCCGTTTAGAAATTAACCACTCAGAGGAGAGCTAGCAGGCTGCCAACTTTTCCCACCTGTTGCTGCTCCTGTTCCCTTAGCAGCAGTTTTGTCTTGCCTTTAATAGGCAGTTTTGTTTACTATCTCCATGCTGAGAAAAAACTTTGCTCTTTGGTTTCTATATATCAGGCAACATTTAAAAACCTAAGAGCTGACTGGGGTGGGGGTCAGTTGGCACTCCTTGTTGTATTGACAGCCACTTGAGAACCCAGTGCATTAATCTGCACTGGGGACTCCTTGGAGAAAGTAGGGAACAACAACCAGAAAACAATTTAATTATTGAAAAGAAATCCATTCTTTTCCATATATTGCAGATGAGGTGATGAGGCCAGGAAAGAGTGCTGTGCCTAATGCCACTGACTTTGGGCGACTTTCGAACCAGGAACATCCTGGTTGTCACTCAGCCATTCTCTTTTAGGGGGATCCAACCACTATTTATGGGGACGCAGGTGGCGCTGTGGGTTAAACCACAGAGCCTAGGATTTGCCGGTCAGAAGGTTGGCGGTTCGAATCCCCACAATGGAGTGAGCTCCTGCTGCTCGGTCCCTGCTCCTGCCCACCTAGCAATTCAAAAGCACGTCAAAGTGCAAGTAGATTAATAGGTACCGCTCCGGCGGGAAGGTAAACGGCGTTTCCGTGCGCTGCTCTGGTCGCCAGAAGCGGCTTAATCATGCTGACCACATGACCCGGAAGCTCTACGCCAGCTCCCTCGGCCAATAAAGCAAGATGAGCACCACAACCCGAGAGTCGGTCACAACTGGACCTAATGGTCAGGGGTCCCTTTACCTTTACTATAGATAGATAAATAGTTGGATAGATAGAGAGTTTGCAAGCCTCTGGCATCAATGGCATTTTCTCAAAATGGCAAATGTGTCTACTGGCTTCAAAAGGTTGCTGACAAAAAGGTTCAGGGTGCCAAAAATTCCTTCAGCTTACATTTGAAGTCCATAGCTGTCAACTTTTCCCTTTTCTTGCGAGGAATCCTATTCGGAATAAGGAAATTTCCCTTTAAAAAAAGGAAAATGTTGAGTCCCAAATGAGAGTGGTTTGGTGTGATCTAGCAACATATGAAGCTGCCTTTTGGTCCATCTAATTCAGTATTGTCTACACTGACTGGCAGCAGCTCTCCAGGGCTTCAAGCAGGGGGTCTCTCCCAGCCCTACCTGGACATGCCACTGGGGACTGAAACTAGGACATTTGACATGCAAAGCAGATGCTGTTCTACTGAGCTATAGTCCTTCCATTCTGGGGAGGAATCTCCCTAGGAGTCCCCATTTATTTTGCCTCCTATATCCCATATTTACTTGAGTCTAATGTGCCATCGAATCTAATGCGCACGTCAATTTTCAGAACTTTGAAACAAAAAAAAAGTATTTGCTGGCGAATATAAATGTGCCATAGAATCTAATGCGCCCCTCAATTTTCACAACGTAATTTGGGCAAAAAAAAGGTGAGCATTTGATACAGAGTAAATACAGTAATAGAAGCAGCAGCAGAAAGAAGTGTATTCCTTTTATGGCAGGTGGAAGGATCTCCTACATCGGGAGTGTGGGTGGGGAGAGCCCAGTCTGTGGTGTGGCCGCTGTCTGAAAGACTGCTTTGAGCAAGAGGAGAGAAGGCTCACTGTGAAACAGAAGTCCTGATTTTCGGTTTTGCTGTGACGCTAATGGTTTGTAGTGGAACAGAGAAATAGCATCATCTAGTGGAGAGAGAACTGCAGGGTTATTTCCTGGTGAAAAGTTGTCTAGATTTGTTGGTGGATTTTCAACTTGGTCCTTAATTTCTAAAAAATCCCCCCCCCACACACAATGTTCTCACCTGGGATATCTGGTCTGACACATGCAACTCCCAGTGTTATTTTCAAGACAAGCACACATACAAGCAAACAGGGAGCCTTTCAGAATTTTATTACTACCAAACCATTGGTCTGCAGGCACCTATCAAATGTGAAGAAGAAGAAGAAGAAGAGTTTGGATTTGATATCCTGCTTTATCCCAAAGGAGTCTCAAAGCAGCTAACATTCTCCTTTCCCTTCCTCCCCCACAACAAACACTCTGTGAGGTGAGTGGGGCTGAGAGACTTCAGAGAAGTGTGACTGGCCCAAGGTCACCCGGCAGCTGCATGTGGAGGAGCGGAGACGCAAACCCGGTTCCCCAGATTATGAGTCTATGGCTCTTAACCACTACACCACACTGGCTCCCTGAGCCTCTGCTGTGAGGAGTCCAACTTCTCACAGACGCTTGTAGAGCCCCCCGCCACAAATTTAAAGGAGATGGCTTTTCCCAAAGAATCCTGGGAACCATGATTTGTTCAGGATGCTGGGGAATCATTGCTTCGTGGGTGGGTGCGTTAAGCTACAGTTCCCAGGACTATTTGGCAGAAACCGTATGTGCTTTAAATGTATGGCGTAGCTGTGACCTCTATGCAGGGCTTTTCAAAGCCAGTTTGGGGCAACAGGAGGAAATTAAAAGGGGGGAAATCCAGATCAGATTCAGGTCTCCCATCCTTGAATGTGGAGATCAACATCACAAAGAGAAAGGGCTTCTCTTGATAGCAAGTGGGAAATGAAATGGTGATGGGTGGGTCAGCAAAAGCACATGCTGGATAACTGCAGAGCAGATAATAATAATAATAATAATAATAATAATAATAATAATTGTACTCCACCCATCTGGCTGGTTTGCCCCAGCCACTCTGGGCAGCTTCCAACATATATAAAAATGTAATAAAACATTACACCTTAGAAAGCTTCCCTATACAGGGCTGCTAGCAATCTGGGAATCCCCCTTGGGCAAGGCTGGGGAACCTCTGTGTGTTAAGTTGTGGGTGAACATATCAGATCACACAGCGATTCTTCAAACAGCTCTTGTTTATTCACAGGCCAGAACAGAACTGAACTGAAGGGTTCAGCCAGCCTGCTTATATAGAGCTCCACTAGAACGCAACAGTAACCATTTTCTGTAACTATCCAATCACTGAACGTCACTTTTGATGCCTTATTTGCATATGTGGACCTGAGTGAAAACTATCCACAGTATCCCCCCTGCAGGCCCAGGGTGAGAACTTCAGTACATAACACTGTGAATGGTGCTTTGTTTCCCATCAGCCCCAGCCAATATAGCCAATGGTCAGGGATGTTGAGACTTGGGAGTCCAACAGTATTTGGCAAGCTACAGGTTCCCAGCCCTGTTCCTGAGGTTAAGGACAACGTTTTCTGTTCAGATGGTTCCAAATAGAACCTAAGATGAGCTTAGCCTGCTGGGTCAGACCAAAGGTTCATCACAGCTCAGCATCTTGTTCTCACAGTGGCCAAGCAGATGCTCAAAATGGAAGCCTACAAGCTGGACCTGAATCCTCACTTGGGATTCCCAGCAGCTGGGATTCAGATATTTTGGCCTGATCTGCTAGGCTTGAGAATACATTTCAGATTCCTGCTGAGCATCTCCATCAAAAGTTTGATTGTGTACTTTATGAATGGCAACACAGCTGGATAAATGGGCTTTTGTCATGAGTATCTGGTTTGTTTTAGCTTTGTTTTAAACATATCTACTAGGTACCATATTTTTTGCCCTATAGGACGCACTTTTCCCCCTCCAAAAATGAAGGGGAAATCTGTGTGCGTCCTATGGAGCAAATACAGGCTTTCGCTGAAGCTTGGAGAGCGAGAGGGGTCGGTGCGCACCTGCCACCCGGCGCAGGTATAGCAGCCTGCCGCCCGGGGCGCCCTAAAGCAGAGCGCCCCTCGTGCCGGGCAGATATCCGCAGCCTGGGGAGCCCTGCAGGAGCCCAAAAAACTAGGTGCGTCCTATGGGACGGAGCGTCCTATGGGACGAAAAATACGGTACTTAAAAGTTAGGAGAGCCTTCATAAACTACAGTTCCCAGAATTCTTTGGAGGAAGCAGGACACTTAAAGTGGTATAAGAGTGCTTTCAACCTATGGTGCAGGTGCCTTTCTAAAACCAAGTAATGTGATTGTCGGTTGTTTTACAGTTTTTGAATGTGTGGACCAGAACACTATAAAACAGGAACAAATGTCTCTCTTAGAGAGCAGTTTAAGCAGAATCATGCCTTCGAGTTTCCCCCTCTAGCTCCATAAGTAACGAGGACTAGAAACTTACTTTTTAAAAATTGCTCCTAAATTGCAAGGTATCCCCCCTCCCAAATGATTTTGCAGACTCCAGCCCACATTGGCTCCTGTGGCTCTTTCTGCCTGAAATCTTTCAACAGAAAGATACTTTGGTGGGAATCTTGGAACTCAGTGTTCCCTGGAGCTCTTGCCACACTTTCATTTCTCCCTTGAAAGTGATTTCAGGTCAGAGAAGTTTTTGTTTCTTTTGTGTGGAGTGGGTGGGTCTTTTGGCCCCACCACTTTCCCCAATAAAATCCGATATTCAATCGCTGAATCAGAGCAAATGTCAATTGGGTTTTCTGTGGATTTACGTTTGTTCCAATTCAGCAATAAACAGTCGACTTTACTGGGGAACGCAGCAGAAGTACACAAACGCACAACTTATTGGACCCATGTTTTGAAAGTGTGGGTGGGCCCTTAGCCTATACATAAATCCGGCAGTTTTGGGGAGACTAAGTAGGCTGAAGCCTAGAGCCTCTAAATCTAGGGGGCCTCGCCAGCCCTCCCACTCCCCATCGGTCAGTCTCCCCTCTCCCAAAATTGCAAATCCAAGACTTCATGCAAGGGCCCAGCCACCTTTTATTCACAGTCGCATAAACACTACACTATAGCATGGCCATAAACTTGTACATTCAACCGTTGAAATATACACCCAATGTGTAGCAATGAAGATTTATGTTACTGCTTTATGAATGAACACTGTGTTTTATGAATGGACTCTGTATTTTGTGAATTACCTGAGAGCCACCAATAGGGAGCTCTAGAATCTGACAGCTAACCAATTGGCTACTACCAAACAGCGACCCCTATTTCTGAAAGCAGGTAACCAGCAGGGAATGCTTCAGCTCAGCCTTTGCACTGTTGACTGAACACCCCCTGCTGTGCAGATAAGGGAGAAAGCTTGTAAATTGTATCCCTTCTGGCATCCTGGCCAACTCTATTACGCTGGTGTAAACCCTGGTGCACCAGAAGCCCAGAATAGCAGCAAATAAAATCCGCTCATACGTCAGCAACTGATAAGACTTGTCAACCAGTTCTTCCAAAGTCTTCCTAAATTATAAAGCTCCAAAATACAGACCAAAAGAGAGCAGGTCTGGGAAGAGCGAGACATACAATGGGCACCATCAGTGAAAAGGCCCTGCTCAGTGTAACTCCTGCCCTGACATTTGATAGAGTGCCCACTTACCCTCCTTCTTGACATGGAATGCTCTCTATTGGAGTCTCCAGGTCCAGTACAAAGACCATAAGAAGGGAGAGCAGAGACCTTGAAGTTCCCAACAGCTGTTAATCAAGCAAGCAAGCAAGCAAGCAAGCAAGCAAGCACACAGGTCATCTTTGGCACAGTCAGGATGCCTATGTCCTGGCCAGGCCTGCACCCAATCTTGTTTATGTACAACCTTGTTTGTCCTCAGTAACCAAAATTATATTATCAACATATACAAGCAGAAAAGTTGTTTTCCTTCATTTGCAAGGAATCATATAAAACAAAGTGGCACTAATAAAGAAAAGTTCCACGGTGGCAACAGAAAACAAACTAAAAATGCTTTTGCAGTTCATCAAAACTATCCAGGAATATCAAGTTATAGGAAAACTGGTGCTATTAACAGTAATCCTTCTAGTTGGTTAATTGGTTCGGCAACTTCCATGCACATGGCGTGTGATGCTAATTATTTCCCCCAAGAGTTAAATGATAACTAATCAGAGGCAGCTACAGGAGAGCTATGAGATTCAGGTGAGGGTCAGATGCCTTGTCAATCCCAGCAGGTATATAAGAGGACAGTCCAGCCTGCCCAGGCCTGTGGCTTGCCCAGCATTCTCCTAAAGAGGAGAAGCCTAGCATGGAAGACTGGTGTATAGTACGCAGATCTGAAAGGGTGACAAAGGGTAAACCACCCAAAAGGTATGCTGAAGAGTTTGCTAAAACAGCCATAGCAGATACAGATGTTGTTAGTAACTCAGAGAAGGTTTGGGAACCTTCAAGCTTCCAAGAGGTCCAAAGTTTAACCTCAGAGGATGCTGAGCCATGGTTAAATGCCATGAAGGCTGAAATTGATTCCTTAGAGAGGAACAAGACATGGGAACTAGTTCCAGGCCTGCCAACCCACAAAAGGTTTACAAAGTTCGGACACGACTAAATGACAAACAACAAGAAATTAATCAGAGTGTGAGTTTCCCACATCTTTAACTGAGCCGTACAAGGCAAGCTGGCTGAAACAATTTCTGCTTAACAGTGCCACTCTCTTCCACAGATAATGCAGTAGGAGTACAGTAATAATTATACTTATCATTTATGTAGCATTTTAGAGTGCTCAGAGTACTTCAGCATCTTTTGCCATTAGGGCTGCAGTGTGCATTTGATCAGTTAGATTAATTGATTCAAAATCTTCTAATGGACTGAAGTGTTATCATAATTAATTGAGCTGGTGATTTGAAATAACAGTGAGCTAAATCCAAGCAAGAAGTCGGTTGCACTTAGTTTGTATTGAAACAACAGGACTTTATTTATGCCATTATTAACCTGTCCCATTGATTTCCATAGGACCTAAAATTATCTCTCTATTTGTCAAAATCCCATGAAGAAGGAAAATTGCATTACAGGACATGTAAAATTATGAGATACAAGCAACCAGTGGAGATTACAATCCCACTTAATAAGCAGCTAGATGGAGGAAAGAGGGGCTGAATCTAACCCCCACCCCCAGCTGAGTTGCAGAATATTAATATTTTTTGACAAGGCCCTGGAGTAGCAAGAGTGTGGCATGGAAATTTAGCGCAAGAGATGGAGAAATGCTGTTGATCGTACAAAAAGAACTTTGCACCATGTTTGCATAGTGGAATCAGCTGGAGGTTGTAATCGCTTTTCTGTCTATTTTGTTTATGAATTGCATTTCCCATGAGGCTCATGGTGATTTGCAAACATACAATAAAAATACCTTAAGCATTAAAAAAAAAAAAGTAGAGAAAGCACAATGTAATACAGGTTTAGAAACAGCACAGAATAAACACCTGAGGCCAGAGACCAATTCACCCAACTGGAACAACGTATTGAAACAAACACGTCTTCCGTTTATTTCTGAAAAGGACTGATAGCAGGCACCGGTCGTATCTTAAGAGATGCTGTTCCACAAAACAGGGGCAGTCCCAATCTGAGTTGCTGTGAAGTGGGCCCAGGGTGGGGTTTTTCCCCAGCCAGAACTGGCTGGAACTCGGTACTGGCAAGTGTCAGGTGGACACCATTGCCATTACTGTATAAGAGAACAAGGAAGGTATTCGTGATGAGTTCCGGCACCTCTTTTTCTAGAAAAATAGTACTGAGTGGTCCTCTGATATTTTTGGGGGATAATCTCTTCTGCAGAATGCAATGACCTATCACTACTGGGTAGGTAAGGGTTAAGACAGCTTCTCAAATAACCTGATCCCAAACTGTATACGGCCTTACATGTTAGGACAGTCATACCTTGGGTTACAGAAACTTCAGGTTGTGTGTTTTCAGGCTGCGCACCGCGCCAAACCTGGAAGTACCAGAATGGGTTACTTCTGGGTTTCGGCACTCGCGCATGCGCACCAAATCGCACCCCGCGTGTGCGCAGACACGGCGCTGCAGGTTGTGAACGTGCCTCCTGCACGGATCACGTTCGAACCCGAGCATCCACTGTACCTAAACCTTGAGCTTAGCCCTCACAGCAGGTTGGTAGCCAATAGACAAGGTGGTATTTGCTGGTGGAAGTTTGTCCCAACAAGCAGCCTAGCTGCTTGGTTTTAAACCAGTGGCATCCCCTGGACCAGCCTCAAGGGTAGTCCCACACAGAGCATATTGCGGTAATCCAACCTGCAGGTTACCAGTACATGGACAACTGTGATCAAGTAGTTCTGGGTAGCTGTGGGAAAAAGTGGTTTGTGAGGGTTAGGGCTTAAGCCTCAAAGGGCAAGATTTTTCAGGAACATTTTGTATTTGGTTTAGAGAGAGAGGGAGCAGCCTCATTGCTGTAGACTTCTCTCCCATCCTTGTCCATTCTAATTCTGTCTGATCCAGCAGAAGCTTGGAGATGCCTTTGGACGGACGAGCCGGGGATTAGCCCGCAGACAGCCTCAGAATAGCCATCGCCTGCGGGGCAGCTTGTTAAAACACCCCTCCGCTCTGCCAGCCGATACAAGAGAAAAGCAGCTCTGAAAAATGATACAGGGGCCTTGTATTTCTTAGGAAACAGGCTTAGGATGCCAATGATTATATTTAAAGCAGAGCTATTTTAATTGCACTGCCCAGGCCTTGGCAGAACAGAGAAATGAACAAGTTGGTGCCGGAGTGGAAAGATGGCCAGTAGAGTTGTGGGTCTTTCATGATGCTCCACCTGCTCTTTACATTACAAGAAGATAGTGTAAGTCATGGGTAGGCAAACTAAGGCCTGGGGGCCGGATCCGGCCCAATAGCCCTCTAAATCCGGCCCGCGGATGGTCCGGGAATCAGCGTGTTTGTAGAATGTGCCCTTTTATTTAAAATGCATCTCTGGGTTATTTGTGGGGCATAGGAATTCGTTCTTTTTTCTTTTCTTTTCCAAAATATAGTCCAGCCTCCCACAAGGTCTGAGGGACAATGGACCGGCACCCTGCTGAAAAAGTTTGCTGACCCCTGGCATAAGTCTCTGGACTTGCAGCAGGGAAGGAAAACACGTTGGAAAATGAGGCAGAATGGATTTTATCTGTAGTGCAGTCCTTTTGGGTGAATGAATGGGGTACTGCCCCACCAACCTCAGTCCATCCTCAGCCAGCCCTTGCCTGCCTACTTGTCTAGCAGGGAGTCACTGCCACTCAGTTTCTTCCCCCTGAGTTCCAGTGCTGTCGCTGTAGATGTCAGCAGGGAAGAGGATGGGGGCAAAAGTAGAATTAGTTGACTCTGTCTGTCATTGGTTCTGGCTCTGCCTATATTGGCCTCTCTGCCTTTCACTCTACCATTCCCAATGGATACTACCAGTCCCTGTTGTGTACTGAAGTTCTCACCCTGGGCCAGCAGGGGGATACTGTAGATAGTTATGCAAATGAAGGATCGAAAGTGGAGTTCAGTGATTGGCTAATTACAGAAAATGGTTACTGTTGCATTCTAGTGGAGCTCTATATAAGCAGGCTGACTGAGCTCCTCAGTTCAGTTTGGTCCAGCTTACAAATAAAGAGCTGCTTTGGAAGAATCGCTGTATTGTCTGATATGTTCATCCACAACTTAACAGTCCCAATGGATACTACCAGTCCCAATGGATATCACCACCCAATGGATACCACCCAATGGATACCACTCTCAGAGTGGAATCCTATGCATATTTATTCAGAAGCAAATCCCATTGAGTTTGGTGCAGCTTACTCTCAGGTTAGGGTTCCCATATTATATATGTTGCTGCTTAAGATCCAAGAAATTTCCCCTGGACGTCAATTCTTCCTTTGAAATCCTGGTAATGTCCAGGAAAATCTGGACGTATGGCAGCTCTACTCATGTAAATGAGCTGGTATGCTTCAGACATGACGCTATGCTCTGATTTGTTTGGCTAAAGTATGGCTTGTTTGGACATTTGAACTCAGCCACGCAGAGTAACCATGGTTTATTTTTGTTTTTTGGTTTTTTTGCAACAAACCATTATGTGAAACAAACTTTTACAAGGAACCATGCCTTATGGGATCACGACTTATTTTAACTGTGCTTGTGGACTACAACTCCCATCAGCCAGCAAAATCACCCTGGCTAGGGCTTATGGGAGATGCATTCCAAAACATGTGGCTGATCTAATCACTAACTCCGCCCTGGGGGGAAAAAAACCTCTGGCAGAAAACAAGAAACAAAATGCTCCAGTTCAACATTAGTTTTAGGCTCCATAAAAGCACAGAAAGGGCAAACAAGTACTGGATCACATGGAAGCAGAATACAGCTGCGAAACAATTTTCTTATTCATGGGAAAGAGAGCAGGGGTCCTCACTGGGAGCAAGGGACAATGTCCAGCTTTGGGAAGAGGACGGGTGGGGTGGCCTGTACTGAACAGGGTCCATTCTCTTCTCTTTTCATAAGCCAGCCAGTGTGTGCTTGCTGACTGTACAATGCATTCGGTCTGCGTGCTGCCGCATGGCTTCTGGCTGGAGGAAGGGAGGCATGTTACGAGAGCCGGGTGTTTGTTTCTGAAGAAGGTCACAGAGCTGCCAGCTGTGGCTCCCTGCCCAGGAGCTCTCGGCATTTCCAACCCTTTCCATGGAAAAATGAGTTTTTAGGCGGGTACCTTAGCAACAGGCTCCCCACAGCCGCGCCTCCTTTCTCTCTGTCCCCCAACCCCTCCTGGTATTTTTCCATTCTTTAGCTATCCATATAACACAGTGGTATCTCTCCCCTCTGCTGCTGGCAATGCTGAAATCTAGAGCACCAGTCGTGTTACAGCCAATGAGAGGCAGGGTGGTGTAGTGGTTGGAGTATCAGACTGAAACCTGGGAGACGAGGGCTCAAATTCCCAGTCAGAGCTCATCCAGACTTCCTTTCATGGTGCTTTTCTAGGCACAGGTCTGGGTTTTAAAGCTCTGTTTCTGAGCAGTTTTCTTTTCGTCCCAGCACTTTTCACAAACCTGGCAAAGACTGAGCATGCTCAGTGGGCATGGAATACTGACTGACAGATGAGGGTGAGAACCAGAAAATTGAAGGTGGGTTAGAGAAATGAATGGGACTGGCTGGAAACCTGAACAGGAGTATTCTACTCTGCAGCTTTTTGCGGCAGGCTGTGGATCAATACACCTTTACCAAGTACTGATCAGTGCGCCATTAGAGGATTAAAGACCCTCTGAATTTCATGCAACTCTGTCTCTTTTATTTCAGGAACTGCCCTTCGCTGTTTAAGCGGAAAAAAGAAAAGCCAGGTAAATAATCCTCTGCAAATATTTTTATAAGCAAGACCTGGAACGACCTGGAACGTGGCTTCTTTACCAGATTTTTGAAGCTCCATCCCGGGTGTTTCACCCTCTCGTCTCCTGCCTACAACCCTGCAATACTCAGCTAGTCACACCACAGTTCTAAACAGGCTTACTTGGAAGCAAGTCCTATTGGTTTCAAGGGATTCTGTTAGCGATCAACGGGGCAACTGCCTGGGAACATTGAAAAATATATGCAGGGCCACATGTTCCTGGTCTAGAGTGCTCTACACTGTTATGTGCTGCATTAATGTACCATAGGCTGCCCTCCATTTGATCCAAGAACCACGTAGAGCATGGAGAATGCCTTTGTGTGTAAGTGTTAAGGATATGTTACTAAAACAGAATGACCCGAAAATAGATTATTGGCAGTCCAGAGTACAGTGCAGCAGCTGCAATGTTAAGAAGCTAAAATGTTTAGCGTTCATTTTAATTGTTTTGTCTTTTTTGTAAACCCCTTTGAGGTTTTCCCCCTCACAATCGAGTGGTGTGTAGGTGTTATGAAATGTAGTTTCTGCTGAAGATACACTGATCATAAATATATATACCCTATTCCTGTGACTGTAATTTGTTCTAAACTGTTTTTAATATCATACCCTCCAACATTTCTCTGAGGAAAATAGGGACGTCCTGTTCCATAGTATTAATAATTTTATTACACCTTGCCCAGGGGTCTGCAACCTTTAAGACAAAAAGAGCCACTTGGACCCATTTCCGAAGAAGAAAAAAAACTGGGAGCCGCAAAACCATTGCGACATTTAAAACAAATATATCTCCAGAGCCGCGATCTGACAGCGGGTGGGAAGGTGACGTCGGGACAGTGCGTGACTAACGCACGCACTGCCCCCATGCGACGTCACAGCCAGTACAGCGCCCGTCACAGTGGGGAGTGTCAGGGCGCACAATGCGCCTCCTCCCCTTGCTAGTATCCGCCCCGGAGCCGCGGCAAAGGTGTAAAAGAGCCACATGCGGCTCCGGAGCCGCGGGTTGCAGACCCCTGACCTTGCCCATCTGATTGGGTTCCCCAGTCACTCTGGGCAGCTTCCAACATATATGAAAACATAATAAAACATTAAACTTTTTTTTTTATTTAAAAAACCTTCCCTATACTGGTGTCCTCTAAAGGTTGTATAGTTATTTATCTGCTTGGCTTGGCAGGTTGCATAGCTCTATACCCTCCAACATTTCTCCGATGAAAATAGAGATGTCTTAAGGAAAAGTGGGAGGTTCTGGGATCAAGTCAGAAACCTGGATGGCTTCTGTAAATCCTGGACTGTCCCTGGAAAATAGTGACACTTGGAGGGTCTGTAATATTGAATTTAAAATTGCAGTAAACCATTTTGATTTTTTTAAAAAATATTTTTATTAAAGTTTCCTTAAACTTATGCAGTAAACTTAATAAAGTTTGCCTTAAACTTATGCAGTAAACCATTTTGAGACCTAATGGTGAAGGGTGGGTAAGAAACAACAACAACAACAACAACAACAGAAAACAGGATCAGGATTGGGTAATACTGTAAGGGCAGCTGGAAACAGGGTGTTTTCAGAACTAGAATGTTATGCGTGCACCAGGCGTTTATCAACATGGAGACAAAGAAACATCCAAATTCAGTCTTTGGGCTTAGAGCTGAAAACATCCTTCCTAAAAGCAAGCGGGAGCCAAGAACAATAAACAGAATTGCTACCTGGCTGCCCAGTGCGGCCCTGGCCTAGCAAAACACATCGCTTGACAAACAGCAAAGTTAGCAGAGAGGAATAAACAGAATGTTCCTAGGTTTCTTGGAGGACTGGAAAGGAAAACTCCACCGTTACATTCCTTCTGCTAGATGTTGCTATGGCCACTAACCACTGTGGTCGGCTGTACCCCAGTGCTTCGTGGGAAGCTTTCTGCCAGAGGAACGGATCTGGGCTTTCTCATGGGAGAAGGTCATGTGTTCACTCTGGGTTAAAAATTAGCAAATGTCGCAGTGAAGGGGGCTCATACTGAAGGCAGGATCTCTTTGGTGTTCAAATAACTGAATAATAGCTGAGGGCCTATTGACTTTCACACACAAGAGACTCAGGTGTTCTGACTTGAACGCCTACATTCTGAGGTGGACAATACAAACAACACGATTTTGCACCCCTGCTCTTAATTTTCATGTGTTTTACCGCAGAATCTTACTGTTCTGCTGAGCTTGTTTTGGTTGCAGTAATTATAGTGGGGCTGGGGTCTCATTCCTCCCTCAAAAACAATTAAGGATTTGTATTTGTGAGATGATGCTGTTTCAGAACGCATGTTGAGGAAGAATGTCCTTGTGCCTGGGTAGATGGAATAATTCTATTTCCAGCCTACTGGAAACCTCACAGTGCCTACATATTTTTGGAGGTGTTTGTAAACTCATGAGGTCTAGCAACTTGCTGTTTTAAAAAATGAACTTTTACATTAATAGGATTCTGCTGGAGTCATTGTGTTCTAATTTAGCCTTTCCTATCATTGTTTAGTACGAGCTATGCTGCTTCTCTAAATATCCGCTGTTTCTTCCGCAGGTACAAGAATCATTAAGTCAAGCACCCAGCAGCACCCAGAGAGCAAGAAGGTAAAACTGCCTCTGAAAAGACTTTGCCTACCAATTGCAAAAGCTCCTAAAGTATGTTGCTGATTCAGTGCCATGTTACTTTGAGTTGAAGTAGTGCCTATTGGATCAGCCTTATAACTCCGTTCTTGGCCCTAATTCATACACACAAGAGGCCACACAGGCGTATGAGTTGCAGTGCTGTGAGTGCAGCTTCATGAGCCTAGTCAATTTGTGAGTGTGCTCAATTCAGGCCATTTTAACCATACACACACAATGCATCTACTTTGGTGCATTCATCCTTCCTTGGAGGTTTTACGCAGGGGGTGGATGGCCACATCTCATGGATGCTTTATCTGAGATTCCTGCATTGCAGGAGTTTGGACAAGAAGACCTTTGGGGTCCCTTCCAACTTCTATGATCCTGTTGTATGTTTAACTGCAGTTCTGAAGTCATCAATAATTGTGAATGCATTACCATGGGTTGATGTATATTCTGGAGTAATTAATCTGGAATAATAAAAGTGTGTGCTCTGGTGTTACTAAGACTCTGCATGGTGCTAGTAAGACAGACTTTTCTGATCAATGGAGCACAAGCAGCTCTTTTCTAGCCCAGTGGCAGAACACATGCTTTGCATGCAGAAGGTCCCAGATTCGATACCCAGTGTCTCTAAGGAAAGCTGAGACTATCCCTGTCTGACATCCAGGGAAGCTGCTGTCAGTCAGTGTTGACTGTACTGAGCTAGATGGACCAATGTTCTGACTCAGTATAAGGCAGCCCCCTATGTTCAGTGGGGCTCGAGGAGAATAATTTTCCAATGGATTGTGCCCCATGTAATTATTTATTATATTATATATTGTTTAAAGCCCAAAATGGTTTCTGAGCTGTTCTCTCTTGTATAAAAGCCCATTGCACATAACATTAAAATACGAGCATGCAGAATTAAACGACACAATAAAACCCCTTTAAAACATTAAAACAGGAATAGGAAGCTACCATAAACGGAGTCAGGCTATTGGTCTGCCTAACCCAGTACAGTTGGACCTTGGATCTCAAATGCCTTTGCTCCCAAACTAATTGGCTCCCAAACAGTTGAAACCCGGAAATGAGGGTTCTGTTTTCAAACTATTTTTGGAAGCCAAACATCTAACGGGGCTTCCACAGCTTCTGATTGGCTGCAGGAGCTTCCTGCAGCCAATCAGAAGCCATGCTTTGGTTTCCGAATGTTTTGGAAGTCAAATGGACTTCTGGAAGGGATTTCGTTCAACTTCCAAGGTATGACTGTATTGCATTTACTGACAGGGAGTGTTCTCTAGGGTTCCAGACTGTGAGCCTCTTCCAGTCCTACCTGTAGATGCTGTGGGTTGACCCTAAGACCTTCTGATGTAAAGCAGGTGCCACATCACTGACCTGTGGTCCTTCCCTTATAAACTAACATAAAAAATATGGAGTGAATATAATGCAACAGGGGTGCCATATGGGTTTCCTCCCTGATGCACCAACATTGATTGGGCTGAGCTTGCTTCAGAGAGATTTGCCTTCCTCAATCTCTTCCCCTTTTTCTCTCTGAAGGGAATGGATGTTGGGCCCGTTTATGACGATGTGTCTGAGTTCCCAGTCTATGCCACCGTGAGCAAGCCGAAGAGCATGAAGCGCAACGACAGCAGTGTGCATTACGCAGACATCCAGGTCTTCAGCAAAATACGGGAGCGCTCAGCTGAAGAGGTGAAGACCTTCCAATCCCAGAACACTACAGAATATGCCACCCTCAACTTCCCCCGGGCTACACTGAAGTATGACAGTAAGAATGGCACTTTGGTGTAAGAGCTGAACCTTTCTTGCTATCCAACAACAGAAGCATCTCTCAGACCAAGATGTTGTGGATTTTCTGTCTCCACTTCCTTGGCTGGTGAACACCTAAGAAGGGTGTGTGTCACCTTTCGGCTGCATCTGATAAGGGGTCACTGTTGTAACGGGAGCAAAAACATTTCCCCAAGCGTGCCAAGAAAATTACTATTTGGGGCAAGATGACCAGAGACGTTTCTGAAGCTAGTGGAATCTCTCCTCTTTTGTTTCTTTTATAATATAAAGATATCACTGGGAGACCAAGCTACACGGGGAGAATGACACAGCTGGAATATTGGTTTGCTTCCAAATGACCCGTTTGTTGAGCGTTCATCCCAATTTGTTTGCAGGGAGTTTAGGTGACTTTTGTGATTTATTGCGTATTCATCCTGATTTGTTTGTGAGGAGGTTAGATGATGTTGCGCCAAGCAGTTGTTATCCCACACTTTCAGTGCATTTCTCCATCGCTTTCCTTATTGCAAAAAGTCCAGTTTTGGGGGGGGAAGTAAGTTTGTGAAAGAACTGCAAATCAACTTTAATGTGATCAAATCCCCACTTAAAATAGCAACAGTCTGGAAGTGCCTTTGGAGCTAAAGAATATAGATATTTGTGATGTCCCCCCCTCCCTTCAGATCAATAGTAAGTGGATTCCATTACCATATTATGAACGTTCACTGTGAAATTACAACCGGGGAGTATTGTTTAAGATGCACAGTGAGAGTGATTTTTCAAAGAAAACAGGTACTAACATAATCAACAATATCCAGAGGAGTAGCCTTGTTAATACATTGCAGCGAAAAGGAAAAGAAAAGAGAGTCTTGTGGCACCTTAAAGAAAAAAAACCCACATTTTTTTTCATGGCATAAGCATCTTTGGACTTCAGTTCAGTTCATCGGACACAGATAATCAGAAATGTTACTGCACGATACTACAGGACAAATGTACCAAGAACATCTTCCATTTGAGTCGTCTTCAACTCAGCCACATAATCACATTCATTTCAATAAGATTAATCCTATGACAAGTGATTTGCGTGTAGGAAATTCAGGACATACCTCTTCCTACATGGAATACAAGCTTGTTTTGTTCGTGTGGGCAACGCCATCAGAAAGCGTAGCCCCCGTTTCCACCTATGGCAAAACAGTTCTACATTTTCTCGGATGTTAAGCACCTATTCATAAAGTACAGAGATTGTGGCAGTGAAGTTCAGTGATAGCATATGGGGCTGATTTACCTGACCGTTTTTGAGGCAGAAAAGTTGTCATAATGTGACTTTTGCACCCATTTTCTATGCAACACAGTTGTCTTGTGAAAGGATCGCTATGTGATGAATGACGACTTCACACATCCTAATATTAGCTTATTAGTTTTCTCATCCGGAATAGGCAGTGTAAGATCTCCCAAGGTTTCTGTTTTTTTGTGTGCAGGCACTTGCAAAGCAGGCTTGACCTTTCAATGGAAAAGGTGGGGCGAGGAGCCTTGGCAGAAAGCACAGGTGTGACCTTTGGGTGTTTGCCTTTCTTCTAGCATATTTGATAACATGTACAAATTCAAAAAGTCTAAAACAAATTTGTGATGATCGTAGAATAGCTGCTTTTTTGGCACAGGGGAAAACGGTGACACAAAGCTCACCTCTTGCATCTGCTGGTCCAACTCCTCCTCTTCCTTTCTGTTGTTTTCGCACACTGCCCAACCCCATTTTACCACACAAGCAGTGATATGAAGATGGAATATCGCACTCCGGTTGCCTCTGGGATGTTTTCTGCTTCGGGCCCAGGGGGAGCGGGGAAATGAATAGGCAAGTAGTGATGACAGGGATTGAAGAGGAGTTGGGCCCACTCGGCAAAGGAGGCTCAGTGTCAGGGACCGGAAAGCAGATTCCTCTTCAGGAGAGCAAGTCTAGGACTCTGAACCAAAAGGGGGAAGGGTACGTCCCAGAGGTGCCGCTACCTGATGAGCCTGAGGGGTTCAGAGTTCCTTTGGCCAGAGGAGGTGGCATTTCTGTCTTCTGATTCAGAAGACTCCACTGAGGCCCCAGTGAGGGGCCAGAGGCTCTCCCACTACATACCACAGTAGGAGACTCTTGGAGAGTCTTAAATGTAAAGCACTCCTATGCCACCTTAACATCCATGGCTTCTGCCAAAGAAACCTTATGGGTACTGAGAGTAGTTAGGAGACCTCCCCCAGAGCTACATGGGTGTCAGAAGTGGTATAAGACTGCATTGAATGCATGGTGTAGGTGTGCCATCACTTTTTCACTTCCTAGAGTGCAGTTGACGTTCTCCCCAACTTGTCCTGCCTCAGGCTGGCTAGTATCTGGCCTCCACCTAGCCCTGCACCCAAGGCTGACCTCTGCCTTGCCTTGCCTTGCCTTGCCTATCCGGGCTCCACCTAGCCCTGCACCCAAGGCTGACCTCTGCCTTGCCTTGCCTTGCTTTGCCATGGAGCAGGATTGCCCAAGAGCGCCATAACCCCCGGAGCTTTCTCTGGCACAGGGCCATGGCTTGGTCATCAACAAGCCGGTCTTTCAAATGGGGAGTCCTCTGCACAACACCCCTCCCTCATATGGCCAGCCTTGCGTCCCTAGAGAGGCAATTGCCTTTATGATGGGTGAAACATGGCTGTCCCATAGAAAACAACTTTGGGGTGTCAGTTAGCAAGCAGCATAAAGGAGGTTATTTACACTCTGGCCTGGTTGGTGCATGCGATTGCAAACCTGTTGCTAAGGAGGAGACTGGAGTCACTTGGCTATTTATGTCAATGCAGGATGATAAGCAGCTAAACTAATGCTCAGTTTAGCACATCAACCGAACCTGGAATTCTGATTAAGGTCTTTCCTCCTTATCCACAATCTGAGGCCAAGGTTTTCCCTACAGCTTGTTGCATGGTTTGGATTAGTGTTACGTGTGAATGAGGCTGGTCTCATTTTGCTCTTGGCTGCAGAATGCTTTATGTTCTGCTCTTGGCTGCAGACTGCTTTATGTTATCACAAACAAACTGGTTCTTCTGTCTATCTAGTTGACGGAACAAAAATGGAACATGTGAAAGTTGTCTTCCAGCCATGTCATTTGATGCAATTGGATAAGTAAGGCCTCAGGCTATATATATATAAAGCAAATATATATATATATATATATATATATATATATATATATTCTGCATGTGAAGTAACAGCAATAAACACTGTCCTCAAATGAGCTTCACTGTACAAAGCCAGTATTTTATCTCTGGTTGCCCAGGGGAACTCTAAGAAGCCTGCAGATGGGTCTAGGATTACACGCCTGGTTTTAGAGGTACAATGTATTTAACCAATAATCAAGTGCTCTGCAGGGAAAGGGAAATAATAACAGCAATTTTGCCTGTTTAGCAGGCGCTAAATAGATGAAATGTGAACATTTAAAGTGTTTCAAGATGATTTACCTGAAAAAATTGTTTTTATTATTTGCATTGGATTTATAGATCAGGCAGACACACCTTCTTGGCTTCTGGTTCCTGTTTATTTCCAACAATTGGAATGAGATCAGACCAGAAATGGGTGTACGTAGTTACTCAAGTGGTTTTGCCTGACGTATTGAACAAGAATCCTGACAATCTCGTTTCACTTTTAATAGACTGGTTCTCAAGGTAGCAGGAATACTTAAAACACCTGGAATTCAAGAGGTGAAAACAGCACTTCCTGAAATCTTGTTTGATGATTTGACAAGGTTTACTCAGGATTTTGAATTTTGAATATCAGGATGCACAATAACAAGTCTCCAGTCACCTTTAGTTAAGGATTCAGCTGGCGCTAAGATACAGCATTGTTTGCTTAGTGAAAGTTTAATGCCACAGAAGACCAAGCTGGAGAAACTGAAGTCTGAAAACAGTTTCCCAGGCTTCCAATAAACAACCAAAACTGATACCCATTTAATTGATTTTCACAAGTGTTGTAACTTCTTAGTAATGAACCACACCTTCAGCTGGGGCTAACTTTTGATGCCATCAAATATTTAAAAAACAGAGTATTCTTGTTGCTGGACATTTTGGACATGCACTTAAATTGGCATTGAATATTTCAGTTTCTTATCTTCAAACAATTTTCTATAGTGCTTTCCCTGTTTAAACAAATGGCATCCGGAGGAAGTGCAAGGTATCGCTCACTTGTGGCTTAGTGCCATCTAAATTATGTTAATTACATGTCAATGTAGACATGCAGATCAGCTGTTGCTTGTAGCTCAGGAAATGTGACCTCAGTGCTACACAGGGTTATGCATCCATGCATCAAACTGTCCTCCAGTGGGTTAATTTCAGCTTGACAGCTGTATAAATGCTTAAGTTTCATGCTGCACTTCAGACAATTTTGCTCTGGATCCTGGTAGGATACAGTTAATTAATAAAATCATATATTTATTACAGTGGGAACAGCTGGAGAAGGCAGAAGTCAATATGTTTTGCTATTTAAAAAAATATTTGGTCTTCCTCATGATGTTTACCTTCATGCATGCATTGAGTAATGAATAAAAGTTGAGCTTTATCCAAGTCGTTAAATGGTCATAAGATGAATTAGGTCAGTTCTGAACTAGCTTATACTGGCAAAAGGTAGCATTGAGCAGCTTGTCACTCTGTTAAATATTATATGAAGGAAAGCTATTCCTATTTATTTTCAGCACAAGCAAAGCTGAAAAGCAGAAAAAGAATCTGTATATATCCTGAATTATTTTTATTTTATTGTAATGATTTGTATAATGAACAGTATAACTAAATGTGTTTTACTAAAAGGAAACTTTCTGCAAAAACCTCTGTGCATACTGTCTTTGAATGGGATTTTTCCTCCACCAGCATTTGATTATTGTTCATAAAAATATTGGAAATAGTTAATGGAGAACTTCCTGGCTCCTGGGTTTAGGGGCTGCACATTTTATTATTGCAAATAAATATTTTTTATAGTTAACACTGGAGATTGTTCTGGTTTCTGATTGCTCTTTACCACCTTAACAATGTATATGATTTTATTTGATCAAGGCATATTGATCAGAACTGTTATTTTCCATCCTGGGCTTAACTTGAGTCACGTCTTATTAGAGTTGAGTCCCAGAATCTGTTCTGAATGCAAATGTTCATTTGCAAAAGATGTCAAGCAATAATAAGAATAAGAGGTCCTCTGAGTGTATATGAAGCATATTAATCTTACAACAAAGTCATCTGAATTTATTCCTAAGCATCTGGGCACTGACTTGTCAGAATACTGTACAGCTGTGTATGCATTGCCAGTTTAAAACACAGCTAGTTCATTCTTTTTCTCAATTCGGGTTGACAAAGTCTTTCACATGAAATGACAATATAGATGCTGGATAGATATGGACTGTGGCTAATGCTGTGTGTACACTGTTAAGTTGTGGGTGAACATATGATACGACACAGCGATTCTTCAAACAGCTCTTGTTTATTCAGAGGCCAGAACAGAACTGAACTGAAGGGTTCAGTCAGCCTGCTTATATAGAGCTCCAGTACAACGTAACTGTAACAATTTTCTAAAACTATCCAATCACTGAACGTCATTTTCGATCCCTTATTTGCATAACTATCTACAGTATCCCCCTGCTGGCCCAGGTGAGAACTTCAGTACATAACATACACTGCATCCCAAAACAGTGGTGGGAGTACAGTACACCGAATGCATGATACACAAGAGTGCTATATAGCCTATTGTTCAATATACGGGGTGAGTCCTTTAAAAGACTCACCCTGTAGTTTAAGACTAGTCTTCATGTGTGTTACCAAAAAAGAGAGATCAGACTCGCACAATTTATTCTATTTCAAAAAACCAGAACAAGCCCGGGTGGGTTTTTTGGTCTTTTTTTTTAAATAATTTTTTTTTATTGGTTTTACATGAATTGATACATAATAGTTGTTAAACTTTTTTCAGGAAGACATCAATTCAGCCTTTAAATAATTGGTAATCTCCAGGAAAATCCTATTTATTACACACACACACATTTTAATTAAATTATAATTTAAATACAAATACAGTCCATCTCACCATAGTAGGGAAGACTGTGGCCAGGTGACCTGTGTGCCTGCTTAGTCTGCTGTCCAGACGCTAACCACTGATGAAGAACTTCATGTTGGTCTCCTAAAATCAGACTTGGACCAGAAAGACCCCTTCTAATACTGTCCTCTGTAAAAGATGCACCTCTTCACCCTGGCCTCTGTCACTTGGGACGGACACACACAGCCCTATCATTTATCGTGGAAAGTAAAAAAAGGCATCGGAGTTCAAAGACACATTGCACCTAGGAAAAAAAAGACCCATGGATGGTTCCCCTGTCCCCAATTTCCTCCTCTCCCTATTTTTCTTCACATTTACTTTTCTCCTCCTCCTCCAATTACTACTTTGTTTAGTGTCTGGAGATAAGAACTGTGGTTGGCTATGTAAGACACTAATGAAAAGACATAATTGTAATTGTGAGGAAGATTTACAGAGGATTTGAAATGGCAAGGGGCTGCGTAAAAGTGATGCGGTGGAAAGTTAGAGAATTATATGGGGGATGGAAAATTATGCACCCTACAGTATATGTTTGAAGTGCATTAATCTGCTTAAACCTCTCCATTTCTCATATCTGAGATTATTTTCTTGTGGCTACTTCTCTGTGGAACTCTTTACCTTGAAATATTCTAGTGGCTTTCTCTTGATTCTTCTCTGAAGCTTTATTCACTCTTGAATTTCCCTCTTGTGCTATTTACTTTTGTTTGTTTCCTATTGCTGGGTTAATAATTATGTCATTTTTATTTCTTTCTTTCAGTCTTTCTCAGCATGCTCAAAGTTTCCTTTCTGCACAACTTTATGTGTTAAGAGCGTGAGTTTACACACAGAGCAATTCCTTTGCATGTCTACTCAGAAGGTTAAAAAAAGGTAAAGGGGAGCCCTGACCATTAGGTCCAGTCATGGCCGACTCTGGGGTTGCGGCGCTCATCTCGCTTTATTGGCCGAGGGAGCCGGCGTACAGCTTCCAGGTCATGTGGCCAGCATGACTAAGCCGCTTCTGGCGAACCAGAGCAGCGCACGGAAACGCCGTTTACCTTCCCGCCGGAGTGGTACCTATTTATCTACTTGCACTTGATGTGCTTTTGAACTGCTAGATTGGCAGGAGCAGAGACTGAGCAACGGGAGCTCAGCCCATTGCAGGGATTCAAACGGCCAACCTTCTGATTGTCAAGTCCTAGGCTCTGTGGTTTAACCCACAGCGCCACCCACATCCCACTCAGAAGGTTAAGCAGGGCTAATTTTCAGGTAACTCAGAATATGGATTGCAGCCACTTTTCTTTTATTTCTGGAAGCTGCAATCCATGTACATACACTTATCTGAAAGCAACCTTACGCATTCTTTACTAAGACGTAAAAAACTCTAAGGTGAGTGGGGCCAGGTAGCTAACTGTATATAGTTTACATTATAGCTTCAATCCTATAATATGTATGTACTTACATATCAGTAATCACCACTGGTTTAAACAGGGCTTACTCCTAGATAATATTGTACATGGATTGTACCCAGATTCTTTTTGATTTCTTAAAAGCTGCAATCCTCTATACACTGAAATAAGATTGTGAGTAGACAAGCATAAGATCACACTTAGAACATAATACAGTAAATAGTCTTAGTCAGACTACTGGTCTACCTTGTCCAGTACTGTCAACACTGACTGGCAGCACCTCTTCAGGAGTTCAGGTCTTTATTTTTCTGTTGCAACAGAGCCCCCCCCCCAGCACAGGACGCAAGAGAGACCGAGAATGAGAAGAATCATCTCTTTGAAGGGTTTGCATTTTGGTGTTGTAGGAAGAGCCAAATAGAATTTATTCTGAACCACCAAATTGGAGAAGGAAAACCCCTCTACAAATAGTCAGAAATTAGATCAAACGAAAGGTGGGGTTACTGTGGCTCAGGCAGAACAAGGGGTGATATTCCCGAGGATTTAGCAAGTTTCACATAGTTCCAAACACAGTTTACACAAAACATTAGCATTTGATAAGACCCATCAGGTTGCCCATCAGACCATAGCTGTTAACCTTCCGTTTTTTTGCGGGAAATTCCCTTATTCCAGCGTCGTTTTCTGCTGATTCCCTCTGCTATCCCGGATTGTTAGATATCCCATAGACTGTCTCCGGGACAGGTGAGGCTGCTGATCCCTTATTTTCAAATCTGAAAGTTGACAGCTATGCATCAGACATCCATCAGTGCAGAGCATCTGGGCAAACAATGACAATTCATACAAAGGAGGTTAATAGATATAGGAGAGGAATTCCTTCAGGTGCTTCCCTGGATTGCAATCTGCCTACCTGTTCTCAGGCAAGGGGGATGAAGGAGGCAGAGGAAATATTTAAGAATCTTTAGAAGAGCCAAGATGGCTTTTGGATTGCTCTCCTGTACTATTTTAGACATCTGGTTTATATTTGTATGTGTGTTTACCTTGTGCAATTATCAACACTGATTCTATATTTAATAATAATAATAATAATAATTTTTTATTTATACCCCGCCCTCCCCAGCCAAGGCCGGGCTCAGAGTGGCTTACAAGCAATAATAAAAACAAGATGAATGATTACAAACTTAAAAACAAAAATAAAATACAACATTAAAATAATGGAACATTAAAATATTAAAATGTAGCCTCATCGCAGGAGGAGAAGGAAAAGAAAAGAAAAAAAGAGAGGGAGGGAGGGAATCAAACTGGCTCCAAGCCAAAGGCCAGGCGGAACAACTCTGTCTTACAGGCCTGTCTTATTTAAGACCTATAGCACAAAGCATGTGCTCTACCTGCCAAGCTACTGTAGCCTTATGAGGCTTTGCCCTTGGGTGGGAAAAATATTGCGCCTGGGAAAGGGAAAATGGGAGTCAACAGACACTCAAGGAATCGTTTCGGAGAAAAAGCTTTATTTCTACCATCCATGAACTGGAAAGTGTGATAGTTCACAAACAAGCACGAGTTCACAGTCATTTGCACAGAGTATATATGCCCCTTCCAGTTCCCTCCGCTTTCTCCTCCTCTTCTGAAGTCCTGCCTCGAGTTCCCCTGAGCATGAACAGAAAGCTGCTGTCTTGGGACTCTTTTGGACTCTTCCCAGGAAAGGGGAATGAGAGCGGTTCAGCATGTCCAAAGATGTTGCTACTGAATGAGATAAAAGTCATTCAGAGCCTATTCATTAGCCCTTTTGAAGCTCTCTCCTACTGATAAAAGTAACGGTTTGCCCTTGCACAGCATCTTAGCAGAGAAAACCTTTAGCTGTGAATTTTTAGAAGACAAAAGGAATTTTGGACAGTTTTGGGGCCTGGGGTGATTATTGAGGGGGGGGTGACTTCGGGCGTAGGTGGGGTCACCTGTCCTCACCTCCTTCACTACAACACTTAGAATTTGTACTATTTGCAGCCAAGGTTACAGTGATGTGTCCAAGGGCCCAACTCAGAGCAGATGCATTGGAATGAATTGGTGTCATTTAAATGAGCAGGGCCGGATTTAAGTTTGATGAGGCCCTAAGCTACTGAAGGTAATGGGGCCATTTATATGTCCAGCTGTCCTTCGTCAACAACAAATTGTTGTTTTTTTGTGTTGAATATATGCGATATTGTTATTTATGGACCTATCTAAAGCCATTTGCACATAACAAAATATGCATTTTATCAAAGTAACTGCTAAACTGAAATACAATTAAGAAGTAGTATATTAATAGTGAAATACAAACCAGTGATATTTTAGGGAGCAGGCGGGGCCCATTACTTACATCATAGGAGCCTACACAACACAAAACACTGTTGCTGCATTTAGGCTTTGTTTATTTTATCTTATAGTTTGGAAATGTACACCCAGTTTTTTCCCTTTAATTTTTTGGGGGGGCCCCAAAAGAGCGGGGCCCTAAGCTATAGCTTGTTTAGCTTATGTGTAAATCCGGCACTGTAAATGAGCATTGGATAAAACCCAAAATGAATATAAATGGAAGAAACAACTTTTTCCCCCGGAGAGAAAGAAAGCTTTTGGAAATAGGTCAGAGCCTGATCAGACGCACAAATTTATTTCCCTCCCAGAGTGAAGGGGGGAGAGGAGGAGGGGCGGGAAACGGGGGACTAGGCCGCGGCTGGCTCCCGTCTCCATGGCGACGAGAACGCGCCGGCGCTGCTACCTGGGAGCGAAGGGCGGCCTGCAGCGCGCGCCCAGCACCTTTCCCGGGAAGAAACATGGGCGGGAAGGAGGTCGCATGGGGCGCAGTGGAGAGGAGATGGGTCCCAAGGGCGGCCGCTGCTGGTTCCTTAAAGTGGGTAAGGTAGCCGTGACGGGTATAAGCCCCCCTCTCAGGCATCGCCCCAGTCCCCAAGTATATAGGCACCTCCTTGCTCCTTGCAAAGCAACTTTCTTCCTCGACTCTGGTGGGAAAGGAGAAAGGGGGTTACGCAGTTCTGAAGGGAATGTATATATATATAATCTCCAGAAATTCCAGAAGCACTTGGCTTCTGCTAATATTTACCCGTGTTAGTTTTGGTAACCAAAACCGAGTTGGGGGTGCTGTAGGGGATTGTTTCCCTCACCCAAAATCACTTGTTTTATTTACAGGGCGATCTTAAGTATGCCTACTCAGAAGTAAGTTTTCATTTAGTGAGACTTGCTCCCAGTCCCAAGAACTGTAGCCTGAATTGTATATATATATATATTAAAATCTATATGCATTTCTGTGCCACCTTTTAAGGTAGGAACAGCTCAAAAGGAAATAGTAATTTAAAAAAATAAAACGAAAAAAATTGCGTGGGTATTGTTGTTGGGAATTTGAAAGCAACAATTCTATTTGTTTGTGCATGCCGGCGTGTACCATTTGGGTTGCCACTTTTTTTGTGTGTGGATAGAACCGCTGCCTTTTAAAGGACTGAAATCGTAGCACATTCCTAGCATAGGGCACTCTCAGACGGTTTTTGAGTGGGATTCAGTCACATGCCAGAAATTAAAGTTGATTTGGAGCACTTGTGTAACAAATCAGCTTTTTCAAAAACGACTTTATATGTTAAGGAAATGAGAAAATGTACTGGAAAGTTTTTGACTTGACGTCATCTGACCTTCCCACAAACAAATAAGAATGCTCAAAAAACCAAGTGACATCATCTAACTTCCCCACAAACTGTGCAAACAAGGCAGAATGAATGCTCAATAACAGGTTGTACAGCTATTACTCCTGAGTAAACACACTTAGGATCAGGCTCTTCTTCTGATTAACTATTGGAGGTTGTGCAATGTGCATGGGAGTTAGAGAAATGAGCCTGAAATAACTAACGCTTCTGGTTTAGTCCTTCCAGTCAGTGTGTACTGAGAATTATTATTTCACATACGTGCGGGGGGGGGGGGGATGACAGAAAAGCCATATCTCTATTATTTCTAAATGATTCGGCATGCTAAAAGGAGAAAAAGCAAAATGTCAGTAAAACTGTGCTATGAAATAACAAATTTTTCAAGAGTATGAGCCTGATTAAAGTGGTGGAGGAATCCCCTCAAACATATGTTACTCTGAATGTTATAAAGTCTACTGTTGTGGAGGTAGACAGTGATCACTTTGCATTCCCATCTACTCTTCATTATTAATTGTTCTCATTAATCATTGGTGCCAGATGTACCAAATCTGGGACTTGAAGTGGGCTTGAAGTGTAGGGTGGAGGTATGCTGCGGAAGAATGGAGCACTTCATATTTATAGGCACGCTCTGTTATTTTAACGGCATATCCAATTTCATTTCATTACAAAAAAAATTCCTTCCAGTAGCACCTTAAAGACCAACTAAGTCAGTTCTTGGTATGAGCTTTCGTGTGCATGCACACTTCTTTTCATTAGTTGTTATTCCCTTTTCTTCCTATTACTTGCTGCAGGTTGTAAGAGAAGACCTCTCCTTTAAAGACTGAAAATGAACTATTGTTTGCTGTTGCAGTATCGTCGCTCCTTTCCAAAAGCTGTGTTTCTGCCTTCCTGACTCAGTTTCCTAAGGACAAACATGGGGACCCTTTTGGAAGTAGGGTCTTGTAATCCATCGCAGCCAACTGAAACTTCGGTAAGTGTTCTGGCAATTATTTCTGACAAACTGAGGAGAAAATGAAATGTTTGAAGAGTACAAATGAGAACTCCTTCCCCCAAATGACAGAGATTATTCTTGCCTTGTTTGGTCATTCACCGCTGACATCTTTGTAATGAGATAGTGTAGTAGAGGTAAGTAGAACACGGCCTTAACATTGAACTAATTTCTACAAAAATCACTTATAGTTTACAGTGGTACCTCGGGGTAAGTACTTAATTCGTTCTGGAGGTCCGTTCTTAACCTGAAACTGTTCTTAACCTGAAGCACCACTTTAGCTAATGGGGCCTCCTGCTGCTGTTGCGCCGCTGGAGCCCAGTTTCTGTTCTTATTCTGAAGCAAAGTTCTTAACCTGAAGCACTATTTCTGGGTTAGCGGAGTGTGTAACCTGAAGCATATGTAACCTGAAGCGTATGTAACCCGAGGTACCACTGTACATAGGATAACCTGTAATTTTCATTTTCAGAATATATAGTAATGAAAGCAAGGATGTGGCTCAGTTGTACAGCTCGGGTGTTTTGCAAAGTGTCCTGGGTTCAATCTCCAGTATCTCTTCACAGGACTCTGTCTGAATCCCAGAAGAAATACTGCCAGTCATTTACGGTATTTCTCCAGCTTGGAGCCCTCCAGATGTTTTGGAACTACAGTTCCCATCATCCCTGACCATTGGCCATGCTGCCTGGGGCTGATGAGAATTGTAATCCACTTCATCTGGAGGGTACCAGTTCGCAGTTGACAAGTGGTCTGATTGGTGTTAGGCAGTTTCTATGTTCCTATTCGTGCAAAACATTGTGCAGTATTTTAAATAATGCAATTATATTTGAAAGTATTTATTGGACTATACATTTGCTATAGGATCATCCTTTCAGATATACATGAAGTTTTATGCCACACCTTATATAAGAAAAATTATTTTGATGTTCCTAATGTTCAAGTAGGCCTAATAGAATAGTGTATTAAACTGTGTTAAAAAAGTATATCCTGTGTTAAGTTTCTCAAGGCAGCTTACAACAATAATAATCCTGTATAAAACCCACCCAAAACTAACATTCAAAAAACCTAATAAGTGACAAATCAGTAAAAGCAGAGCAGCAGAGACTTTGCAGCAGCACAATGGCATAAGCTTATGGATAGGTGTTGCATAGAACTGCCTCTCATATCTTTCAAGGATTTCTAAATCCATATTTTTCCAAGAACACCTGCTTTCCTTGCATTTTTTTTTGTTTTGTGGTATTTGACTATGGCATTAGAAACTTAAATGGGGCAAACTGCTGATTGCAGTCTTTCCTGACTCTCTGACTGGCTGCATTCACACGTCATGCTAAATGTGCTAAATTCTTTAATTTGACATGTATGAGCAGAAACAAGCTGCAGTCAGCCTTGGGCTTGTGTGCCCCTGCCCTCTCTTGTCTTTCCACATGGCCAAGGGGTAGTAGCTTGTAAGTGCTTGCTTCTGTTTTTAGTTAACTGCAGTTTGCCATGTGTCCCAGACCTGAAATTGAGGTTAAAGTTATGGTTAGTTTCAACAAGCCTGCTTCAGAACCACAGGTTGACGTTGGCTTGTTTGAAATTAACCATAGAAGTGTTAGTTACAAGCAAAATAAAAAACTCCTCCTCCTGACCATGTGATGCTTGTTCCTGCTTGTCTACATCATGACTTAGCATGACATGCAAATGCAGCCTCTGTAATAAACTGGCCACAAAATACAGTTATCTCTGAAACTGAATGCTAACGCAGGACCGGTTTAGATGTAATGGAATACCAGAGTTTCCTGCTACGTGCACAAGCCTTGGGCTCGTGCACTCCTCCCTCCCTGCTTGTATGGCCATAAGGAGGAGATTGGAAGCTTTTTAAATTTCAGTTTTCAACAAGCCATAGTTTCCTTTTACTTCTGAACTTGGTTAGTTTAAAGTATGATTTGTTCAAATGAGTCAGGATAGAATTGTGGCTTTGAATCCTAGCCTGTTTGGATATCACAGTTTAAAGAAACCTCATCAAAACTTCCCGCCATTTTTTTTAAAAAAATGCACTTTGTTATTTTGAAACAGAAGCAAAACCTTCCAATTTTCTTGTGGCCTCACAAGATGGAATGGAGTGGGGAGCATTTGAGCTTGCTTGAGGCTCATGAAGGCTTGTGTACATAGAGGAAACCTTGGTGTCCCATGGTGTCCAAACCTGGCACATAGTGAATGCTATCATAGAAAGACCATTGGTCCTTCTAGCTCAGTGTTATATGCATTGACAGGCAGCAGTTCTTGAGAGTTTCAGTAAGAAGTCTCTCCCAGCCTTACCTGGGATTGAACCCAGGTCCTTCTGCGTGTAAGGCAGATGTTCTGCCACTGAGCTATGAGCCCTTCGCCAGGAGAGCTATGCCCGCTGTTGCCATCAGAGGATGTTGATAATGGCAGATGAATTTGAGACCCTCTCCTTATACTAATGCTTGGTACATAGGATTCTCATGGAGGATTGGTCTGTTAACAGCTGTGAAAATCAAACAAGATTTGCCAAGTTAGTACTTTTCAGTTCCAGATGCTGGGGGCAAATGAAACAGCAATGCCTTGCTGAAGAGCACCCAGAGATATCTAGTTGGCCAATGTTGGAAATAAGAGCGCCAGATTAGATAGGTCTGTTCTGATCCAGGAGCACAGTTCTGAAGCTCTTACAATGGCATGTTATATTACGGTCACTAGATAGGCCATAGAGGATTAAGCGGTTCATATACTTTGTCCTGTTTCAATTTGCTGAACACACAGTAGTAGCCTTCATCCATTGTTGGATAATGATGTTAGCAGCAGACTCTGCCACAGCCTGAAATGTTAGCGCTTCAGCCTAGTATATCGGATAGGTAGAAATTTGTATTATCCGCTCCAGGCAACTTGCATCTTAGCTCTGTTACCATCAGTGTGAGTTTCCCCCTCCGACTTCTATAAGAGGTAGATTGCTGCCTTAGACCAGTGGCTCCCAAACCTTTCCTGACCACTGTCCCCTTGGTTCCATAAACCCATCCCCAGCACCCTCTACCATGCTCTATAAAAAGCATTATTCAGAATAGCGGTTTGCACAACCCACCAAGGAATATAACAACTGCAATAACATTCAAAGCAGTAACAATTAGTTACACGTTTATTCAAGATCCAGTCAAAACTGTTTAGTTTAATTAATTCAACAAAAGAGATGAACTTGATCCAGTGATGTACTTGAGAATTAACTTACAATAGATTTTCCTTATGGAAGAGAGAACATAATTTTTTGTGAGAATTACTTCCAGGTTAACTTATATTTCTAATAAACTAACAAAGATGTGGGCTCTATGTAAGGTTTTTTTTTAAACTTACAACTTACTTAACACCCCTCCCACCCCCAGATTGGTTTACATTGTTGAAAGGAAACACAAGTTCCATGTCAGATTGGAAGACCAGGGTATGTTTGTCAATACCCAAGGGTAGATGTACTTTTGTAAGAAGGGGTAAGTACTAAAACATGTTAAACATGGAGTAATAATAACTGTATCAAATAAAGCTTTTGCCTAGGCAGGGAGATGCACATGTTTTGTTGAAATTGGCCACCAGGGGTCACTGTTCTCAACCAATTGTAAATTTTGTTTTGAAGGTCATGGGTGGCCAGTCTGTACAAAACCGCTCCCACAGAACACTTGGTTGTCTGTATTCATTTGTATTCACCTGTGGCTGTTTTAAGATAATGACAATTTTTGCAGGAACACTTTGAGCTGAACATTTGGAGTCTTGTGTAATAATGTCTCATAGCTTATAACTAATGTCAGAGAATGGGGTAGAGAGTCCCGATGTGGGTGGGTGTTGTACAAGATGCCTAAGGATGTAGATGTGGACCTTATGTTGGATTTTAAAAGCCTGCAGTCTGCAATCCAATCAGGGATGGGGAGAACAGCTGCAACTTGCTTTACTTTTTAAATAATGAGCAGCTTTGTATTGCAGTTCCCTGACTTACAGCTAATATTATATCCGGGTGCATTTGGGAAATATTTAGACTGCTCTTTATTTTTTCATCGCTCTCTTGAACTGTATGATTCCTCAAGCATTAAGAAGGTGGCTCAGGAGATTTCCCATTTGGGGTTTTTGTATGTGTGCAGGAAATTGATAAAAGGGTTTACTTATCTCTAGTACAAAGTCTGGGAGAGATTATTTTCACTCTTAAAATATGTGGCGGTGTTTATTATTTCTAAGGTGCCTATATTTGATCTTTTAATTCGGATTTGCAGTCCTTTGTTAACAGGGTGCTTGATTAATAGTACTGCATTATAAACTATTCCAAACACAGGGATGGAACATGGAATCACAGAATTGCAAGGGAATCTGAGGGTCATCTCATCCAACTCCCTGCAATGCAGGAATCTCAACTAACAGACAGCCATCCAACCTTCCAATTTTTCTGCTGTGGAAGCTGGGTATACACCACATCAAAATCCACTGGATGATTAAATATTTCTGCCCCTGCTACGAAAGTGCAGGAAGTAGTCAGAGAACCTTTTCTTCCTATCGCATGGCACCGTTCTTGAGTACCAGTTAAGGCAATGGAGGACTGGCACTCAGGCCATTGTAGCCTTCCGACAATTAAATCAGTTTCTCCCATTCTTGGAACACTTAATACAGTACCATCTCACATTAGTCCCAACCATCATGACCAGTGGTCAGGAATGATGGTAGTTGTTGTCCTGCAACTCCTGGAGGATGCAGGTTAGCCACTCCTGACCTAATGTTACAGCAGCACAGGGCCCATTGGTCTATAGCAGGGGTCAGCAAACCTTTTCAGTAGGGGGCCAGTCCACTGTCCCTCAGACCTTGTGGGGGGCTGGACTATATATATTTTTTTGGGGGGGGGGGAATGAACGAATTCCTACGCGCCACAAATAACCCAGAGATGCATTTTAAATAAAAGCACACATTCTACTCATGTAAAAACACAAGGCAGGCCCCACAAATAACCCAGAGATGCATTTTAAATAAAAGCACACATTCTACTCATGTAAAAATACGCTGATTTCCAGACCCTCCGCGGGCCAGATTTAGAAGGTGATCCAGCCCCTGGGCCTTGGTTTGCCTACCCATGGTCTATGCAGCAGTTCTCAACCTGTGGGTCCCCAGATGCTGTTGGACTACAAGTCCCATCATCCCTGAGCTCTGGCCTTGCTAGCTAGGGGTGATGGGTGTTGTAGTTCAGCAACATCTGGAGACCCACAGGTTGAGAAAGGCTGGTCTATAGCATCCTTATGCTTCACACCCTCCTTGAGTTTTTTTGCCTGGCCATGATGTGTCCTTGCACTCATTTAATGTGTCTTTCTTATCTAGACTGATGATAAAGGTAAAGGGACCCCTGATCATTAGGTCCAGTCGTGACCGACTCTGGGGTTGCAGCGCTCATCTCGCTTTATTGGCCGAGGGAGCCGGCGTATAGCTTCCGGGTCATGTGGCCAGCATGACTAAGCCGCTTCTGGCGAACCAGAGCAGTGCACGGAAATGCCGTTTACCTTCCTGCCAGAGCCGTACCTAGAATCATAGAATCATAGAGTTGGAAGAGACCACAAGGGCCATCGAGTCCAACCCCCTGCCAAGCAGGAAACACCATCAGAGCACTCCTGACATATGGTTGTCAAGCCTCTGCTTAAAGACCTCCAAATAAGGAGACTTCACCACACTCCCTGGCAGCAAATTCCACTGTCGAACAGCTCTTAATGTCAGGAAGTTCTTCCTAATGTTTAGGTGGAATCTTTTTTCTTGTAGTTTGGAACCATTGCTCCGTGTCCGCTTCTCTGGAGCAGCAGAAAACAACCTTTCTCCCTCCTCTATGTGACATCCTTTTATATATTTGAACATGGCTTTCATATCACCCCTTAACCTCCTCTTCTCCAGGCTAAACATGCCCAGCTCCCTTAGCCGTTCTTCATAAGGCATAGTTTCCAGGCCTTTGACCATTTTGGTTGCCCTCCTCTGGACACGTTCCAGTTTGTCCATGTCCTCCTTGAACTGTGGTGCCCAGAACTGGACACAGTACTCCAGGTGAGGTCTGACCAGAGCAGAATACAGTGGCACTATTACTTCCCTTGATCTAGATGCAATACTCCTATTTATCTACTTGCAATTTGACGTGCTTTCGAACTGCTAGGTTGGCAGGAGCAGAGACAGAGCAACGGGAGCTCACCCCGTTGCGGGGATTCGAACCGCCGACCTTCTGATCAGCAAGCCCTAGGCTCAGTGGTTTAACCCACAGCGCCACCCACGTCCCTGATGATAGAGGTGTGCATATGTGTGTGTGTGTGTGTAAAAACAACATTCAATGCTCCACCCACTTTTTCTTTTGGCCCTGCCAATCACTGTCATGCGGTCCCCCGAAGGTTGTTCAGAAGGGAATGTGGCGCTCCGGTGAGAAAGGTTGTCCACACCTGTGTTAGAAGATGAATGCTTTGAAGGTTATTGCCATAAGTTTCTGTTTTGTCCCCCACCCTCCTCCTGCCTCCTTTGTGAAGTGCCATGCGCTTAGTATTGTGCTGCAGTTGACTCCAATTCCTGTTTTATAATTTTTTTCCAGGCAACAGTGCCATATGGGGCCCCGTGTTTGAACTGGGGATTAGTACTTCAGATGATGTTATTACCCCTCCCCACCCCACTTCTGTCAACAGCAAATCTGCGACCCAGACAGGCCAGAGTAGTCTCTCTCCTGTGAGCTCATTTATTATGACTTCTGGAGCCCGAATGAAAGGCTACATTGTCTGCTGTAACTTAGCAGGCAGAATAAGTTATCCAGAGCAGCTGGCAGCATCCGCTGCTTTGGTCAGGCGAAATATTTTCTTGCCTTTTGGTCTGTAGGATGGGGCACATCCACATCCCGAAATTTTAGGGAATTGGTGTGTTGTTTCAAATGCATTTGCCCCCTGTGGTACATCGAGGGAGGGTGTGTTGGTCCATGTGGCTAATTTGGACCTCTACTGGTTCACGAAGGGCTGTATGTGTATTAATGTTTTTTTGTTTGCAGGCAAGGATAGGTCAGTGATATTATGCACATGATTTGCACATGGAAAGTCCCAGGCTTTATCTCTGGCCTCTCCTGTTTTAAGAGGACTTTTGGTTGAAGTGCTTGGAAAGACCTTTGCTTGATACCTTGGAGATCCACTGTCAAGTCAGAGTAGAGAACAAGGTGTTGGAATGAGCCAGGCTTGCTATAATTTGAGGTGACTTTGGATGTTTAGTCTGTACAGTTGCTCCAAGTAGAGGGTGGAAGGAGCAGGCCTGCTGCTTTTTACGGGGATGTTTCTGAGTGCCTGATTGTGTCAAATCAGTAGGCACAGGAAGCTCCCACCGGGTCATAGCTGCAAACTTGCAGATTTGAAAATAAGGGACCAGCAGCCTCGAAAATAAGGGATCGGCAGCCAAAATAAGGGATTTTGCTATTGTAAAGAGTTACATACATTGGTAGGATTGACAGATGCTGTCAATCCGGCATGAGGCGGTTGCAGCGCGGCGGTGGCCGCTGAAGCACCGCCCTTCTACATCCCATCCCTTCCTCTTCCTCCTCCCTCAGGCCACCTCCTCAGCTGCCACCACTGCTGCCACCTCCGGGCTCACAGGTGGCGTGGGTAAGAGTCTCTCTCCCTCCCTCCTCCTCTCAGGTGGGGAAGGGCCAATGGAACTCCTCTCATCAGGACGACGGCGCCAGCGCACGCTCTCTCTTGCGGCGGAGGACCCCGAGCCGCTGCTTCCATCCCGAGCCAGGCAAGCATGAAACCCGGGAAATTTAAGTGACATCATCAGTAAGGGACAGCAGCGGGGCAAGGCGCTGGGATAAGGGAGTTTCCCGCCAAATAAGGGACAGTTGACAGCTATGCACTGGGTCATGACCTTTGCATTATGTCACATGATTGAGTTTGGTCCACATGGATAGGCTTGGAGCAGGAAGCCCTTTGTAGCCATGCTCTCACCATGAGAGAAGGTCTTTGGACCAACCGCTGTTCTCAGCCACATGTCCCCGTCTTATTAATAATTAAACATCTGGCTTCTGCCTCTGGGGTTTCCACATTTATCAATAAAACCAAGCTCCCCATGAGCCAAACCTCATTAATGCTCGGTGGAAGCTAGGTTTGGTATAACAGCTGATGCAGATCCTATGGGAATATCTGAACAGCTGCCATGATCAACAGCTCTGAAGCGCAAGTCTTTTAGGAGGAGATCTTTGGAACTTGCAGGTGCCTTTCAAAACATAATTTCCCCCCATCAGATGCCCTGAAATCAAGCCCAGTCCTTTGTGAATTGTTGCGGTGGAAGGGCACAGTTAAAGCAAGTTCTCCTGCACAAGGCCCACTGAAATAAATAGGGGCTTCCCATTCATTTCAATTGTGCTTGTGTATGAGAAAATCCAGGTGAATGGCAAAGGAAACTTGCCTTCTGTGCAGCAGAGGCTGGTCTACTAGGGCAGCTTTTGTCTGTCCTCAGCCAGACCCTACTTGCCTGCTTTCTTACTTATAAACCAGCCCAGGAGATGGCATTGCCTGTCATCTTCCTCCCCTTAGTCCCAGTGTTGCTGTTGTAGAACTTGGCAGGAGGACGATGGGGGACAAAACTAGAATTAGTTGGCTTTGTCGCCACCTGCTGTTGGGGTCCCCACTTCCCACCCTGCTAGTCCCAATGGTGGTAAAGGTAAAGGGACCCCTGACCATTAGGTCCAGTCGTGGCCGACTCTGGGGTTGCGGCGCTCATCTCGCTTTATTGGCCAAGGGAGCCAGCGTACAGCTTCCGGGTCCTATGGCCAGCATGACTAAGCCGCTTCTGGCGAACCAGAGCAGCGCACGGAAACGCCTTCCCGCCAGAGTGGTACCTATTTATCTACTTGCACTTTGATGTGCTTTCGAACTGCTAGGTTGGCAGGAGCAGGGACCAAGCAACGGGAGCTCACCCTGTCGCGGGGATTCGAACCGCAGTGGTACCAGCCACCAAAGCTTCTGTGTGTGATCACATTTATGAAAAAGGAACAATCACTTGATAATTAGTTCTCGCCATCAAGTGGCAAGTTGCGCAGGGCTTGCTCCACGTCTAAGACAGCAGTTTGGCTCACCTTTTCTGAACCTGGAAAAAGAGCTGTGAGTGAAGCTCAAAAAGCTCACCCACCCCCAGATGCTATTGCCTGATAAGAGCTATTGCCTGATCTGCTGCTTCTCCTGTTTCATGATTTAAACATGGCATTGAAGGGATTAAGTCCTGTGTGCACCTCCCCCTCCACGTTGCTATCAATATTATTCAGAAGGATTATCTCTCTCTTTGTAGTGTAGAGGGCTGGTTTACTTCTCCCCACTCTCCCCTTCCCCCATGCTTCTGATGTAGGACACGGGCAGTCTTCCCAGCATCCTCTCAACCCTGATAATCTCAGTTTGTGGATTGTATCACTTATGGGAAAATAGAACATGTTAAAATGGGAAACCAGATTTGTTAAGAACATGAGACCTCTTAGAAGACACCCGTCACCCCTTAGCATAGATTATTCATTACTTATGCATTTGTTTTATTTAAAAACATTTATAAACTACAGTGGTACCTCGGGTTAAGTACTTAATTCCTTCCGGAGGTCCGTTCTTAAGCTGAAACTGTTCTTAACCTGAAGCACCACTTTAGCTAATGGGGCCTCCTACTGCCAGGCTGCCGGAGCACGATTTCTGTTCTCATCCTGAAGCAAAGTACTATTTCTGGGTTAGCGGAGTCTGTAACCTGAAGCGTATGTAACCCGAGATACCACTGTACTTAACATTTTTAAAATCTGCAAGTTGTGTACTGTCTAAAAACAAACAATATCAGTAAAACAATGCAACCTAAAACTAATAAAACCTCAATGTAAAAACATGAAAACAAGTAAAACACGAATTCAGGGGAGCCAGCAACAGGGTCCGATCTTATGCGTCAAGGAAAGCCTGGATAGAAAGATAAATCTTTGCATAATGTTTGAACGTTTCACATGTGGTCGAGGGAATGGCATTCTATAATACAGGGACAACAACAGACCATGTATGTTTTCAGTATACCCTGTGATATTCTGTAGGCTGCGGTGCCACGTGTAGATTTTATCCATATGGTCTAAGTGATCTTACAGTTCTCTACAGGCACAGGTGGTCTTTCAGGAACCTGATCCCAAGCTGTTCAGGGCTTATATGTCAACATCAAGATGTTGAACATGGCCTTCTGCACTCATTAGTGCAGCCTTCCATATACAGGGGTTTTGAACTACAGGTCCCATCAGTCTAGCCCATGGGTAGGCAAACTAAGGCCTGGGGGCTGGATCTGGCCCAATCGCCTTCTAAATCCGGCCCACGGATAGTCTGGGAATCAGCGTGTTTTTATATGAGTAGAATGTGTCCTTTTACTTAAAATGCATCTCTGAATTATTTGTGGGGCATAGGAATTCGTCGCCCCCCCAAAAAAAATAGTCCGACCCCCCACAAGGTCTGAGGGACAGTGGACTGGCCCCCTGCTGAAAAAGTTTGCTGACTCGTGGGACTCTAGCCCATCACTAGGAAAGCACTAGATTGGGGAGGGCAGCATTATACTAATACTTTTGATTTGGCTTCACTTCATATACCACCCCACATCATGTTAAGTTATTGGATGCTACAGCAGAGGAACTTTGACATGCTATCATGTTCGCAATATTGCATTTGGGGGCCATTTAAAGATATGCAACAGTAAACAAGCATTATGCAGTCTGTTTTTTGGAGAGGATTGGCATAGCAGCATCCATGTTGCGAACATTCTTTTCTGTATCCTGTAGGGTATTGAACTCACACATTGAACTCATACTTAGTACATGATGAAAAGTTGTCTGTAAATCTTTATACAGTGTGCAACAATTATTTTACATATTTCTGAGGCAACGGTTGTTCTTATATTGAGGCTTAAATGTTTACCTTAAATGCTTTAAGAATAACAGTCTTAAAATTGCATTGCTTCTTATCAAAGCTACATATCGTTCCTTATTTCAAGGTCTCATAGAATATCATGCTACTCTTCGTGGGCTATAATGCAGAATCTTGACCTGTTTGAGTTATTGTATTCTGTCTTGGTGACAGATCTGCATATTGTTCCTTTCCTTTGTATACACTGCATAGTTTGGAATCCAGAAGTGGAGAGCTCTGGTTTTCATTCTTTATTATTAAATAAAAAGTTTCCAATCCTTACGGTGGCAAAATAATTGCTTTAACTTGCCAGCTGCTTCTGCTAAAAGATGCAGAAGTGGTGTATGGCTGAAACATGGAGTTTCCCTACTGCAGCTTGCTTTTGCTCCTTTCTTTTTTATTATTTTATTTTGACAAAGTAATAATCATAAATAAATAAGAATAAAAGTGTGCACCCCTCCACTGAGACCATTGTAACTATCCAACCTCCCAAAATTTCAACACCTCTTGCGATGGTTTGACCCCTTTCCATTCTACAAACACCTTCCATATCTCCTCAAAATCATTTCTCCTGCATATGCCCCGTCTTACCTTAATGGCATATGTTAATTTATCATTCATAGCTATATCCCACACCTCTTTATACCATTCTTCCTTTTTATGTTCTGCTTGCCCCTTCCACTTCCTAGCTCTCATAATTCGTGCAGCTATCAATAAATTTGTGGGCAAGTCCTTCATAGCCTGCGAACCTTCTCTCTCTCCTTTCTCATATCCTCATGTCCTCTTGTTGTTGTCTGTCCCTTTTATTTTTATGTGCTTCTCCCCTTACCCAATTCTCATGTTTGGTCTTATTTTTCTTCCAAAAAGTGCTAACCCAAATTTATAAGAAAAACTTGATTGTGGTCTTGAACTCGAAGTGGTGATCATGAGGACTTGAACTTGAAGAACAAGGGAAGCAGGATGCTACACCAGGTCTCCACACTGCCAATGATTCTGAATAGTCATTGGATCCAGATGTCCCTGCTCCGCTACTTGAGGTCCCCACACCAGTTGCCTGGATTCCTGGCCAGCTTTCCTACCCATCCCATCTCCCAGGGTTACAGGAACAGAGGAGACAGCAATCCAGGCAGGAACTTCCCAGGCAGGAACTTCAGAGTCTCCAACAAAGTGCCCACCTAGCTACCTATGAGGCTACTCAGGAGGAGAGGAAATGCATGGAAACTCCCACCTGGAGAGGGGCTGGCTGAGAGCCAGGAAGAGATAGAGCCTCCAGCTCCTATATAAGATCCCAGTCCGAGCTGCTTCATTCCTGAAACAACAGCTTTCATTCCCAGCTCCAACCTTCCTCACCTGGAGAAATGAACAGAGAAATGGCACAAGTTAAGCCAGTGTGTTGAAAGTGGCTTATAATTTGGGCTCTTCTGTGTGTGCCTATCACAGGACATTTTCATGTTTTAGGAAGTAATAATATGTTATTTGTACACCAACTTTAATTACAGTTACCTGTAACTTCTAACATGGGCTGTAATCCTGTGTACAGTTATTTAGGAGTGAGTCCTATTGAAGTCAGTGAAACTTAACTTGCAAGTAATACTGCATAGGATCGGACTGAAAGGCAGCAATATGCTCCGTTTTAAGTGTGTCATTTCAGGAATTTATTAACAGTACTGGGATGGGATTGTCTCAGGGCTGTTCTTGCATAACTCTGCATATGGTTTTGTTAAGCAGTGCTGAGAATTCCCATTGTTTTGTTCACTTAAAAGGAAGGGGGTGAAGTCTTTCGCTGAGCAGTGTGGTTTGTTCCAGAAAAGCATTTAACTTCACTGATAGCTTAAAAAGGTACCATTGTTCCCACTTTAGTTGGATGAATATCTCATAATAGCTCTAATCCTGGCCATCACTGTGCCTTGCCTCCTCTATTCCTAGAGCCTCTGTTAACTGGAAAACAAACAAATGCCAAAACAAAAACTTGATTTTGCACAAATCTTGCTTATTTCTTTTTTTAAAAGAGTAAGGAGATGAGAAGGGTGGGAGAACAGGGCTGTGGCTGACTCAAGGCACTTAGCATACTCACAGACATATAGCCAACCCTCACCCCTTTTGAAGTCCAAATTACATTTTTTGGTGCGTAACAAATATAGAGTTCTATTTTTAAAAATCCAAGAGAAGGAAGTGTGTACCACGGGACAAAGATGAAGCAACCCTGTACACGTTTACTTGGAATTAAGTCCATATTCTGTTAGTTTTACTCTCAGGTACATGTGCCTAGGAATGCAGCCTAAATTATTCCAGCAGCTTGAAAGGAAATGCTACGAGGATGTGGACACACTTAATTTGTTTATTGCTCCCCCTGGGCTGTAATGATCGATTTGCATAGCCAAGCCATAGAGCATGTTTTCAAACCACATTTTAGCAATGAACTGCCTTGTGTGGTTAGATATACAATGTACCCTAACACTGAAGAGATGGCAAATAAATTGGGCGCAGCCACACTGGCGCTGACTTTCAGCTTTCCTGCGCAAAGTTTTAAAGTTGGAAGTTCCATTTTATATTTTCTTCTCTTTCAACTATGTTTCCGTCTTAGCCGAACCAGATTTGTCCCCCGCCTCCAGTCCTTCGGAGCAGAGCTCTGTATCAGATGGAGGGGCCAGCCTCTGGAAATAGGTTTCAGATGTTTTCCCTGACCAGTTCCTCAGCCTGCATCTGTTAAGCTGAGGCGTTTCTATAGGAACAGAGTGGTGTGACTTCTCTCCTGCTGCTCCCCCAGTGGCTCCCTCCGAGCATGCCCAGTACAAGTCTTGACTTTGGCTCAAGTATCCTGTTTGCACTAACGGGCTGCACATATGGGACTATGAACGAGGTCCCCCATGAGCTGCAAGTCTTTGTCTTTAGGAGGAGGAGGGGGAGAAGGAGGAGGGGGTCGTGCCCCAGGCTGGAGGATTTGTTCTGCATGCTCCGAGAACTCGGCCCTTTGGGTGGGCTTCTGAAGAATGCTTGCCTGCTTGGCGCGCGGAAATTTATTGGATATCCTGCACGAGGGCTTCACGGAGGTAAATAAAACTTATCTGTCTTCCGTACCTTGTCTTCTGCAAAGCTAAAGGACCCCGAATGCAACTGAAACGGGAAAGATCTTGACCTTCAAACGTGAGGACTTGAAGCACCCAGCAGCCTCGCTGGCGCTTTGCGGAGCATCGTTAAGTTTTGGAGAGTTTGTGTAAGCGATTCCTAGCTAGCTGTTTATGCACCAAGTTGCAGCAGCAACCTTTGCTGACTGACTCAGCAGCAAAGTGCGGAAACGTTAGGATGGCAGACCTGCCTCGTAGAATTGGCAGGTTTTTGCTGGCTGTGTGTGTGCTTGAAATGCTGTAAAGTCTGTTTTTATGATGGGCATGCAGATTCCTGGAGTAGGGACTTAACATGCTGGTTGCTCCCCCCGCCCCCTTTTCCCGTCCATCTTGATTCTAAACAGTTGGGGACATAGAAATCGGCACATACGGGGCAGTGGTGGTGGGGTAATTTGATCAATTATTCTGAAGTTGAAAGAAAGCATGTTAAATAAACACTTAAGTTGTGGGATGAAATACCTGGCTGATACCACTTAGGGGGGAGGGCAGCATCTTCTAGTCCTTGCAAGCAGTTGGTGCAAAGCCAGTTCAGTTTGATCTGTTTGCCTTTATCAAGGAATGCCCTCAGTGGCGGTGCAGCCAAGTCAAGGGTTTCCTGGCTAAGTAAGCTGAGAAGACAGGAGACCAATGTGGGACTTATGCTCAGTGATCAGGATTATGGTGGTTTTCCCCCTCACCTGACAGAACTTACATTGTGTTGCAGGCTTCAGCTCCTATGAGATGTTTCATTCCGTCTTTCCTATTTACAAACTCCTATCTCACAGTGCATCAGATAAATGAGACTGCTCAGGGGGAACTTCAGACTTTTAAATATAGAAAATGAGCACTTCTCTCTCTCTCTCTAGTTTTCTTTCACTGCTGTCCCCCCCCCCTTTCATTTGAATATCCTGCTGTCATTTATGCGTTTTAGGTTTATTCAACGTATACATTGCTTCCTACTAAAAAAAAAAGTCCCCAAGTGCTCTGTAACGAAAGTAAAAAAATGCAGTTAACATTCTGTTTTCTATTGGCAGGCTACAAATGGTGTTGAACTACAGCTCCCATCATCCCATTGGCCATGCTTGCTGGGGCTGATGGGTGTTGTAGTTTGTCGGGAAGGCCACAGGTTCTCCACACCTGGCTTAGTCTGTCCTCCTCTCTATTCTCTAATGGGAGTGGGGTGGCAGGTAGAAGCAGAGGAATCCTGAAGGATATTTCTGTGACCAGGATCTGTTATTTTTTCTCATTTTTAAAGCAAGCAGTGGGATCCACTCTGAAGTAAAGGTGCATAGGATTAGGTCATGGGTGAACAGCTGTTTACACCCTGGTCTGAGCATTTCCCCAGGAATAAAATATCATAGTTTTGAGGGTCAGGAAAGCAGAGATTCCCCCACAGACTTGTGGATTTTTTGCTGGTGTATTGTGCAATGTGTTGCTGACACAGTAATAGTGCATGTTGCTGAACCGCCCACACATTATTCTGCTTCATTAATTTCTCTGCAATGCTTCCTTAGTGTTACCACGTTACTTCCATCTGGAAGGGCATCCTTGCACAATAGGACAACTAAAGTAGGCACCCAAAAATCTCTGGAACCTTTTTGGGGGGCAAGGCGTGTGTGTTAAATTTCATTTTATAATGCCTTCTTGGAACATTTGTAATATGTAAAGTTAGAGGATTTTAGCAGGAAACGACAGGATGTGCACCACTAAAAAACAAAGCAGTATAAAACTTTAGAGGGCATTAACAGTGTTGAGAGCAGGATTGCTTATCCCCACCTCAATACCACCATGAGCTCAAATCACCCTGAAAGCACATTGAAAAAAAGACATGTAGAAGGACTCTTGGCTCCTCTACAACAAATCTGTCTTGAACTTCCAAGCAAGGTCAGTTTAGGATTTAACCTCCTGGTGTGCCGGCTGGGTGCCATTTTGGCTTTCAGATCCCTTGACTCCCAACTGACTTTGGGAAACTGCCAAATAGGGTAACAAGATCATACTATTCTCAGTTCTTACATCTGAAATGAACCATGCAGGAATCTCAATTAGGCTGGGTCTCAGAGCTTTGAGAAGCAGATCTTTCCTCCCTTTTTCATTGTGATAAGTTCAAATGAGGGGTGAGATGGGGAATAGGCATCAGAGGGCATGCAATGTCAGAGCATCTGTGCCGTCTCCCCAGTGGCGTAGCGTGGGGGGTGCAGGGGGGCCGGCCGCACCGGGCGCAACATCTGGGGGTTAGGGGGTGCAAATCCATGGGTTAGGGGGCGCAAATCCATGGGTTAGGGGGCACAAATTACTTGCCTTGCCCCGGGTGCTGACAACCAACGCTACGGCACTGCATCTCCCTATAGATTTCTGAGCGTATTTCATTGTACTGATCTTGACCTACACAGTCCTAAATGTCATGAGCTTCACAAGACTACTTCCATTCCTATATGCCATCACAGTGTCTTAAATCAACCAAGAGTATACTATTGAACACATACAGAGGTATTATTGTTGGCTGTTCACCAGCTGTGCCATTTCTTGCTTTTGTTAGCCATAGCTAGATCATTGCATCATATATGTAGTAGGGAATTCAGGGCCTGGGGCAAATTGTTAAAAATGTTTTAAGAAAGTAGAAATGTGAACAGTGCTAATAAACGTACAGCTGAAAAGTTATTGGACTAAGTAGAAATGAGTTAAGCCTGGACTTGTGGACAAGATTTTGGAGTTGCTTGCACATATAAGTTTTTCCTAATGAGGCAAACAGCCATTTTCATCTAGGAAAACTGATGAGAAAGTGTTAACCACTCCCTCCAGTGCCACAATTCCTCCTGTGGCTGCTGTTCGCTAAAATTTATAGTGACTGCAAATCCGATTATGGATTTCCATTATCTTGTCTAGCTTGGCTTTTAGGCTTGAGAATTTCTCAGCTGCCCCTCATAAATATCCACAGCACTTTGGCCAAAGATCAGGAAATTGCAACTGAGGTTCAGCTTCCTTTTCTTGCAAAAGGCAGGGCCACCTTTATTTGGGCAGCTTCAAGCTAAAAGGGACTCACTATAATAGGTTGCTACCATCATGAGAAGAGAAGACACCCTGGAAAAGACCCTGATGTTGGGAAAGATGGAGGGCACAAGGAGAAGGGGACGACAGAGGACAAGATGGTTGGACAGTGTTCTCAAAGCTACGAACATGCATTTGACCAAGCTGCGGGAGGCAGTGAAAGACAGGAGTGCCCGGTGTGCTCTGGTCCATGGGGTCATGAACAGTTGGACACAACTAAACGACTAAACAACAACAACAGCCATCATCCTTAAATTGCATCTTCAGCTTCTGAGGCATAAGAAGTAAATCTGTTTTGCTCTCGGTCTCATGCTTGCAGCTAGAAAGGGAAGCAAGGATGTTTGATTTGTAATCTTGTGCTTTGATCCACTAACCACAGTCCTTCCGCTCTACTGTCTTAAGGAGGTTTATTCATGAACTCACCAGACTTCGGAGCAGTTGCAGTCTCAGCTATGTGTGACCGCCACCCCACCCCCAGCTGGCCAGGTGATGTTGTCTGACGCTTGTTGGACTAGAGGACTTTTCAGGACATGATTACAGCAGGAGTGAGAAAGTGGTTCAGCACTAGTAGCTGCTTAAAAAAATGCTGCAGCTAATGGCATATTTTACTTGCATGCAGCTAATACATTTTGAATGCAGTTTTTGCAAATGTGACAAGTGTCTCACAGAAATTAATGGACCTGTTTCATGAAGCCTGGAGCAGAATGGTAATTGTACCCCACCTGCCCTGATATGAAGCATGAGAGTCACAAACCTTGCATAACTTTGCTGCTTGGGCCTAGATACAGTGCAGCAAAATAGAATGGGTTCGGCTTAAAAAACAAAACAGAAATACACCCATTCCTTTATATATTCACACAACTCCAAAAACTAACTGCTTAGAAAAAAGAATAACAAATTGCAAAGAAAACACATTATGGTCTCTGCCAGTGGGCCAGGGGACCAAGGTATCGTATTTTTCGCTCTATAAGATGCACCAGACCATAAGACGCACCTAGTTTTTGGAGGAAGAAAACAAGAAAAAAAATATTCTGAATCTCAGAAGCCAGAACAACAAGAGGGGTCGCTGTGCAGCAATCCCTCTTGCTGTTCTGGCTTCTGGGATAGCTGTGCAGCCTGCATTCACTTCATAAGACGCACACACATTTCCCCTTACTTTTTAGGAGGGAAAAAGTGAGTCTTATAGAGCAAAAAATACGGTACATAGGAAGGAGGGTGCACCTCTGCCCCCTAGGAAGAAGATTGTGGCGGGGACTTAGCTTCTAACATCTGTACAGAGCTTAGAAAATTTTAGACACTTTGTAAGTGTTAATATTCATGAAGATGAATTTAAAAGTTCTTAAATGCAAATATGGGGGGGGGAGTTTGCGCGCGCACACACACAAACATTTGGCTCTCAAAGAATCTCCCTACTGCTTTTACAGTAATACACTCCTTGTTTCAAGATCACAACACTGCTTCTGTGGTTGGCATTTTGGGATCTGGATTTGTCAGGTGGTTTTGTTTCTGCAGGTCTCTCCTGCCTCCTTTTTGCTGGCTGTGAGCACTCACCCAGCCCCATGAACTCAGGGAATGAGTGTGACCCAGAAAGAGGGCCTTACTGCCTTCATGGGTGCAGGGCCAGTTCTGCACCAGTCAGAACCTGTTTTTGCAGGGGTTCCATTGCACATCAACATTGCCACTTTTCATTTGAGGGAAAAGTATATAATCAGCAGAGCAGTTGGTAGTACAGAAAAGCAATGTAACAATATATAGCAATCTTTCTCTCCATCAACTCTGTATAAGAAGATGGAGAAGAGAGCAAGATGGCCCCTCTAGCTGGGAAGCCTCCTGGAATCTTCTCCAGTGATGTTTCCTCTTCTTATCTTTACCACTGCTGCTGAGCAGGGTGTGGAAATGTGCTGTTCCCACTTCCTTTCTCATGCCCATGTTTCGTGGGCATAGTGGTTGGGAGGATTGGGCCCATAGTTGCTTATGGTGAATCTGGAAGCTGCTCGCTCTTCCTCTTTCTCTCTCTCTGGACAAAATTTCCACTCTGTGATTCCTTTCAGAAGATGAATGAGGAGGCGGAGGTGGCTGTTTGAGATTGCTATCTCAGTAGCATCATGGACCCAGTCGACTGCCATGGGGGTGAGCAAGAGAGTAGAGACAAGAACAGCCACTGCTTTCTCTTTTTTGCATGCTTCCCCCTGGAAGAGGCAGAGGCCAAAAGGGGGTGAGCTGCTGGGGTTGATAGGCTCCAGGAGGATTCCTAGTGCTGTATGTGTGTGTGTGTGTGTGTGTGTGGTCTTCCCTTCTGTACATGGCAGGTCAAGGGAGAAGAAATTGCTGTTGACTTCTCTTCACTAGGAACAGCTGCTGATCAGATGCTTTTCCTTTAAAATAAGAGTGCCAGTGTTAAACGTACCCTTTTCAAAAAGGGATGCTTCATATGTCGTTTGACCCCTGGTCGCTAACGTAATCCTTGAATCAGGGTTCAGGGGAGCATCCTTAGGCTAAATGAACCGTCAGTTCCTGGATAAGATACGGTTTGTCTCATTTAAATCAGAGTGGCTGCAGTTTAAAAGCTGGAAGGCCCCTTGAGGCGATTGCACAGCCCCTAGCCCTTCATTCATTAGTGGATTATGTTCTGCAGTTAGGCTGATTTCCCGCTATTTCTAAAGGATGCTCTCCACACTTTTCGGCACTTTAATAATTCAGCCTTCCAGCAGGATGGAGGCAAGATATTGCAGGGCTGGTATAAGTGGCAGGTTGCACGGTGAAGAAACTTAGCAGGAACTTGAGTGTGGTTCAGCATTTGTGGTTTTATTCAGAAATTACAACCCCAGAAACAAATCAAAGGCACTGCAAAGACACTCAATTGGGTGAACTGTGTTTTTTGTATAAGACAATCCTCCCCAATCTGGTGTGCTCCAGATGTTTTGTACTGCAACTCCTTTCAGCCTCAGTTGACACAGGCTAGGGCTGATGTGAGTTGTAGTTCAAAACACCAGGAGGGCAGCAGGTTAGGGAAGGCTGCTGTGAGACTTGATTTTGATATCCGGGCTCAACAGAGGCTTTCCATAGTGTCAGTTGTCTCCAGATTCAATATTTTGCAGGAGGGATTCAAGCATATTCTAGAAATTTAGCTTTGTGCAATTAAAGTGGATTAAGGCAGTCTGCTGTCCTAGCACACCAAATCCACTTGGGGAAAAGAAAGACTATTTTTGCAGCTTGGAAAGTGATGGGAAAATGCATTGGAAAGATAAATGAATGCATTGTAGGATAAAGGAATGATTAACAGGAAGAAAATAGTGACCATCTGGAAATACCCACTGATGATGCTACAGTTCCCTCACTCTGAAAGTGAGTTGTCAAGAGTGGGAAGACGACTGCATTATTAAGCTGCTGGTTCCATTTATCATGAGCATGACCTGGCCCTAAACGAAAAAAGAGGGGGAAGTAATTTTCTTTTCCGAAACACCGGATCATGTTGCATAGAGATATGTTTGAATGATGGCCCTTGATTTGTTTGATATGGCAGAACCAGCTGAGATTTCTGATAAAGAAGCACTTGCTCTAAGGAGGCAGGCATTGGAAATATTCTTTCTCCTTGAAAAGGTGAAGATAATAATCATCATAATGATCTCCTACCTTTGAATAAAAGTGCTGGGAAAAATCACTGAGGCTTGTTGGGTTGAGAGGGGATGGTAGGATGTCATTTTGGAGGACAGGAAGGGCAACGGTGGTTGTTGCAGATTGATGGGGTTAGAAACTGTTTGTAGACCTGCCAGTGCGGAGAGACAGACAATATTTCCAGTGATCATTTGGGGCTCATGATCTGTATTCAGGAAAACATGACTCTAAGGACCAGTTGATGCATCCTTTGTTCCTTGGAATTTGCCTGGCCTTCTGAAGTGAATGAGGTGGATAACTTGCTGGGCTTCATGCAAAACCACAGTTCATATTGTTCTTTACGGATTCAAAGTGGTTAAACCCTGATTTTGACAGTCATACCTCCTTAGACTCGTCCCTGATTGCCTCTCCTTGGAAACAGCCTTAAAATCAGGAGGAAAATGTTGCCGCTATTTTTAAACTTACAGAACCTGTTGCTAGGCACTGCTGAGCTCAAGGTGGTCAGGCACAAGCACTGCAGGAAAAATGACTGAATGGGGAGAAAGATGGATTAGCTTCTCAGACCTCTGGGTCTCAATGCAGCCTTTCTGACTGTTTTGGTCTTGTCAAAAATATAGGCAGGAACTGAAATTCAGACTTAGCACCTTGTCCAAGTCTCCAGGCTGCTCACTGTAGTGGTGACCAGCTTTGGGGAACAGATTCCTTTAATAAGTAGTCTGTGCTTTGTATTCTACCCATTTTAACTATATCCAACTGACCATATCTACTGGTGTCCAAGGGAGTTGACCTTTAGGGAATGAACCCTTCATTTTCTAGCACATCAGAAGAAAAAATAGAATCCCCCCCCCCACTGGTGATGCTTAGGTTATTCCAGATGGACGCTTGGAATTAATCACATCGACCAGTCTCTCTTCTCCATACCTCCAATCATGCTTTTGTAGAAATCTTCCCCACCCCACTTCATTGCTTTGAAAAACAACAAGAATGTAAACTGACCAAGCTCTGGCCAGGAGATTACTGAGATCATCTAATTAAGATAATGTCTAGGAGCTTAGAAATTATGCAAGGCCTTAGCCACATTATGTCCTGATGCAATTAATGCCTTGAGCTTCATTCCTTGCTTCACTCTTTGGCCTGCAGAGCCTTGAGTGCTATGTGGACACTGAAACAATAACAACATACACCCTCCATGGGAAGGAACTATGGAGGAACAGAGGCAGTGGCTGATTCTGCTAGAAAGAAAAAAGAAAAATTATAACCATAATGTAAAATGTGCACATTTAGTTAATTCATTCTTCAGTCATCATGCTTTTATAATGTTTTTATAATGTTGCACTGTTTTAGTGTTGTTAGCCGCCCTGAGCCCGGCTTCGGCTGGGGAGGGCGGGATATAAATAAAATTTATTATTATTATTATTTGTTATAAATAGAATTGAACTTTCTAATTATAGAATTCACAGGGGTTGTTGACATAAAATTTGTCTTTCCTTATTGGCATTTTCCTTTTGACCTGCACTATATCTGGCGAGGAATAAATGTTGATGGATGTTGGGAAATGTGTCTTTCTCCTTAAGTTTCACCTACATTTGTCGTGTAATATGTCCTGATGCTTAAGACCAGAAAAAAGCAATTCTTGCTTTAGGAGTGAAGTGTCCTCAAGGAATGTGTTCAGGTGCCAATACCGCCCAGAAATCCAGTTTATTCAAGAGGAATTGATAAATGGAAAAAAGAGCAATGTGCAATCAAAATGAAAATAAAACACTAAACCAGAATATTGGTCTAACTAGTCCTACACAGCTGCGCAGCAAGCTGATTGGGTGCCTGGCGCGGCGCGCATGCCCTGCAGCTCAGGGCAGGTGGCGAGCAGTTTGGGGCAGCACGGAGCCTGTGGGCACCCAAGCCACTGCATCACTCCCAGGAGAGATGTGCAACTCGGGCGAGCTGCAGGCCCTGCCAGCCATTTTGTCACCCCCCTCAGTGGTGACACCTGGGACAGATCGCGCCCCACTGCACCCCCCTTCCTCCACCCCGGTCCTACATTTGGTGAAACTGACATAGTACAAAGTACTCTTATTGGCCAACTCTGGTCTTGATAATTTCTTTTGTTGGTTTCAGGATGCGGGATCAAGAGGGGACAAAGGAATACAGGGGGCATAATGATATTTATGGTCTCTTGTGTCCAGATAGCTTTTAGTGACAGGTTCCTTGGCACATTGAATTGCAGAACAGCCATGTACTTAACACCTTTGGGAAGCTGGAAAATGAAGCAGTGAGAATGTCAAATATTGTCAGATTTCTCCTGATTTTCCTACCATACAACAGCCTGTCCTCAGCTTGCGGATTGGAGGAGAGAGGTGACCTCTCTGTTGGAGGTGATGGATAACTTGTGTATCTTAAAGGGACAGGCAAGGACAAGATGGAATCATGCCTTATCATGTCCTTACCAGTTCTGCACACAGTTGCCCTCCCAGCCATAAAGCAGATGTGCTACTTTTGACTGAGCAACGTGACCAAGGACAAACAAACCCTAATTCACAACTGCCCTGGATGATCCGGCCTTTTGTTTTTCTGCTTCTTTCATCAATATGGTGGTCTAGACCATCCATAAATGCCAGATTTGCATCTCATCATCATTCTTGCCACAGGAATCACAATACCTGCAATATTTGGCTTTACATAAGTTTCTGAAAAGTGTTTTCTTAAATTAATTCATAAGAGAAAACGTGCATGCAAAAGCGGTAAGGGGGTCGGTCCAAAAATTCCTGAGAATCAAGTTGACTAGGAGAAGCCATGATTTTTATGTATTCTCATAATTTTTTTTTTTGAATTCTGCAGAGCTGCTAGGGGAAGCACCTGCCATTAGAAATATGAAATAAAACAGGCGTTATCCTTGCTGGCGAGACTTCTCTTTCCCCACCTATCTTAAGTTTGTGTCATTATCAGTCCACTGATGCTGCATCAGGATGAGTGCTGTGTATCAGTGCACTGGAGAATTGCTTCGGATAAATGATATTCACACTTCTTCTCTTTAACTGTCAGGGCCTATTTAAAGTCATTCCTCCATCCCCCTACACTGGTGAATTCTCACTATTGTCTCTGTACACCTATTAAGCAGGAAAAAATAAAACGGCACCAAATCACAGCATGTGGCTCAGAACCCGCCTCTCTGTCTGTGTTAGATCATGTGAAAAACTAGTCCAGGCACACTCTAAGTCTGACCTGCTGTTTCAACTTGAGGGTTTAAAATAGCAACGATACAAGTGTAGTTGCGTTGTATAGGTGCCATAAATGGTTGCAGACCTTTCGCTGGCTGCAAGAATGGTCCGCTGTGATTCAGCAGCTGAAGGTGCAGCAGGAGATCGCCAGTTCCTTTCTTTTAGAAACTTCTATGTTGACCTTAAAAGTATGTGAAGGACACACACATCCAACAGGTTTAATATGAGGAAGGAATACTGCCTGAGAGATTGTACCTGAACAGAGCAGCTACTTTCCCATCTGTGGAGCTAAGGTAAAGCAGGCACTCTTTTGGAACGCAAAGCCGTGTTAATATAAATAGGATTATGCCTAACCCCACGACAATCCCACCAATCGGTGACTTGTATAGTAACTCCTGCACTGAGAATGATACAGGGAGAAATTTGGACTTTGCTTTGGGGGTTAGCGCTTCTTTGCTCCAGTTTGGCCATTGGCCAAAGCTCAGAGTGATCCTAGGGCTATTAACAGTAGCAGATAATGAAGTAAATCTTTGAGGACTAAGGAGATGCCAGGTGAGGGAAAGTGGGGATTTTTATTTTTTTTAAAGCACCTTTTGCCCTTACCTGTCCTGAATTATAACTGTGAGCGTTATACGATCAGAAAGTGACAAAAGGGGGGAACCTTCAGGGAATTGTTAAATACTGTGCTGTTTGGAGATGTCTGAGCTGGAGCAGGGCTGCTTAACCATGTCACAAGAAGCAATGTAATGAGACCACAGGGAGTTTTGCGCTCCATCGGAAGGACACAGGTGGAGGTGGTGAGCAGCTGGTGGGGAAAGTATTTAAACAAGCCACAGGAAGATGCTGTCTGTGCTATGATCATGCAATGATATTTTTCTCAGTGACAGTCCAATGCCATCCTTCTGCTTTTTCCATTGCTATTGTTAATTGTTTAGTATTTGTCTCATGCCAGGCTGTGTGATGTGCAGGACAGAGCAGTGATGTCGTCCTCGACCAAAGGAGTTTATAATGTACAGTACATCAGTTAGATAGGGTGATGGAGAGGTATGGGTCTGACAAGTAAATAGTGGAGGCAAGACTGATGAAAGTAGAGGTTTGTTCTGGGGTCTGGATACTTGTTTCTTAGAGAATAACCTTTGCAGTGGTTGATAAGGTCTTGTAGTCTGACGACAGGTGAAGGTGAAAGCAGAGTCTGCAAAAAAGGCAGAAGTGTTTGAACCCAGGACATCAGATTGCAGGATACAAAGTTTAATGTGTGACATAGTAAGGAAAGAGGCTTGAGGTTGAGCAGTTTGGGGCAAAGACAAGTGTGTGTGTGTGTGTGTGTGTGTGTGTGTGTGTGTGTGTGTCTGTGTGTTGCTGAATTATTTCTGTCTTTCTATACAGCCCTTCATCAAAAATGAGCACACAGCAATTTACAACGAATTGAGGCCATGTAACACATAATGCATGATAAGCAGAAAACACTGAAAAAAATACTCATAAAATACATAAATAACAGATTGGCAGAACCATAATCTAAAAATAACTTAACCATTGGCCTTTAAAAGTCTTGACAGAAAAAGGTGAGCTTTTACCTGGCACCTAATTGGATTCCAAGTTGGAGCAAGACACATTTTTGTGGAGAGGGCATTTGGCAGACATGGAGCCACCACTGAAAAGGATTTCCCACAGATTCCTGCATGCACTATGCGCCTCATTTAATGCAGAGACCACCAGGAGAGCTTCACCTGTTCCCTCTGTGTAATTTTCATGATGATCGTTCCACACCACACTGCAATTGCATAGATTTATGGGTTGGCGCTGCAGATTCTGTGTATTTTGGGGAGCTTTTAGGTTGTAATGTGTATGTGTTTTGGATGCCTCAACTTGGCATTGGCCTGCAGGAAATAGCTGGTGCAGCTAAGCACTGTAAAGAAGAAAAAGAACCCTAGAAGCTCTTCAGCAGGTAAAAGCATAATATATGAAGCAATTCCTTGGTTCACTTGAAGTAGTTGGCAGTCTACAGCCTTAGAATATTGGCCTAAGGTGATTGCTGGGTCTTGATAAACCAGCTGTGGAAGTAAGGGGAATTCATATTCCCTAAATAAAAATAATGGCGGGTAAAGTTTTAGTCTTTAAAGATGGAAGCTAGTAATTAGTCCCGTGAAGTAATTTTCTCTAGAGAAAGAACAGGAGCTGAGTTTGGCTTCATTGCCTGCAGTTGTATCCAGACATCATTATAATGTTTCTGATTGTGGTTAATAACTGCAAATGGGTTTTATAGGTGTTCTCTCCCCCACCCTATTCTCAGTTTGCTCTGTATCCGTCCTTACAACCGGCCTGCTTTGTTTGCCGTCGAGCCTGATGAAGAATTCTGACGAAACCAAAACCGTGCATAATTTTCACGATATTTTGTTTGGACATTTATTTATAATTTTTATTTATGCTATTTGTTTTGCCGCTCCATAACAAAAAGTTTTCATATATTGCCTTTCACCTGAGACCTGGGGCACAAAGTCTGCCTCTTGAATGGCTTACTGTACAGGGCATTGATGGGTTTTACGGGGGGTGGGGGGTGGTGGGGTGGTGGAACCCAAACTAAAATCAGTGGAAAACTTAAGGAGCCTAAGTTATGGATTGGTTGCAATATCACCAGATATACGACATATTTAAATTACACTGAAAGAATGGATTTCTGGACCAAAGCTCAAAATTTGAAAAAGAACTCTTACGACATAAGGATAAACTTCTGTCTAAAATGTATATATTTGTTATTAAAATGGGAAACAAAAGGCAAGCTCTGGGCAATAGATATAGGACACAATATAGATCTTAAACTATTGGAGAAACTTTGGAAATTGGGAAATAAATGTCCCATCTTCAGATGCTTTAAAAAAAAAAATTAAATTAGGAAGTCCCTGAGTAAACATATACAAAATACCAGCTTTCTATCTGTGGTAGATGTACCTTAACGACAAAGTTTGCCTCTTGAGCAGATTGATGAAATCAAGCCAAGCCACACACACAATAGAATGGATTGGTTCTGGAACCAGGCAGAGGGCCTTCTCAGTAGTGGCACCCGCCCTGTGGAACGCCCTCCCACCAGATGTCAAAGAGAAAAACAACTACCTGACATTCAGAAGACATCTTAAGGCAGCCCTGTTCAGGGAAGTTTTTAACTTGTGATATTTTACTGTATTTTTGGTTTCTATGGAAGCCGCCCAGAGTGGCTGGGGAGGCCTAGCCTGATGGGCGGGGTATAAATAATAAATTATTATTATTATTATTATTATTATTATTATTATTCCCTCTTGTGCTTGGACCAAGCTTGGATTGGGAGCAATATGATTCCCTGAGATATGCAGAAGGACTTCTAGACTTGTGAAGTGCAAGGTGCATTTATTAACATGGTTGTTGTTGTTTTTTTAACAAAGGTTCAACTATTCTTATTTTTTTTACCCTCGATTCGGACTCTGTATATAACACTTTCTGCTGTATTAACATAACGGTTCATTGAAGATGTGCAGGGCAGTTACGATGTAAGGAAGTGATCAAACCAAATGCTTTTCATTCTGACAGTTCAGAATTTTCATGGTTGCCCAGTGCCTCATGGTTTTCTCATTTCTGTGCATTTAATGCCACTCTGCCACTATTTAGCCATTAAATTTTAATGCCTTTTCATTTCTGTTGCCTGTTCATCTCAGCTGCCAGGAATGACAGGCTGCTGGGGATTTTTCATTTTGTAGGGAAATGAAATCTCTGTGGAATCTTGCAGGAAAGTCGTAAGTGCGGAGAGAGTTCTAGACACATAATACGCCTGAAACTGCTGCAGGAAAGTCTGATGCTCTGAAGGGGAAAGATTATCGAAATTGTTAATTAAATGAGAGTCTGCAGCAACTGCAACACCATTTGCTTCTCTTTTGGAGAGCAGCATCACTGTTTGATAGTAGCAGGAACTCATCTCCCTTTGAAAGGGTCTCTCAAGGCAGACAGTCGCAAAGGTTCTGAAGTGATTGGCTAAAAAATGAAATGTTAAAATTTCTGGGCCTAATCAAAGATAATGCAAGTCAGAGCTATTATGGGAGGGAGCTCCTCCTCCAGGCAACCTATTTATTTGAGCATCTATCCTGATTTGCTTGCCCAAAGCTTATGTGGTCGTTAGACATTGTCCAGTCTTTACTGAGCATTCACTCTGATCTGTTTGCAGGGAGGATATATGTCAATGAGCATTCATCATGTTTCGCTTGAAGTGTGTTCACACATCTTCCTGTTGATCATTTGTTCATCCCACAGTTTTTAATGCATCCCCTCTTTATTTTTCTAACTGCAAAAAAAATCATTTTTTAGCAGATTTGTTGTACTAGGGGGGCAGAGCCCTTCAATTGTGCAAACCTTGCAATGACAAACCTAGACAGCATCTTAAAAAGTAGAGACATCACCTTGCCAACGAAGGTCCGTATAGTAAAAGCTATGATTTTCCCAGTAGTGATGTATGGAAGTGAAAGCTGGACCATAAAGAAGGCTGATCGCCGAAGAATTGATGCTTTTGAATTATGGTGCTGGAGGAGACTCTTGAGAGTCCCATGGACTGCAAGAATATCAAACGCATCCATTCTTAAGTAAATCAGCCCTGAGTGGTCACTGGAAGGACAGATCCTGAAGCTGAGGCTCCAATACTTTAGCCACCTCATGAGAAGAGAAGACTCCCTGGAAAAGACCCTGATATTGGGAAAGATGGAGGGCACAAGGAGAAGAGGACGACAGAGGACGAGATGGTTGGACAGTGTCCTCGAAGCTACCAGCATGAGTTTGACCAAACTGCGGGAGGCAGTGGAAGACAGTGCCTGGCGTGCTCGGGTTCATGGGGTCACGAAGAGTCGGAAACGACTAAACAACAACAACAAGACTTATGATAGCTGCCTGAATGATAGTCTATGATGCTGAGATCTTAGTGTTAATATGTCTGATAGGTCTACTACAGTATTGGTGCAGTGCTTTTAAGTGGAGCTAATCTGTAACTTATACTCACTTTGCAAACAGATGCAGAAGAAGCTGGGTGAAGTGGAGAGCAAGAGATGGGAGGCTGGGAAGTTTGCAGTTTAAAATGTTTGTGTAGACACTTTTGGAAATAAATTGTTAATATTAAAAACTGAATTTCTTTCCCCACGCAAAGGGTACAACACAGATTACCGGTAACACCCAAAAGTCCTGTTGAAATCCATGGGCCAAAAACATTGTGTTTTTCTTAAATGTATAACTGATTTCAGTAGATTGTGTAGCATGGTCCTACACAAATGTCCCCCCCCCCCCCAGAAGTAGGTCATATTGAATTTCAGTGGAACTTTCTCTCTAGTAAAGTATGCTTGCAATTGCAATAGAATTAAATTCTGTTGGATTTTGTTTTTTTAAAAAATACATTTATTTTAAAGGTTTACCCACCTATTCAGCTGTTAGAGTTTCATCGCAACATGCACCATAACACACTGTTCATTTTTAAAAACTCAATTTCCATGCATAATGATAATGCAACAGCTGGATAAAACGTATTTCTAAAACAAAACTCTAGAAAGCAACCCCCGCACATGTAATTAATCCAACTTTGGAGTGATAGGTAACTCATTGACAAAAGTCCGGTAGGAAAGGAATGGTTTAACGAATTTCTTGAAGGCTTCTACAGACAGAAGCTGATGAGCTTTCCTGCAGAACAGAGGGTGTTCTGCAGGGAAGGTGCCACCACAGACAAGGCCTTGTTCCAAACACAGATGAGTTAAACCTCCACTAGGAGTTCAAAGCTGAGTTTCCCCATATGGTGACCACACCACATTGTGGTGGCTCATAAAGGGGGGAAAATCCCACAGAATGCCTTGGGGCCAGGCTGCTTAGAGAGCTTTAACTGTTAAACCAACCCCCTTGAACAGAGCCAAGATGCTGACTGGCAACTCTGGAGCTCCTTCAATATGTCTCCTCTGACCGACGCCACAGGCTGATGCATTTAATCAAAGGTACCCTCATCCCATCGCAGCACAGTTTTTCACTGTCCTGTCCTTCACGGTTTTACTCTGCTCGCTTCTGGATTTTCTGCACTGTGTTGCATTGTGGCAGCCCACTCCACCCTCCCAGTGTCCCCCCGTTTTTCTGCTGAGCAGGGGCATCCATCAGTGGCTGAACACCTTTCTGAGCAAGGCAGACCAAAACCATGTTGTGTTACGGCTGGAGTTGGATTTTTCTTGTCAAGATGATTACAAGTGGTGCTGTGATCAGACTTTGTGGCGGATGGGCTGCGTAGAAGCATGTACTGTGACTGACGTTGCTGAGATGGCTTGAAACCTGCCACATCGGCAGAATAACAGGGAGCTTAACAGAAAGGAAGGCAATATACCGTAAAAGGAATAAACTGGATTATGTCGCCTCAATGGCACAGGCTCTTGTCTGCCCCTAGGGAGTTCCCACCACAATAGGATTGCTGCTTGCCGCTGTACTGTAGGATGGAAACTATGTATTTTCATGTTAATTAAACTGGTAAACACAGGTGTGTCTCTCTCTCTCCCCCCCCCCCCACGATATTTGTTACCTGTCAGTTAAGTAGAAGACCTCCAAATTGGTTAACAAAAAATCCTAAAGAATACACAAAAGCAAGTCAGGTTTTTAAAATGCCCTACATTTAGGTAGCAACCAAAGCGATTAGATGAGCAGAAGCCTGGGGGTGCAGGGAGGAGAAGGGCAATTGGGGCAACCCAAAAGTGCTCTGGGAGAGAGCCATCTTGGTCTGGCATCCGAGAGCAAGGAAGGAAGGAGAGCAAGTCCAGAATCCTTAGGGAGAGAGTTCCACAGTCTCATGTTCTCACTTGCTGCACAGCATGCTGCAGGGCATGTGAAGCAAAGTTTCTGAGGAAATCTCAACACACAGATGGGTTCAAAGGGGAGCAGGAAGTCCTTAAATACACATTTCAGAACAAGACACATTCAAGGACCAGTCGTACCTTGGTTCTCAAACGTCTTGTGACTTTTATAATGTTGTACTGTTTTAGTGTTGTTAGCCGCCCTGAGCCCGGCTTCGGCTGGGGAGGGTGGGATATAAATAAAATTTATTATTATTATTGCTGCGTGTTTTGGCTCCCGAACGCCGGTTTGTGAATGTTTTTTGGAAGCCAGACGTCCGATGCAGCTTCCGATTGGCTGTAGGAAGCTGCAGGAAGCTCCTGCAGCCAATCGGAAGCCGTGCCTTGGTTTCCGAACGTTTTTGGAAGTCGAATGGACTTCCGGAACGGATTTTGTTCGAGAACCAAGGTACGACTGTACAGGCTTCCCAACCTTTCTTTCGCTGACATCCTATTTCACAATCTTTAGTTTGCTACGTCTCCATTGATTATCTATTCTTTTCTCCTTCCATTCATGATCCTTTATTTTGTCTGCTGCTGATCACAGATTTATCCCTGCTTGTAGATTTATCTTAATACCACTCCGTTTTAAATACACTTCAGATTGTTCCCCCTTGCTTGTTACTATCTTTCCATCTATATTTCTTACTTTGGCTGTCGTACTTCCTAGTTCGACATAATCTATTAGTTTAAGCAGCCATTGGTCCTTTGTTGGGATGGCCTTCCCTTTCCACATTTTTGCATACGCTATTCTTGCGGCTGCTGTTGTGTATAGAAATAAGTTTTTAACTTTGTTCGGTATTTCCTGACCTACTATTGCTATCAGGAATGCTTATGAGTTTTTGGGGAAAGTGCACTTAAGCATCTTTTTTAATTCATCATATATCATTTCCCAGATTTTTTTTTGTTAATTTGCATTGACACCCCATGTGAATTAAAGATCTCTCTGTATCTGAACATTTCCAACATAAATTTGATCCTCTCTTATACTCTCCAAAATGTATAAAAGAGGTGGCATCAATATTTATTCCATTATGGTGTCTGTCTACAGGGTTGTGTTGTTGTTGTTTTTTGTAGAGTGTGACCTGAGGCAACAATGGAACTATGTGTACACCATGAGAAACAGTGTTCTGTGGTTTTACCTGCAATTCAGATAAACCTCTCCGTCCATGGTGTTTGAAAGTGAAGTCTTAGCTCAGTCTGGGATCCAGTGTTCACAAGAGTTACAGTGTGTGTGTGTGTTGAACCTCCTCTGTGCATAAGTTTTTTCGGGTGACTTCAGCGGAAGGGGTAGCTCCTTGGTCTCCTCTTCATTTCTTGTGAACTGCTGAACACCTGAGTGTAAAGTCAGTGGGTGAGCCCTTGCATGTGCAGTTCATTGTGTATGTCAGGATGGACATGGTGTTTTGGATTGCTGCCTTGTTGCTTTCCCCCCCTCATGCAAGGATGCAGTTGTGCAAAGGTTCTCAAGCAACTGTTAAGATGGTAATGGTGTGGTGTTCTGATTCCTCTTTTCCAGCAACAGCTGCAAGCATATGTGGCCTGGGTGAATTCACAGCTGAAGAAGAAGCCTGCAGTTAAGCCAGTGCAGGACTTGAGGCATGATCTCCGAGATGGCGTTGTCCTGGCTTCTCTCATTGAGATCGTAGGTCAGTAACATGGTGGGCAGAAGACACTCATTGTAACCATGTCCGGGTTCTTTTCAACTGGACCCTCCTCCATAACTTGAATGAAGCTACTCTAGAGTGATGCACAATGGCTGAAGTGTGCTGTGAAGGAAGACTGTGTTCATGCCTTCTGTCTCCAAAATAAAATAACATAAAATAATAAATCCATGATAGCACTTCACCAGAAATTTGTCTAATATTGCTCCAGTTTGTCTGCTTGCACTTCCATTGCCCTGTCCCTTGAGAGGAGCTCCCCAGTACCTGTTATGCCTGGACTGCTAAGGATAAATCTTTAAACTGCTGGTGGGAATGGCGGAACAAAACAAGAGGGGTGAATAGGTAGGGCTTCTTTAGTTTCACGTAGGCTCAAGATGTTTGCAACCAGGTCTCCACGATCCCCCATCAGAAGAGAACAGCCTGTGAATCCCAGAAGCAAACGTTCCATACTTCCATATGTGTCCCAATAGATGTCAGAATGCTTTTCATGACTGACAACCTGAGCCAAGAGCCGTTTTAGGGAAGCGATGAAAGGATTTCCTTTACTCCTAGATCTATTATTCTTATTATTTAAAAGCAGCAGTGCCTGCATTTAGGAAGAGCCATTCATACTGCTAGGACTGTAGAAACTTAAATAAAATTTGATCCCTTTTCTTGTCATTTATAAAGCAGAGTAGGAGTTGCATATATTGATGAGACAGAATGGGATTTCATTGGTAGGGGGTGGTAAATGGGTCCACACAAAATGGCGCAGCAGTGAGCTATATGCATCTGCTTATGGTGGAGTATAAAAACAGCAGGAATTTTTTTAAAGGCTGCCTTTCTAACCTGCTGTAAAGATTGTTTGGAACTTTTTTGGCTGTTCCAAATCATGGTACAAACAAAGCTTTCAATACAAATCCTTAGTCAGCGTCCAGGCAGCTGAGAGAAGTCAATGATGGAAAGGGAGAGGTTTTGCACAAGTCAGCCACAAAGCAGACTCGCCCCAGTCCCTGCTGGAAATAAGTTTCCCAAACAGCTCTATGGCTTTGATAAATTTAGGTAAAGCACCAGCCACAAGCAATGGTTGTATACACCAGCAGAAGCATTTTAAGATGTTTTTAGGAGAATAAAGGCAGCATTAGTAGCAACAAAAAAGTTTGAGTTTGCTGCCATCCTATTACTTACCCTGGCACTCAGTGCGGCTTGCTTCTAAGTAAACATGGGTAGGAGTTACTGATTGATTCCATTTGTATATCACCTTTCTGCCAAGATGGCTTGAAATGTAGTATACTTTTTTAAAAGATGAGAAACGGGGCCCTCAGTCTCAGGATGGCAGGAATTCCCTACCTTGCATTTCTTTTAATCTGCCTCTCATTGGGGTGTTCATGTCTTAAGTAGCCCCTCAGAAGGTAGGGGAAGCTCTTAGGCTGTTGATGGTCCCATCAGCTCCCAGTTCTAGGTCTCTTTTCTACCTCTCTTTGGGTCACACAGGATTGTGTGTTCTAAGCAGTACAGTGGTACCTCTGGTTACGAACTTAATTCGTTCTGGAGGTCCGTTCTTAACTTGAAACCATTCTTAACCTGAGGTACCACTTTAGCTAATGGGGCCTCCTGCTGCTGCTGCCCCACCAGCACACAATTTCTGTTCTCATCCTGAGGTAAAGTTCTTAACCTGAGGTACTACTTCTGTGTTAGCAGAGTCTGTAACCCGAAGTGTTTGTAACCCAAGGTACCACTGTACTGGAGTGGAACGAAAATAATATCTCTTTTTGCCCTGAAGGCCATGTTTGACCAATGCCTTATTCATGGTAGGTATCCTTGCCAAACAATGAGAGTATGTCTAAACTGTGATTTTATTTTTTCACAGGGCTTCCTTGGGTACTAATTTCTTTGCTGAGATACCACTATTTATTTATAAGGAGGAAATAGTAGGGTTTGCCATAACGATTGTTGGGATAATGCCACTCTTTTCAAAGGCCACATGGTGGAGTCTGCCAGCAGGAGGACATGACTGAATCCAGCTGATATAGCAGATAATGAAAGATCCCTCTTTGCCAGCTGCATTTAAGGGCATGAGCTCTAGTGTTCCAGTGCCCTAAGAGGATGGTGAAATCACAGCTTGTACTCCCCTCTGCCTCTGAGGAGAAGCAGCTGCTGAGGCTAACAACTATTCCCATCCACCTGTAACAGCTCCAGTAGGCAGTTACTGTCACACAAGCTCATTCTTCTTGATAATTAGGTTGTGTCTCTTCCACAGCTGGAGAGAAACTGAATGGAGTGCAGGTCAACCCCGCCAGCCCTCAAGAAATGAGGGAGAATGTGGAGAAAGTCTTGCAATTTGTGGCATCCAAAAAGATTCGTATGCACCAGACATCAGCTAAAGGTGAGGGCTCTTTAGTTTGATGTATACAAATCAATGAAATAGCGTTGCACATCAGTAGAAACAAGCATTCACCTTCCTCTTTGCTTTTTGCAAGCCGTGTTTGCCAGCATTTCCATTGCTGAGCACAACAAAGCATACAGTGGAAAAGAAATATAAAAGGCAAAGCCAGATGCTGTTCCGTCTTCCTCTGGCATCAACATGAGTCACAAACATCACATGAATTGGGAGAAATGTTCTCCCAGTCTTGTGAGCTTTAGAGCTCTCTCGTTGGAAATACTGCTTACCTTGAGGCACTGGGTGTGGGTGACAAGGGGCACAGTGGCTTCTGTTGTTTCCAGGAGGAGAAGAGTGCAGCCCTACAGGCTGCAGCTGTCAGCTGGGAACCCTCTGTACATATGGGGGAAAACAGTGGACTCTCTGTGACAACATCAGCATTCCTGAGAAGCCGTGAGATGTTACCCAAGAGTTTGTACCATCTTTTATGTAAGCTGCATCAGGCCTCAGATTTTTATGGCACCCTGGGAAACCATCTTTTTTGTTTTTTTAACCAAGATTGGGTTTCCTACAATTTTAGGTGGAATCCTGGGAAACGATAAATAGGGTTTTCTTGGCAAAAACTCCTTGTGCTTAACCTAGCTCAGCTACTTTTTCAGGAAATTGGGCGCACCATCATACTTCAATGAAGATCAAACGATAGCAAGATAGAGGTAGGGCTGGGGCTTGGGATATTTCCGCCCCTGAAATAATATAGAACAAGTTATTCAGCTGCCTGGATAGAAGTGATACCGTTGTATTCTGGCAATTTTGTCATGAGCACAATCACAACCACTGGCAGGAATGGGTTTGTGAAGAGTGCCGGCTGCACTTAGGAGGAAGACTGCACAGCTGGAGGTACGGCATCCGAAATGCAGACTGATTTGTTATTATTCCCAGGAGGTTCACCTGTTAACGTTAATGCTGGTTCTTGAAAAGCAACAGCTTTGCTAATCCGCACAGACAGTGTCAGATTTTTTTCAGGGATTCTGCAATTTGTTTCCCTTGGGTTTATCTAAACATTCAATGAATACTTACCCCCAGCCACATTCTTATAGAGGATTGTAGTGTGTGTGTGTGTGTGTGGATGACGACAGTGGTTTATAAATCAATAAAACTAAATAAATCCCCAAATGGTGTGAGCACGGGACCTGAAGTTTTCTCACAAGAGTTTCAGTTAGGTGGTGCTTGTGACACTTATATAATAATAATAAATAATAATTTTTTATTTATACCCCGCCATTCCTGGTTCAGAATACAGGGCTCAGGGTGGCTAACAACAAATTTAAAACAATTGTAGAAGCAGCATAAAATACAGTATAAAAACATGCCTTAGCAATGTGCATTTCTCCCCCACATTCAGATATCTGTGCTTTAAAAGTACGATGCTTCGTAACTTAGAAAATCATTTCCTAGCTTTGTATGTGGTATGTACTGTTTTCTGAAGACTATAAAGCGTTAATAAGAAAAAAAAGAAAAGAAAAACCAGTGCAACAAAAGCAAGCCCTAGCTTGAAGGAAAAAATCAAGATTGCCTGCAACAAGTTAGTTGCAACTGCCCATTTCAATGCATTGCTTAAAATTTATGTAGGGACGTGTGATAACCTGAGAGTTAGATTTTGCTGCCGCTTTTTGAGTTAGAAGTAGACTCCCCTCCCCTCCCAGTTTTATATGTGAACAGGGCAGACACCTGCTTAAAATAAAATGTGATAGCTCTGAATGTATAGTTTGGCCTTAATTGGGCTTGCTTACTGGAAAGTGTCCCCATAATTATGATGAGATAGTTTCCCATCCAGCAAACCTGGAAGTGTGCCATGCAGTTAAAGGCCTGATCTGTAGGTGGCAGTAATTGATTTTCTTTTGAGTCACTTATTGAGCTACATTCTCAAAAATTCTAATGGGTGTAGCTACCAAAAGTGGCAGCTGCAAGCTGGATTCCCTTAAACCTTCTCTGCTTCAGCTGGGTCTTCCAGACATTATTATTCATTTTTATTTATTCATTATTTTATCAAATTTAAATACCGCCCTTCATCTGAGGTTCATAGGGCAGTTTACAGTATAAAAACACATACTTAGCATAATAACAAATGAACACCCCCCCCCCCCACAGTTTAAAAGGCCATAGGTTGTTTAATTCAGTGTTTCCCAACCTTGTGCCTCCAGATGTTTTTGGCCTACAACTCCCATCATCCCTAGCTAGCAAGACCAGTGGTCAGGGATGATGGGAGTTGTAGGCCAAAAACATCTGGAGGCACAAGGTTGGGAAACACTGGTTTAATTAGCCAGAGGCCTGGGAGAAGAGGAATGTTTTTGCCTGGTGCCTAATGATATGCAATAAAGGTGTCAGGCAAGCCTTACTGGGGAGAGTATTCCAAAAGCGGGGAGCCATTGCAGAAAAAGCTTGTTCTCATGTTGCTGCACTCTGGACCACTTGTGTTCAAAACACTCATTGTTCTAGGTGCATTTTGCAACAGGGAATTAGTTTCTGAACTCTGGGCACAGTACTGCGCCTAAGATTTCAGATTAAAACTGCAGAGTGGAAGGAAAGGAGGACCTTTTTCTCCCTCCCCACTTCCAGCTACTCTCTGAAGACTGCAGAAGAGACCCTCTTAAGAATATTAGGGGGGTGGGCACGGGAAGGACTAGACCATGTGAAAAAGTGAACATAATGTTTCAGCTGCGGTTCATTCATTGTCAACTTTGTGTTCTTGTTATAAAAAAAGCATGCCCGGACATAATAATAATAATTATTAATAATTTATTATTTATACCTCGCCCATCTGGCTGAGTTTCCCCAGACACTCTGGGCGGCTCCCAGTCTAGTGTTAAAAACAATACAGCATTAAATATTAAAAACTTCCCTAAATAATAATAATTCCGTGCACCCACAACCTAGGTTTAAGGTGTCATTTAGCTCCTAGCTTTCACAACTCAGTTTCTAACACTGCACAGAGTCTGGGTTGGTTCATATGGGGAGAGGTGGTCCTTGAGGCACTGCTATATGCCTCCATTCCACATTATTGCTCTTGGGAGAAAGAAATGCATATCATAACAGCATCGGGGCCCTGTATAAGTTGAACTACACCTGCCAGTGGATAAGGAAGGAAGGCCATGGACTTGAAGACTCATGGTGCAGCCACCTTTCTGAAGCTAAGCAGGCTAGATAGGATTGGAGCCTGGGAATCCCATATACACTGCCATGACTTTCATGGTGCAAGAAAGTTGGGATATAAATATACTAACATGGTTGCAACAGTTGAGCAGACTGAGTCATGCTGGGTTTCAGGCAAATAACCTCATTGTTTGGGTTTGGTTGTATTTTATAGACATTGTTGATGGGAACCTGAAATGCATCATGAGGTTAATCCTTGCCTTAGCTGCTCATTTTAAACCTGGCTCAAGTAAAGCTGCCAATCAGACTCCATCGAGCATGATGGGAAAGAACTCGGCAGGAACAGGACTGTCATCAGCCAATCACAGGCCTCAGTCAGCTGCTGCTGTTGCCCAGGGTGCAGTGGCTGCCCTGGCAGATGTTCGCCAGGATGTTTTGCGTTTGGGGCGTGATGTTCTCCGGCACAGACAAAGGTAACTCATTTCACTTGTTCAGTTTCATTTTGATAATGTGAGCTATTTGAAACTCCAACAAACACCCTTTGATTAGTTTTGCCGATACTCGATTTTCTGCCTCATTGACATACCTAGAATTGATCAAAAAGGGGTTTTCCCTAGAGTGGATTGACTCATCATCTTGTTTTTGTTTGGGTGGGGAAGGCTTTTTTTTTTTTTTTTTTGCCTTTTTCTGTAGCATGTGACTTGGCTCCCTTTCTTGAGATACCTGGGGGTATATGCTTTGCTGACAGCATTCTGCAACTCCCATTTTCTAGTAGCATGCTGGTATGGATTGTGCAGGTACACTTGTGACGGCAAAATGCTCTATCAGGAGCCAATGAAAGGAGCAATTGGAATTGTAGGCTGATGAGAAGAGATTAACAAAAGCCTTAAAGATTTGTATTTCCACAGACCAGTGGGATTGCAGACCTGGCCCCTTCCATTCATACCATTAACCTATCTACTTCTCTCTTTGGATCCACAGTTGCCACTTTGCCATTTTTCTGCAACATTTGTTTAGTTTGCTTTGTCTTCTGTAGCTGATGGTACAGCAGTTGTTGTTTTTTTTAAATGCACATCTTTAAACCAATTATATGCTATGTGATGTGCCTTTTAAAAATCTGGATAATAATAATAATAATAATAATAATAATAATAATAATAATAATAATAAATTTTATTTATATACCCCCTCCCCAGCCGAAGCTGGGCTCAGAGTGGCTAACAACAGTAAAATGATACAACATTCTAAAATCATTTCATTAAGGAGGCAGTGCCAACCAAATCCTATGAATGTGCCTCATTAGCCTAAATTGAAGCCAAGGTTGTTGTTGTTATTTTAAGTAAAGATACATTATATTAAGATAAATTACAGGACAAAAATTTGAAAAGATGGAAAGGATTTGCTGAAACAGATAATTGAATTAGAATACAAAAAAGGGAGGTGTGAGGAGGTCAAGGAAATAAGCTAACGAAAGATAAGTAATGGGAAGATGCGTTGTATTCTTCTTCTTTTTTACTTTTTTAATGGATTTTATTTTTTCTTGTTTTTTCTTTCTTTTTCTCATCCTTTAAAACTTTAATAAATATTAATTAAAAAAAATATTTTACACTGTTTGTCCTTGCTCATGGTGGGGTCTTTAATCTTCAGAGACAGCAGCCTGGATGAAGAGATTGAGCATCCGTACTGGAGTGTCCGAGCACTGGTACAGCAATACGAGGGGCAGCAAAGTGTGCCTTCAGAGTCCCACTCCTCCAGGTACTAAATTTGCTCCTTGCAGCTCCTATCTCCATGCTTTTCCAAATCTACTCTTTGTAGAAGCTGGTCCTGTAATGGTTTTTCAAAAAACAAGTAAGGCTATTTTCCATGCACACGGTGAGCTACATGGAATCTTCAGCCAGATGCAGAATTTAGCTTCTTTAGAATCTCAAGTTTTGTTTCATCTAGACTTCATGAATATGTATATATTGGAGAGCAGACACTGCTTGCTGAAGGCCCTAAAGCCAAAGCATTCTCAACACAAACCGTTTGAGTAGTTATGTTGTGGTACTTTCATGCACAGTCTGTCTCTTTGCCTTCTCCCATAGCTTTTAGCCCTGTGCCGCACAGATTCCCCAAGTATATTGCTTCTTGCCCTTTACCTCCTCAATTTGTGCTAGAAATATTTAATACTATACACACACACACACACACACAGCAGCAGCAGCAAACTGTTTAAATTGCACTAACTTTTATACTGTTTCTCTGGATTTAGAATCGGGAGATTCTGTTCTCATGTTCATTAGAATTTAGCAATTCTCCCAGAATTTTAGCATGAGACTACTAAATGCCTTCCCCACTTCCCAAATGTGTTCCCTTAGTTGACCCCCCAAAATTCCTCCCAAGTGCTTTGTCTGTGATGGCCATTACTCTTTAGTCACTGTTGATACCCTCACAATTGTACAATCAGAAAGCAAACCCTCTGAACTCAGAGCGTTGTGTGTTAATCAGTTTGCCTGCATCTGCCAATTTGCGTCCTATTTTCTGCTCACTGGGCTTTTTTCTGCTTGCCTCCGGATTTCTGTTACATGCATTTTCTCTTTGGGTGCAAAATTTTGCAGGGCACAGTAAAATGTCGGTGCTTACAAGCGGCTTTCTTCTCTCTGTGGGAGACACAAGAAAAGGAAGGAACCTTTGACGGCATGGTGGAGAAAGCCTGATACCCTGTATCAGGGACCTTTTGTGGGCCAGCTGGGCAGAGTGAAGCTGATTTAAGTCATGGAGACAGTTGCAAAGAGACAGACAGACAGACAGACAGACAGACAGACAGAGAGACAGCAAGAAATCTCACTTTCTTTGACTGAAAGGAACTGTGGCTTACAGCTGTTCTTTCTACCATGATGCCTCATCTATTGCTTGACATCACCCCAGGCTTTTCATTCTCTTGTTTCTCCATCCTCAAACCCCATGGACCCCTCTGGATTTTCACATTTGGTGCAGTTCAGCACGTAGTTAGTTTGTGGAAAACCTCTTCCTCCCACAACTCCCCTGTGGTGGAAAAGTAAGAGCTCTCCACAGTCCACATAGCGGTGCTCTCCCTTGGAACTGAAACTCAGGGCAAAGTACTTGCACCGCACTATAAAAATCCATGCTATCATGGCTGTTGGAGAAGCTCACAAGCTAATTGAGGTCTGAGCCTTGGCAGTAGTTGAGACGGAGGCCCCTGGGAAAAGGACCTTGCAGGAAGTGGAGCTTGACTGTAATTATGGCTTATTTTTACTCAGACCCAACCAAGAAGTCTAAAACGAGTGCCTTGTGTGCCTCTGCAGCTTAGGCAGCAGAATCCATTCCTTGTTTCTCTGCCAGGCCTATAGGGCTACAGCTGTGAACACAATAATGCAAATCGGGGGGTCATCTGCACATCAGGGCAGCATGATGTGACCCACACAGTGTATTTTGTTGCTTCTGCTATTACACATAGATGTGATTTCATCTTTGTATTCCTCACCTGAAAAGCAGTATCCTCAAAAGGGTGTCCCATGCCATGGTATTTCTACTGCAAAGGTAGAATTTGTATCCAATCCGTTCTTCTTTTGCTGGAGCTTCTATTGCAGACAGACTCTGTGTAGACCCCACACTAGATTAAATAATTGATGAATTATTTAGCATAGTCTTGGAACATTAAAACTGGATACACAAATAAATCATACAGCTAGTTGCAGCATTCCAATTGCTAAAAACAGATATGCATTCTTCAACAAGAAACCAACAAAATTTTCTCCTGATCTGCTTTTTTTTTTTTTGCAACCCTCTCATTAATATGGGAAGAAACGTGCAAGACAGCTGTGCACCACAGAAACTTATAGGTCATAATGGCCACCGGAGAATAGAAAGCGAAGACATACACTAGCCTGTTAATGATTCCACAGAAAGGTAACAAGCACACTTTTTTTTTTTACTACCTAAGGAGCTAGGTCACATGCACACCATACATTTAAAACACACGGCTTCTTCCAAATGATCCTGAGAACTAGCTTACCCCTTGCAGAGCTACAGTTCTCAGGGTTCTTTGTGGGGGCAGGGAGCCATGTGTTTTAAATGTGTTTCCATGCTGGCTGTGGAGGAGAAGGCGCCCTCTTTTCTACAGCAAGTAACGGAAATGCAGTATCTTACACTGGTAAGAGGCTTGTAAAAAATAAAAATAAAAATGCCTTCTACCATGTGGGCTGGCGGAGGAGGGATGGAGCTTCCCTTTCTCTGCAGCTAGTGAGGAGACCAAGTGGACAGGTGGAAGAGAGGTGGAAAGATCTGTTCCTCTTTCGCCACATACTCCCTCTTGCATGGAATTCCTCATTACCTCCCGCAGCTGCCAAGCAAGTTGTTAAATACAAGAGTGAAAGCACATAGTTCTCCTGGGCTTTCTGCCACTCACGTTCTGTTTGGGAAAGGGAGACAAGGGAGATGGAATAACAGGCATGCCTCATTTTTGCATGTCAGTTCATTTACATGCATTCAGATTTAAAACAGCCACTGATTTGGATTGCAGTGGTGTGCTTAAAATAATAATAATAATCCTAGGAGGTGTGCAGTTATGCGCAGTGAAAATAGTATGGATCATTTCGACCCCATCTCTGTGTACCTCCCATGCATACAGATACTTCAAAAAGTCTAGTGGAGTCAGGGATTCTCAACTTTTGTCAGAACTCTTATCAATTCAAGAAATGCATGACTTGCGCCTCCCATATTTTATTTTATTTTTTAAAGGAGCCTATGTTGATTGGTAGACAGAGGTCCTTCTTGTGACAATCCCTGGACCCAAGCATATTGGAGGGAAAGAATAAGATGTCTTGTATAGGATGCTCCAAGGCAGCCAACTGTAACTCAAAACAGAGAAGGAGCTAACATAGCACCTAACCAGGCCCACAGGTGTACAGCTGCTCTTCCTGTAGAACAGGTCTTTCTATCCCCCTAACCTAAGGCAGTATCATTCTACCACCAACCCATGCACGTCAGCTTGTGAGAAGGTAAGGAATGGAGGTGGAATGCCTCTTGGCCTAGGAAGATATAGGCAGGAAAAACTGCTTGTCTTTCCCTAGCAACTGTGCCAGTCCCTGGGTTTCTGATATATGGGGCAAAGAGAGACAGTGCCACCAAAAATACCCTTTGAAAGAGAAGTAAATGGAATCCCTGGTCATGTGATCTCATTAAAAACTGCATGGCACATTTCACAAGAGTTAGAGTGATTGGCCCACAGGGTGGGTAATTACAATTTGCCTCCTGCAGTTCCCTCTGCTGTTCTAATTGGCAACATTTCCCCCCTCTCTTTCCCTGACCTAAAGTCTGCCATAACTCTGGTAATCAGGAGCTGAGGATTCTGGAAGCAAGCAATATGCTGACTCCATTATTTGGGAATGTTACTTGGAATTCCAGCCCAGCTCCCCAGCTCTTTGGGCGTATAATATTTTCATGCTTCACACAGAATATGGCGGTTTCATGTGGGGCCTGACCCATGGCAGAAATTGCCTCGTCCCTTATATCCTGTTGTATTCTAGAGCATGGGTAGGCAAACTAAGGCCCGGGGGGCCGGATCCGGCCCAATCGCCTTCTCAATCCGGCCCGTGGACTGTCCAGGAATCAGTGTGTTTTTACATGAGTAGAATGTGCCCTTTTATTTAAAATGCATCTCTGGGTTATTTGTGGGGCATAGGAATTCATTCATTCCCCCCCCCCCCAAATATAGTCCGGCCCCCCACAAGGTCTGAAGGACAGTGGACCGGCCCCTCTGCTGAAAAAGTTTGCTGACCCCTGTTCTAGAGCATCTCCTTTATTGTGTCATCTGTGCATTGATTGAATAACGAGGGCAGGAGGAGAGGTGTTCCACAAGAACTGTCCTGTTTGTCCTACTAGTGTCCTTTAGCCCTATCTTTTTCAGCCAGCCAGATTCCCCTGGATGGCTCACATGCAAGGCTTGATGCTGATGGCCTTCCCTGCTTGTTAGTTTGTTCCCAGCTTCAGGTATTCAGAGATATACTGTTGCTGTACATCATGTTGTTGGACTTCAGATCCCATCATGCCTGACCATTCACAGTGCTAGTTGAGGTTGATGGGAGTCCAACAACATCAGGAGGACCACAGGTTAGTCACCAACTGCTGTACATGGAGGTTTTGTTTAATAATCATAGTTAATCGTGGCGAGCTAAGCACCGCATTATTGTGGCTGACCCAGAGTTCAGGAACTTCCTTCCTATTGACTTTTACCAAAGTCCATGTCTGAGTGTTGGTTGGGAGCTTAGTAGTAGTAGTAGTAGTAGTAGTAGTAGTAGATGATTCACCAGAAGATTCCAGGGCAGGTTACGACAATTTAAATTTCAGTATTAAAAACAATTTTAACAAATTGCAGTCACATGAATAGGGCAGGTCCTGAAAACACACATCTTGGGTGTCAAAGGCCAGGTAATAGGGGCACATCGTGGCTGTGGATGAATAGAAACTGGGTGCTTTTTACCCTGTCCATTTCACACCTTAAATTGGATCTATAGGCAAACTCAGTATGTAACTGGGAACCCAAATTCAGACTGGGCTTTCTGTTGAGACATGGTGTTAAAGCTGTGTGAACTTCCCAAAGACTTTTTATTTAGACTTGTTGACTCCCCCCCTGCAGGTGCTGTATCCCCGGCATAGCTGCAAGAGAAAAGAAGACCCCCAAAGATTTGACAGGTTTGATCCAGTGTGCAAATTTCCCAGAGTTCTCCTAATCCTGTAGGGCTGAGAAGCAGGCAGAAGGACAGACAACCTGCTAGGAAATTGATCGGAGATTATGTCAAGCTAGAACTAAAATGCTTTTTAATTAAACCCAGGACTGTGCTGTGATGTGTAATTAGATTTCAATCATAATGTCTTGAGAATGGGGGATATTCTCCATCCGTTAAATGTGGATTTGTGTGCCGGCTTTGTAACTGTGTACAGACAAAGGGCAGAAGCTGCATTGTGAAACTCAGCAGCGGGACCCAAGGGAGAGGTTGAAAAGGAGGGAGATGTTTCAGAGTTGTGTCCATTATTGCAGGGAAGAACAGTAGTTTCTGTGTGCTGTAGGGTTTTGTGGGGGGGAGAAGCAGATATGGAAATGCTGTTTATATCCCCACACCAAGGTCCCAGATTGAGACATCAAATCCAGGCTACCCTGCAGAGTGGTTCTCCATCTCTCCCATACCTTGTGTGCGTCTCCATCCCAGCAGTGCCAGATACACAACTTGTTCCATGTGAAAGGAGGTGGGCTGTTGAGCCTGTCATGGATAAAGGCATCTGGTGCTGGTTTACCAAATCCAGAGCTGTCACAGACATGGAAAATGCCTGTTTAAACTGCAGCATAACTGTCAAGCTGGTAAGGGGAGATAATGGCTGCAGGCTAGGCACAGCCACTCAGAGCGAGAATTCAAGTTAAGTCAGCATCAAGGCAATTTATGATGCTTCCAACGATGATGTAGGTGATTGGTGCTGGCTTTAAATCTAGGTCATAGACTCAGTTGCTGCAGATTATTTACACCTTAACATGCTTCTTTAACCACCCTATTGTATTCTCTCTGAAGGTGGCAAAAGGGTGGATCTTTCTCTCCTGACCTTTCAAATGTGTCTAGGTGAAGTTGGGCTTCTAATCTATGTTAGTGGGTCGTAATTTTTCAGGATTATCATGGGACATAAAAGGACACACCGCCCCTGACAGGGGAGGGATCTTTCATAAAGTCCTCAGCATCTCTAGTTAAAAAGGAGCTCTGGGTAGCTGATCTGGAAAAAGTTTCTGAAACTTCGAAGAGCTAATAGGACATCAGAAGAGCCCTGCTGGGTTAGAGCAAGGGCCCACCTGGTCCAGCATCCTGGTTCCCATAGTGGCCAATCAGATGCCGCTGGGAAGCCCTCAAACCAGATATAAGAATACCAGCTCTCTTGTTCTCATGAGCCCCAGCAACTAGTATTCAGAAGCATGATACTGTGGGTAGAATTTAGGCATTGTGAATCCTGGTTTATACAATTATAATGAACCATAGCGCATGAGAACCTAAGGAGAGCCCGCTGAATCTGGCTAGTTTCCCATTTAGTTCAGTATCCTATGGTCAACCAGATGTCTATGGAAGCCTGCAGACAGGACCTGAGCACAACAGTACTGTGGCTTCCAGCAACTGGTATTCAGAAGCATTCTGCCTTCTGCTGTGGAGGTAGAACATGGCCGTCATGATTAGTAGCCATTGAGAGCCTTATTCTCCATCAATCCTCTTTTAAAGCCATCCAAGCTGGCAGCCATCACTGCCTCTTCTAGGAGTGAATCTTCCAACATTCAGCTTTCATAGGATGCCCCCAACTTACAGTATTATGAGCACAGGAGAAAAACTTCTCTCTGCGTGCTTTTTCCACACCATGCAGAACTTTATAGATCTCGATCATGTCCCCTCCTTGCCATTTTTCTAATCTAAAACCCCCCAAACATTGTGACCCTTCCTCGTAATGGAGTTGTTTTTGCCCCAGGATCATGTGGGTTGCATTTCTTCTGAACCCTTTCTGGCTCTGCTGTATGCTTTTCGGGAGTAGTGACCACAGCTGTCCACAGTATTCAGAGTGTGCTTGCGCCATAGATTTGTATAACACTGCTATGATATTTGCAGTTTTATTTCCAGTCCTTTTCCTAATGTTCCTTAGCATTGAATTGCCTTTTTCACAGCTGCCACACACTGGGCCAGCATCTTCTTTGAGCTATCCACTACGACCCCAAGATTTTTTCCTTATCAGTCACCACTTACCACTGATTCAGGTCCCATTACTTTATATGGAAGTTAGTATTTTTTGTCACTTTACACTGGCTTACATTTGCCATTTAGATGCCCATTTGCTCAATTTAGAGATACCTTTTTGGAGCCCCTGGCATTCATTCCCCGTCCCCCTTCAGAACCAGTGTAGGTGGACCAGTGGTCTGACTTGGTGTACAGTTTTTGCCTTGAGTGGGGGGTAACATTTTAATGAATGCCAAGTAGCTCTCTATGTCTGTTTGGAGAATGGCAAATTTTCCTGCTTTAAAGTTTGCCCTCAGAGTAGAAGAATGCACTCTTTCACCTGTCTTCTTCCTGTGCACCCCTCTGTTGAATTAAATGCAGTCCTTCTGCAAAAATGCACACGTAAAATAATTCGTGCATATGCACAAGCACTAGGAGAGGAGTATGAAGGGGTTTTGATGTAACTCCTGCATCTGCTCTGAGGTGTGATCTTGTGCACAGGGCACTGGATTTTTCTCCAGCACCCCTGCTTTGAGGGCTCAGGATGGTTGACAATGTGCTTTTACTGAGGCAGACTTCATTGGGGTCTCTGCATGACCATTATATTGATATGTATATCAATTAGAGCATTGTGGCTGTAACCATCTCTCTACCATCCTCACCAAAAGTTTGAATACAAGTGGCTCTTACTAATGTATTTTGGGTGCATAGGGTTACCTTGATGTAGCTGGCCTCTTTTGGATAGAGTATGAAGTCCATTTTCATTGCCATCCTTCTTTTCTGTGAGATCTTTGTATATAGCAATGGTAGCTGTTGCCAATAGTAACTGAGGAACAGAGTGTGACTGCCAGACCCAAGTTGTTTTCTTTCTCCCTGGCTCTGTGTTTTGCTTTTCCCAGCTGTGGAACATGAACAGGGCATCTTGGTTTTGTCACGGGCCCCTCTGATGGTTGTGAAATACTTAGTGGTAACTCCGTGGCAGGGTGTGGGTGTCTGTCTACAATTCCTTTGCTGTTTTGATCCCAAATATCACCCTGCTGTATTTATACTTGGTGCATGTTGCAGTTTTTAATAAAAAAAGAGGCTCGACAATAGAGCTGCCTTGTGCATCCTGATTGCCAAATGGATATTTCAAGGCTCTTTCCCCACCCCCAAAGAAATAGATCAACATCACAGAGGCAGTTTGTCAAATCTGCCCGGAACAGACATGCCACCATTTTATTAGTGTCTGAAATCTATTGGTTAAAAATAATAAAATGTATAGATGGACAATCTATGCTTCCTATGCCCATCCTCCCGACTGTGAGATAGCCAGAGATAATTTCCTTTGGATCCTCATCAACACACAGACACAGACACACACTTAGTGCCACAGTTTCTGGGAGGGAAAGCAGAGTACTGTTATGGAAAGGCAGCAGACATGCTTCAGACAGGAATTGCCCAAATCATGCTGTTTTTTTCCCAGGCCATGAAGCACGTCTTCCTTCCCTCCCTCTTCCACTCCCAGCCCCTCCCCTCCCCTCGACCATCCCTCTTCTCCACCCTATGCTTAGACATCTTAGAGAATAGGTTTCTGCCTCGCACAGCCCTGGTGACAGCAGGAGAGAGACGGAGCTGCAGAGAGCGAAGGAAGAAGCAACACACTCATAGACACTCGCCTGCGCACACAGACATAACAGGCACAGAGGACTGGGGGACAGCTACCTACTGTGCTACAGAGATAGGATCCGAGGCTGGAGAAGTGGTTTCTGTGGCTTGGCTTGGGGTCTCTCTGGCGGCTGAACTGATTAGAATGGGATGAAAAGCAGGACTTGCCATTCAGACCGAGATCCTTGCTGTTGAAAAGATTTTGGGCATACGTCAGACCAAAATGCAACAGTGCAAAACAAACAACAACCCAACAGGCGACCGAGCCAAGCCGAAAACCGCGGCTGCCGAGCGTCCAGCCTCCTCCTCCCTGAGCCATGCTCATAGGCTGCAGATTTATCACCGACCTGTTCCTGCCAAAGAACCGGAGCTGCTCTTTTAATTTCCCCCCTTCTTCCTGCTGTGAATTTCTTGGCTCGTGCGAGGGAGTCCGCCTGGCAAACATTTCTCTGCTAGTTTGACAGGAGCCGACATCCTTGGCGCAGAAATTCTGAGCACGTGAAGGAACGAGGCATGCCCGTGGCTGGGACTTGCGGAAGACCGAGGCTCCCTAGGAGATTGGCTCTGTGAGGCCAGAGGTCAAGGGGGGATCATGGGAGGGAAGCAGGTCAAATGGTGAGCCAGTGGCAGTGGCTGTTGTCATTTAAAAGAGGGGGGCAGGTTGGTTGTGGAAACGGTCAGGGGATGTGGGCTTGGTTGCTAAGACTGTTCAGTGGTCCCTTGTTAGACGCTTATGTGGGCAACCTTTTTTTAGGTAAGGGACCAGGCAGTCCTGGAAGGAATGATGCATATAAATAATTTCCCTGCACCATAAATCCTGCAGAAATAGATTCAATTCCCCAGACCTAATTTCTATGTGTTGCTAATGTTGAATATTGAATTGGAATTTTTAAAATGCACAATTCTCCTGGGAATTGATAGCAAGACTCTGAGTTTCCTTAACCCCCCACCCCACCCCAACACTTAACTAGTAGGATGCATGATGGAGATGACCTGTGACTCGTGTTTTGGGTTTCAGGTACACTCTTTGACTTGGTAACTTTATTTATTTTGGAGGTAGCCTGATGGCAGTCCCTGGTAAATCATGGGCCAAAGAACTGTAAAACGGAGCTGTTATCTTGCATGTGAAACTGCCATTAAACTGAGCTACATCTGTAAGGTGTTTATTAAAATCCTTCTGTAGTTGCATTTTAAAGCATGGTTGAGCATTTTCTTGTGCGTTCTTCCCCAAAAGGTGCTTTAGGGGAGGGTGTAATGTTTAATACCCTTCTGAATGGAGTGGGCATTTCATCCCAGTGAGCAATGTCTGCTTAGTACCACCATCTCCCATATGCATTTCCCCTTCATCTTGCTTTGCCTACACTGGGGGCTGTCCTGCTGGGTTGCAACCTTCTTAACTGGCCCTGCTTCTATGCCTTTGTGTTATACAGACATTTAACTGGTGAAGCTAATACTGTACTGGCATGGTGATAAAGTGATGAGGAAAATGGCTTCATTTCTGCAGGTCTTAACGAAGGCAGAATAGTGATGTCTGCAAAAAGAAGAGGAGAAGTTGGCAGTCCTACTGCCTGTGTGATTTCAGTCACTAGAGTGCCATTGCCATGTTGATCCCGCAGAATGAGAGCTATAGAGAACTTTCAGATATCTTAAAGAATCGGACAACAGTCCATCTCCCTCCAGCATTCTGTTTCCAACAGTAGTCCTCAAATGCTGAGGGTCCCTGTCTAGTTTCTTTTCTTCTGTGGTATACTGCTCCTATGCATGGAGGTCCCTAAAGGTGCTTCCATGGTCAGAGAGAATCCACGCGTGTGTCAGTTGTGCTCTTCCAGCTGATCCCCAAGGACTGGATTGACAGCTGTGCTGAGTGAAGCCCCTTAGTCCACATTGGTACAGTGTAGCCCAAGTCACTGATTCCTTGGGGGTTGATATACAAAACACACAACTTTTACGTTTTGTGTTCCTGCCTGCCTGCAGCTCTGGGGTTGGGCTAGTAGTATGGCAACCTGTGTCTTAAGATCTTGAATGCAGCCAAGCTGCAGTTGATTTAGTGGAGGGACTTTGATTTTTGAACTCAGGAGCTTGGAGAAGCCTTGCTCTTGCCCCGTGAGTTAAAAACGAACATGCTAAGAACATGTCAGGGTTTATAAGATGCTTTGATATTATTACTCTGCTGTGTGTGCCTCCTAGGTGTGCTTTTCTAGGTTTGGGATCCAACTCAAAAGTACTGAGAATATCTGGAAAGCAGGCTGGCTGGGGAGGCGTCTTCTATTTTTGTTTTTAATCCATTCTGTTTTCTTCACTCTTCCCCCCACTTTTTCTTTTGTATGCTCTACCTTTTGTTTCCTGTCTCTGGGAAAATGATACATTAACTCTGGCTCACACTTGCAAGGAGAAATTCTTTAGGGACATGTTAAATGGGTCAGTGAGTTTCAGATGCCTTTCTCTGTTGTCTGGGCGATGGATGTGAGAAGAATTTGGGGTGGGGGCACAGGGAAGAAAGTTTGAGTGGTTGGAGCAGAATAAGCAGCTGGGAGGACTGGGGTTAAAAAAGAAAGAAAAAAAGCTGAGTTCAGGCATTTAAAGCCAGATCATAAGTTGGTATCTTTATCCTCATGGGAGTTCACAATTTGCTAAAAATAATCTATTTGACTTTAGGCTTTAGTTGCACAAGGCCCTTAGAAGCAAGGACCAAATGAGATACTAGATCCTGTGGGTAGCCTTTGTTTGTAACTTCTAACTAACTTCTAAGGGCAGAAGTTGCCCCAAGAAGTGTTTGTAAGCCAGGGATGGGGAGCCTATTGTCCTCCGGGTGTTATTGAACTCGCAACTCCCAGCAGCCAGCAGGGCTAGTGGTCAGAGCTGATGGGAATTGTACTTAACATATGGAGGACCGCAACAGCACCCCCCCCCCTTGTAAGCAGAATTCCCGATGTGTATGTGTAGAATAAACTCCTTGACTTCTGGGGGTATGTGGTAGCCCTTCTGAACTCTTCTTGTGTATGCTGGAAAAAGAAACTCTCCCAGTATCACTTTGTTCAGCTGTCAGCATCCAGATCAGGGCGAGGAATGGGCTTGGCAGCAGAAGTGTGGTCTCCTAATCAGGCAAGAGTGAGATAACAATATCAGATAGCATATTTGGGTGCCATTTAGGGGGGCAAAATGGGAGAGAGCTAGAGATCGGACTCATGGAGTGCATTCCCTTGGGGAGTTCTTCTGTACTCTTGCACACATCCAGTTCATTTCCATGGGGCTTGCACAGGATAACTTACCGATGGATTATGCCCTATTTTTAATTACTGAAAGTCTGTCCAATGAGTTGTTTTTTACCAGCCCCAGTTCACAGGTACAACGTCCCCCTCTGATTAACTTGTCAACCAGGGGTGGCTTGTGAGGTGGGTGGAGGCAGTGACATCCTCCCGGCAGCAGTGCTACACTTAGTAGGACATGGATGGGGTGGGGCAAGGAATACATGGGTGGGGTAGGTCTGCTTCTTCTTCAGAGCTCTATCAACCTTACCTTCTCGCCCTATTCCTGTCTTGATGTATTTGTTGTAATCCACTCCCTCTCTTACACTCCATCGCTGCTCTCAACGTGTGGGCAGTATTTGCTGTAATCAAACTTTGCATGCTAACTTTATTTCACATAGAAAGTCGATGGAATGATAAGAGTTTGAAATGAAAATAATGCTTGCCTTCCTCTCCCCTTATAGCCTCGCATCGCCCAGCCCTGTGAACAGTGCGAGGAGCGAGTCCAGTATAACACACTCAGAGGAGAAGGCTGGATTTGACACTGTTCGTGAAGAGGAAGCAGATACCAGAACAGGTAGGGGAACAAACAACTGACCAGGTAAATTGAGAGGTACATTTCCACTACTTGGGCTGCCACAGCCTTCCTCTGAGATTTTACTCTGGTTCTGCATCATGGTTAGGGCTGCAGTGGTTAATTTATAATTTGGCTAGATTAAGCGACTTTAACACTTTTAATGTAGTGGGAAGGTAACTCTGATTAATTAAAACTGCAGATAGCAAGCACAATAGGGGCAGAAGGAAAGCTCACTGTCTCAGGCCAAGGACTTGTCTAGTCCAGCACTCTGTTCTCACAGTGGCCAACATAACATAATGTCTGTTATGCGGAGCCCACAAGCAGAACCTAAGTGCAATAGCACTCTCCCAACCTGTGGATCCCAGCTATTGGTATTCAGAGGCATACTGCCTCCGAGACAGACACACTTAGAGGTAAACTGGCCTTAGCCAGGTGAGCCACTGGTTCTTATACAGCAGTCCAGCAGTTCTGAGGGCAGCTTTCCACATGGCGTTTTGTTAAGTGTAAACCCGGGATGTTTTAAAGCCAGGGGCCCATGACTCAATGTGGAACACCCTGGGGTTTGCCTCTGAAATATGAAGATGGCCCTTGCTCTTTTTCAGCGAAAATTGGTTTGGGCTGTTTCTACACCCTCATGGTCTCTCATGCTGGTTTTAATCAGTTGGCTGATTTTTAACCTGCTCTTCCTCCAATGAGCTAAGGGCAGCACAAAAGATTCTGTTCTCCTTTCTCTGTCTGCACAACGACCCTGCGAAGGAGGTCTAGGCTGAGAGAGACTGACTAGCACACATTCACTTGGTGAAATTCACAGCCAAGTGGGGCTAGGTCTTCCTGGTTCTAGTTGGTCACTCTAACCACCACACAATAACGGCAGTTTGTAATTAGGTTTGTAATCTGAATGATCCATATTGTTTAGATCATGCATTTTGATTTCTAAAATGTATGTCACCTGCTTTCTGTACAAAAACAACATTCCAAAGGAATGCATTCCGGGTTTCAAAGCATCCTTGACATCCCCTTAGAAACAGCCTAAGTCTCAGCTGGCACAGATAAAAACAGTGCAGTTTCCCTCCCTGATTATAGGATCCCCAGAACAAGGATGAGAATGAAAAACTGCAGCAAGGGCTCCAGAGTCCATGCAGATGATAGGATTTGAGGCAAAGTCCTGTTTGAGCTTAATTTTCAAACCTATGATGTGACTGGGACACATTTGTAGTGGTCTTGGGGGGACTCGCTTAAAGCTATGAAAGTATGTGGAGGGGGCGAGTCCCAGAGAAGTCCTTTTTATCATTCACAGTACAGGGAATGATGCTTTGTCCTTAACTCAAGGAAAGCAGTGGGTGGGTGGGATCCTCAAAACAAAAGCCTGAAATCCCCCATCTGACTAAGTCTGAATTCATAATCGCAGAAGCTGGAACAGAGCCTGGGAAAATGGGGGTTGGTACTTCCCCTCAGTCATTTGGAGTGACTCTTTAAAAAGTATTGGGTAGTACTTGCTCTTTAAATAATAACAACAACAAATACAACATGTAGCATTTTTCTAATGTTTTAGTGAGTGTTCAAAGCATTCCACAACTTTATCTTTGCCACCCTTTACAATAGCTCTGTAAGTGAGCATTTTTCAGTTGGGGGTGGATGGGTTGAGGCTAAGAAATAGTATTTTGCCAGAGACCCATCTAAGGAGTTCATAGCTGTATTGAGATTTGAACCAGGCAACTTCTGAGATGCAGTCCTGTGCATGTTCATTTGGAAGTAAAGTTCCCTGAGTTCAGTAGCCCTAATTTCCAAGTCACTATGCATAGGATCCTAGCAGGGCAAAGCAATAGAAAAGTCCACTTTGCTGAAGGAAGGTTGGATAAAACTAAGGTGTCTCTCTCTGCCCAACCCTGTCCAGATCTGTCAGCCTCTGCTTGTGGGGGAGCTGCCTATCTCTAAATAATGTGGAAGGAAGGGATTAGGTCCCTTGCCCAAGGTGTTTATAGTCTGCATTAGATGGGCAGAGAAAAAGACAGACTCGGGAAAAGATGGCCGGTAGGATGCTGTACAAATGCGGGAACCAACGTGGCATTACAGATTTTGAGACAGGAGTGACTTGAAAGCTGTCCTCCTGAGAAACAGTAGCATTGCTGTTGGGCCTTGTGCAAATTGGCGCACTGCCTGGCAGTTTGGGGCAGAGAGACTGTTAGTGTGAACGTGGCCTGTGTGCCTGCCTTACAGTTTCCCAAATGCAGCAACTAGAGCAAGACGTTAGTTCAGATTAGCACAGTGTGTCCTCTTGCGAGGATTCTGCCAAGATGAATTTTCACCTAAGGACATAGCATCCTGTTGTTAATGGCAGGAAGTCGTGGAAGTGTACAAATTACCCGTAGGCATGTGCTATACTGTTGTCCCCCTTCTGAAGTGCAGAGGAAACTAGTTTTGGCCACCCAGAGTTGTTCAACCAGCACATTGTTTTGCTTGCAGAAGAGACGTGCTCTCCTTTTCCTATAGAGTTGCAGCAGGCCAGGTGTCCTGCGACAAGCTTGGAGACTGCATGGGAGGAGCAGCTCCTGGAGCAGCAAGATCACTTGGAAAAGGAGATGGAAGAAGCAAAGAAGATGATTTCAGGACTGCAGGTATCTGCTCTGCTTCCTCTGTCTGCATTTAGCCCATTTGCTTCTAGCGGCCACTTGTAAGTTGATGTTGTATGTAATTTGAGGCACGGCTGTGGGAGTCAGAGGCTGTTGGTTCAGCTCCTTGCCCCATATTTGCCCACTCAACCGCTTGGATCTGCGGAAGTGGCACTGTTACATGTGCCATGTAATACTTGTCCCCTCCTCTTGTAATAAAGCAGTGGTGTAGTACCCACACTTTGGAACTCCCGGCCTATTGACATAAGGCAGACACTTTTTTGGCAACTGCTTAAAACATTTTTGTTTAGGTAATCCTATACTGACATATAGAAACCGAGATGTTTTTAGTTTTCAGATGAGTTAAATTGTTCTTTAAATATTTGCTTTTAACTGTGTTTTTTTTTTTACTGATAATTTTTATGTCTTGTTTCTTTTGTAAACCGCTTTGAGGTCTTCTTACAATCAAGTGGTATACAAATGTTGTTAAATAAATAGTTTCCAAAAAGGGACCTGCAGCCATTCCTGAGGTTGGTAGTTCTAGAAATTCTGAGAAAGCCCAGGGAAGACAAGAGAGACATGCTGCTCTTTAAACTTTCAATACTAACTAATGAAATGTGTTGAACGAATGCTTCAGTGCTGAGGAAGCGCACTCAGGAAGCACATCATCACCAAGGGCACGGCAAAGTAAAAAAAATCACAAAGTGCCACTGGCATAGGGCTGGGGAGGGATTTATGTCATTCTCTGCACCACTTGATGACCATAATAGTAGCACAACTACATTCTGCACAGCAATAGCAAATCATGATTGGATGTTTTATCTGGGGGACAAACTGTGTTCTACCAGATGCAAAGTGCTGGGAAAATACATCCCCACACCAGAAGTGTGGTCTGAGATGAACAGGTCTGGGCTATGTGTAACAAATGCATACCAAGTACGCTATTCTGCTTTTTATATTTTTTTAAAAAGGGAAGAATACACAGTAAAAACCATAGAGAAAGGGGGACAATACCTTCATCAGTTCAACAGTTGATAAAAAGCTAGAATACAGGTTTCCATCTAAGGCTTCTAAAGGACTGAGTTTATTTGCCTTGTGAGAAGCCTTGCTTCAATGATGAGAGATAGTGTTTCTTCCTGACTGGTTTGTTCCTCCACCTCTGACCCCTCCCTGGTTACGTGACCCACCCACCTCCTCCTCACTGCTCCGCTTGGAGGTCAAGTGCTCTGTTCCTTCTGCTAAAGGCTCTGTACTTTCTCAAGCACCAGCATTTTCTGCTCTGGGAACTGTGCTGGTTTTGAATTGTAAATGTTTATGTATGAGTGCACAAAGGCAGCATTGTGTTGGCAGCATCAAACAGGGCAGGCAGGAGGGTGCATTTGCAGCCGGCAGTGAACGGGAGACACAAAAGGCTCAAAAAGCAAGCAGGGCTGCTTGGTGCCCTGCTGAAAATCGATTGCCCACTGTACCCTCTGAGATCACGCACTCCCTGCTCTGGTTTTTCATGCTCCGGGAGCCAACGGGAGGCAGCTGGTACTCGGGGCGGCAGCTGCCTGGCATCGTGTCTCCCAGGAGAAGTGAGGAGGCAGCTGATCCCACTGTCCAGGAAATTGGATCTGAATAGTCAATTTTCCCCTTTAAAGCCTCTAGTTCACGAGGGTTTGATTGAAGGCCCAGGGCTTAGCATGTTTCTTTGGGAAGGAGGACAGTAGCAGCTCCCTGGTTGGTCCCGACTGGATATCTTGCTGGGCAAACTTTGGGAGCTCTTGGCATAGGGAATGCAAATGTGTATGAGGGTGGCATTCTGCCAGGGTTGCCTCTCCCTTGGTTATCTATCACACACATTCTGCCAGCTTCAGAGTTTAGCCTTGCCGAATCTCAGTTGGACTGTCCCTGCCATTGGACACCAGTGTTGCTTTCCAGTGCTCTCTCTGGGATCTAAGTAAAACAAAAGTTCAGCCTGCAAAGTAAAGACTGCTTGCCTTGCATCTTCCATATCTTAACTCCTGTCAGCTTCTGTCTCCTATAGTTATTTTCATGCTCAGATCTGCAGAATGGGAATAATTACAGTCTAAATTCACAGGGCTAGAATAGCGTCTGTCTCTCTTTCTCCCTCCGTCTATTTCCAAAGTTCAGAGATGAGTGTCGATCCTTAGGTAGCCAAAACAGCACTTATTCATACTCAAGTTCAAGTTAAAATAGATATCTCTTGGGAAACTAAGCTTGCTGTTTATACAGTTACGACTTTGAGGATTTGACTCCAAAAGGGCCTTAGCGGTCTGCCAAAAGCAGCACTCTTATTTCTTTCCCTTGTGTCCAAATACCGCTTTTAATGTCATCTGAGGACAGAATCCAGTTTTTGTGCTGTTGGGCACCAGTTGCTGAAACAGACAAGGTTGCACATCCCAGACAGGGCCTTTCCAGACGGGATTGAATTTCTCTCTGGCGCTTTTCCATGGAGGTCTCTGATTGGGCCTTTCCCTTTGCCTTTGTTGCTTTGCCAGGCCTTGCTGCTCAATGGGTCGTTACCTGAGGATGAGCAAGAAAGACTGTTTGTCCTTTGCGAACAAGATGCCTGCCCTGAAGAGCAGCTGGTGAGTCAGAAAGGCTTTTTCTCTAGAGACTCTTCTTTGTGTGTAGTATCTCTATGCAGGCACTGGTAAATAACTGCAATACTTTGCCTTCAGATCATAGTCCGAAGCCGTCTCGATCAGAGCATGGAGGAGAATCAAGAGCTGAAGGTAAGAAGAGGCAGACAGGATGCAAGGGAGAGGTTCCTGGGGCACCAGCTACTAAGTCTTGTAGCTAACTTATAAAGCCCTAAACAATTTGACACCAGGTTGCCTGACAGACCGCCTGCTCCTCTATAAACCTGTAAGATTACTTAGATGGTTTGGGGAATTTTTACTTGTAGTAACAGACCCAACAGAACATCACAGGGTGGTTACCTGGAAAACGGGCATTTTGCTCTAGTTCTCCTGGCCTTTGGAGTGCCCTTGCCTCTGCCATATAGGAAGCATCACCCACCAATTGCTTTAGACAAGGGGAGGCCCAAGAGGTTTGAATTTACTCATTTACTTTTGCATTTTGCAAGCCGCATAGTGGACCTGATGGTCACGTACAGGATATATACCTAACTGTTGAGGATGTCTGTGAGATGGGAAGCTTTCGTCTGATTGCGTTTTAAAAGATCTCATTGGGTCATTTGTGTTTACACTGGAGGAGTTGAATGCTACATGCAGGGAAACGGTGGCTTTTTGGGAGGGGGGTCTAACATGCAAATCCAAACCATTACACATTTTCAGTGCGGGACTATCCCAAGTGTGGGATCAAGGGCTATAAAGCATAACAAGGAACAAGGGACATGTCCTGGGGAAACACAGATATCCCCCGCCCCCTCAGGATGCCCTTGCATTCACTGAGGGAAGCGAACCATGCAAACTGCACAGACCTTGCTCATCCTGAACCACTTCGGTTCTGGTCATTGGCAACCGCATCCCTTGGCAACAACCAGGCCTGGACTGTGGGAACCAGCTGCAGTGAAGGAGCATGCCTAGTACTAGAAATTATATCCCACAAGGGCTCTTTACAAATTTCTTAACAGAAAGCTTAAGTTCCCCATGTGTTTTCAGGTTTTCCCATGGAGAACTGTGAGGGCTATACTTCTGCACTGGGCTTTACTGCAGTCATGGCTTTCTGTAGTTAATTCTCCCCTTTTATCGTGTGATTCTGGTTGCACAAATTTCTGCACCCTCTCTTCTTCTCCCCTGTTACAACATCCCTTCTTCAGCAACTAAGAGAAGCCTAACTCTGCAAGGTGTTCTTGAACCCTACTTAACACTGAAAAGTTACGCTGTATTTGGAGAACTAATGGGGGCATTACTTAAGATTTCTAGCCATGTCTAAGTGTATTCACACTTTCATTGGCAAGATGAAAGCAGCTCAGGAAAAGGCAATTCTGTCATGTCTGTCTCATCTGGGGCCCATGCAGAAGTTGGCAGCGAGCCCAGGACTCTCACTGGAAGCTACATTCTCAGCGCTGGGCCGAAAGAGTGATTTTGAGGGATTGTCGGTTTCCCCCGTTTCCCGTTTAATGTCGAGTTCTTAAGGGAGCAGGCGGTGCCCAGGGGGGCGTTCATGCACGCATTGATTTCTTCTTGGTTCCTTCGGGCTCATTAAAACAGGTCCTGTACAAAATTTCATTTGATTTTCAAGCATGAAAGAGGGTTTCTTTAAAACATTTTCAGGTGGGGGGAGGATGAGCAGTGAAGGGAGGTGGGAAAGGCAGCATTGATTTTGAGACAGTGACATCAGGATGTCATTGCAACCTCACTTTGTTCAACTTGCAGAAAGAGTTGCAGAGGCACAAGCAAGAAGCAAGAAGCCTGCAAGGGGTAAAGGTAAGACAATAAAGTTTAAAATATTGGCTAAGGCCTATTGTTGCAGTTTGGCGTGATTGGGGAAGAAGTGCAGAAATGGCTCACCCAGCCTTAATGTTGGGTCATGCTTGCTTTTCAAAGAATCTTCTTTTGCACATCTGAGAATCTAAACCATGGGTGGGCAAGCTAAGGCCCGGGGGCCGAATCCGGCCTAATCGCCTTCTAAATCCGGCCCACGGACGGTCCGGGAATCAACATGTTTTTACATGAGTAGAATGTGTGCTTTTATTTAAAATGCATCTCTGGGTTATTTGTGGGGCATAGGAATTTGTTCATATTATTTTTTTCAAAATATAGTCTGGCCCCCCACAAGGTCTGAGGGACAGTGGACCAGCCCCCTGCTGAAAATTTTTGCTGACCCCTGATCTAAATTGCTAGCAATGTTTGGAACGGACTCACAACTTTCATTCTCTCTGTGAGCAGTGCAGCATTTTTAAAGCAACCAACTGGAGGTGTTGAACCTTGAATTCTGCTTGTGAGTTTTTCACCCCGACAGGATGACTTCTGAACATTTTGTAATACACATTTAATCCCCACCTGCCTATCCAAATGTACACAGATGTTTGTAGCTGAAGATCTCTCACACTGGGATATATGGTGGGGTAAGGGGGGGGGAGATACTCCAACCAGGAAGATAAGTGTTACCCGTCTAAATGCCTCTCTCCATCAGGACTCCCCCAAGGAATGTGTCTTTTTGGTAGCGCTCTATACCCCCCGCCCCTGGCTGCCTAGCAAGCTTGCCATTTCCCAGCTGGTGGATTGTCCAGAGGGAAATTAAAATGTGAAGAATAGCTGGAGAAAATGTGAAGGCGATTTGAGGAGCAATTGCATTTGTGCTGAATGTGCAAAAACTGATTTATGTGTCTGATTGCAAGTACTCTTGACGTTAATGTGGGTTTCTGCAAGCAGTTTGTAGGGTTAGAGGCAGCAGCTTCTCTGTTATTCAGTTTCCAAAGGACAAACTGAATAGGCAAGGCTGGGGAAATCCCAGGGGGACCTCTAAAATTTTTAAATTGTGATTCCCTACCCGCCCACCGCCCCCAATGCTGGCAAAAACAGGATGTAGAACAATTTGTGACAGCATGAGAAACTGATACTTAAAAATTAGATTATTGACTGTAAGGAGCTAAAATATTTAACCAGACCTGAGGACAGGTCATTCTGGGTGGACTGAAAGAACAACCTGTGATTCCCTAATAAATGCTGCCTTTGCCATTTGAAAAGTGCTGAGGATCAGGTGGAAGTAGGCAATTTGAAAGGGTCTACCCAGCAATGGGATCTGGCTCTGCAGTCAACACTCATTGGTCAAAAACAATCACATCCCCACTGCATGGCAGTTTAAAAAGTCAGTGCGTGCTTTGAGGAAACGGTTGTGCGAATCTGTCTTCTCCTGAAGGTGAAGGTTGTTGCTTCATGGATCAGTGTACTCATTCCTAGGCGTACAACACACATATGAAGGATCTGCAACAAATCTATGTGCTGTGCTTGGCTGCCTTCAGCTTGTTTATATCCCGGCCATGTGATAATCAGCTCCAGAGCAAGAGGTATTTTTAGTTCTGCCTCCTCACCTGATGTTGCTGGAGGAAGAAACCTGTGAGAAACACGAAGGGAGAGTTGTGGAAATGTACCCTGCTTTGGACAGATACAGCAGGATTGCAGGGCAATGTGGTTCTCAGAGCTTAGCTAGCTCAAATCCCATGGTATTCCCCGGGCCATTAGGCTTTAAATTGCATGCATGCTTCACATTCATTTTACTACATGTGTCTTGCTCTGGTTTAAGTATTTTGAGATCTTTATTTGGTCCACTAGCAGCCCTCAAAACAAGTGTCTCAAACAATATCTATGCCTGAATTAAAGGCAATTTTGGTAAAGCAGTTCAGATCCTACCAGGCTACAGTACATGTTGCGTCGATAATATCGGGACGGTCACAGCTTCCCTATCTCTGCTACAGAGATTAGGATCTTCATATAGTGATACTCTGAATGTTACGTTCTCAGCTTTTCAGCCCTGGTAGATGTTTACATCTTTGAGTGGGCACTAGGGTACTCCTAGGTGAGTGTTGTATAGTTCTGCTCACTTGAAGACACAATGGTAGCTTCTCCTTCATGGATTGTGTAGGTGGTCACTGAGTGGTGGCCGTAGGAATTGACTCTGGGCCGCACAAAAGAACCTCCAAAGGCACATATTTTTGCCCATATTTTTATCACTTTAGCTGCCTGAGCAGCCCTGGGGACAGATATACCTTTTGAGATGCTGACTGCTGGCTGGAGTGTGGTGAGATCCTGGAGTTTGGTCTAAACAGTTCACCTGGGTTGGCCTGCATAGTTCTCTTCCTGTAGCCACTGTGCTCTTGCCTTCTGCACCTCCCTTCCTTTTCTCTTCACATTTTAGTCTGTAGGTTCTTTACACTGCACAATTCCTCAGAAGTAAGTCTGAGTGCAATTATACTTGCTTCCTAGCAAATGTTCCAGGATGGCAGCCTGAAGTGGGTGCGTTTTATTTTTCCCAGGATGCCTTGCAGCAGCGGTTGGCCCAACAGGATGCTCTGATTCTTCAGATAAAGCAAGAGCTGCTTAGAGCAAACATGGACAAGGAGGAACTGCATAGCCAAAATGTGAGTGGCCGTTTTGTGTTGCAGCGTCGTGTGTGAGGTTTCCTCTCTGGAGACTGAAGCTCATGGGACTTGTGGGAGGGGTTGGAGCGTGAGAGCATGCACTTTGCCTGAAGATGGTTCCAGATTGAATCCTTATCCTCTCCAGGAGTGTGTGTGTGTGTGTGTGTGTGTGTGTGTGTAGACCATGTGATGTGAATGGCCTTCCTCTGCCTCAAAACCTAGAGAGCCACAACAAGTCAAGAGTAAACAATACTGGGATAAGTGCACAGGTAATTGTGTGCAGGCATAAGGCAACTTCCTGTGTTCCTGTAGGGGAGTTCCATGCCATACATTTAAAGCATGTTGCCTCCCCCTAAGAATCCTGGGAACTGGAGTTTCTCAGGGTGCTAGGAATTGAAGCTCTGTGAGGAATGAACCACAGTTCCCAGGATTCCTAGGGGGAAACCGTGACTGTTAAAAATGCTGTAAATTAATATGGTGAGAGGTCAGGCCCACGGGGAGTTGGGGAACCGGCCGTAACAAGACTGCTTAGGGGGAAATTTCGTTGCTATAGCTCAGTGGCCTAATTAATGCCTTCTGCAGCCCATTCTCTTCCTGAGGGATCAATGTATGTAGTTATTTGCATTTTCCAAAATCACTTCGTCTAGTGAGAAGGGAGAATGGCTTCCTTAGTGTACTTGGCAGTAAAGGATGGCGCAGATCTGCAAATCTTTTACTTCACAGCCAGGGCTGCTTTAGCTTCAGAGCTGAGCTAGAGCCACCCTGTAAAATCAAAATGGAGGAAGCGTCAGTGCCCAAGGAAGGGCTAGGGAACAACAGGGGCCTGTGTGTGTGTGTGTGTGTGTGTGTTGGCACATTTTGTGGAGTGTTGCACTGGGTCTCCAGAGCCAGGGGGTACAAACAGCACACCTAGCTCACTACTCAGTTGTTTCTTATGCAGGCTGATCTACAGAGGAAAGTGGAAGAGCGGAATCGACTTCTCGCTGAATACAAAGTAAGGAAATCTTCCTTCCTCTCTGGGGTTGGGAGGGGACATACTGCCCAGGTCACTCCTGCAGTGTAACTGGGAAATCCTCCTCACGTGCCCTTATTAATTCTGCCTCTCTCCTATTCCCTTACCTGTAGCTGGGTTGTGCTACTGAGTCTCTCCATTATCCAGGCAGCCCAGTGTGCTGGGTGCCCAGCTGATCTTTCCTCTCCGAAGAAAGCCGTGTAGCAACAGCTGCGTGGCCTGTGCTGACCTTTGCCCCCAACTTTGCTCCCATCCAGTGCAAGCCTCCTTCCCCTGCTGATGACCCCAATTCCCACTGTGTTGCAGAAGGAGCTGAGCCAGAAGGATCGGCACTTGCACCAGCACCAGGCCAAGATGGAGGAGATGCTGCGGCAGCTCTCCGAGGCCAGCTATCACCAGGTACCGGCACCACCCCCTGCCCTGCTGCCGCCACCAGTCCCCGTTCATGTCCCAGGCCTCTTGGTTGTGTTGCTTGCTGATCCATTTCTTCTGTATGCAGGCGGAGCTGGAGCGAGAGCTGGAGCACAAAGAAGCTCTGTTGGCTCAGTGTATGAAGAAGGATGCAGAAGAGGTGTGTGAAACAGCAGCAGAACTTCATTGTTTGCCTTTTGCAAGTGTGGCTTTTTGCTGTTACAGCACAATAATAATAATAGTAAGCTCTGATTACACTGCAGTTAGACTGGAAGCAGCAGCAGCAGCAGCATTGGATGGAAACAGATGTAATAGAAAAGAGAAAAAGAGTTGAGGATTGAGCTTAGCTACCACCTAGCTCTGAAACTGAAATGACTGATGTGCATATCAGCAAATTGAACACTTGCTCTGTTGTGAGACCACCCCTAAAAATGAAGGTGGATTCTCTGGCTTTAAAAAAAAATATCACATGTACTGATTTGAAGCATTATTAATTATTTTTTAAAAAATCATCTAAAGTGCAAAACTGCTCTGGGAATTTGGGAGGTGGTGACAGCATGGACACCAGCCAATCAACACAATGTGCAGCTGGTTTCTGCTACAAACTTGCAGAACCGCTTCATGAAAGTGCTTCCAAAAATGGACTTCGCTCCTCTATAAATCTTCTGCCTTCACTTTGGAAGACCCCCAGAATATGGTGGCAAATGAGGCTGGGTCTGTAATCCATTCTTAGCTCTGTCTCCTTTCCTGTGGCCACAAAAGTTTTTCTTTCTTTCATGCCAACCAGGTGATAGTCTACAGCAATCACGGCTCTCAGAGCAACGGCTTCCTGCAGACGTCAGGAAAAGGAGCTGCTTCTACAGCACACAGAGGGGTAAGTTACTTCTTTCTCCTTCTCTTGGGGCTCCATGGAGGCTTTGCAAGCCACCTGCTGGAAGGGCTCAGGGGTATTGCAGGGCAGAGCCTCTCAGAGAAGCCAGGCTTGCTTCCTCCTGATCTCTTCTGATCTCCTGGACAGACCAACGACCTGCAGCTGGTGCGCGAGGCCCTGCGCAGCTTGCGGAACAGCTTCAGCGGCCACGACCCCCAGCACCATACCATCGACAGCCTGGAGCAGGGCATCTCCAGCCTGATGGAGAGACTGCACCGCATGGAGATGCAGAAGAGGCAAGAGAGGAGGGTAAGAGGCGCTCCTGGGTCATGCTGGGGCGATGCTGCCTCTTTCTGCACCATTTGTGGCTTGTGGGTTTACCTGCACATGGGGCCTGGAGGAGTCACTGCTGTGTAAGCGCCTTTGCCCTGCATGGACAGACCATGTGCCCATGACACTTTACAGTGAAGAGGGGGTAATAAAGTACATTATTATTATTATTATCATCATCATCATCATCATCATCATCTCTGCTATGACCCCCTCCTTCTGCCATGCATGCTCCAGCAAGTGTAGGCTAAGTTCAGGGCATGTGCACTTGCTGGGGTCCTAGAAAAAGCACTGTGTGAGAGTTCCTGTAGGGGAGTTCCATGCCATACATTTAAAGCATGTGGCCTCCCCCTAAGAATCCTGGGTTTCTCAAGGTGCTAGGAACTAGAGTTCCCAGGATTCTTAGGGGTAAACCGTGACTGTTAAAAATGCTGTAAATTAATATGGTGAGAGTGCAGGCCCGTGGGGAGTTGGGGGACCAGCCGTAACAAGGCTGCTTAGGGGGAAATTTCGTTGCTACAGCTCAGTGGCCTAATTAATGCCTTCTGTAGCCCATTCTCTTCCTGAGGGATCTATGTATAGAGTTATTTGCATTTTCCAAAATCACTTCATCTAGTGAGAAGGGAGAATGGCTTCCCTAGTGTACTTGGCAGTAAAGGATGGCACAGACCTGTAAATCCTTTACTTCACAGCCACGGCTGCTTTAGCTTCAGAGCTGAGCTAGAGCCATCCTTTAAATTCAAAATGGAGGAAGCATCGGTGCCCAAGGAAGGGCTAGGGAGCAACAGGGAGAGTTATGTGTTGAGACTTGCATTGTGACAAAGGGGGAGTTTGCAGCCACCTGATTCACCCTGGAGGGATTCTTGAGGTAGGGGACGTAGAGATGCGTGTTGTCCTAAAGCACTAGCTCCACCAAAAATGAATGCTTTTCCCAGGCACTGTCTGGGATGTGTCTGGGATTTGGGAGTCCTGGCTTTGATCTAGGTTTTGTGGTGTGTGAATTTCAGGCTTCATGGCTTAGTTGCAGCTGGGCTATATTACGCCAGGCAAATATGTCCAAGGAGATGGGAGTGTTGGTTCCTGCTCCTGACTCTCACAAGCTTGCTGCGCCCTCCCTCCTTTCACAGGCCTCTTGCCGCTTTCCCACTGGACCTTCCTCCTCTAGGAAGCCTTGAGGGTGACTTCGTCACAAGCTGTGAAACGGCTAAAGGGCCGCCAGGTGCTGCCATTGCTGTAGGGCTTTTCAGTCACTCACATCACTGGATGCTGTCCTTGGTGGGGGTCATTTTTGAGCAGGCTCTTGCTGACATTACAGCGGCACATGCTCCCTTTGTCCCAATTGGTGCGCACACTTGCGCATGGTCCTTTAATCAGTTTAACCCATCTGTTGTTTTCCTCTCCGCTGACCTTTAAGATGGAGCCCCTCGCGTTTGTAGCTGCTACTCGGCAGGCAAGCCTGGCTTGCCTCTCAAGCTCTCAAGTCTCCTGAGCCTCTGTGATGTTTGCTCAGCTCAGCGATGCAAAGACCGGTAAAGGGTTGCCCTGCATTGGAATAGTAAAAGTAGGCCCTTCTGTCAGAGCTTTAAAGTAGATTCTCCAAGACTCTCCAGGAGCAACAAGAGGAGACAATTTCCAAGTCATTCCTGTCCTTGGATCCTCAACCCCAGAACCTATTTGTGATGCCAGGGCTCAGTCCTGAAATCTTAATAGTAATAATAATAATGTGCCTATGAGCATGAACAGAGTGTCTTTCTGGTTTCCCCCTCTAGATCCAAGGAAAATCACCTGCCGGCCACGCCACGAACGAGTACCGAGAGTCCTGGCCCTCCAACTCCAGTGAGTGCAGTTCCAAGACCGCTCTCTCATTCCAGACAGAAATCTCCTGCTTCAGGTCTAGACTGTCAGTATTTTGTGGGAGGGATTCAGTTACATTCCAGAAAAGCAGATTTGCACCGTTCAAGTGCATTCAAGTGCTCTTGTCGCCCTAGCACTCCACTTCCAAAAAAAGAATGGACCTTTTGTGGTTAGGAAAGTGACGGGGAAATATCTCTGGAAAGTGTAGGGTGGACAAATGATTAATAGGAAGGCATGTAAACACCTTGCAAGCGAATTCTGATGAATGTTCATTAACATACCAGCATAACCTTCTTGGTAGCGGCTCCCAGACTGTGGAACTCCCTCCCTAAAAAAGCTAGACTGGCTCCCTCCTTGTTGTTCTTCCATTGGCAGGTGAAGAGCCTCTTGTTCCAACAGGCTTTTGGGAACTGGCTGCTTTATTGAAAGGACTGGTGCTGTGCATTTTTTATTGTAATTATTTGTATGCTTTGAACAGGTTTTATATGTGTATATAGTTATAATTTTATTCATGTTTAATTGTTTTTTTAATTATTGCTCTTTCTATGTTTTTAGCAACTCTTGTTTTTATCTGTAAGCTGCGTTGAGTCCCATTAGGGCAAAAAAGGCGGGGTATAAATAAGCAAATAATAATAATAATACTGCCCCGTAGACAAATCAGAACAAATGCTCATTTGTCTAACCTCGATGTAAGTTTTGTGCAAATTGGGACAAATGCAGAATAAATCTGGAGGGGCTGCCAGATACTCTGGAACAGAGGCTGTTTAGCAGGGATGCTTTTGGAAATCTGGGCAGGTCTTGCTCCTCCTCACTCTCACCCCTGACCTGCTCACTCTCCTACTTGCCCCTTTGCCTTGGAGTGTTCCTTTCAGCAGCTTCACTTGGAACTAAGAGCTTGCCAAGGTGCAATTGTTGGCACAAAGTAGACTGCTTCGGTCTCTGGACACTACTGCACCATAAATAATGAACAACTCCAATTAATATTTACTCTTAACACCAAGCAGAAAACACCACCTTATTCTCCGAGGCCTTGCAGTGTCTTACCGCAAACAGGTTCTGCCATCTAGTGGTCACAGTTGGCAGTGGTTCCTTGCTCCCCAGTCATTGCAGCTGGATTTTTAAAAAACGGGCATCTCATATCCATCTCTTATGTCATTCTGGGTGGACCATTTCCTTCCCCGCCATCATTGCATTGCATCTATAAAACAGAAGAGGTTTTGTATTATGAGAAATGTTGAGCTGGTAATAAGCCAAGCCTTTAGACCGAAGCATTTTCCAGGAAGTTCAGGCATTGCTGGCATCTGTACCTGTCTGATCCATGCTCACCCCTACCTATACTGGAGATTGTGAGTTGTGCGCAGTGGCAGATAGGAATAAAGCTACTTCATGTTCCTGGACAAATTGGCTTGTTGAATCCCAAACCTTCCTCCCACATCCAGTTTGTTGGAAATAGCATAGATGTAGCATGAGGGATGTACACCTGCATGACTATTCCAAAAGTAGGGAGAGATGTATGTGCTGTGTAACCCTTGATAGGCAGGCATGCCTGCAGTTTCTCCCTGTGCCAATTCTCTGCTTATCCACATAGTGGTGTTGGTTTTGGGGCCAGTGGAGGCATTGCAGGAGTTGTGCTTTGAGACTGCAAAACAACAACAGAATTCTTGATTTTATCATTGGCTGGATTATTGCCAGTGACTCCAGAGGCTGCAAGCAGGATGATGCTGTTGTGGGAGAGGTGTTGTGTGGCCTGGGGTCTAGTCCACTGGTGTTGTCCCTAAATGCTATTGGTGACAAACTCTGTAGAGGTGTGAAGTGTGTGTGTGTGTACACAAACAGAGAGAGAGAGAGAGATTTCTGTCAGGGTGTGGTCACTAGCCCTTGATGTTAGGTGATCTCTCACATTTTCTTTCTCTAGCTTCTCTTTTAGAGTTGGAGGGCTATAATTTAACAGAGTCCGTCTGTCTTTGCAGAACTGCCTCATTCTCACAGCACCCCTGCAATGAGCAGCAGTGCCTGCACCAAAGTGCTCTACTTCACGGATCGCTCCCTCACACCTTTCATGGTGAACATACCAAAGAGGTGAGGCTGTCATGGGGGGACTTAAGTCAGAATTTGTGCCTTTGTGGGGATGTTCTTTCTCCCAGCATGCACTGCAACAGCCGCTGCACCCATGGGGCCCTGTGTTATTTATGCCATAAGCTGGCAGTGAGACTGGCTCTACCTCTCTCCTACTCTTGTGTCTGTGCAGGTTAGGTGAGGTGACTCTAAGGGACTTCAAAGCAGCTATTGATCGGGAAGGAACACATCGCTACCACTTCAAAGCCCTAGATCCAGAATTTGGCACAGTAAAAGAGGAGGTATGTAACAGTCTCTCATTAGGACTTGAGCCCACTGTGACATGCCCACTTGTAGAGAGTGGCAAAATGGCAGCTGGTTGTGCGTGGGGATGGGAATGGAGGAGAAGTTCGATTTTGTTTGCATCCCAATGAGAGACTTTTTAATTAACACTTCTCGAACTAATACACAAACTGAAACACAGCTATCCTTTGAAATCTGAACTTCTTTGAATTTTGCGATGGAGGCTTTCCAACCAAACAGTATGTGCAAAAAATGCATGCATTAGGGGAAAGTCACAAATTAGTGAAAATTACAAAAATGCATTACATTAGTTGTAATTGCTTTCAAAATATATTGGGGGAAAGTGCGTACAAAAATGTGTTTTATTAGGAGAAACCTGCCCTAAACCATTGACCAATTTGCATGAGGATTAAAAAATAATTTCAAATTGCTGCAGAAATGAGGAGAACTGAATTTAAGGTTGGAAAAATGGGAAATTGAGAGAAACCGAATTTGACATATTCCTCCATCCCTAATCGTGTGGTCACTCTTTTTCATCTCTGTGTGCTCATGCTTGGCCTGTGTCCTGTGGCGTGGAAGCCCCGGGGCAGAAAGGCCAGGGTTGGCCCAGGTGTGGGGTGTCATTCAACCTTAAAGTACAACTGAAGAATGTTGCATAAAAGCAACCTGACTATTCAGCAGCCGCCCTCTACAGAGCTACAGGCAGAAAGTGAAGTCTCCAGACAAATCTGCTGATGAATGTCACTCAACCAATAAGAGTGCCAAAGATCTGGGAACTTGTCCTGTTTGATTTGGCTGGTAAGGACAGGTTTCTGCAGCGCTTGGCTTGGGTGATGCCACTGTAATAGCTAAAGGAGGTTAGGCCGTCATGTAGGGCAAGGACCTGCAATTTCTCTGAGCTTACAAGGCCCTGATCATCCTGCAAGCTTGCAGAATAAGCCTTCTGGTGCAAAACTTGTGAGATTCCCCAGAATGTGCAACATAATCCGTTTGCACCTTACAAAGGAGTGACTTTCTGGCTCTCGGTTTTCACAGGTGAATCTGAGTGCGGTGAACAGAGAATTGGGCTTGTGCCTGGAGGAGCTGGGCTCAGGCCCACCTCCCCCCTTGCTGCCATGGGCTTCATCGTGTGAGGGCATGGGCATGTCATCGTGTCTCAGGATCAGCCTGTGAAAAGGAAAAATTTTAATAGTGTTGGGGCTCACTGGGATAACCATTTGACTATCAACATGAGGGTGGCCTTTCGATCTCTCATAGTAATCCAGATACAGAGTTGAAAAGAGCAGCTTGCCCTACAGCAGTGATAGGGTACCTTTTCCATCCTGAGGGCCACATTCCCTCCTGGACAGCCTTACAAGGGCCGCATGCCAGGGGTGGGCATGGGCAGAGCAACAGCAGGCTAGTTTGCGCATGCACACACATTCTTTCTCTCTCCTCCACCCATGCAAGCAAGAGGCATTATAAGAGCTCAGGCATGTCCTGCACTAGCCCCCAGACACTTCAGGATGGTGCAAAGCAGAGATACTGAGGGGTGGGGACTGAGGAGAGTTCTGAGGGTCAAATACAGATGGCTGAGGAGCTGCATTTGGTCCTTGGGTCTGAGGTTTCCCATCCTTACCCTAAAGTCACCTGGTAGGTTTATGGTTGAGATAACATTTGCACTGAGGACTCCTGACGTGCAGCTGGCTCTCTTAGCCACTGTGCCATGCCAGCAGCTGGCCGTTCAAAACACATCCTGAGACGTGCTTAGGGAGAAGAAGCTTCAACCCACTCAAACTTGCAAGAACCGCTAGCCTTGGGGACTCTTGGCAATGGAACATCTGCACGTACCCTCATTTTGTTAGCAAGTTTCTCTCGTTTTGCTTTTCTCACAGGTTTTCCATGACGACGATATCATTCCTGGGTGGGAGGGAAAGATTGTGGCATGGGTGGAAGAGGACCATGGGGAGAACTAATCGGAGACCACCCGAACTCTCTTTCCTGGGCGACCCCACCACTGGTCTGCTGCACTTCCCAGATACTGACCAAAAAGTGTGTGAACTGAGATGCATCTGTCTCGAAACTGCCAAAAGGAAGGAACGGACTTCTCTGCAAAATGACGGGTATAACGTTTTGCCACAAGCGAAGTGGATGTATGGCACTTGAGTTCCATGGCCAAATGTTGCGTTGTTTGAAGGTCCCATGGTGTAGGGAGTGGCCCTCCTCTCTTTTTCAGTCATTGTCAGCCTTAACGGTGTGTTTGTCCCCGCTTCCCCTTCCCCCTGCTGTCAGAGTATCCAGAGCATTTTCATTGGGAGACGTACAGTATTACAAGGAACCTTGCACTTAATGGCGGAAACTTAGAAACTGTCCTCTGGAGGCAGGCAGCGCTGTCACAGCTACATTCTCCATATTGAAAGCTCTCGCCAGCCAATCATTCCAAATGACTCTGTGCCAGACAGCACCGGGAGCCAACAAGACTTTCTTGAGAGAAAGAAGTGGGTTGGATCATGAGTTGGCAGCATCAGAGCGGGGTTGGGGTGTCGGCTTCTGCTCTTCTTGTTTCGCTCTCCTATCATGGAACTCTTGAGGGACATGAAACGATAGTTGGATTGCTTGGGGGGGGGTATGGGTGAGGAGGGTTCTTTGCCCTTTCCTTCAACTGCCTTGTCACCCTCTTGCTTTCGTTTTGGCAGAGGAGGCCACAGAAAGGTCCACGTCTTTGTTTCTCCAGGGATCAAGTGGCAGAAGAGAGTCCAGTCCATGCTTTTGTTCTCTTAAACTCCAGTCCAAACAGTAGGGGAATGTAATGTGGGTCCCTCGGAAAGGGGGCTTCTCTGTCCTCTTCCACAAGTCAAGAATTCGTGACTCTGCTTTTCTCCCATCACCATCTGAGTTTTTTTCCAATCAGCCTGTGCTGAGACTCATGTGAGACTGAGATCCCACTTTGCTGTTTCAATGCTACTTATTTTAATTGGTTGGACAGTGGAATGCACGTTGAACTGTTTCATGTGAGTCTCATTGCAAGTTTTCTAGTGTGAGTGTGTGACTGTGTGAAACTACCTTCGGGAAAGCCGAAAGGGAGCAAGGCATCAGGCACATAACCTCTCTGGTCCCCTGGTTTTAAAACTGTTGAATACAATCGCCCCTCCTTGTGGTGACTGTCTTTTTCCTCTACTGCCCATGGAGGTTCCCTTCCCTTTGATGAAGGTGGGGTCAACTGGCTTGTTTGCCTCAAGCAGAATCTGCAGTTTTGCCCAGCGCCACTCAGACCACTCTTCAAGTGTGGCGTGCAAAACGGGTGGTGTGTGCTTGCGGAGAACGAGTTACCCAGTTCTCTGAGCCACAGCAGGCACCACGAGCAGGGCAGCTGCATGAACTGGCTCTCAAGCATAACACACACACTTTTCATAGCATAATAAAGCTTGGACAGAAATTGTAGCCCTTAAGGTCAGTGGAGTTTAAATAAGTAGGTTTAAGTAAGAGTCTTTGGGGCACACCTACACATCATTTTGGGACGCATCCACTTGCTGCTTACACCTGTTCTCCACATGCCAAATTTGGTCTCCTGGTACTCCAGCCGGCAATCAGTACTGCTTCATGTAACATGATACTTTTTAGCTTTTCTTGGATATTGACTTTCTGTGTTTCCAGCAATGCTCTAAAACGCAGAACTGGGGAGTGCAGGGAGTGCCTCTTGGTAAGTGCACACATGGCATCACTGAACTGAAAAGCTGATGGTGAGTGGCAAAATCAGGAATATCACTCCAGCTACCAGAGGTTGCTGCCTCCACCAGTCCAACTCCATGTATCTGCATCTCGTCTTCCATCCAGCACAGTCCTGTGCGTTGAAGGTGGTTGCAGGCCTGCATGTCTCTGGTGCATGCACCAGCACTCTGAATGAACGTTTCTGTATGTCAGCCTGTTTCGTGTCCTTTTTCATGTGAGGCTGGACATTTGAAGGAAAACTTGGCTTTTATCATTTTATAGATTTTAAACATGTCCTTTTTGTAAACTTGTTCCTGTTTTTTGGAATTATTTTGTATCCATTTGCATTGCTGTTGTTCAAGGATGGTGTATATTTTTATACCAGCACAAGTATTATTCCCCTCTGTATATTTCTGCACACATGCTGAGCTGTATTTTACCCATTTTTCTAGAGGACGCTAGCAGGTTTTGTACAGCATCCTGTTAATGCCACCACCCCAAGTGGCTCCCATTACTAGGTTTACTTTACTATGAAGGTATTACAGATTCCTAATGGTTTTATATTTTGCCAGCTCTTTTCTTGTACTGATTGTGTTTTCTGTGTTGTTGGTCTTCCCAATGCCCTCAGTGTACAGAAAGTGCAGTAGTGCCTTTCTAAACCCTGCCCTCATTAGAATCCATGTCTGCTGTTAGCAATTCAGAGTGCAATCCTTGTTGTCCTTCAGAACAGCGACTACAGAGCTGGCTTTTGGAGGTGAGAGCTTATTACTAAATGGGAAGAAACAGGGTTCCTCACCCCTGATAAAGGAAAAACTTCCTTCTCCTCATGGAATTACTGTTTTTTTCTGTTGCATGAATTTTAGTAGATTGCGAAAAGGCAGCATGGAATTATATTTACTAAACAAAGAGACAGAGAAGAATTGTCCAGTGGTTTGTTTTTCCCCCAGGAAGTGTTATGCTTTTAAGTTCAAACTTGTACTCACTTCTCAACAACTTAACTTCAGTTTAATTGCACCAGTTCTTCCTTTTCAGACAGGCTTCTTGGCAGAAATGTGGCTGTGGTGGCGAGAGGGAGCAAAGAATACCCTGGTTCAGGGGGTCACCTCAGGAAAGACCTAAGGGCTCTGGTTGGCTGCAGCCCTACATACTATTGGGCTGTTTTAATACTGTGAACCCCAGTGGGATTTAGTTATCCAAAGTAGGTGCAGGGTTTCAGCCTCAGTCTTGTAGCATTAAGGTTGAAGTTGTCGCTTGCATTTTCCTAAGACTATCACCACTCTTTCATATCAGTGTTGTCCTCTTTCTACAAAACACCTAGTTTTACTTTGTTTCTGCAGTTACACCAAAGGTGTATCTACATGGCTGAGGCTGATGTAAAACTGCCTTAGGGGCCGTCACACTCTAACCACCAGAGAACCACAGGAAAGTATATAGGCATCTCTTCACGATCTGAACTACAGATCCCTTGAGTCTTTGGGGTTAAGCAGCAATATAGTGCTTAAATCGTATGAAAGTTTGTCATGTAGATATGCTCCACATGTACTGTCCCCTCATAAGGATGAGGAGCATTGGGGAGGTACAAAATAGGCCTGAAATAAAATTAATCATTCATGGAATAATGGGGGCAATTGTATTTCCCAACTGGGTGCATCTCAGTATTTTGGACTACAGCTTCTGTGGCTAATGGGAGTTGTAGTCAAAAACATCAAGTTAGGGAAGGCTGTATTTGAGACTGAAAAGTAGGGAGAAGTCCTTGGTTTTTCTCCTCAACATAATCTATGCCTGATTTTTACACAAACTCGAGAGATGTCCTGCTTCCTTTTGAAATTCCTCTTTTGAGTTCATATCCTTGCAGCATGTCCCATGCAAGCTATGTATAAAATGCTCTATATTTTGTATAGAAATTCTGAAGTCTGCAGTCATTACTATTACGAGGGGGGTTGCTCTCACAACCTCCTCCCTGCACATTGCTGGCCAAGAGAGACCTGAAGCTTGTTTGTGTGCTGCAACACACACATTTGGATTTGTGGACCGAGACTTTAAAGAAAAAAATAACCTCCAATAAAGAGAGTTCGCAAACCCAGGTCTGATTTGCATTTTTTGTATGCAGCGAGGGGGGGGGGGGATGGTGAGAAGCTTACTAGGTGCACTGAACATCACATAAGACATGCTTCCTGTACGTCAACAGATGTGTACTGTACTTGTGGAAGCTCTGAGGCTGCCATAGGAGGTGCTGCTGCCTGGGACTGGTGTGAGAAGTCAACCAACTAAGGAAACAGAGGCCATTTCCTCCATCCTGATTTGTTTGGCAAAGGGAGGAACTGCAATTTAAATCCCAAGCATCTGTGCCAGCCCAAGCAACCTGCTTCATTCTTCAGCAAGAAATAGTGAAAGGAAAACCTGCCTGCTACAAAGTGCTTAGTAGTGGGTGTGAGTTACAGCTGCTTTCTCAGATGTGTCAGCGAATCCAAGGAACTGGCAGCATTGTACTAGTAGTATTTGATGTGTGTTGAAGCAGCTGTCTTTGGAAGAAGAAAATGCCCCAAGGCTTGTACCTCTCATCGCGCACACACACATGCAGCCAGCATCAGGTATGATCTTAAACCACCTGCTAAAGCCTCCACCCTCCAGTCACCAGCTTCTTTAATCCTTTTGGCAGCTAAAACCCAGCACACCCACTAATCAGCAACTTTTTAAATCGGGTATTTTTTTTAACCTGCAACTATTCTGTGGTAAAATAAAATAATTCCTTCCAGTAGCACCTTAAGAGACCAACTAAGTTACGTAGTTATTGGTATGAGCTTTCGTGTGCATGCCCACCTCATTCTATAGTAAATTCAGCCAGATCCATTGAGAGATTAAGCACCTTTCCGCTTCAAAAGGGGAAACAGTTGTAGTCTGCCAGAACACCTTGTTCAGAGGCTGTCTTTAGCCAGGACTGTCTCTTGCCAAGTAAAGGAGCACAGTTCACAGAAAGACAGAAGAGCTTTCAGCACATCGTGCTTGTGTGTAGGTAAAAGGTTACGGGGATTCCTCGGGGCAGCATACCTTGGTGTAAGAATTCCATCCACTCGTTCATTCATTCGCCAGTGGCTCAGGCAGGCTGCGCGCGCAGCCTCTCGCGACGCCGAAAGGTAACCTCAGGCCACGGTTGGGAGGCAGCCCCGCCCATACTTGACGCGCTTGACGGTTCCTTTCCTCGCCCGCCCTCCCGCCTCCCGGTTCCTTTTGCGACAGTGTCGCGCGCCCTCCTCCTCCCGTGCCTTACGGCGCTGCCCGCTCCGGGGAGTCTGAGGGAGGTCACTCGCTTCTCTCTCGGCCGCCGCTGCCTGACAGACTCAGGGGAGGCCGGGGCCTCCTCCTTTTTTTCCTCTTGAGGGAGGGGGAAGGGGAGGCGAGGCGGGATGTGGCGCGTGCTGGCGAGGCGCGTGGCCCAGCAATGCGCGGCCCCGCGGAGGGCGCCGGGGGCGAGCTTGGAGGGGGCCCCTTGGCGGGGCCGCGCCTCCTGGGGGGCCGTCGCCGGTGGTAGCGGCGGCGGCCTCGCCTCATGGGGGCCCCGCCGGCGGGGAGAGGCGCCGCTGTTCCTCCAGGAAGGGAAGGCCCGGCTCCAGCCCGGCCCCGCCCGGCACTGGTGCAGCTACCCGGCCCACCAGAAGGTGAGTGGGCCCCGCATTTGTGCAGGGGGGCTACCCTTCGGTGGCCCCGGGCTGGGAGGATCGGGCGGGGGGGCGGATCCTCCACTCATAGGGACTGGGAGATCCTCTCACGGTTGGTATGGGGTCGGTGGGTTCCTTCTCCCGGTTGGGAAGGCTGCGGGCTCGGCGGTGGCAGAAGACCTGCTTCGCAGGCAGAAACGAAGGTCATGCGAAGGTAAGAAGCGCCTGGCTGCTGGGCGAGGCCGGACTGCCACCCCCCCCCCCCACTTTCACAGCCCAGCATCTTGGTCTCAGCCCGGTGCCCTAACGGGAAGCCTCTGCAATCGGGGCTTGAGCTCAGCAGCCCTCGGTTCTTCTTCCCTCCTGCAAATCCCGTCGTCCGGGATGATGGGAGTCGCACAGAAGCATTTGGGGGGGGCCCAGCGTTGAAGAAACCTGGTGCACACAAGTCTAGAGCTAGGTGGACCCCAATGGTTTTTGCTGCTATTTGAATCATGCCTTCATTTAGAGCCACGGGGATTGGAATCTTTATTTTTAGGGGAAGGAGCAGAGCTCAGTTTGTAGAACGTGGATGGGCTCTGCATGCAAAAGGTCCCATGTACCAAATCTTGTAGCATCTTTTGGTAGGGTGAGAAATACACCTGCCTGACAGGTTGGAGAGTCATTGCCTGTCACAGTACTGAGCACGATAGATTCATATCTGAGGCAGCTTCCCATGCTTTTGTTATTCATAATGATGAAGGCTAGATTCTTCGTTTAATTTTTTTTTATTTATGAAAGGTCATCTCTCAGTGGCAAAGCACATGCTTTTCTATGCAAAAGGTCCTTGTCTGCATCACCAGGAAGGACTGGGGAAGACCTTTTATTTGAAACCCTTTGGAGCTGTTGTCAGTTGTTGCAGCAGATCCTGAAGTGGATGGACTGAGGCTGTTGCTTGGGATAAGGCAGCTTTCTGTGTTTTCAGATTCTTTCTTCCCCTTCCCTGGAAGGAAGGAAGGGTTGAGTCTAGTTCAGTGTTCCCAGTTTGGATATGGATGGCTTTTCCTCATTAGAGGTGTTTAGGGTCCCCCCACCCCCCCAGTCTTCTCTGTATTTATTGGTGGTATTTGGATCAGTTATTCTATCCTGCTCATGAGTCTTCCTCCCATTCACACACACACACTGTGCTTTTCTGCTGTTAGCAATCCCATAAGTGTTGTTTGTGTGTGTAGTGGTTCTTCAGATATGTGGTCTCCTGGCCTCTGCTTCCCACCTTAGATATAAAAAGTAAGACTTGATTAGAGTAACCCCTTTCCTAAAGATGGACTCAATTTATTGAAGTGGCCTTTCCCAGTGATGGGCATACTGAGGACCCATAATTGACTGTTGATGTTCATACCTTGAGCCTGAACATATGCTACAGGGCAGCCTATGTACATAGATCTCTTACTTATTCTGGGACCCTGTGTGCTGGGAGTTCCAAAGTGCATGGAAGTCTCTGTATGTAAGTTTCCCCAGTGCAGATAGATACCTAGCGATGTGTGCTCATGTGCTGCTTTGGGACTTTCCATAGGCACCTGGTTCGACACTCGAAAAACTTAGTGTTGGAGTAGATAGGCTTTTGATCGCATTCAGCAAGGCTCTTGCATTCTTACATTCTGCTTTTCAGCCTCTTTGTCTAGCATGAAAATGCAGGCTAGGGTTTTGTTTTTGTTTTTTGGCAGGCTAATCACTTATGTGGGTTTATTTATAAGGTCAATAAAGGGGCTTGGAATCCAGAACTTGGGGATCTTTCTTTACTATGAGGTACCCTGGGACTTCTGTCCGTTTCCTGTATGAATTACATCTCTACCCAAGACCTATTAATAATGGCATTCTGTAGTCCTATGAGAAATGAAGACAACTGGCCTGCATGGAAATTTAGACAGATGAAGTGGGGTTTTTTATATTGATTTGTGCTGTTTTTAACGTTTCATTGACTGTTTTTGTATTTTGATTGATTGTTCTCTACCCATGGGTGTCTTTTTTGTATATAAATGTATTTTATTGATTGGCCCTAGGGTCTTATAATGATGAATAGGATATTACTCCTATGCCTGGAGCCCTATTTTCTTCTGCACAAATTAAGGCTCCTTGTGAAGGGGACATGCTGGTGGGTGCTTGTCAATACCTGTTGACGCTGAAATTCCAGGGTGGAAAATTGATCACCTTAACAACCTGTTTCTTTGTAGGTGCCTTTGCCAGCTCTCTCTCCTACGATGCAGATGGGGACTATTGCACGATGGGAGAAGAAAGAAGGGGACAAGATCAATGAGGGGGATCTCATAGCAGAGGTACCTTGAAATTGGCATAACTTGTTGGTCAGTAGCCTTTTGTACCAATCAGGTGACTAATGTCATTTTTATTAAGTGGTGTCTGAGCAAGTTGTTGGAATTGAGTTCCTAAGAACATCTTGGAGGGATGTCGGTCTCCTTCATCGCCTAATACTTTCTCCTGACCACCTGTGCTTAAGAGGGAGGAGGAAGTCGATTTCACTGGCATCTTTTTCTTTTCTTTTTTTCTGATGGTGTACATTGCTAATATGAGGTTGATGAGGTGTAGGTCAAGAAAATAGGATGTTTCTTTACTGTAACAACTTTGCTATGTTTGTGAAGGTAGAGACAGACAAAGCTACTGTGGGGTTTGAGAGCCTGGAAGAATGTTACTTGGCCAAGATCCTGGTGCCAGAAGGAACGCGGGATGTTCCCATTGGAGCCATAATCTGCATCACTGTGGACAAGTGAGTAGAGCTAGGACCATCTTTGTAGAATACCTGTTTTGCTAATGTCTGTTTCGGTGTCCTTCACTTTCCCCCCCATCACACAATCTCTGCCCTACATTTGCCAAACTACTCCTTCTAGGACAGCTTCCCAAAGTATCTCTTTGTCACACCATCCTTCTCTCCATTCAGATTAAAACTCTCTTCAAACACTCTTCAGCAGCAAAATCTTTTCTAGGCCCCTCCATTGTGTTGTATTGGCTAGCCCTCTTCTCGGCCTCAGCCTCCTTAGTAATAAAATCTGTTAATATGAGAGGGGTTCAAATCTAATTGGAAGGCCCTTGGCCAAATTTCTAAGATGTATGGAGCCTGCTTGCCATTCAGTGGTCTGAAAGATACTCCACATGTGAGCAGAGGCACCCTTATGTTCTATGTTCTGTTATATTGGGGCAGGTTCTCGGGCTGAGTCCTGGTTTAAATTAAGCTCTGCTTCTTCCTTTCAAGCCCAGGCCTCTGCTCTTTCTCCTGTCCAATTCGCTTGGTCTAGAAACCTTCTGGGCAGGGCCACATCTCTTCTGTATTCTGTACTGCTACATGCTTCAGTGTGTTGTTGGTGAGGCATTCACAAATTAAAGGAAGGATTGAACTCTGATTAATAAGAATACACACAGAGGCTTGAACCAGCAAGACTCTGGGAAGGGTGTGTATAATAATCTCTGCCTCTCCACCCCCTGGCCCAGGTCGTTTTATTCACAAAAGAACTTTTTACAGAGTGTTTGTAAGAACCAATCAGGTGTCTTCTGAGCATTTCAACAAACCCCAAGTGGGGACAAAGTCAGATCAAAAGAAATTCTTTTAACTACAAAGACTACTTTGAGCATGCATACATAATCTGAGAGTAAATAAAAGAGGACTAGAGAAACTCAGGCGTAAACAGGAGAGGGTGGAAGGATGGCAAGGAGATAGGCATCTTTATCACCTTCCTGTGAAACTATTTCCAGGGCCTAAGATCAACATCCTGAGATTAACATATGGGAAAGGCTACTTCAGAGAAGCTGCCTACTATCTTTCACAGCCCTATGCATACCTGGTGAAGCAGCTGGCAGCTGGCCTGTGTACGTGACTTGTCAAGCAAGAGAAATGGGCAGTAGAGGAAATGTCCAGAGATGCAGAGGGTTGTGGGATTTGGTCAGAAATTATTGTCAATGAATTAAACCCAGTCAACACAATGCATTCATTGTGGACACAATGGCTTGATGCATATTTTATAATTCCTCATAGTAATCCCACCTGACCCCACACTCTGGATATTTGCACTCCGACAGTTGGGACATGCAGGTGTTAGCCAGCAGAGCCGTGAGGCCTTCTGGGTGGCTGAGTTATATTTTTAGGTATATCGTATCTTTGCACTTGCTCAAGGCTCCTCCCTGCCTTCTCCTAGGCCTGAGCTTATTGATGCCTTTAAGAGTTACACTTTGGATTCTTCAGCAACTGCTCCACCAGCCTCAGTGCCTCCTCCTCCTCCTCCAGCAGCAGCAGCTCCTCCCACGCCAGCAGCTCATCCCTCTGCTCAAGCTCCAGGCAGCTCCTATCCTCCTCATATGCAGGTACAGTACAGGCCCTATTTACTATTTCTCTTACTGTCTCTCTCTCTGTGTCCTTTATCATTTATTCTTTTTCTTCAAACTTTATTCATGTCCCCATGCTGTAAAAACAATGCAGGCTGTGAGCTTGCATTTGCTATAGCAGGAGAAGCAGAACTGCCTTTAAAGGACTGTGGAAATGGAGGATGAAAAGTTTCTGTCCTTGGCAGATTGGCACATGTCTGTGTGTGGGGCAACTATTTCCTTATTTATTTTTATTTATCACAATTATATCCTACCTTTCCTCCATGGAGCTCAAACTGGCATACTCCTTCCGCAGCCCCACTCATTTCATTCTCACAACAACCCGGGGAGGTAGGTTAGTCTGAGACACTGTGATTTGCCCAAGGTCACCCAATGAGTTTCATGGCCAAGCAGGGATTTGAACCCTGGTCTCCTAGGTCCTAGTGCAACACTAACTACCGCACCACATTGACTCAATTAGTGGTGTTAGCTGGTTGACTTTGCTCCCTGCCAAGAGAAAACACACACACACGTTGTGCTAACTAACATGCCCACTGCTAGAGAGTGAGGAAGTTTCTTTGGGTGCCAGAGAATGTCCCTCTACCTTATCCTCTACAATGCTGCAGCAGGAGGAGGAATGACCACTCAGTTCACTGTCCATTGGGCAGTTATGTCCTGTTTCCCTCCTTTCAATCAAGCATTGTGTCACGAAGACTGAAGACTGTAACCACACTGTTTGGCCTTGCCTTTTGGATTGAGGATGGTTGCTGTTTTGTTTTAAGAGATCTGTTCATACAAGCTTTTGTACTCTCTACTTCCCTAGATTCTTCTCCCTGCCCTCTCACCCACAATGACAATGGGCACAGTTCAGAGATGGGAAAAGAAGGTTGGTGAAAAGCTAAGCGAAGGAGACTTGTTGGCAGAAATTGAGACAGACAAAGCTACGATAGGTGAGAAGCTTTTAAATCCTAAACAAATAAAGTTTTGGAGCAAGGTTGGAGAACTTGTGGCTTGTCCAAAGTGGCTGGATCCCAGCTCCCATCAGTCTCAGACACCCAGCGTGGCCAGGGGTGGTGGGTGTTCTGGTCCATTAACATTTGGAGGGCTGCAGGTTCCCCTCCCCTAGTTTGGAAGATTCTTTACTATTCACATTTCATAAAGAATATGTAATGCAGTCAAGATTCCCTTCTCTCCTCACAGCATTGGCATTGCCATCAATTTGATTTTAATTAATTTTTTATAATGAAATGTTTTTAGAATCGTTGGATTATTTTGATTGTTGTTAGCCGCCCTGAGCCCAGCTTTGGCTGGGGAGTGCGGGATATAAATAAAATTTATTATTATTATTATTACTGAGCAATCTAAAACATTACCCTTTCTGACTACAGCATCAGGTGCTCCAGGCTTGTTATCTTATTACATGCAGATCTCTCCTCAATTAGAAGAACTCTGTGGATTACATCTTCCAGATTTCCTAACTTAAATATTTTATTTTGTAAATAATACACAATTAACTTATTTGCTGGAATCTCTCTCTCCATAGTAGGATTGTGAAGTTTCCTTCAGTATTGGTCTCCATAGTGATTGTTTCCCTAAACAATTTCTCTCTGCTTAAGGCTTTGAAGTACAGGAAGAAGGTTATTTGGCAAAAATCTTGGTGTCCGAAGGCACGAGAGATGTGCCCTTAGGAACTCCCCTCTGCATCATTGTGGAGAAAGAGTCTGACATTCCAGCGTTTGCAGACTACAAGGATGCTGGAGTAGCAGATATCAAGCCTCCAGTGCTGCCGCCACCCCCAAGTCCTGTAAGTACAACCTGCATCTGTGATACCTCTGATGGAAAAATGTATCTGTTGGGTAGCCCCATGTAATCAGCTGGATCCAAGATTTTTGGACTTTTGCTTCTCCTGTGCAGGAAGATTTTGTTGCTCTAGAAATTATCTCCACATAGGAGAGATGCAGGATTGCTTCTACAACCTGATCAACTGTGTGCTGCGTGTTTTCATATATTTGCAAGGAAAGGGGCTACAAGACAGCTTAGAAAGAAACCTTTCCTATCTGCCTGCTAAATTTTGTTCTTCAGAGGATTGGGGAGCTTTTCCTGAGTCACTGAGGCTGTCTTGCCCACTTCCCAACGTATGTGATTCCCCCCCCCCCATTCAGTACACCTCTCTCTCTCTCTCTCTCTCTCTCTCTCTCTCTCTCTCTCAGGCCTCTTCTAAGTAAGATGTCCAGCTCCCATTAGGACCCTGCGTTCTTGGGTCATGCATGTATTAGTGCAATTCCACTGTGGTACTGTGTACTGGACTTGAGCAGCTGGCACTGTGCCCCATGGCAAATACCCATCCATCTAGTCAAGCACAGGTTGGAACATTGGGGAATTCCTATGAGCTTCCATGTGTTGGCATCTAACTAAACATTTGGCCTTCTCTTTTCCGTTAAGGCAGCGGCAGCAACACCTACTCCTTCTTTTCCATCCCAGCCAGCAGCCCCTCCTTCAGCTAAGGTTCCTGGACAAAAAGGGAGGGTAATAGTCAGCCCTCTGGCAAAGAAACTGGCAGCAGAGAAAGGAATTGACCTTTCACAGGTGAAAGGTGAGTGGCCATCCCCAGGATACTTTTGTCACTCCACATCCCCAGTTCATTTGGGTAGCTCTTCCTTGAAACACTTTCCCTTTTGTGTGTTCTCTCCAGGCACGGGACCAGATGGACGGATAACAAAGAAAGACATTGAGTCGTTTGTGCCATCAAAGGTTGCCCCGGTTAGTAGCGCACAGAAATGCAGCGTCTTGATGTTTTTGCCTTGGTTGCATCAAAGTTATATATTTGACAAGGCTAAACCTTTACTGAAGACTACCTCCAATGTATTATTTTAACTGGGGCTTTCCCTCAGAACTTGACCTGAGTGCCAATGTTTCAGCCCTGGGATGTGAGAAAATGGCTTGCAGCACATTCCACGCTTCTGTCCCTCAGTATGCCAACTGGTCAATGGGTTCTATGCCCAGGTGCTTTTTGTTTTCAAAGTCCAGAACTGCTTGCACCTCCTGTGCCAATTTGGCATTCTCTTAGAGATACTTCTAGAGAAATGTGGTGCTAATGTAGTATTTCATCTGACTTTCTAAATGTAGCTACATGGAATTATGTACTGATAAATTCTTCAAATATTTCTGATCACTACTGCAGGTTGTGCATTGTTGGTACAGTATGCATGGATACACCTGCGTACAACTTCATCACCACTGGCCCAGCGCTTTTAAGACTCCTTTTTTGACCTTTCCCACCAACCACACCGAGCTCCTTCTGATGGAAATTTTGCTTTAATAAACACAAATGGACTGTAAATTAGATTGATGGCACAAGCATAGGAATTAGAAGTTGTGTTCTGTAGGCTGGAGAAAATAAGGAAGGAAGCAGGGTCTCAAAGCTGTTCTCTTTTATATGTGTGATGGCAACACTTTAAAGCTCCTCTAAGTTGGAATAGCTTAAAGAACAATGAGCCCTCTCTGCCCTCAGCCCAACAATACTTAGGCCCCTCTCTTCACAAGAAACATTGTAGCTAAAAAGGTTTCTCTGCACACAGCCCCGGGCAGCAGAAGCACCTCCTCTGGCAGCACCTGCGCCAGCAGCTGCCGCAGCTCTTCCCACAGGCGTCTTCACGGATATTCCAATCAGCAATATTCGCAAGGTAAGGCATCACCGTTGTCGCCTTAGGGTGTGTGTTAACAGTCAATGCCTCTTGTTGAGCATCATTCAAGTGTGAAGCCTCTTAAGGGCTTCCTGTGAACAGGTGCTAGCAGATGTTTTAGCACAGAGTTTTAGCACACATAGCCTCCAAATGCTAGTCTTGGAGTTCCCATCATGTCAAGGGTGGTATCGTACAGATGTGTGCCATGCTTTAGAGTAGCAAAAGGGTAGAAAAAAGGTGATTCCTACCTTGAGAAGTTAACATTTTAGATGCAGGGGGGCAAGGCAATAAGGAGCTAATGGGAGCAAAAGTATGTGTGCTTTTTTCTGGCTGTGGGCGATGACAAAGGAATTAGTCTAAAGGCTGCATGTGAAAGGTGTGTTTTGAGGAAGAGAGAGGCCACTCCTGACTGCAATTGGGGAGGGTAAGCTTCTCTGTGGCGCATTTAAACTGTTCCACCCAACTGAAAGCCACCAAGTTTGTATATGACACCCAACTCTTGGCAGAATACGTTGTGTCTTAATTTCTTGTCCTGCTGTCTGTACTTGCAGGTGATTGCCCAGCGTTTGATGCAGTCTAAGCAAACGATACCTCACTACTATCTCTCAGTCGATGTAGACATGGGAGAAATACTGGTGCTAAGAAAAGAGCTCAACCAGGTAACTTGCTGTGGTGGGGGAAGATTTGTGATGGCATTGTAGGTAGTCCCTAAAATATTGTGGCTTCCTATGTTGTAGGGGGCTGCAGCTCTGTAATGATTTGATGTTTCCTTGAGTTTTCCATATGTAGAAGTTTTCACATAATACAGAACAGCCCACCATCCATGGATATTCCAGCAGTGTATGCATTTCCCGTATTTCTCGCCCCATAGGACGCACCTAGTTTTTTAAGGGGGAAATAAAGAAACCCCCCCCCCCCCAGGTGCGGGGCTGGGGCAGGGGAAGCCCGAGCTTCCCCCGACCCCAGCCCCCAGAACAGGCTGCTATCCGCTAGTGTGGGAGAGCCGTGCGACTTCGCGCGGCTCTCCCACGGCTAGCGAAGCGCTGCGCAAAGCCCCAAGCTTGGGGCATGCTGAGCTCCGCGCGCCCCGAGCTTCTGGGTGCAGGCAAGCTCTCCGCTAGCCGTGGGAGGGATAGCTTCCTGAAACCTGGAGAGCGAGAGGGGTTGGTGCGCACGAACCCCCCTCGCTCTCCAGGCTTCAGCGAAAGCCTGCATTCGCCCCATAGGACGCACACACATTTCCCCTTCATTTTTGGAGGGGGAAAAGTGCGTCCTATAGGGCGAAAAATACGGTACATGCACCTCTGGTTTCCCACAACATTGCATTCCCAGTCAAGATCACAGAATATGTAGCAAGAGATTGTAAAGTATAAGGGAAAGATGACTAAATCAGAGCTAGTTCTATGCGTTGTTTTATTCTCTACATTATTAGAACTGAAATGAGAAAAAGTTGCACAGTGCTCTGGGAAATAAACCCTCTTACAATTGGAATAAAAATCTTTCATTCTGAGACTTAGGCTTAGGAGAAGTATGATGTGTGTTGTTGGTAAACTGGAGAAAAAGGGGGAAACCACTCAGGTTGTATGCTCTGGGTTTCTCAGCCTGGTTGACCTGTCTGCATTAGACAGACAGCCTGCTCTTGCTTGCATTGCCTTCTGTATACTTAGGTTCACTGACTCCTTGTGTAACAGCTGGCCTTGAATAGCTGCTTTCCACAATCGTTGTAATTATGTGGAATACATGGTTGCATGAATTCATACTTTTTCAGCCTTCTAAGGTGACCCTGGCAGATGAACAGTTTTGCAGATATGTCCATTCTGTCTCTCTTTGCAGGAGATGCCGCAGAACACTAAGCTTTCTGTCAATGACTTCATAATTAAGGCTTCAGCTCTGGCTTGCATGAAAGTGCCTGAAGCAAATTCCTCTTGGTTGGACACAGTCATTAGACAGTAAGTGTACAGTCTTTAAGTTAGCAAGTAAATTTCATAACTGCATGCTGGAACTGAGTTGCAGCAGTAGAGAGGCAGCAGCTTGATGTCTTTTTGTGGGGGAGGTTGCCTTATGGTATAAGTTAGCCAATAATGGATTGTGAAAGTGCCTTCCAATTTCTGTTCAAGTCTGAATTTCTTTTGAGTTGCTAGGTTCATACAGATGGACCCCCACCCCTTTTGTCTTCCAGGAATCATGTAGTCGATGTAAGCGTTGCAGTCAGTACTCCAGCAGGGCTTATAACCCCAATAGTATTTAACGCACACATAAAGGGATTGGCTTCCATTAACAAAGATGTTGTAACGTTGGCAACCAAAGCTCGCGAAGGGAAGTTACAGCCACATGAATTTCAGGTAAGCTACATGGAGCATGGTAGGGACGCGGGTGGCGCTGTGGGTAAAACCTCAGTGCCTAGGACTTGCCGATTGCATGGTTGGCGGTTCGAATCCCCGCGGCGGGGTGCGCTCCCATCGTTCGGTCCCAGCGCCTGCCAACCTAGCAGTTCGAAAGCACCCCTAAGTGCAAGTAGATAAATAGGGACCGCTTACCAGCAGGAAGGTAAACGTCGTTCCGTGTGCTGCGCTGGCTCGCCAGATGCAGCTTGTCACGCTGGCCACGTGACCCGGAAGTGTCTGCGGACAGCGCTGGCTCCCGGCTTATAGAGTGAGATGAGCGCACAACCCTAGAGTCTGTCAAGACTGACCCGTACAGGCAGGGGTACCTTTACCTTTACTTTACATGGAGCAGGAGTGATTTCCAAAGGTGTGACTGTGTTCTGGATTTGCTTTCTGAGAGATGAGAAAAATGTTTTGTAGTGGTGATGGTTGTTTAGCAAACAGTTTCTCAGAGCTACCCTTTTATGTTCCACAGCTGACAGCATGCCATACACAGTAGTTTGTCAAAGAATGCTAATGTATTTATTTCCTTTCAGGGAGGAACTTTTACAGTCTCAAATTTAGGAATGTATGGGATTAAGAATTTCTCTGCGATTATCAATCCACCACAGGCTTGTATTTTAGCAGTTGGTGCCTCTGAGAAAAGGCTGGTTCCAGCAGATAATGAGAAGGGGTAAGTTTTTTTTTTAAAGTACCTCTTTAAATAGGGTAGCACCCAAGGGAATTTGTGTGGCCTGGTTTACATGCATTGTTAAATCATTGTTTAAAATGAACTATGGTTTAACATGCACTTTGCTTCTCCCGTGCCTCTGGTCGTTCCATGGAGTAGAGGAAACCAACTTCTTGTGACATACGAATTCAGGCTCATGTTTTATTTCTCTCCCATCAAATCACAAGTGGTAGCCAAGTTTTCTTCTTAGCTTCACTGCTTGTGGTTTAGAGGAGACAAAGCACAAGCCTGGATTCACATCTCACAACAAGCTAGACGGGGCATAGGCAAACTTGGCCCTCCAGATGTTTTGGGACTACAACTCCCATGATCCCTAGCTAACAGGACCAGTGGTCAAAGATGATGGGAACTGTAGTCTGAAAACATCTGGAGGGCCGAGTTTACCTATGCCTGAGCTAGACCTAGCTTGTTTCTCCTAGGCCATGGTATACTCAGGTGCAAAGTACCTGTGCATGTTAAACCACAGTTTATTTCAAATCATGGTTTAACTTTGTGTGCAAACCAGGCCAGTATATACCTGTAGCCAGGAAAAGTCCAAAATTTGTATAGAAGAAAAAACGAAAAATGGCTGGTCATGTTTATGCTGGTTATGCACAAGCTGTGTGCCCCCAAAGGCAGCCCCATTGTCGCTGCTTTGTTCCTTGCTGACTTAATCCTCAATTACTGCGTTTTGCTTTTATTCCTTTTTTTAAAAAAACTTTTCTTTCCATTCCTATTGATTGGTTCATGGAGGAGGTTGAGCATTTGAAATGTGCTTTTTCCCCCACCCCAGATTTGACGTAACCAGCGTGATGTCTGTCACGCTTAGCTGTGACCACCGCGTTGTGGATGGAGCAGTTGGAGCCCAGTGGCTGGCCGAGTTCAAGAAGTTGCTTGAGAAGCCGGCCACCATGCTGCTATAATCCCTTCAGGCCACCAGGACTTTCTTAGGTCACATCACTTCATTCTAAAGAAGCTATTTATATATCTAGTGTTTAGACTTTTAAACAAATGTTCCCTTCTTTATTTTTTAAAAAAAGTCTTATCTAAATATATATATATGGTTGCTGGTAATTTTTATTACCAGTTGTACATATTAAAATGGTTTGCATAGGCTTTCTGGAGCCTGGTTCGGTTATACTGTATTTTATACAGGGAAATGAATTTGCAAACTTTTCCCCCTCCTAAATAGCCCAAAGTGATTGAAATCATGTGGAGGAGCTCGTGCTTCTGATCAAGGGAACACAGGCCCACCCAGCAACCTGATGACTCATTCTGTGTTCCCAAAAACAGAGGAACCAAGACTGTAAAAGCAAAGAAAAACAAAAACACAAGTTGAACTATCTGGTGGCTGAAATCCCCTTACTAGCAAAGACAGGGAGCTTGTGCATTCTGTCCTCCTGTCCTTTTAGATTAGCAGGCTGTCCTGAAGGATGGAAGAGAACAGGGTTCCCTAATGGTCCACATGCCAGCTTTTTTCTAGAGTTCAGCAGTTACTCAGATTTTAAAGCCACATGAATTCTTTGAGAGCACTTTAACTCAAGAACTCCAATCAGACTCCCCACATTGTATGGCGACATTTCTTTTTTGAAATAATGCTGACCATATATGTTCTTTCTAGTGCATTTTATGAACTTTTCATCTTTTTTGGCATTAAATCTTTCATTTTAAGAGACTGCTCCCCCCCCCCCTCTAGTTTAGTGAATGCTGCTTCACTTGAAGCAGGAGTCATCGTTCAGGGAAATGATGAAATTCATTAGGGGCTGATAAACATAAACCAATGTGGTCTGAACATCTGGATGCTGACTTTAGGGTTCCCTCCCCCCTTCCACATTGTTGACCCTAGGAAGCTCTGAGAGGTGTTGGGACTAGGTGCAATCCAAATGGGACTTGTCCTGTCATTGAAATGAATGTGAGGTCACTGTCTTCCTTCATATAAAAAAAGATTGTGCAGAAAAGATAACCTGAGTGGCTTGTGACCACTGGCCATAATTCAGAGTAAATGAGTTTTGCTTAAGTTCCATTAAAATCAATGGGACAGGTTAGTCATGACTATTGAAGAAGTCCTATTCATTTCAAAATAGGTGCAACTATATTTCTCTGAATTGGGGTGAGTTCTGTAACAACTTTGTCTTTTGCCAATCCCAGCCTTGGGAAAGTGGCAGAATTTATTTGGTCATGTAAATAGTGTAAAAATTTAAATTGCTTGGAATAGTTTTCTTTTGAAATTGTGCCCATTTGCATTTAAGATTGTGTCCACAAAGGGAAGGATTCTCTAGTGGAAAACACTCCTGTGTTTGCTTTCCAAAGAAAATGTTAATTTACAAAGGAGGATCATGTAATAGCCAAGTGACGTGACCTGGAGAGCCAAGTATACCATTAATAAATATACCCAAAATTATTCTGTACGATATGCATTGCATTAAGTATTGTAAAGTTGTGCTACCAAATCCACTAAAAGAATATTCAAGGTGGTTATACTGTGGAGATTAAATATTTTTCTGAGACCCATCTAATATTTTGTTAATTTAGTTGCTGTTTTGCATAAAATCTTTTACTGTTTTGGTAAGAAGCAAGTTGCACTTAAAACGTCCTAACTCAGTTCCCGTCTGGCCAGTTAGGCCAGTTGTGTTGCATTAAATGTTTAAAATTTATTAGATGGCTTTTCCTTGTCCCTGGTGCTTCATTGTTTGCTGAGGGTATTATGGTATGTGTGGAACTGACCCTACTGGTAAGAAGGATTGCTGAGCTTGCCTCAGTATTTGAATCAGTGAAACATGAATCTTAACTTGTGCCACTCAGGGGCTGGGAGTCACAAGAGATTTGTCACTTGAAGTATGGATAGCTTGTGCCTACTAACTCCGTAACTGCTCTAAATGTTCTTCAGTTATTTTTAGAATCTAACTTAACTAAAGCCTTGAAACTTTTGTGTTTGTTTCATTGTAATAATCCAAAAGTTGACTTATTTTACTGTTTTTTTTTATTTTACTATTTTATAAGTAGGGAATGGCTAGCTTCTATTTTTCTTCTTTGATGCTACGGTATGAGGTTGACTAGCTCAGTCTGTGGAGCATGAGACTTTTAATTCCAGGGTTGTGGGTTTGAGCCCCATGTTGGGTGAAAGATTCCTGCATTACAGGGAATTGGAATAAATGACCCTTGTGGCCCCTTCCAATTCTACAATTCCACAATTCTAGTATATTTGCTGCTGCTGTAGCTGAGAAACAGCATGGACAGCCTTTGAGCCAGGAACTCTTGCTTCAGTTACAAAGAGTAATCTAACCTTTAAGATTCAAGAAATCCACAACTGGTAAGCTAAGTCCTGTTTGTCCTGTGTTCAAAATGAATCTCCCATCAACCACATGGTCTTTAAATAGTGCCAGGGAAAAACCTGTACTGTATTTAAGTTTGCACCCTTGAGCTGAGTTCTTGTGAATAGGTGTTGGGACACAGTTCAAACCTAGACACCACTGGAAGTGGTAGAATGTGTTATCTTTTATTGTTCGTTAATTGAGAGATCAATGCAAATGTAAACTTTACAACTGCTTTTATAAGATTTTCATGTAGTTGTTGAGCCGTTACAGTTTGCACAATACAGTAGAAACTCTATGACTGATAAAGTAAGCATTGGAACATTCTCCATTAGAGTTGAGTTTCAGTTCTGTACTTAGAAACATATCTTATCTCCAGTTAGCATTACTCAGCTCTGCATCTGTCCAAAGGGCAGCTGGGATGCCTGCTCTAATGATCCAATGTGTGAAATGCAGGCAAGCAGCCAGTAGACTTTAATATTATCCTATGCAAAGTGTTTGGAAGTGCTGAGTGGGCATTACTTAAACCCAAACGCCCAAGCCCACATGCCATGACAAATCTGCTAACATCACTTCTTTTCAGACACCGGCATTGTGATAAGTAAGACCCTTTTCTGGCTGTGAAATGCTGCTGTTGTTGCTTCTTCATTCACAGACTGTGGAAGATCCAAGTGTAATTTATACTTTGCAGGGCATTCAATCAATACATCATCCTAAAATCGAAAAAGAAGTTTCTTTGTAAATGAAGTACATGTGATTGCTACAGGTGAGGCGTGAGAGATGAACATAGGGCTGTCCGAAGGGCAGCAGCCAGAATTGAGTGTCATTCATAACAAACGTACCTCAGAAACGCTTAGGTCACACTCAGAGACACAGTGTACCTCTGGCAATTCAACTTTCAGTTCAATCTTCAGAGGCTTCTCATTCATATCTTTTATGATGGTGATTTCATAGGCTGGGGTGCACAATTCTTCTGGTTGCTCTGTAGTGGAAATCTCTTCAATGAGGCATGTTTTAGAGGGCACCGTGTTCTCCATTAGCAAAGTAAGGTCACTGCTATCTTCCTTTGTTATGATGTTTCTCAGTTGGTCAAGTGTCACTTCTTTCCAAGGTGATTTTTAGACATGGGAATTTAAAAAATACTTTAATGGATCACATAGCTACAGAAGTATCAGTTATATGTTCTACAGTGAGGGGGGGGGGAGTATTTGATCCCCTGCTAAATTTGCCCGTTTGCCCTCTGACGAAGAAATGACCATTTTAATGGTAGGTTTATTGTAGCTGTGAGAGATAGAATAACAACAGGAAAACCCCAAGAAACCCAGAAGACAAAAGTCAGAGATTGATGTGTGTTATAATGAGTGAAATATGTATTTGACCCCCTATCAACCAGCCAGATGTCAGGCTACCTGGTATCTTACTGTATGTAATGAGCTGAGATTAGAAGCACCTGCTGTAAGGGAGAGGTTTTACCTTTAATCCCAGCTCGTTACAGTACCTGTACAAAAGACACCTGTCGACAGAAGCAATCAATCCAGCAGATTCCAAAGTAGCCACCAAGACCAAGACCAAGACCAAGACCGAAGAGCTGTCCAAGTTTGTATAAATACTCACATAAAAACTCAAATTTAAGGGAAGGTTCCATTTAGTGTACTCAAAAGTTTTTTAATCTCTTCATTTTACAATTGATAAAATATTTCAGCTCCTACTGTTCATCTTAAATTCATAAAACAAGAATATACTGAGGCATGCTGAAACCAAGTACACTTCTGCAAGTGCCTCTTAATGTGGGTTATAACTTGCATCCTAAAGAGTGGTGTGAGAAGTTTCATTATATCCCATCATGTTTCACTCCTGGTAATGACTTGGGAGGGTACCTACCTTTCTGCAAGGTCTTTTGGGACAAAGCCACTGCTGCTTGCTCTCTCCTTAAGCTCCGTCTCATCCTTGCCAGGCTTCCCTTCAGTTTAAATTTTGTAATAGTATAGGAGTTTGACAGAATGATGTTGTATTGCTCCTCAATATACTTAAGTGATAGACGTATCAATTGGTCCTTCATTGTTGGGTCATCCTTTCCCTTCTCAATAACAGATTGGTTGTATGCAATATCAAGGATAGTATAAAACTCTAGAAGAAGAAAAAGTAATTATTGTTTTATCATATACATTATATTGTATATTATATTGTCAAATTGTGAGATTACACTTAATTTGCTCTTTTGGCTGTTATTTTCCTACTCTTTCAGCTAAGGCTTATTGGTTTATAATGTACATTTCTGTCATCTTCACCCCACCCATTTGGAGAGAGAAGATGGGCTGGGATATAAGGGGCTAAAATAGACCTATAGAAATGAGTACTGTGCTACACAGCAAGCTAAACCTGCAAGGAGCAAAGCTGACCTGATTTCTCAGATACCTCCTCCATTTTGCCAGCCTTCAATGGCACTGGGTCAGATGGTGATTGGGGTGCTGGAACCTGATTCCACCTGCAGAGGTTAACGAACAATGATTTTTCAGTAGGATCCTGGAAAAAGAATCCAAAACCAGTTAATTAATAAAGGAGGGTGGTTTATTACTACATCATGCAGGCATGAACTGGAATAGGAACACGGTCAAACTCTGGTTTGCATTCTCTGGTATTTCTGGTCTTGGATACAGTCCAGTGTTTTTGGATTAACTGAAAAGATAATTGCACCTGTTACCTTCCATCCATGTTGTTTTCTAAATAAATAAGAAATCAATACTTAGGGAGAAGCAATAGAACAAATATAGAATGCAAATCAAATGCACACATGCCTATTGTATCTGCCTGGCTAGTTGAGTAAAGGTTTGGTGAAATTGGAGGCACATTTTGATGTTTGAGATTCCTTCTTGCTGTGCAGGTGTCTTGCAACATACCAAGATGCAGGTCTTCAGGCACATGTATGGTTCTGCAGGAGCATAATGTTGCTTTGCGTCTTTGAGTTGCTGCTGCATGAACTGGTGGTAACTTTCAGGATTGCTCTCAGCCATGTCATCAAGCATCGTCCAGAGTTGGTTCGCTTTTGCCAGCATATCCTCAGAATGACAAAGAGCCTCCATGATTGTCTCTTCAATAGTGGGCGGCTGCAGCAACACAAGAAGAGAGTCGGAGAAGACTGTGGGAACAGAACTGTGAAGTTCAGCAGGTGCTTCCAGGGCCTTATTGTGCTCTTTTCTCTGGCAGTAAAATCTATACGGGGAGAAATTATTCATTGTGGCTGTCCTTGGAGAGTTCCTAGAAAACCCTCTTTCAACACTAGCCTCCATTCCTTCTCTAAAGAATTGGGAAAATCAATGAGCTAGTCCTACAGGACTTGCCTTGCTGCCTTGTGTGGTGGCAGGATCTCTCTCTTACCCCAACACAGGGCTCTTCAGAGATTTGGGGCTACAGGAAGGCTGGGGCAGATGGGATTTGTAATCCAAGGCATCAGGAAAACACTAACTTGGGGAAAGCTACTTTAAAACAGTTGCTTGGCAGGCATGAATGCAACAGGTGCAGCTTTTCCAAACCAATGTGATGAACAAAGCTGCGCCTGTTTAAAGACGATGTGACAAAGTAGCTTAAAAGGGAAGTCCCAAGTTTAGATATTCTATGCTATGCGCTTCCTAAGACTGCAATCCTATCCAAACATGCCTTGGAATCAAATCCCATCAAACACAGTAGAACAACATCTGAGTAAACATTCATGGGATTGTTCTGTAAATGGCTTTAAGCAAACCTGTTTTCTCTCTGCACTCCCTGTCATAAGGGGTAATTATACTGGCCTACTTTGTAGGGCTGTTTGTTTTATTTTATATATTTATACCTTTGCAGGGCAAGTTCCAAAATGTAAAGCAATAAAAACTCAGTAGTAAAATCTGCAAAGCTAAAAAATGCACCCAAAACCATTTCATTAAATTTAAGAGTGACTGAGACAGTGCCCGTGAGGCCTCGATCCAGTATACACCTACCACATTCAATCTGACTTGCTTCTGAATAGACATGCCCAGGATTGATACTTTGGAAAGCAATATAAAAGGGCTAAGACTTCCACTTACCGTGAGGAATAAATATTACAGAACACAACGGAACATTTTCCTGAGCAGACATGGCAAAGGATTGCTCTCATAAGGCTGCAATCCTATATCTAACGACCTGAGAATTCAATTTAAATCGGGCGCTGACTTCACAGTAGAACATACATAGGATTGGGCTATAAATATTGTTGGGTGCCTGATTCAGGTGCCAAACACGCACTTGTTTCCCCGCTACCCAGGAGAAAAACGAACGAGCGGCCCTGATTCGTGGCCGTGACTACTCAAGAGTAAATCCCGCTGATTTAGTCTTAAACGGGGCTTACTCGCAAGCCGAAGAATGGGAGGGAAAGGCATCTTACACGTGTAAAAAAAGGGATGCCAGAGAAATATCAACAACGACAAGAGAGCTAATAATGTACAAATCATTTTTGGTGTTTTTTTGCGCTGAGACTCCCTTGCGGAGGCCACGAGCAACCTACCCAGCCGGTCCGCGCCCGCCCGCGAAGACCCAAGCCGTCTCTCTAGCAACCGCCGGAAGGAGAAAGTGGCCTCCGCCGGAAGCGGAAGCGAGGCGTTCTCTCCCTCTTCCCCCGGCTCTCCTCGCCCCACGCCTTCCGGGTTCCGAGGCCTGACGAATCATCAGCTCGGGAGTCTGCCGCTTGCGTGGTCGAGGTCCCCGGAAGGAAGCGGGGGACAAAAAGGAATAAATAAGAGATTTCCTTAGGAGGGAAAACTCGGGACACGGGTGGTGAAGGAACGTGTGAATGGGTGCTCGGCTGTGACTCGTGGGCTGGCAAGGCTCGCTAAGTAGGTAAGGGGGATGCTCGCTCTATTCTATTCCTGTCCAGGTCTCTCGGGGCGGCGGACATTCGTGGTTCCCTCCCTCCGCTCATCCTCTTTTGTCCTCACAACAACCCCGTGAGGTAGGCCAGGTTCAGACACGATGCCTGACCCAGTATGAGCTTCGTGCTTCCTGAGCGGGAATTTGAACCCGGGCCGGCTGAGTGACGCCTGGGCTGGGCGGCGCGTCGTGCCCGCCTTGCAAGCGCCCATTAGCAAAGCTGGAGAAGCAGCGTCGACTTGGAAGAAAATCGCAGCAGCTGCGCCCTGCACGACCTCAAGATCAGATCCTTCTTTGGGCTAGTTAGTTGATCTGTAATAATCATTAATCTGAAATAATCATGGCCCATTTCTTTTGTAGTTGCAAATCATGGGTGAAAAATCTCTACAGCTGTTAAGAAACTTGGGTGGTCAAGGATAATGGGAGCTGTTTTGCATTTCTGATTTATGGGTATGACTCTAGAATTGGGTAAATGATTTGCACCAAGTTGTCTGGAATACCCAAGAGCATTTCAGAGGACAGAAGTGGTCCCAAAGCATGTGAGGAGAATGGTCCACACCAGTGGTCCCTTGCTAAAAAAAAAGTCATGCAGTGGATTCAAAGAACCAGCTTCATAAACCTTGCTCTTATTTGCATTTTGTTATCAAATGCACAATTTATTCTAAATATATAGCCACCTTTCTCTCTACCCCCTACCTCCAAACTGCTAGCTGTTGCGTTTGACACAAGTAGGTTCCTGGGAGCTTGAGAATTTACATTGGTATAAGGAGTTCCTAGGGAAGAGAAATATGCCTTTATTTGGAATCTGCTGGATTGATTGCTTCTGTCAACAGGTGTCTTTTGTACAGGTACTGTAACAAGCTGGGATTACAGGCAAGACCTCTCCCTTACAGCAGGTTCTTCTAATATCAGTTCATTACATACAGTGAAGATACCAGGTAGCCTGACATCTGACTGGTTGATAGGGGATCAAATACTTATTTCACTCTCTGACTTTTGTCTTCTGGGTTTCGGGGGGGGGGGTTCCTGTTGTTATTCTGTCTCTCAAAGCTACACTAAACATACTATTAAAATTATGAACTGGTCATTTCTTCGTCAGAGGGCAAACGGGCAAATTAAGCAGGGGATCAAATACTTCCCCCCCTCACTGTAAATGCATGGATTTTATGTGGGTGAAATGTAGCCTCTTGTACAAAATTGACAGTCACATTCATTGCTTTGCTCATCTCTGCCTCTGACCTGGTCCATGACTGGGATGAGGCCCACAGAAGGTTCTGCATAAGGGAAAAAAGCCTCCCTGCATTCACTCTTAACTGCATCAGCAGTTACGATGTCTGTGATAAGGCTCTGTTATAAACAGCCATTGAGGAGGCTTTCAGAGTTTTGAGAAGGTATATTATATACTTGTCGTTTATTGCTTATACTGTGTTTTGTTTATTGTCTGCTTTTAAGGTTAAAGGATGTCCCGTGTCCCCTTGGGGAAAGTCCTCCTGCGAAATGTCATCCGTCACACTGATGCACATAACAAGGTATTGAGACGTGTGTTTTGTAGCCCAAAACATCTCTTGGGATGTAGGATATAGCCTAGCTCCATCTTTGAGGGTGGAGGAAGTGCTGGTGTCAGATTCCCCTTCCATTTCACTGCAGCAGCTTCTGTGGCCCTGGTCCAACTGATGTCAGAGCTCCAACTCTCAGTAGGATCCATGGCCTTCAGAAAGGATATGTAGGCTTCGCAGTCCCTGAAGTGCCACTAAAAACAACAATTAAACTATGCTAGCCCTAGAAACTGTGCTAGTCCTGTGGGTACAGGGCAGTATACAAATTTAAATAACAACAACAGACACAGCTCTATCTCATTTTTCCCTCCAGGTATTTCTGGGGGGAGAGGGGACAGAAAAAGCTGGCATTGGGGTACAAGACTGCTCCTCTGACCTGATAATAAAAGCCTAGTGGGGTGTTGTGGGGGGTGCATTGCTGGTAGTTCCTCCTCCTACCAATGGGGTCATTCCTGTAGAAATGCAGCAATTTGGTGGGTACTTTCTTAAACTGATATATTTCTTTATGTACCTCAGATTCAAGAAGAGTCGGAAATGTGGAAAATCCGGGAAATGGAAAAGCAGAACAAAGACATTCAGTGGGGCAAGGAAAAGAGACTGCTTCCTGATTGTTCCAGGTGGGACTTGCATGTGTCAACAAGTGACGTTTCTGCTTTGCAGTGTTGCCAGTGCTGCATCTGTTGCAGCAATCCTTCTCCACCACCAACTACTTTGTGGCTTCTTACCCTGATCAGAAGTCTGTGCTTGTTTCAGTCAAGGTTTGGGAGTCAGGAGAAGCTTATCTGCACCCTCCCCTTCCTGTCCCCCACCAACTGATGATATGGCAGGAAGGGAAAGGTCCGGCAGCCTGACCCCAGCAGAACCATAGAGAAGGAAGGGACGGGGCTTCTCTTTATAAGCAGGAATGGGATATTTCTGCCCCCTTTCAGATTGTTGTTGGATTACCGTTTCTATTGTCCCTGTCCATTGGCCTGGCTGCCTGCGACTGGTGGGAGATGGACTCTAACAACATCTGGAGAGCCACAGGTTCCCCATCTGTGCTTGAAGGAGTTAGTGCCAAGGAAGGACAGCAGGGAAGTTCTATCTTAGCATAAATTGGCCAGTTTTAGAATCATAGTATTGTAGAGTTGGAAGGGACTCTGAGGATCAGAGCCTGGAATGAAGAGCAGCTGTCTCATACAGGGATCGAACCTGCAACCTTGGCGTTATCAGCACCACACTCTAACCAACTGAGCTATCTTGCCAAGGAATATCGTTTATGAACTTCATATTAGGGAGAAAGTGTACCATCTTTCTGTCAAAAATTCTACTCATATTGATCCAGAGCAGATTCCAACGTATAGTTAGCAGAGTAAAAACTTAAAACATGTTGCAGGATTCCCCCCAAAATAGACCAGAAGCAATTACTGTATTTTTTGCTCTATAAGACACACTTTTCCCCTCCTAAAAAGTAAGGGGAAATGTGTGTGCGTCTTATGGAGTGAATGCAGGCTGCGCAGATATCCCAGAAGCCAGAACAGAAAGAGGGATTGGTGCCCACCAATCCCTCTTGCTCTCCTCACTTCTCTGGAGAGGTGCTGCGCAGCTTTCCCTCTGTGCGCAGCGCCCCTTCAGTGAAGCGGGAGGAGAAACGGAGCCCCTTCCGTTTCTCCTCCTGCTTTGCTGGAGAGGCGCTGAGCAGAGAGCGAGATAATATATTTTTTCTTGTTCTCCTCTAAAACTAGGTGCGTCTTATGGAGCGAAAAATACGGTAATATTTCATCCAGCAGAGCTTTACTGCTACTGAAGGCAAATGAGCATAATGGTCAAAAATCCAATACATTCAGGATTGGCACCGTCCATAAGAAATTGAGTTGCAACAGACTTAACTTAAACTTACAAAACATAATAAGACAAAAACCTTAACACTAAGCATGCTATATACAGAACACCACACCAGAAGGAGAGATAGAAAGTGAAGCCCAGGTGCCTTTTGGCCTTATTATTATAGTCGGCATGACCTTTACATAAAGATATAACAGAACCAGTTTAAGCCAGCTTCTCAGCTCTGAAGGAATAATCCAAATATTATGAACCTTCTGCTTGTTTCTAGGCAGAATAGAATTTTTTTTGCCAGCTAGAACTTCTAGCTTGCACCAGTTTGTATCACACAGAGAAGCTTCCAGACCCCTCTTGAATTAATTAGAATAGGAAAGATCTCTACACGTCAGATCAATACTTTCTGTACCAAGAAATGCAAACTGACACTTTCTTTACTACAGCACTGTCTCCGGGAAACATAGCACTAGTGGGACATTTCTCTCGATGCACCCTGACAAACCCGAACCCAGCTAAGTGTTTATAGGGCAACCAGGCTAAGAAACTGAGGGGCATACTATAGAATACATGATTTGCATGCAGGTTGTCTCTGGTTCAATCCCTGGCATCACCAGGTAGTGCTGAAAAAAAGTCCCCTGCCTGAAACCTTAGAGAACTGCTCCCAGTCAAAGTAGACAATACTGTACTGAATTAGATGGACTAATGGGATGAACTCTGTATCATGCAGCTTCCCATACTGTTTGGGGAACTCCTTCTGAAGGACCTTCTTTTTAGCCTCTTTTCATGGCTTGGCTTTTTACCTTTCGAAATGTACAATGCCTGCTGTCTTTCGTCTGCAGCAGCCGGATGCGTAGCGACGGGTTTGATGAAGAGACTCAGCAGGCCAATTGGAAGGCGAGGAACTTGGCTCCTGTGTCAGTAGAGATGGAAGACGACCTCCGGCATGCCCGCTACTGGAACAAGAAGCTCTACGAATGTGAAGCAAACATGCCAGACAGGTCTGAATGTTTACCGATGTCGTTGATAAGAAGTCCATTCGTGCATGTGGTGCTTTCCCAGGAAAAAATGAGTTCAGGTGACAGGCCTCTGCCCCCAAGGTATTTTGCTTTCTAGATTTTGTTTGGCAGGGGTGAGGCAAGGTTATGAGAGAGGACATATTTTAGGCCTTCCGCCAATTGGGGGAATCCTAAAGTTGGAGGAATATCTTACAGTGACAATTTCTCTTCTCTTTTGAATCTGCAAAGCACATTGTAGATTGAGGTACTGCAGCACTAAAGGGTAAAGTTCCCTCCATCCCATGGCCTGCAGCCAGAAGTGGTGCAGTCCAACAAAGGTTGCATCATGCGATTTTTGCTGCCTGTGTCGCTTTGCTCTGTGGTTGCATAGCTTGTATGTTTGTGAACCTCTTAAGACAGCATGGTGTTCTCTTGCAGGTGGGGCCACAGTGGCTACAAAGAGCTGTATCCAGAAGAATTCGATACAGACAGGTAAAGCCAATAAGGTTGCTTGCAAAAAGGGTAGGGGTGGGAAAGTAGGTTTGACCTTTTTAGACCTTCACACTAATCTCTGGCTTAGTGTTGCCTGTACAAACCTCAAATGCACATGCTCCTTCCTTCCCTCTAGCACAGGAGTGAGGATTTCAGAAATCTCTGCTTCTAAGTTCGTGACCAGAATGTGGAGGAGTATCAGAAAGAATGGTTGAAATTTAATGACTATTTAGTTAAATACGTTATTAAATTAATTGGAAATAGCTTGCAAGTACTAGATCGGCCTAGGATTTTATATAATCCTAGTGATGAATTAATATGTTTAATTCTGAATAGAAAAAAATAGAATGATGTTAAATGATTAAGTTTATAAGAACTATGATTTGGAAAACCGTTAAATGGATATGCATTGAAACCCAACCAAGGGGAAGCGAGGAAATCACTTAACAATGTTAATAAGTGTAATCTTAATAAGGTTATGATTTTTGTTTGTTTGTTTGTTTGTTTGTTTGTTTATAATTTTGTGAAAATTAATTTAAAAAATTGAAGAAGAAATCTCTGCTTCTAAACTAAGCTGAACTCACATTACATCCAAACTTGAGAAAACTCTGGTTAAAGTCTGGTTTGTTCACGCAAGCCAGGATGAAACCGTAGTATGTGTTTGGAGCTTGTTCTCCCAAGTTTGGATATAACAAGGAACTCTGGTTAGTTTAAACCGGTGGTGGTGGAGAACCTGTGTTGTTTGACTCCAATTTCCATAATCCCTGACAAATCAGCTCTGCAGACTGGGGCTGATGGGAGCTGGAGTCTTCTTCCCACTTTAAAAGCAGATGCTGATTGACTTATGGCTGTTCTAGAGAAGGAGACATGGTGTGCGCATGAGCCTTGTGGACATGTTTTATTTTTTGTATAACTTTTCATTTTAAATAAAATGCAAAGCTAAACTGTGTCCAAACTGAGATGGTTCCTTATTTCCATTACAAAACAAGTAAGGTGTGTATTTTCAGTGTTATACCTCTTATTCCAGGTGAAATTTAGCTCCTGCAGAAATCTGTCTTAAACGCATGGACTTCTGTATCCCAGACTGTGTTCTATGCATGGGTAACCATACCCCACAGCACACAGCCCTTGTGGAAGGTTGACCAAGGATGAAAACACATCCTTAGAGCGAAAAAGATTAAGCCACCTCCACTTTAGAACATTGTTGATTATTCTTCAATATTATGCCTTAAACGTTTGTCCTCTTGGCTGTGTTGCAGTGACCGAGAGCAAGATGAACAAAACTCTGTGAACGGAAAACGGAAGTCTCAGCCCAGCACGCAGTCTTCCCTCGAGTTGCCCAAAAGGAAAAAAGCCAAAAAGTCGCACAAGAAGAAGCGGAAAAAGAAATCTCATAAGAAGCGGAAGAAGAAGAAACAGGAGCAGCCAAGTGCCGCGGCAGATTCTTCCCAGGAGTCTGACTCGTTGGAGAGAGGCGCCAGCAAGCGAAAGCGGAAGCGTCACAAAAAGGCCAAGAAGAGCTCTGCAAAGGCAGCCCCCTCTTCTTCCTCAGGGGAAGACAGTGACTCCAGCAAGGCCAGCAGCTGCCCCTCCAGCAGTTCTGAGGACAGTGAGCCAGATAAAAAGCAGGAGAAGCAGCCAAAGAAAAAGAGACGGAAACGCCACGTGTCTCTCTCAGAACGGTGTGCTGAAAGGGTGCAGGAGAAGCGCAGTAAGAGGAAGAACTGGAAAGTGGCTGCTGATGAGAATTCAGAGGACAGTTCTGATGAGGACTAGGGGAAAGGGACCAACACAGTCGGTGCTTTTCGTGGGGCGGGGCAGGGGCACTGACGTTCTGGGAGATTGGTCTCCAGGTGCTGCCCCCTTGGAACAAAAGTAGTCTGGGCAACAGCTCTATGATCCAGATGCTGCAAACCTCAGTTACTTGCAGGGGGCTTTCAGTCCCAGCCCAAGGCTCGTTTGTCCAGCCCAGGTTCAAACTTGAGTTTGTGACAATACGGAACCTTAACTCACAAAAGAGCTACTATTGGAGTCTGCATTGAACGGAACTGACCTTGGGTCCCCTTTGCCTTTTTTGAAAAACTAAAATCTATTTTTGATGGCCAATACCTAACATTTAATTGCAATAAACAATGAAGGAGATCAGACGCTCCTCAGGTTGCCAGCCTGTGTTTCGCATGTACCCATCTTATTTGCAAGGTTGATCAGATGGTGGCATACAAGATGTGTCATCAGGTCCAAAGGGCCAAGTGGAGAACAGCACAGGGCATGTGGCCACCCTAGGTTCAAATAGGATCTACTGGGGTTCAGAGACAACTATCCAAACACAAGCCACGGTGAGATTTAAAGTAAGCCGCCTCTGCTAGCTGTTTTTTGGTCAAATGGAGGTTATAAGCATCCCACCCCCTGCAAGCGTATACTTAATGCCATATCCTATTCCTTCTGGTAAGCTGGTTGTCAGCTTTGCTGGTGTATGTCCTAGCTGACGGCCCTTTGGTTTTGCCAGCTCTTGCTGGAAAAAAATGTATCTCGCTACCAGTCAGGGAATGAGAGAGCAGATGGAGAGTTCCTGTTCTTACTTAACAAGGGAAGTGGTTTCTCAGCATGATGGAGAGGCTGCTGGGATCTTTGTTCACCCAGCTTCTTCCCTCCTGGTGTTATTGCTAGAGCACTTTAAGTTGCAGCTCCAAAAGGAACTGTTGTGCAACTTGGGGGGGGGGGGAGCATGCCCCACCCCCATATGTTTTAACTCACAGTAACTGCTGGCTGGGGTTGATGGGAGACCAGCGGCATCTGAAGGGTCAGAGATGTCCCATCCATGGTGTAACTAGTCAGATGTGGCTTGACTTTCATGTAATTCCCTCCTCCAGATCCACATGCCTTCTATGATTGATAGGAGGCAGCAGAAAGGGTTTCAGTAGTTTGCTGGAAGGCTGGCTTAGCTCATTCTACAGCTTGGGGGCTGCAAAGATGCACACTGAAGAAAGAACTTGGTAGTAATAATAATAATAATAATAATAATTTTTATTTATACCCCGCCCTCCCCAGCCAAGGCCGGGCTTAGAGCAGCTTACAAGCAATAATAAAAACAAGTTGAAATAGTAGTTACCTCTGCCCTGCATCTTATGCTGTCAAGAGGTAGAGTCTACACCATAAACCAAACATTGATTCCCTCTTACCCAGACCCTGTAAGGAGGACTGGGGCTATACATTAGTGGCTTCTTTGCATCCTTACCAATTTCCTACTGAAATTCCCACCATGCCTTTGGGGAAACCATGACTGTTAAAAGTACCTATAAAACTAAGTTTGTAGTGTAGATAATTCATCATTCCCTCCTTTTTCTTAAAGTGGGCCATTGTAAACTCAACGCACACAGGATTAACAGGCTGGTTAGAGTAAAGGGTTTTGGACCTTTCCCCTCTTTCCTTATCCTTAATGGTCACATCTTACCTTCTCACAGTAACATCCTGCTGGAGCTGTTTTATCAGCCTCCTGACCTTCTCCCCTCCGCTTGGCCTCCCTGCACAAATACAGTTGCCTGCCATCACCCCATATCTGGGGAATAGTGAACAGAATGCCACATGGTTCTGTCCTATGTTGTGGTACCAGTGCACAAAGCTTATTTTTTGAAAGTAGTTCTAATGTGTTGCTATAAAAAGCAAAGCAACTCAAATTATTTTGACAAAAACTATTTTTTAATATGTGCAAGGTATCAGCATGAATAAATTCAGAGGGTCTGCAATAACAATGTTGGTTTCACCCATCGGCGGTCAAAATGAAGAGTATAATAGCATTTAAGATTTTATACACCATTGTAAACATGCACTGATGATTTTGGAGGTGGGGGAGATGAGACACTCTTAGATCGGAAAGACACTGTGAAAGGCGTGTGCTTCAAAAATAAATCTGAAGAACAGCAACAGCACACTCACTATAAATGGAATTCCAACTTCTGGAGGGAGAATGGCAGAGTGAAGGATCTATACCTGTTACTGGCCTTTAAGTGCAAGCCAGGAAATCCTACATTACATTTGCAAAACTTGTAATCAGCACTCTGGCAAAGATCTAGAAAGCTCTGTTTGAAAGCAGCTCTTTCCTCAAATGGCAGAACATATGTTTTGCAGGGATAAAATATGCTGACCAGGTTCACAGGTGTTCATTAGAAGATAGTAATTCATTAAGAAATGTGCTTCAATTCCAATTTGCATGCTCGTAGAATGGAACTGAAGCAGTATAAACTCCAAAATAGAGAATGGGATGGCTGAATGGAATTTGACTGCAATCATTATCAGCAGCAGTAACTACCGTACAAATTAGTTTTGAGTTGTAAAGCAACTTTCTGTTCTCTTATCAAATGGAAAGAGTACACAAGAGAGCCTATGTGAGCTATAAGATCCCTCAAAGAGGCTAATAAATAGGGATAAAAAAGACAGCTCCTTTGGCAAAGAGTTTGCAAATGCTCTCTCCCCCCCCCCATTTCCCCCTAAGATTTCCTGAAAACACTTCTACCTTTGAGAGAGAATTTTAAGAGCATGCTATATAGTGTGAGGGTATATGTTATCCCTATTATCCTGCACTGAAGAAAGCAAAGCAGTTAGGTTTTTGCTGCAGAGTCAATTTGTTTAGACAAGTCTTGATTTATTAGCTTGAAAGGAGCAAAGATTTTGTTCTACACGACACAGTCATGTACAAATGGCTCTTCAAGCATTGCTGCACTGAGGTAGAACAACTGACAGAGTAGGGGCCAAGTGAAAGACCTGGCTCTTGTTAAGTCCGTTGACCAAAGGGGACCTTCTCCATGCGGCAGTCAATGGCCTCCTTTCTGTATTATCTGTGCAAAGCGATTGGTGATGGACAGTGTTGTGTCTATGAAGCGGTTAACGCAGTTGGCGAGGCAAGTTTCTGTTCTGGAGTCCAGCTTGGAACCTGGCTTGTCAACACATTTTTCCCAGCAGACCTCCATGAAGTTGTGAACCTGAAGTAGGGAGAGAGAGATGAGAACGGATACAAGTATTAACAGCACTCCCCATTAGGACCAGCCTCTTTCAATTCCACTCACAACCTTCAACATGGCAAGTTTCCATTGCCATGGGTAACACGAGGCCCCATTTCCCTCCCCAGCTTGGTGTACATGTAGCAGATATCCCTGCAGTCGTGTTGAGCTTTTGATGGCACAACATAGCTACAGGGGAGACTCACACCCTCAGAAAGTGAATCTGACCATTTGGGTGATGTGTGGCATAGGCCCTTGTCTTGACCATCTTAAAAACCCATCCCTCCAAAAGTATGGGTTTAGTGGGTAAAGTAAGTGAAGCTTTAACACATATTCAAAAAACCAGGACATCTGAAACACCCCCAAATTTGAGAAATACATTCCAGGGGGAGTGATCTGTGTATGAAAACCACATTTCTCACATAAGACATCCATACAGCATGTACACATGTAGCTAGTAACACTGAGGACGACACTCATACCTCAAAGTTACAGAAATCACAACAATCAAGGATCAATGAGTCCCATCCCCCCCCCAATAATAATTATAATAACACAGTGGTACCTTGGTACTTGAACGGCTTGGCTCCCAAACAAATCAGCTCCCAAACGCTGCAAACCCGGAAGTGAGTGTTCCGGTTTGGAAACATTTTTTGGAAGCTGAACATCTGAAGCAGCTTCCGCGGTTTCCGATTGAGTGCAGGAAGCTCCTGCAGCCAATCAGGAGCTGCACCTTGGTTTTCGAACCATTTCGGGAGTCTAATGGATTAAGTTTGAGAACCAAGGTACCACTGTAATAATAATGGAAGTGCATACTCTTCAAAGCTCTGTTTATTATTTCTAGAGGTACAGCTTATGTTCTATGGAAAATGTCCCATGTTCAATCCTTGGCTATTTTCCAGTGGAAAAGAAGAGGTAAGGCCCTGGGGAGCTGCTGCCAATCTGAGTGGACAGTACAGGGCTAGATAGACAAATGGTCTAACTTGGTATAATATAGCTTCCTACATTCTTGTGGGGAACTTTTGATGTGAGAAACAGATCTCTGGCGGAGAAGCCTGGAACTGGACATTTTAAAAAATCACTCCTCCATTTCTCACAGCAGAGCTGAAGTGAAGCTGTAGGAAATCACTCCCCCCCCCAACACATGTGGGAGGAATTGCTTTGACCTTGCCACAGCGGTGCAGCATGAGGCTGTGTGCCAACAGCCCAATCCTATGCCTATCTACTCAGAAGCTAATCCCAATGAATTTAATGATGCTTCCCAATCTCGCATGCCTCAAAAGTAGTATTTGTGAGAAGGGGCTGCAATTCTAGCAGACCCCCCCCCCATGAGAAAGCATCATGTCCAGCTTCTTGGGGTGACTGTCAGGACAGAATAGACAATCAAAGGTCTTAAATGAATTCTGGGGAGGAGGTTTAAGGTATAAGAAGAGGCAGAAGGTCTGGGTGGAGAAAGGGTATAAGGCAGTTGCAGCCATTTCAGAAAGCCCAGCCACCTGAAAAGCCTTCTAGGCAGAAAAATACTGTAAAGTAAACTATAGCTCAGGTTTCTTAACAGGAGGGTGGATCCAGTTTGGATTCTCTTAATGGAAGCAGGTATAGTAAATAAATGACGTTTGGAGAAGACTTATGTCTTTCACTTGCCTGGATAGAAAGGGGTGTGTGCAGAAACCTCTGGCTTTTGTACGGCTGCAAGGCAAATGTTACCGTGCAAAGTTATGAGTCACACCTATGGTGTCACACTGGCGTGAAGATCCCGGAAGCTTTCCCAGGGGGAACATGGCCCTGGGGCTCAGGAAGGTCCCTAGTCCCTGGTTTGCCCAAAAAAAGGAAGGGGAGAGGAACTCAGGAAGGGCCTTAAAAAGGAGCGGGGTGGGGTAAAGGGGCGTGCTATTAGGGATCTGTCAGACCCTAGTCTGAAAGAGAAGAGGGAATTACTATTAGGTCTGAGTCGTGGACACGCATGTGGGTTCAGACGAGACAAAAAAGTTCGTAATACGGTTGCTCTGGGCAGGGTGTTCCATGGAGAAGAGGCCAGGTTCAAGACCCCGCTCCACTCAGGCAGCCACTCCTCCTATTTCAACCTAGGCGATCTCGCACGGTTGTTGTACCTCCATGCACACACACACGTATCTCGCGGCATGTACCTGGGCGGCGAGGCGTGCGCGCTGCTCCTCGACGGCCACCAGGCGCTGCAGCTCCGACACGTCGGCCTCCCTCTCCGGGTCCTCCATGGCGGAGCCTCTGCCCCGCGGCCTCCCCGAACCGAGGTGCTACGAAAAGCCCCCCTCGTAACAAGGACGAAGGCAAAGGCGAGGGCCACTCTCCCCACACCCGCGCGCTCAAGGGTCGACCGGAAGCGGCGCCTCGTCGACCGGAAGCCCAACGTCTCGCTTCCGGTTCCGGGGCAGCGAGTGCCCTTGGGCCCTATCCCTCCCTCTCTCAGAGCGGGAGGGCACGAATAGGCAGAAGGGGGACGGCGAGCGGTGCAAGATGGCGGCGGGGCTGCTGCTGCTGCGGGCGGGGCTGGGCAGACCCCACTTCGGGGGAGTCGGTAAGTGAGCGGAGGGGAACGGGGGGGTGGGGCGGACCTGACTTGCCTTCTGCCTCGCAGGGACTCGCCCTTGTCTCTCCTCCCTGTCTAAACTGACATTTGAGAACGTAGGAAGCTGCCTTATACGGAATCCCGACCTTTGGTCGACGTAGCTCGGTACTGTCTGCACTGACTGGCAGCGGTGGCTTTCCAGGGTATCAGACCAGGGTATGATACGGCTTTCCAGGGTATCAGACCAGGGAGTCCTTTCCCTGCCTTGCCAGGGGGCGCTATGGAAGGGACCTTCTGCCGGCAAGGCGGGTGCTTTGCCCTTCCCCATAAGGCAGAGGGACATAGGATACTGCCTCGTCCTGAGTCAGACCTGTAGCCCAGCGCACTGTTGTCTGCACTGACTGGCAGCAAAGGCTCTCCAGGGTTTCAGGCAAAGGAGTCCTTTCTCAGTCCTGCTCCGATATGCTGTAGAGGATTTCACCTGGGAGCTCTTGCATTGGAGGGCACGAGTGGTTCTGCCACCGAGCACCCCATCCCCCTCCAGAAAGCCATTTTTGGGAACAAAATAATATATATTGGTACTGGTGGTTCCTTGCTTGTTTCTCCTCCACTGCTGTCCCAGCAGTATTTGGCCCTGTGGCCAGGAAGTTTTTCCTTTCAGGTCTTCTTTCCTGGCTGCAACTTTTATCCGCTTCTTGCTGTGCTGCATGGAGCTGTAGCGTTATCCTTTTGAAGGTGACTCTCTTTTGAAGCAAGAGGCAAGATTTGGGGCTCCCTAGATGAGATACCTGGTTTTCTTGCTCCCTTCTTAGGAAAGGCTTCTTTATCATTGTGGTCCTTAGGTATTTGCTAATGTCAAACTAATTTGCTTTGGTAGCTGCATTTTCCTTTGCTTTCGCTTCACTCTATACCTGCTAACCTTCCAGCTGTTGCTCACAAGCAACTTACTCTGCACACCTTTCTGCCTTAAGAATTTTGTTGGGGTGGTGAAAGGAGCATGTCTTAATAATTAGAATAGAGACTGAGATATTTCTCCTATGTTAGTAAAACCTGTTTTTACTAAAATGTGTTTTGTGTGAAAGACAGACACAATTTTGTGCAGATCAGAACAATGCAGCTTGTTCTTTCAGATGTGGAAGAGCAACATTTAATTACCAATTGTAAATCTACACACACACACACACACACACACACACAGTTCTAATAACACATGCAAGTCATCAACTTGCAATACATGAGTGCCCCGAGACATAGAAAATATTAACCAGGCTAGGTATCGCCGCTGCCATCTCAAACCCTTGGTCACATACACTTTGGGATGTTGTGCAGCAGCCTCTGAGATTATGCACTGCCCTGTAACATGTGACCTAAGAGCTAGCATGTGAGTGGAGAAGAGGGTAGTTTACCTTTCTTTGCAAAGAAATAAAAGCATTGAAAGGGGACATGCATTGACCTAACTGTTCTCTCTTTTGCTCACACTGCTACCTACCCATACCTCTTTGTTTGTGCAATATATGGAAATGTAGGTTTGCACAATATGATTTTGGAATGCATCCAAAATTCCAGTGAAGCATATCTGGAGGACATCTTGTCCATCTGTTATCCAGCATCCCATCTGTACTAACTTATGGGCTGCTTCACACATGCATGTTCATAACTTCAACCTGGGAGGCCTGGGACCCCCTTTTGTTGCCATGTGAGGCGGTATCTCTGGAGGATACTTATATATTGATACCACACTGACTTCTTGTATCACCTGTCTCTAGATTCTCATAGTGGATTTTCTTGTCATTCAGTGGCTGGAGAGCTGTATCTCTTTTCAGTTTCCTTTGTTCTTAAGAGCTTCCCTTCCAAAGTCTTTTTTTAAAAAAAATATTAGCACATCATTAGTACTTATTATTGCATGCATAAGCACTTTACTCAAGTCTGTGGATTAAAGTCCTCTTCCACCTTGGGTGAAATTTGCCTGTTCTACCCACAGTTCTCCTGAACAAGATTGTCTTCACCAGACCAGCTGTTTGTGTTGCAACTGACAAGCGCCATCCTCTGACATGTAAAATCCACACATCCCCCAGGAGTTTAGGTAGGTCTTTCTTGGATTCCTTTACCGTGCTTTTGTTTCATGTGGCCATGCAAAATAGTTCGTGTGTTTTCTCTCTCTGAAGTTATGACAGTCATCCTCAACTTGGCAAGCTAAAGCTGGAGACATGTTAGGAAGAATTTGCTTTCTGTAGTTCAGCAAGTGGTAAATGAAATCATTTTAATGACAAATTATCGTCATTGACAGTGCTTTCAGTAACAAATTACTGTTTTTGAATTTATTTCACTCTTCCCGGAAGGCTTGGGGAAGATCCTAGGATTATAAAAATAAGTTTTAGATTAATAATTATGAAAAACCCCATTCCTTTAAGTTACGGAGCTAAAACTTCTAGACTTGATGGTTGCAGAGGAGTACCTGGGAGTGTGCTGGGAGTGTCTGAAAAGCCAGAAAGTTGGGAAGAGAGGTCAGCTTGGTGGAATTTCAGTTCTCAGCATTCCTTTGTCTCCTGCCTGAACCATGCTGGTTCCATCCTACACACTTCAAGCATGCACCCAAACAATGCCTCTTGTTTTTCTGTCTCCTACTTTCCCAATTTATTTATTTTTTCACAAATGTATATGTTGCAAAGCTATGTGTTTACATCCCGGTACAGAAGATGTGCACTCATTTTATGCAGTTTGCTTTATTTGCATCCTTTTATTCTGAACTTGAATGATGTGGTGAACAATCTTGGGACATTGAATTGCATCCTTGAATGTAGTGGAGTCTCAGGCTGCTCATATAATGGACAGTCGTGATCATCAGCAAAACAGGAATCTGTACTCTTGGGTTGAGAAAGAAACACTATTTTGCTCTCCTGCTTGCCATGCAACCTCCTTCTGTTCCATAACGGTCCATAGACAATTATGTACTTTGTTGCCTCTGGCCTGTTTTAAATAGGACAACTAATTGGATGTTTGGTTTCCTAGTTCATGGGAACTACACAACAGCCTTGCAGTAGATGAGCCTACAATTAAGAATGCATTTGGGTGCAGTTTTTTTAGAGGCTGGCTGAGGCCCCATGTGGTGTAGAGCGCGTGGTAACTAGACCTAAGCTGTTTCACTCAAAGGTGTTCTCTTCTAGAGGTTTTTTAGCACTGACTAGTGCTCCTGTCCCAAATGCACTGCATAAAAGTAAGCCATTTCAGAGTCTGTGTTGTTTTGTAACTACTTTCATGTAATATATCTTGAAATAGGTGCCTTAAAAGTAATCCAGCAAGGATGGATGAAAGCAGAACAGTTGTCCACTTACAGCTCTCCTTGCAAACTTAGCACCTTAGTGCAACCTGCAGGTGTTTGTTAATACTCTCAAAGTCAAAGCTTGTACTTTAAAGATGTAGGTGGTGATGGAAAAATACACTTGTGCCGTATCTTCGACCATCTGCCTTTGTAATTAAACACTCTTGCTTTTGACATGTGCCAATTCAACTTTTCACAGTGGGTGATCCTCTCCACAGTTAGTCTTGAATGAAGCTGGTGTTTTCCCTGGTGTGTAATAGTTCTTTTCTAGTCCATATATACTAGTTGTGGCACTAGTTGTGTTGTCTGTTGCATCTGCTAAGTTCCTGCAGTTTGTATGCAGAATTTTAAATAGAATCTGGTGTTCTTGCTCACAACTTGGATTTTTGGAAATTTCGTCTCTTACCGTACCAGGTTTTTTAAAAGCAAGTTTCTAGTCCTCATGGCTGTGGAGATATGCTTGGGTGCACCCAGGTTGTATGTGCAAAAGCTTCAATATTCAGGGGGTCAGGCTTATGTACTCCCCTCTCCCAAGGCTACCTGCCCCTCCTTTCTCAGCTCCAGTCATATTCTTCTTCCAAGACACACTCAACTATCCCTCTGTCACCTGTAGATTTACTTCTGCCACCAACATGCTACATCTCCACACAAAAGAAGGTATGCAAATATCCACTGTTCAGTTCAGAATAATGCATGCAAATGATTGATAAGCAAATCTGCATAAATGATGTTTGGGCTCCTGATTTGGTTGTGGGAGGCTGGGAGAAGGGTTTTTTTTGTGCCATCAAATTGTTGTTTATATTCTTCTTCTACCTTGTGAGCCACTTTGGGCACAATTGTGTGTAAAAGTGGCATACAAATAATCGGATGAATATATTTAAATATACTATTTCTACACATCTTGAAGGGCCAGAAGAGAAGACAAAAAAGTCTTTACCCTTCCACCCAAATCAGTGTAACATTGGTAGCAAACAGCCTCCATGTGTGATTGATGCTGGGAATCAATGAAAAAAATCCATATTTTTTGTAAGAGTCCTGTTGGAGGCAAGGTTATTTGTGCTTTTTTCTGGGGTTATGTGGCCTGGTTGCCTCCTTTTCCTTGCCACCTGTTTGACCTCAGATCTGGGACAACAGTTCTGCCAACATTAATCAGTTACCATTTCCTCTTTGGAGGCTCAACCGATATCATCGTTGGCATGAAGAAGTCAACTGTTGTCAAATTTCAGGGGGAGACCTATAAACCCAACTAGTTTGCATTGATTTGTTGACAAATGCTGAATCATTAAAGGTACCCTTTATTCATTCCCAGCTCTCGAGCAGCCGTTCCTGGAGATTATTAACAGTGCTTCTTTTCTCCCTGTAGCTGGTTCCAAGGCTGCCTCTCTGCACTGGACAGGTGAGCGAGCAGTCAGTGTCCTCCTGCTTGGGCTCCTGCCTGCAGCTTACCTGTATCCTGGACCAGCCATGGACTACTCGCTGGCAGCCACTCTCACACTCCACGGTCACTGGTGAGTAAGGAGGGAAGCAACCCAACCGGGATTAATTCCTGCTGCCTCTCCTGCTCAGTTCAGAACCCTGGATTGCAGTGGGGTCCAGAGGCTGGTTTCTCTGTGCTGTTTTGACTCGGTAGCCCTGGAACTTGCTTCATCCCATCATTCCTTCTGAGATCTGGATTTCTTTCAAGCATGGTAGCAAGTTCATGAGAGGCTCAGGTGGCCTCATTGGCATGGAGTGCCACCTTCAACCAGCTTCAGCTGGTGGCCCAGTCGCACCCCTATCGGGTCAGGGATAACCTAACTTCTGTTGATTATGTTCTAGGTTACCTCTAGGTTAGATTACTGCAAGACGTTCTACACAGGGCTGCCTCTGAAGGCACTTCAGAAACTCTGCTGGTGCAGAATTCAGCAACCAGGCAGCTCACTGGGCAAGATGGCTGGAGCGTATAACACCAAACCTGGCCTGACTGCACTGGCTGCCAGTTAGTTTCCTAGCCCAATTCACAGTTCTGGTTTTGACCTATAAAGCCTTAAACAGCTCAGGACTGCAATACCTCAAGGACTGCCTCTCCTCATATGAACTGATCAGGACTCTGAGATTATCCTCTGAAGCCCTTCTTCATGTGCCTCCTTCATGAGAGGTTCTGAGGATGGCAACATGAAAATGGGCCTTTTCTGTAGTGGCTCCTTCGTCCCATCTCTTTTGACTCCAGGCAAAAAGTTTCTTGATAGGCCTTTGGCTGATAATATTCTATGGCCCTTTTAAATAGGTTTGTAGGAGAGGGATTACAATATTGCTTTGTTGTGTATTTTGCACCCTCTTTTTGTATTATCTTGCGAACCGCCCTGTGATCTTGAGATGAAGGGTGGTATACAAATTTAATAAATAAATAGAGTGTGAAAGGGTTGGGGGAGATTCTTGGCTTGCCACATTGCTCAACTAAAGATGAGTCTGTAAACAACAGCAGGGGTTGCTGTAACCGAGGGAGCTGCCACTTCCCTAGAGATGCGCAGGCACCTCTGTACTTTATTTCTGGCGTGGAGAGTCTGCTGCTCTGCAGATCTTGTTGGGCTCCCATCAGTCCCAGTAAGCAAGGCCATTGGTCAGGGATAATGGGAGTTGTAGTCCCAAGAGCATCCGGAGGGCACCAGGTCCCCAAGCCTTGCAATGTTTGAACCTACTTTTCAGTAAAATTGTTACAAATTTGTTGCATTGGGATTGGTCCGGCCTCTGAATGCCAGATGCTGGACAAGCAAGCAAGAAGTGTTCAAGCCCCACGTTGGACGAAGGATTCCTGCATTTTCAGGGGGTTGGACTAGATGACCCTCATGGCCCCTTCCACTTCTATGATCTTTCCCCATGCTCTGCTTGTAGGCTTCCCAGGAGCACCTGGCTGACCACCGCTGGAGGCAGAAGCTTTTAGTCAATTCTTACGGCTTCTTGCTTTTGCTCTCTGCCTTTTCCAAATGCTGTCCTAGAAATTTACTCTCCCTTCCTGGGTTTTTACAAGCCTTTAGAAGCATTTTACAATTACAGTTTATAAGCATTCCCAGGACTATGCCATATAGAGGTTTATCCATGTCTGTTGTTTGACTTAACGCTAGAGGGCAGTGTGGAGCTTCAGAGATCCAGTTTGGTCCTGAAAATATGTAACTTGCCAGTGAAACAATGTAAGAATAACAGTTCGTAGAAATGGCCATCCCCAGCCAGCAGTACAGCAGAAGCAGCTATTCTCTCCCAAAGGTCCCCCCGCCCACAACCCATAAAATTATTTGCCATCAGAGGGAGAGAAGAGCAGAGACTACACACACTTTCCTGGGGAGGGCATTTCACAGGTGGGGAGCCAGCAGTGGAAAAGCCTTGCTTTAGTAGTAAACCACCTTAATTTCAGAAGGCCAAAGAACCTGGAAGTGGTCCTTTGATTTCTGCATCCAGGCAGATTCCTATTGAGACAGAAGGTCCTTCAGGTACCATATTATGTCTTTGTAGGTCAATACTGCACCCAGAATCCAACTAGTTAATCGGCAAACTGACTGTGGTTTTTTTTTTTAATGTTTATTAGAAATTTGCAACAACAAAAACAGCTCTTCAGAGTTTACAAGATTATAAACCCTATAAATTGATTAAATTGATTATAAAACATTTATGCAATATAAAGAGGAGAAACAGGAAAGGGAGGGACCCATAAAAGACTAAACCAAAGCCATTCATACAGTAGCTCAGCAAATTTAAGGAATGTTCATTACAGAGCAAAAATTTTACTCAGAGAAGAAAACATACCATAGACACTTGTTTTGGAAGTAGGATACATCAGAGGAAGACCTTGAGAGTGAGGGTAGCTGTTCCTCTCCTGGAAGATAAGGCACCTGAATTCTGGAACGGGTTGCTGTTAATGGAACCTGTTACTGTGGAGGAGGAGCTTTTTTTGTTTTCTTGTTAAAAAGTCTGTTGGTGTTTTTCTCAAGCTCAGCACTCTCTGCACTTTGACTGCGCTCCCCTTTGTTTTCAGATTGTACATGCGTAGATGAGTCGAAAAAGCCCGGTACACAGTTTTTCATGGCTCTCTAGTGGCTGTGGTGTCTCATTTACCAGAAGTAATGTACAGTGGTACCTCGGGTTAAGTACTTAATTCGTTCTGGAGGTCCGTTCTTAACCTGAAACTGTTCTCAACCTGAAGCACCACTTTAGCTAATGGGGCCTCCGGCTGCCGCCGGAGCACGATTTCTGTTCTCATCCTGAAGCAAAGTTCTTAACCCGAGGTACTATTTCTGGGTTAGCAGAGTCTGTAACCTGAAGCGTATGTAACCCGAGGTACCACTGTATTTAGCATTAACTCTGGAAGTGTAAACTCGATTTTGACCAAACTAAGCCTCCCAGAGCAAAATATACATTAGGAGGCTTTCTATTGTGTCCTAGGCATCTTATTTTTTTAAAACTCGTCTGCGCATGTAGTATCTGAAAACAAAGGGATGTGTTGGTTGCCAGATGTGAAATATATTGGCATTATTTTCAGCTCTTCTACTCCACTACCTAGTCCAGCATTCTGTTTCCATAGCGGTTAACAAGATGCCGCTGAAAAGCCTATAAGCGCAACAGCACACAGCTGGCATTCATAGACATATTTATTATACCGGAGGCTGTATTCTGCGTGGGTTTGTCTAATCCCCTTCTAAAGGCATCCAAGATCAGTGATACCAACCTTAACCTTCTGTTGAATTGGTAATTCCTGAAATAATAGTGCAGTCTTGGAATGCCTGGCTTATGAATTCTTGGCAGCTGATTAAAGGTGCCAGGGCTGTGTTCTGCTGTGCTTTTCGCTGACAGTGCTGTTTGTTGTGCCCATAGGCAACATGTCTGCAAGAGCTGCTGTAATACTCCTTGGCACTCCTCCATAGGCTTGTTGCGTAGTGGTTGGTTTAATGCGAAGTTCATAAAATACCTTTCTGCTTCAGTAATACAATCAGTCATTCAGCACAACCTATGCTCCTTCTGACTTGCTTAATGCTATCTGGATAATTCGTGAAAGCAGTTGTGGTCCTCAGTTCCATCAAGGTTAAATTTTGAGCTTTTCTCTTTCCCACTGATACATCTCACACCTGATCTCAGCAATGATAGCTGTCCAATTAAGACGGCAAATAATTTTTTTTTTTTTTGCGGAAATGGAAAGGAGTTGATCTTTGATGAAGGCAGCCAGCACCCTTCTAAGGGGTGTGTCAAGTGACCAAAAGGGATGTTGGGGATCAGCCAATTCCTATGGAAAACATTTTCCTAGAAAACATTTGAAACTATGTTGGGTTGAATCGTCTTCATTTTTAGCTTTTTCTTCTTCTTCCTTGTAGGGGCCTTGGGCAAATAGTAACTGACTACGTCCATGGAGAGACATCTATTAAACTGGCCAACACTGGCCTCTACATGCTCTCAGCGCTCACCTTTGCTGGCCTCTGCTACTTCAATTACCACGATGTGGGCATCTGCAGGGCCGTGGCCATGCTGTGGAGCCTCTGAGGCACGATACGTCACCTACCGGCAACATTCAATGATTGTTCACCGCTGCCTCTGCTTCATTGTATTATTGGCGAGTCATTGAATGAGGGAGAAATAGTGACAGGGGGTCCCACGCTGCATATAGCAGAATGACTTGGGGAAGGAGGCATTCAGATAGCCATTCATCAAATTGTGGGGCTCTCTCGCTGAGAAAAGAGCTAGGCTTGAGACAGGCTAGAGAGCTCACAAAGTTTTGGTGTTAATGTAAAGGGCAAACTAGTAGTGATTGTAGTGGCAGCCTTTTTTTTGTATGGCTGTCCCCTTCCCCTGTCAAATGGCAGCTTGGCTTCAACAGGTGCAGCAGAACTGGTCTTGAATTCCAGTCACTTGGGGTTTTTTGGTCCTGATATTTTTGGTCCTGATATTGCAATTAGTGGATTGTGTACACGGCATCTTGCATGGTGCTCAGGCTGGGCCCTAAGCAGTTGCTGTGCAAAAGGGAATTTTTCTTTTTTCTTTTTCGTTTAATTGATGTACAATAAAGAATTTACAGAACCCTCAACTGTTTGATTCTGAAGTCTTTCTTTGAAAATCCTTTCAGTTGTCTATAATGTTGCTTTTTTAAAAAAAAAACCACAATCCCTTTAAAGTTAACAGCACACTGTGTCCTCTCCTACTACTACCAAGGCAGTTAACACTTTAAATAAAACAGTTAAAATTTTATTTGGAAGATAAATCAATGAATGCTTTAGTTGATTGATTGGGGTTGCGTGCTAAGAAAGCCTTTTGTTTTTTTTGTTCTTCTGAGTTGATAGAATGAGAATTTTAAAAGAAGATACCAAAGGTGGTAGCTTATGTTGTAAATTGCCTCTCACTCCCTTTTATCCCCAAAATCCACCTATATTGAGGTTTGGAATTGGGCATTCATTGCAATCAACAGTTAAGATTAAAACAATAATAAAAATATAGTAGAATTTTAGATAACTTGTTCTCAAACTGTTAATGTCAAAAGCAACACTTTTTATTGAGCCCAACAATGAATAGGAATCCAGTCCAATGGGCACAGTGCTGTTTGCAGTGATATATTAAGAAGCACGTTTTAAACTGTCATATACAATTGCGCCACTAAGCACAGTATTGGCTGCTTTTGACCGGCTGCGACTTCTGCAGCTCTGAAGCAGAGAGGGATGTCTTCCTGCCCCTTATTGCCCAAGAAATGCTAAGGAGATAACCCTGTAACTTTTGCTGAACGTGTGCTGCAGATCTGAGCTATGGCCTCTCACTTGGGAAAATTGCCCAAATAAAGGTAAAGGACCCCTGGACAGTTAAGTCCAGTCAAAGGTGATGGGTTGTGGCACTCATCTCACTTTCAGGCCGAGGGAGCCTGCTTTTGTCCACAGGCAGCTTTCCAGGTCATGGCCAGCATGACTAAACCGCTTCTGATGCAACGGGACACTTTGACAAGTGCCAGAGCGCACAGAAACGCCGCCGCAGCGGTACCTATTTATCTACTTGCGCTGGTGTGCATTCAAACTGCTAGGTTGGCAGGAGCTGGGACAGAGCAACGGGAGCTCACTCTGTTGCAGGGATTCGAACTGCCAACCTTTTGATCGGCAAGCCCAAGAGCAGGCATATGCAAACTCTGCCCTCCAGATGTTTTGGGACTACAACTCCCACCATCCCTAGCTAACAGGACCAGTGATCAGGGATGATGGGAGTTGTAGTCCCAAAACATCTGGAGGGCTGAGTTTGCCTACGCCTGCCCAAGAGGCTTAGTGGTTTTGACCACAGCGCCACTCACATCCCTAATTGCCCAAATATTCCTTAATTAGCTGACTAATCTCTTCTTTAGCAACATTTGAAGTATATGGAAAACAAGACCTTGGCTCAAGTTCTCTGCTTGCTTCATGTTTCCAGACACCTTCAAATGTTACAGAAAAAGCACTGTCAACACTGGAGACTGGGAGATGAGATCCCATCATTTGCTGCGTCACTTGTTGCAGTCTTTAGTTTAAACCTAATTATTCAGTTCTTGGAGAAGCATGGCGTTTTTGTCTCAAGACCAATGACGAGTGCAAAAGGCCTTGGTGGGAGGACAACTCACAGAACTGCCTCCCGTCAATGATTCACTTGAGTCCAAAGGCTCTGATTCTCATAGCTGAGGGCTGTCTGAAGCAGGGATTTTCCCAGAACAGTGAATGACCTTAAACTCCCATGTTTGAACCAAGGAGTTTGAGACTGAGGTTCCTGCTTGTTCCTGCCTTCCCCGTTTCCGCCCCCACAATTCATTTCCATGGTCACAAGGTCTAGAAACTTGCTTTAAAAACAAACCTCAGATTTACAGGTGTCTGTACCAGAAAACACGACAAAACTGCAGAAGCCAACAGCTCTATCTATTTGCATTTCTTTTGACTTCATTGCTTTTGCTTAATTGATTTCCTCACTGGCAGTGGTTGGACTTAACTCTTGGTTTGTAGCTGAAATAGCCTTATTCCTCATTGCAAATCTCTCTTTTGTGTTAGGGCTTGTCGAAGTTGGCTGTATTGTTTAATGCCCTTCCACTTTGATTTAAATGGGCTTTATGGCAGAATTTCAGTGTCCATGTGGGTCTGAGGAGATGGAAATTCTCTTTCACATATTTTTTCGTGCAAATTCCACAGTGACTTACGTGAAGCACTTATTTGTCCATTGCTTATATTAATTTTCTATTGTTGTTTTTGTTCACCTGCTCTTCACTCTAAGGTCCTGGGGGGTTACAACATTAAAACACAATACAGTGGTACCTCTGGTTATGAACGTAATTCGTTCTGGAGGTCCGTTCTTAACCTGAAACTGTTCTTAACCTGAGGTACCACTTTAGCTAATGGGGCCTCCCGCTACCGCCACGCGATTTCTGTTCTCGTCCTGAAGCAAAGTTCTTAACCCAGGTACTATTCTGGGTTAGTGGAGTCTGTAACATGAAGTATATGTGACCCGAGGTACCACTGTATAAAAAACCATTTAAAACAACCTACAATCACAGAACTATTAGCAGATACTACACCTTTTGTGACAGAGAAGGCAGCTGAATATTTTGCTACCACTCTTAAAGCGTATAACAAACTGAGAGCAAGTTATCTGCATGTCACTTAAATTGTTACAATACTTAACTTTGTAGTCTTCATGCAAATTGTCTGTGCAAACACACACACTAAAAGTGAAATGGTTTCATAATAAGTTCCTGTATTTTCTAGCCTCTTCATTTGGTGCATTAAATGGAATTTTTAGAGCTGCCTTCATCAAGCTGGTGGTTATGCTCCAGATGTTTTGGACTACAACACCCATCAGCCACAACCAGCTGTTGTAGTCAAAACATCTGGAGGGCACCAGTTTGTAAAGGCTGCTTTGGAATCTTTGGAGTACTTCCTTTGTGTGGTGCGGACTTGAAGATGTGCAGGAGTTTGAATGAGTTTTTAAATGTTGTGTTGATTTATAAAAGCAGGTTAGAAAAACACACTTTAAAAATCATAATAAACTAGCTATAAGTAAACAAGGTGACATTCAAACAGAAACTGGTTTAAATCAAATTGCTGTGTTTTTAATAGGGTAACATCTAAATTGATCCATGTTTATCACAGCATGTGTTGATTTGCAGCTGCAAGAGATTTCCCCAGTCTGTCACCTTCACACAGTCAATTTTTCTCAGGAAGAAAATCTATTGTTCATAGTTGCTTTTGCTTAAGTGGTAGATTTTGTTGCATAAATATATTTCTTTGCTGACAAATGTTGAAACTTGTAGCAGGGAGGTCAACCTGCTGTTTTTAAACTGATAGGAATGGTTCTTAATAATAAGTTGGACTCTTTTAAAAATGGGATACATTTTGTTACAGAGCTGTTTTAATTACTTGTCTCTGTGAAAATGTGACTAGACGCTTACTCACATTTTTCAAGGATAAGGCGACAGAGATGGTCATAAATGAGTCATTGTGCATGTATCTGATGATACAATGAAGAAGCACTTTCTTGCACATAAACTTTTTTGTGTGAATGACATAATTATTTCAGCATCTGTAGAGCACACTGAGGAAGTTCTGGGGTCAGTCTCCAGTAAAAGGATTTTAGGTTCCTTGCTGGCAAAGGCCCATATTTGATACCTCAGCTGGTTCTGGACTAGGTGAATCTCATCTGCTAAAAGATGGCTTATTGTACATCTATATTGGTTAATCATGGGCAGGAACACAAATGCATGAGAAAAAGGCAAGACTCAAAATGGTATGAAGATGCAGGAAACTTTACTAAGAGTTATAAAATGCCCAATGTATTTTATTACGCAACTTTCTCAGGAGCACTGAATAGTAGGCCTTAGTCCAAAATACTCTGTACAAAAATATTCATCAACTCAAATTGCATATAGCATTCACAGTCATGAAACAGCCACTTAGAAAAGTGACACAGAGAGCTTTATAACAAAATATTTCTTTATACTGCAAATCCCGCGATCCTATAAACCTTGTGTGTTTTTCCTTCGGGGCTCTGCAGTGTGTTATATAGATATTCCAAGATTTATTTATTAGGGATGTGATGTTTTTCATTACAGTACTGGTATTCTATATTATTTGTTTTACTTGTTTGTATTGTTTGTTTGTATTCCATTTCTAGTATTTTTTTTGCTTATGTTTTTCTTGTGATGGTTATATTTTTCTTCTGGGAAGTGGGGAAGTATGTAGCTTTATAGACTCGTCTATTCCATCTATTCTCTTTATCACCAGTTGTGTGACTCTGTTCCTCTCATTTCTCTCAAAGGCAAGGAAGTAGCCTTGCTCCAGTGAGGACTCAAATCTGTAGAATTGTCTGTCAGCTTTGGAAAATGGGGTTTTGAAGAATAGCATATCACTTTTTTCTCCTGGAATGAATTCTGGGACGTCTCTTGGCTGCAAAGAAGAAAGATTAGAAATGTATTATCTTAAAGAAAGTTCAGAATCTTGCAAATAGTGTCTGAAGCAAGGCCTTGATCAAACCACCAAACACAGAGGCAAAAGAAGCCCAGAGAGATCCCATGCTAAACAGCCAGTTTAGGAAGGCTTCTCAGTGTTTGAATTAAATATGCCTCTCTGTAATTTAAGACCCTTGTTGGAGAGTAGACTCAAGCAATAGGATCCCGTCACTGCAAGTAGTTCTGGGAACTGGTTAATACTTTGATATGTAACTCACATGGAAAATGCAACACTGTAGATGCTCATCAGACAGTTTCACATGACCATGACTTGGCCCTGGTCGCTCCATGCTTTAGCCGTGATTGTGTACAGTGAGATGTAATGCAACAAACCATGGTTTGTTGTGATATCTGAATTTGTGCTATCACACAAACCATGGTTTGTGAATGTCCATGAAACCAGGATCTGAAACATGGATTGACAAGTTGGTATGCATATGACTGTTGGGAAAAACTGGTTTGGTGTTACATGTGAACCTGCTTTTTCTGTGTTACTTGAGCATATGGACAGAGACAAATGGGACTACTTGATATTATTTAATCTACTTAAAATGTTTTACTGGGCTTTTCCAAAGTTGGTCCCATTTCACTTACATTGGTGCTCAATCATTGGTCCATTCTGTCCCATTTTGTACTTATTATTTAAAATAATAACTAATTTTGAACCTTTTTTTAAAAAAAAAAAACTTTGTTGATAAAATCATGGCTAATACAGAAAAAAAGTTAAATTTGGACATGATTTGTCTCCAGGAAACACACATTGCGAAGAAACGCGGAAGGGTTTTGATTAATAAAAGATTGGGAAAGGATTTTGTACCGCATACCAAAAAAAGAAGAGAAAGTTGAAAAAGCAAGAAACCTTAGAAGAAATAAAAAGAAAAGAAAAATAAATAAATTCCCCTCGAAAAGAGATTGTGAAACAGGATATTAAGATATTGCACACACAGTTCTCATTGATAATAAATCAAGAAATAGAGTGGGAAATTAAATATTTAAAACAGAAACAATTCAAACAGGCTAACAAACCAGGGAAACTATTAGCATGGCAAATAAAGAAAAGACAAGGAAAAACCCGTATAAATAAAATTAATATAGAAGGCAGGGTTGTAGAAAAACCCTAAAGAAATAAGATATTTGTGTGTTTTTATACAGAAGCTAATAAATTTAAGGAACCGCAGAAGAGGAAGGCAGTTGAGTTTTGAAATGTTAAAATGATTGTAAAACTATTGAAATGTATATAACTGAAAATCATAAATTAAATAATAATAATAAATTACATTATTTTATGTGTTTTCTCAAAATACATAAATTTCAATTCTTTTCATGCACTTTCCTGTGAAATATACGTCTTATACACATTCTAATCATAGTATACGTATTTTTGGAACGTATATGTTCCAATGCACAAGGAAGTTTGTCAAACTGGGTCAGTCTGCTGCGAAAAGATCAATCAGCCAATTCCTCATCCATCCCTTCTTGACCTGCGCAATTCCCTCCTAGAGAGTCAACAAGGCTGCAACGTTAAAGCTACAGAACTTTAAAAGTGAGTCTTTATGGCAATTGGCAGTGGCTTACCCTAAATACCACCCTCATGTTGCTACCGTCTTTCACGATTTGCATGATGTAAGTTTCACCATTCCACTTTATGCTGAAGGCCACTGGCAGTCCTCTCAGGTTGGTGTCTTGGTAAATGTGAATATTCAATGAGATTCCAGGTTCTGCGCACAAAGGACAATCAGGCACCTTTTGAAAAAGTCTCTAGCAGTGGCTAACAAAGCTCAGAGCTGAGTGCCTACAATTGCACCACTTTCCTTGAGGTTTATCGCCTACTGTCAATATCATTCATCACCCCTTCCCTTTGATTAAGTGGGCACAACTTCAGTAAGATGCAATGTATTCAGCATGCTGGATTTCTGCACCAAGAAACCTCAAAAGTGTGTAACCTTGTGTTGACGACTCAAAAGCATTTGACCAGCAGTAGAGGAGACTCTTGAGAGTCCCATGGACTGCAAGAAGATCAAACCTATCCATTCTGAAGGAAATCAGCCCTGAATGCTCACTGGAAGGACAGATCCTGAAGCTGAGGCTCCAGTACTTTGGCCACCTCATGAGAAGAGAAGACTCCCTGGAAAAGACCCTGATTTTGGGAAAGATGGAGGGCACAAGGAGAAGGGGACGAGAGAGGATGAGATGGTTGGATAGTGTTCTCGAAGCTACCAGCATGAGTTTGACTAAACTGCGGGAGGCAGTGGAAGACAGGAGTGCCTGGCGTGCTTTGGTCCAGGGGGTCACGAAGAGTCGGACACGACTAAACGACTAAACAACGACAACAAGAGCATGTGGCCTTTGTGTGATTAACCGATGGTTTCTGCCTTGTTTTTAGTGAAGGCTGGAGCAAATATTCAACACTTCTACAAGAGCAAGCAGAGGTTGCTTGCTTAAGACAAACTGAATCAGGTGGCAATAGGGGCTGACCAGATATCTGCATAAAACTGATGGCTTTTTAAGAACATGAAATATGATCCTTTCCCCACAGTTAGAACTTAGGTGTGCTGCTGGGTCAGACTCCATCTACTCCAGCATGTTGTTCTCATGTTAAAACAAAAAAAATTCCTTCCAGTAGCACCTTAAAGACCAACTAAGTTAGTTCTTGGTATGAGCTTTCGTGTGCATGCACACTTCTTCAGATACACTGAAACAGAAGTCACCAGACCCTTCTATATAGTGAGAAGGTGGGGAGGGGTATTACTCACCTTCTCACTATATAGAAGGGTCTGGTGACTTCTGTTTCAGTGTATCTGAAGAAGTGTGCATGCACACGAAAGCTCATACCAAGAACTAACTTAGTTGGTCTTTAAGGTGCTACTGGAAGGAATTTTTTTTGTTTTGACTATGGCAGACCAACACGGCTACCTATCTGTAACTGGTTCTCATGTTAGTTAACCAGATGTTCTAATGGGAAACTCAGAAGCAGGTGATGAGCACAATACAGTGGTTCCTTGGTTCTCAAACTTAACCCGTTCTGGAAGTCCATTCCAAAACCAAAGCGTTCCAAAAACCAAGGTGTGCTTTCCCATAGAAAGTAATGCAAAATGGATTAATTTGTTCCAGACTTTCAAAAACAACCCCTAAAACAGCAATTTAACATAAATTTTACTGTTTAATGAGGACATTGATCCATAAAATGAAAGCAGTAAACAATGTACTGCAGTCACACAATCAATCAATCAATCAATCAATCAATCAGTAGCTGAATTGGGTTCCACACAGACACAGACACAAAACAAAAAAGAGCTGCAAAAACAAAAATGCAAAATAAGTAGCAAAACCAGACAGACCTCAGCGTAACACTCAAAACAGAAGTGTGGCACTCAAATCGTCAGCATAACACTCAAAACAGAGGTGTAACACTCAAACCAGAGCACGTTTGGCTTCTGAAAAAAGTTCGCAAACCGGAGCACTCCCAGGTTTGCAGTGTTTGGGTTCCAAGTTGTTTGAGTACCAAGGCGTTTGAGAACCAAGGTATCACTGTAGTACCCTTTTACTTGTGATTCCCCCCAAAAGTTGTTTTTCTTTATTTCATCAAAGAGGGATGTGGTGGCAGAGCTATGAACATTTACAGGTATAGCTCAGTGCACCTTGTAAGACAACTAGTGGTTTTTAACTATCAGTGTGCTCCAGATGCATTTCCTGTTTAATATAGGTTGTCTTTAAAAACTGCAATGGATTCACAACTCCCCTTGCACAACTTGTTCCATTATTAAACTTCTCTTATACTTACAAAGGTATTTCCTAATGAGCAACCTAACTGTACACACCTGTCGTTGTTGTTTATTTTGTTCCTGAATACATGAAGCAAGAGAAAAAATAAGATATAGGTGAAACCGGTTCAGACTTCAAGGAAGGGTTGGAAGTATTACTGTACCGTTTATCATTTCTTCATCTGTCATGGGCTCAAATGCTGCCATGGCATCAGCATCATCCTCTGGTCTCACAATGAGCACGTGATTTTCTTGGTTTCTGAAGATCTGTGCTGCCTTGCATTTTTCAGATTTTTTAAAGCTGTCTGCTTCTAAACCTTTCAAGAGACATGATAAATGTGGATTCAGAAGGAGGGCTGTAGATTTTTCTCTTCCAGAAAGTAATTGTTTGGGGAAGTTTGTAATGTTTGAGGTTTTATTCAGTTTTTAATATTCTGTTGGGAGCTGCCCAGAGTGGCTGGGGTATAAATACATTAATAATAATAATAATAATAATAATAATAATAATAATAATAATTGCACCCCACATGAGTGCTTTGAAGTGGGGCCATTTTCTAACCCTTGAATGTTGAATTAACTTTTCTTCAGGCAGGTTCACCCTTGAATCAGTATTTTTAGCAGGCCTAGATCTCGTCCCCTCCCCAACCATATTTTATTACACCATGTGTAAGCACTGTTCTTCCTCTCTTCTTCTCTTCTGAGATAATTTCTGAGTATTAAGCCGCGGTTTCCCATTACACCTGAACTGGGAAACTCGGAGCACTGCTCCTAGCCAGAAAGGATATGAAAGCACTCACTAACCCTGGTTTCATATCCTGTTTTATAAATGGAAATTAAACCACAGTTTCCCTATTCGGAAGTAAGGGGAAACACTGGCAATAAGACGTGATTGATGGGCTGAAGCTGAGTGAGGATTGACTATGAAAGATGTAGTCACAACACTTGTTCTCAGTTTAATAATCCATAATTCTGGACTAGGATTATAATCTTTGAACTACATCGGTTCCACCTCTTGATTATTATTTTTTGTTCTTTTGTCTTGGGTAACACAGCACTGTATATAATTGCTGTGATATTGGTGCATAAATCTGATTGGCTGTGCTGTTATATGTGATTTAATTTACTGAAAGTTTGGTGGCTTTGCATCATGTCTTGCACGAAACCACGGCCATTCTTGCTATGTGATGTTCAGCTGGGTGTGTGGAACCACTTGATCTTATTAATTCATTGCTGAAGTTAGAAAGCAAAGCTGACAGTGAGGAAATGTCCCAATATTGATTATCGACAGCATTTGATTAAACGGGGGGGGGGACCCACCTATCCCATAAAGCCGCAATTCTCCATACAAAAGTGTAACACCACAACACATTGGCACAACTCTTGTTTGTTGAGTAATTTATAACAGAGAATTTACAACTACCTTCATCTTCTGTTCCAGCCAAACCACGAACAGAGTAGGGAGAGAATGGGAAAATGTTGTTAGAGTGCATCCAGACAGTTTATTATTTGCTAGCTGGGTGTATTCTATCCCCCCATCCCGCTGAATACAAAGGAATTAATATTTACCCCCCCCCCAAAAAAAAACACCTCCCTCCTATTATCAATTGGATTAGAACAGGGGTTGTCAACCCTTTGGGGCCTATAGGTAGAGCTGGCCCAGGACATTTTGACTCCTGAGGTAAACCACAAAATGACACCCACCCCCCAGCCAACAAGGGAAGAAGGAGTGAATGGAGATCTACATCAGGAACGGACGGGATAAAAATCTACATTGTGGCACTAGAAGTGCCTTCTATTTGCCAAGAGGTTACTGTGGAGGAGCTGCCAAGAAGGCAACAGTTCTGGCCTCCAAGGAGCATGCCACACTGTTGTTGCTACCGTGGCAGCGGCAGCAGGCGATGCATTTCTTGGAAGCTAGATCTGCTGCCCCAAGGATCCTGCCATCTGAGGTGGGCGCCTTATCTTGCCTCATGGGTGGGCTGTCCCTGCCTGCGGGCATACAGTGGTACCTCGGGTTAAGAACTTAATTCGTTCTGGAGGTCCATTCTTAACCTGAAACTGTTCTTTTTAAAAATATTTTATTATTAAAATAATTCAACATTACAGTGGTACCTCAGGTTAAGAACTTAATTTGTTCCAGAGGTCCGTACTTCACCTGAAACTGTTCTTAACCTGAAGCACCACTTTAGCTAATGGGGCCTCCTTCTGCTGCCACACCGCCGGAGCACGATTTCTGGTCTCATCCTGAAGCAAAGTTCTTAATCCGAGGTAATATTTCTGGGTTTGCCGAGTCTGTAACCTGAAGCGTATGTAACCTGAAGTGTATGTAACCCGAGGTACCACTGTATATACATACATATTACAAATATACAAACATACATTTCATACAATCCTTTAAAATATTCATATATACCCACACTCAATCCCACAGATTCTTCCTTTTCCCACCACCATTCCTCACCCCTCACTCCACCCTTGTGTTAGACTTCCAATCTACTCAATTGCAATTCCTTTCCACTTCTCTTACTTTCTTTCACACACTTTTAAACCAACTTTTCTACTTATTTTTCTGTCACACATTGTCATACATCTTATTTAGTATTTTGGTATTTATAACGGAACTTGTTTATTCTAATAGGAGTTCTGATTTTTCAATATGATTTTGCAAGTATCCTTTAAACAACTTCCAGTCCTTGTCTATCTTCAACCTGAAACTGTTCTTAACCTGAGGTACCACTCCTGCTGCTGCTGCGCCTCCGGAGCACAGTTTCTGTTCTCATCCTGAAGCAAAGTTCTTAACCCAAGGTACTATTTCTGGGTTAGCGGAGTCTGTAACCTGAAGCATCTGTAACCCGAGGTACCACTGTATTTGCAAACTGGAGAAACAGCAGGCACTGCACACAACATCTAAACACATACCACAGCCTGTAGCATTGGCTACAAGAGAACACTTATTTCAAGCCCAATTTCAACAGAGGGAGGGGGAGCTTGGAAACAAGGAAACAGAATTTCCTAATTCCATAGCAGAAGGTTTCTCTCCACCCACTCTTTGCTGCATCAAACCACTTGGTCCATCTAGCCCACTGATGTGTAGGTTGACAGACAGTTTGATCTCCTAGTTTGCAGCCAGGCTACAAGGAATCTTTTAATTAGAGGTGCCGAGTGCTGAATTTAGGACTTAACCATGGCAAAGGGGAGCTCTGCCACTGAACCACAGATTGTTTCCTAAGTGCTGATAAGTGTTGCTACCAACAGAAATATATTGAGTACCCACAGGCAGTGGAGAACAGCCCCTGAATCGCTCACCTACAAGGGCAGCCAATTGTCTATTTTGCCCTCTGCTTATATTATTATGCAAATATTGGCCTAATTTTTTTAAAGAGTCACAACCCACATCATACATTTTCCTTCAGATATTACCTTATTGCCTTATATGCTTTCTCTGGAGATACTGGGCCTGATCCAAATCAGGATTAATCATGTTTAGTCCTAGCGGTGCAATTTGCTAATCTTGCACTCCTACCCTAATGGTCTGTTACCAACACTCCTCTTCAGATGGCAACATGTATGACTTCATTTCACTTTAAAATTTGGGTGCCATCCTTGATCCGTGTGGGGAAAGGTCATAGCTCAGTGGTAGAGCTAACATCCTAGGTTCAATCCTGACATCTCCAGGTGGGGTTGGGAAACCCCTATCGGAAACCCTGGAAAACTGCTACCAGTCAATGTTGAAAATAAAATTGGGCTTGCTGCCCTGATTCTAAACACAGTTAAGCACCATTTTCTTGTAGAAAACAATGGTTTTTAAAAAAATAAAATGAGCATTGAAATTATGCACGTGCTCAGCCACACTAACTATGAAGTGTGTGTGTGTGTGATTGATTGATCCTGTGGTGACCAGCATACCATGCTGACACCAGGTCTGTTTGCCACTGCCACCATTTGCCACTCTGAATAGTCATTTGGGGGTAGGACCCTGATTATGGCCATAGCAACTCCTCTGCAGAAAATGAAACCAAAATAATCCAGGTGAGAGTTACCTTCAAAAAAGAGGGTCCCATCATCTTCAATACGCAGTGGACACATCTGAATTATATCAGCCATCTTTGCTCTTTAGGAGTGGGGTAGGAGGAAGAAAAGTGTTAATAATATGTATCAGTCCTCTATAGAGTGTTCCAAGGTACATGATGCCTTTCTGCTCCCATGCTCAGCTGCTCCACAACGTAGTGTGGCAGAACTGTTAGGGAGACACACACAGAATTCAGGCAGCTGGAATTAGTACCATGCCTGCTGACCAATGAAAGGGTTTTTGGGAGCTGTAGTCCATAACACATGGAAGTCACAGAGTTGGTGAAGGCCTGCACAAAGGGAGTTGTGAGGGATGTAGTGGCTGCATATTTCTCATGAAAACTATGAATGAAGATTTCCTACTTCTCTGCCGCAGAACACTGACCTTTCTTGTTTGCAATGACACCACTAGATTATTAATAATAATTTACATAGTCCAGACCCCTGGACAGTTAAGTCCCGTCAAAGGCGACTACAGTGGTGCCCCGCAAGACGAATGCCTCGCAAGACGAAAAACCCACTAGACGAAAGGGTTTACTGTTTTTCAAGGCGCTTCGCAAGACGAATTTCTCTATGGGCTTGCTTTGCAAGACGAAAACGTCTTGCGAGTCTTGCGATTTTTTTTGCTTCCCCCCCTTTTTCTAAGCCGCTAAGCTGCTAATAGCCGCTTAGCTGCTAAGCCGCTAATAGCGCTAATCCGCTAAGCCGCTAATAGGGTTGCTTCGCAAGACGAAAAAACCGCAAAACGAAGAGACTCGCGGAACGGATTATTTTCGTCTTGTGAGGCACCACTGTATGGGGTTGCGGCGCTCATCTCGCTTCAGGCCGAGGGAACAGGCGTTTGTCCACAGACAGCTTTCCAGGTCATGGCCAGCATGACTAAACCGCTTCTGACGCAACAGGACACTGTGACAAGTGCCAGAGTGCACGGAAACGCCGCTGCTGCAGTACCTATTTATCTACTTGCACTTTGACATGCTTTCGAACTGCTAGGTTGGGAGGAGCTGGGATAGAACAACAGGAGCTCACCTCGTCACAGGGATTCAAACAGTTGACCTTTCTATCAGCAAGCCCAAGAGGCTCAGTGGTTTAGACCACAGCGCCACCTGCGTCCCTTCAAATAATGTATCTTGATGCCATAGGTGTCCTCTTTGGTATCCTATTCAAGCTGAATTGTCTGATGTTCAAAAAATATGGTAAACTTTCCCCATCCCTTTATCTCCTTGCTGGGAAAATCTTCCCAAAGTAAGCTAGTGCAGAAGTTTATGATACGATACGATACGATACGATACGATACCATACCATACCATACCATACCATACCATACCATACAATATCTTTATTGTCATTGTCCCATACAGAACAACGAAATTGAAAAATCTACATAAGACATTCAAAACCCAACAAGCCTGCTATCCCAGCTATCCCAACCTGGTTAGCCCCCTAAAAATTCTGATATCCCATTTTTAAATACAATATACTCCCATAGAGACTCCTTACAATGCATTTAAAACCAAAATCGTATTTGGGTAGAAACTGTTTCTCAGGCGGCTAGTCCTAGTCTTTATAACCCTGTACCTTATTTCAGAAGGCAGAAGCTGAAAGAGATCATTTCTGGGGTGTGCACTATCCTGCGCTATCTCTGCAGCTTTCTTATGGCACCTGGAAGCATAGATTTGATCCAAGGTGGGAAGAGTGCACCCACCTTGGTTCCTTGTGGCAATACTCCAGTTGTTACCCCATCCTCAATACTTGACAACTGTGCCCACTACAGCTGCAAGGCTGGTTTACTTCATGTAGGGATATCTTTAGGGATGTCAATGAAGCAGATCGCAATCCAAGAGGCTGTGCCTTAGCAGTATCCTCTGTGAGGGATTCTGGGGCGCCCCTCTTGCGTTTGGGGGAGACAGAGGTTGGTGGCCCCGCCAAGCTGTGCCCAGCTCCGCTCCCACTTTTTGCAGAGTAGATGGATCGACTTAGCAGTCCCAGATCCCCCTTTCTTAGCATCTCCTGAGAGATTTCCAAGCTGCAGCCTCGGGACTGGCTTCCTTTGCAACCCAGACCTTCATTGGCCCTAAAGTACCAGCCCCAGGCAGGAGGCCAATCTAGGAAGGGCGCCCTGTTGCCCCTCTTGCACGCAGCCAGGCAGCCACCCGTGCCATTGCAGCGCCAGGCTGCCCATCCTCACCTACCTGCCTCCTGCGCAGCCCAAGATCCGACGGCAACTGAGTCGGCTGAACCTTCACAAGCGACTGGGGAAGTAGTGGCTGAGGTCTGAGTATATGTGGATGATGCAGGAGAACAGCCAAGCTGGGCGGTGCACGGAGAGGAAGGGAGGAACAGACAGGAAAGCAGTGCACCAGACCAGGCAGTTTTACCACCAACCATATGACGTTTTTTATTGGGTTGTACAGTGCTGTAATTGAGGAAGGGCTACTGTGGCTCAGTAGCTGTCGTGCACGTAAGAAGGTCCCAGGTTCTTGGCATTTCCAGGCGGAGCTGGGAAGGGAAAATGAACAGCAAGATGGCATCCACTCAAACCGAACCATTACTGTTGAAAATAAGAAAACTGGAGGGCGGTTGGAGGGGAGTTAAGCAGAAACTGGGTATGCGTGGAAGGACTGCCAAGTCAGTTCATCTGTGCTACTCTCAAAGCACATTCCTGGCCTCGACTTAGAATTATTTGATTCAAAGTGTATGGCTTTTGTCCTAGGCTCTGGTTGGTGGGTCTCCAAAAATAAAGGTGAACCTGATAGCCTTGTCTGCTCCTGCAGTAGAGATTCCTGAACTAGATGCACCAATGGTCTGACTACCTATTTAAGGTAGCTTTTTTAGGTTCCTTCCTATCTTTCTGGACTTCCTTGAAAAATGAGACAAAATGCTTCAAATAACTTAATAAATAAACAAAGACATGATTTGGAGTTGCACAAGTATGCCCCCTTCAATCTTTTCTCTTTATCCCAAAATTCAAGAATCAAGAATGCTCATATCTCATTTCTCTTTGTAATATATAGAATCACGAGTAACTTATTTCTCAGCAGTGGCGATGGAGCAGATGCCTCTCGGACCAGGAAAGCCTGTGCACTCTGTCCATGCTCAGTGACGCTTTTTATTTGCTCCTGAGTTGTGCTCTGGCATTGAATGTAGGTTCTGGCTGTGTCCGCCTGGGATTGAGCCTTGGCTCCAAGTCCTTCACTTCAGAAGTCAGCATTTCGGGTTGTATGAATCTTTGAAACCTTTTCTAATTGTTTAATAATTATTTATTCATTCACAGGTCTCTGCAAACTGTTTGCATCTGTTTAGCTCGTTTTCCAGAAATGGAGTCACAATCACCTCAAGGATGTCAGCTGAGGTGTCAGTAAACAGCAGAATGATAGTCCTTTAGTTCCCATTTTAATTCTTCAAACACTAACAACATTCCCTTTCTTCTTACTTTACTACAGAAACAGTGTATGCCCTTAACTGTACATGAAGAGTTCCTAATCACAATAAACTTTTCAGGATGATTAAAAACCTCCAAAGTTCTTTAGCTTAACAACCTTGAGTACTAACAGGCAATCTAATTTAATTTTAATCAGTTTAAATAACTCACTTCACAAATGCCCAGCCAGAATAAGATGCCGAACTAGATGGGCACTTGGTCTAATTCAGCAGGGCTGTTTTATTTAACAACAAAAATATTATCAAACTGTTATGCATAGATTATTATTATTTAAGTGGAGACATTTACCAATAGTTGGTTCTCTGAGCATCATTAAGGAGTTTGATGTGAACAATTATACATTCTAATAATAATAATAATAATAATAATAATAATAATAATAATAATAATTTATATCCCGTCCTCCCTAGCCGAAGCAGCGCTCAGAGCGGCTAACAACAATAAAAGTAACACAGCATTCTAAAATCAATTCATTTTAAAATCAATTCAAAATCAATTTAAATTAATGGCAACCATTGGGCTAGTGTTCTGTGAGGATTACCAAAGGAGGGGGGTCAGACTGTGCCTTGGCCAAAGGCCTGATGGAACAGCTCTTTCTTGCAGACCCTGCGGAAAGATGACAAGTCCCGCAGGGCCCTAGTCTCTTGGGACAGAGCGTTCCACCAGATCAGGGCCACAGCCGAAAAAGCCCTGGCTCTGGTTGAGGCCAGCCTAACCTCCCCATGGCCTGGCACCAAGATGTTTTTGTTTGAAGACCGTAAGGTCCTCCGTGGGGCATACCAGGAGAGGTGGTCCCGTAGGTATGAGGGTCCTAGGCCGTATAGGGCTTTAAAGGTTAAAACCAGCACCTTAAACCTGATCCTGTACTCCACCGGGAGCCACTGGGTGAATGTGATCCCGCAGCGAGGACCCTGTAAGGAGTCTTGCCACAGCGTTCTGCACCCGCTGGAGTTTCTGGGTCGGTCTCAAGGGCAGCCCCACGTAGAGTGAGTTACAATAATCAAGTCTGGAGGTGACCGTCACGTGGATCACAGTGGCTAGGTCAGGGCGAGAGAAGTAAGGAGCCAACTGCTTAGCTTGGCGGAGATGAAAAAATCCCGTCTTTGTTATAGCTGCAATCTGCGTCTCCATGGCAAACAAACTATGCAATTTCATGAGAAAAAATAAGTAAGTCTGAGAATGTACTGCTCCCACAAGGCCACAGGTGAATAACATGCCCATTTGTTTGCCTTTGGGAAAAACTGGAGTTTGTATTTATGTCTCTTAACATAAATGCCCAGACTTTTCTACTTCTTTATCTGTCTTTGGAATTCAAACCATGCTTCTTAAAAGAACAAGGAACTGTAATTATTTCCCTTAAAAAAATATTTAATTTTTTTAGTATTTTCTTGGAGTTCCATTCAGGCAGGCTATCCATGTAAATAAATGATTAAAGTAAGAGGTGTTAGTTTGCTCAGGTGTTTGTTTTGATAGCCTAATCTATTTTAGCATACCCCATTCACTTTTCATAAGTGATGAAAATAATAGTTAATAGCACAGTCCTAACCATGTCTACTCAAAAGTAAGTCCCATTGAATGCACTGTGGTTTATTTCCAGGTAACGTGGGTAGTATTTTGCAGCCTAGGTGCTAAGGAGTTAGGTATTTGCTCTAAGGATATGCCAAATTTGTGTTCATGATGGCAACTGGATATGCTAAATAGGTTAGAGTAGAATGTCAGTTGGGACGTGGGTGGCACTGTGGGTTAAACCACAAAGCCTAGGACTTGCTGATCAGAAGGTCGGCGGTTCGAATCCCCGTGACGGAGTGAGCTCCCGTTGCTCAGTCCCTGCACCTTCCAACCTAGCAGTTCGAAAGCATGAAGTGCAAGTAGATAAATAGGTACTGCTCCAGCGGGGAGGTAGACGGCGTTTCCGTGCGCTGCTCTGGTTTGCCAGAAGCAGCTTAGTCATGCTGGCCACATGACCCGGAAGCTGTACACCGGCTCCCTCGGCCAATAAAGCGAGATGAGCACCGCAACCCCAGAGTCGGCCACGACTGGACCTAATGGTCAGGGGTCCCTTTACCCTTACCTTAGAATGTCAGTCTAAGTCATTTTGTACCACTGTTGTCAGTGTGGTTATGTTTCAGTACTACCCAGTGCGTCGTGGAGGAAATATTACCGGAATAAAAGGTTCAGCCTCCTAACAAGGAACTGAAAGAAGGAGAGGAAGTAGCTGGGTTTTTGGGGTGTTTGCAGTGCCCACAGTTTGTCCAGGAAGTATCAGTATGTTGTTGTGGGCAGCATGGTGTGGGAAAAGTACATTTGCAGAGTGGAATGGTGATTCATAAGAATTGGGATGTGGGAACCCTGCACTCACTCCCTTGACGTACTGGTATGTATATTTAAAACCTGTAATCAAATCACTGGTCTGTCTCTCGGCCAGTGAAAAAACTTGCCTCTAAGATTCCTGTGTTTCCAGGAGACACCCTATTGAAATCAATTTGAATCATATGAAGTGTCTAATTTTTCTTCAGGGCCTTCTAGCATATAATTCTGCCACAGTGTGAGGTTGCAGCGTTTTATTATTTTTTGTTAAATTTATATATAGTTTCTGGCATTCACTCTCTCACTTTCTTTCTAGATGCAAATCTTTTTACATAACTTTATTAACTACATTCTCATGTGCTTGGAGCCCAATCTTAAATGCCACTTACACATCTGGTAGTAACTTACTATGGTAGCACAGTTAACAAATAGCATGATGGTAATGATTTGTCACAGTTATGGTACAAAATATGCTATCCGTACATATGTCACTGCAAGGAATTCTTTGCAACATCAATCTGTAAACATTCTGTTACTCAAGTGTGCATTGGAATACAACCTGAAATAATACCGGTAAAACCAACTTCAAAGAAATTAAAGCAATTTCAAATGAAATTATTATAAATTACACTTAGGCAGAAGTTAATTCAAAGAACTATCAGATGTAATGAGATTCTAAGATAAAGTATAAATTTGCAAGTAGAAAGAGATTAATGGAGACTAGTGTTCCAAGTGGACACTATCAGGCAATATATATTTGGAGAAAAACTTAACTATGAAGTTGGCTTGAGTGGAAAAACCATACAAACTCCAGATGACCCTTGCTGGAGCTATGAAGTTGGTCTGGGTCGGTCAATACTTGAATATGGAACCGCCTGGAAGCTCCACGTACATTAAAACAAATACAATGAATTGACAGCAACCCTGAAATGACACAGACTGTCCTCCTTATGACAACCAAAAGGCAGAAACAACCATTCTGGGCCCAAATACTTCCTTTTATCTTACTTTTCAGAACCACTCTACTGTCTCTGGAATGTACCATATTTTTTGCTCTATAAGACTCACTTTTTCCCTCCTAAAAAATAAGGGGAAATGTGTGTGTGTCTTATGGAGCGAATGCAGGCTGCGCAACTATCTCAGAAGCCAGAACAGTGAGTGGGATCACTCCTTTCGCTGCACAGTGATCCCTCTCGCTGTTCTGGCTTCTGGGATTCAGAATACTTTTTTCTTGTTTTCCTCCTCCAAAAGCTAGGTGCGTCTTATGGTCTGGTGCGTCTTATAGAGTGAAAAATATGGTATCTATGGAGATTTACCTCCCAAAGGTCACCCATCATCAAATCCATAACCACATATTTTGTTTTACATCTATCTAGCCTTATTTACTTATAACCTGTGAGATTAGGCCTTTAACCACATCCTTTAACCATAGTTTGGGGAAATTGTGTGGCACATCTTGGAACACTTCTCTGCAGAATCTGATGTTTTCCTATCCCTCACATGCCTACCATTTTATATATCTTCTCCATTTTGAAAGCAAATCAAAGAAGCAGCCCCTAGAAAACTGAACTGGGTTTAGGGTTGTTGCATCTATCATCTATCTATCTATCTATCTATCTATCTATCTATCTATCTATCATCTATCTATCTATCTATCTATCTATCTATCTATCATCTATCTATCATCTATCTATCTAATCTAATCATCTATCTATCTATCTATCTATCTATCTATCTATCTATCTATATCTATCTATCTATCTTTCTATCATCTATCTATCTATCTATCTATCTATATCTATCTATCTATCTATCTATCTATCTATCTATCTATCTATCTATCTATCTATCATCTATCTATCTATCATCTATATCTATCTAATCATCTATCTATCTATCTATCTATCTATCTATCTATCTATCTATCTATCATCTATCTATATCTATCTATCTAATCTATCATCATCTATCTATCTATCATCTATCTATCTATCATCTATCTATCTATCTAATCTATCTATCTATCTATCATCTATCTATCTATCTATCTATCTATCTATCTATCTATCTATCATCTATCTATAGAGCAGCTTACACATATCACTGATAAGCTAGTCCCTGCCCGCAGGCTTACAATTTAAAAGGAAGGGTTATTGGGAGGGAGGAAGAAAAAAGCAAGTTCTTCATTAGCTATATTGCCCACCCAACCCTTTCTGCTACTTGGATGTGAAGGGACAGCAGCTGTGGGACACTCTTTAGATTTATGAGATAGTGAAGGAGAACCCCACCCCCGTAACTGTCATTTTCTGCAAAGAGCCTGGGAGACAATATTAAGAGTGGGAGAGAAAAACAGATAAGAGGCCCTAACTGTGAGATAACCAGCCTCATATAACCAACATGCTCAAGTCTAATTAAGGCGTGAATGGCTTAGCTATGTCCACTTCCCTTACCTTGGGAAGAAATGGGTAACCAAGCCTATTGTTCAACCCCCAACCAACCTGAGCACAGCATGTAAAGAGGCTAAGTTGGTTGCTCCAGTTTAGCTGCATGGCTCTCAGAAGCCGCTCTTGAGTTCATTTACCAGTAATTTTGGAACTCTCACCACTGTAACTAAGCCAAGTTTTACTGCCTGTGTAACTTCTTCTGAATGCTGTATGGAAAAGCACATGAATCTGACCGACAGAATTTGTAAGTAAACCATTTGTAACCAAATATTTGGTCTTTATCCATGCTAGGGGAAGAGGGAAGTTTTGGAACTAATGAGGGCATATTTGAAAGCTCTAATAGCCTATATTTCCACACTTTACTTTCCTGCATATTTTGTGATTTTAAATCTCTGTTGGGATTCTCTCACCAAAGAGTACGTCTGTGCTGCTTTCCGTTCACATGAATCCCAAAGTGCCTTACAAGCAATAAACAACAATAACAAAACAAAACGCCACAAGTACAGCATAAATCATATAATTAACAAAACGCCAATAAAACAATTACAATCTATAAAGCACTGTTAGCAAAGCAGCAGCTAAGAAATAGGCTAAACATCACAATTGCAGCATAAGGATACAAATGTTTAAAATGAATAATTAGTTTTCACTTGCAAAGACTGTATATTTGGGTTGCTAATGAGACAATGTTTTCAGCCATTAGAAGTCTAAGCTTTTGGAATAGTTTTCCTGGCATACTGATAGGAAGGAGAAAAATGAGAGCTGGATACAATTGGAAGAATGTTTTTGGACCAGTGACTAGGGTTTCATTCAAACTCTTAAGAGCTGGACAGCTATACAGTAATGGTTTTGTCAGCAACAATTCTGCTAAAATGTGTCTTGTGCACAACAATTCTCTGTTTAACAAATATATTTCAATTGTGTAACGATAGAATGATGTCATACATGCTGGCAGAAGAAAAATTAGGCAACATTTTAAACTAAGAAATATTGCTGTAGCGTGAGCTTATTCTTCTGCCTTCTGCCATTTCCTCTTCTTCTGACTCATTTGTTTCTGGAATGATTTTTTGTATTTGTTTAATCAGCTGAATGTTTGGTAACATGCCACAAAAGCACACCCTCCATCTCCATATGGGTTATTTTGCAATAATTGACAAATACAGTAAATCCCTTACTTGCAATAGCTAGCAATGCAGGTAAGGTTTCCCCAGCCAATAAGTGTATAGAAACATGCTGAATCGCCATTTTTTTGTTGCGTGTCGAGGTCCCCAAGCCACCCCCCAAATAACTCACAACGCACACTTAATTTTTGTTTAAGGTTTTTGGCATAATTTTGGCCACAACTTTATTTAAATACAAAACTGTGAGTGGTTGTTTAGGCATTGGTTAAGACTATCTGTCCCCCCGCCTGGGGACAGAACTGACTTCCGGGCACCACCGAAAGACAGTGCGGGGGAAAGCAAGTCGGGGAGAAATGGAGCTGAGTCACAGACTCTCAATTCTCATCCGCATGCTCCCCAAAGGCTTGCAGGCCCTAGTCCCATTCCAGGGATTGGACGAAAAGATGGCAAGCCCCAGGATTCCTTTAACGGAATTCCCTTTCCGCAGCAACCATGGAGGGGCAGGCCCAGCCTATCCTAACCCCTCCTCCACCAATTTATAACCAATGCCTAACCGCAACCTTACAAGTTGTGACGATTTGCTACGCAGTAGGCAAAAACCAAATGGCCCAGCCAATCAGCCAGATGGACAAAATTCCTACCAAGCCCCTGCCCCAACGGCAGACGACCCCATGACAGGCATAGCAAGGTCAATGCAACAACCCCTTACTCAAGGGCGCGTGGGCGGGTGATCCGTTGCACACAGCAAAGAGAAAGCTCCAGGCTGCGTGCAGAGTATTTAAACATTTTACCCCTCCCACCAAGATTGCAACATAACTTTGACCCCAGCAACCCAGTGAACCAATCACTGCCCCAGGCCATCTTTAGAAACCCTGCCTGGTAACAGAGGGGTGGCTCGCCAGACCCCACCGCAACACGTGCTCTCAATGAAGGAGAACACGCTTTACAGTGCTGATGACAATGCAGCCTGGAATTGCATTAGCTTTGTCCATGACTTTGTGTATGACTAAGATAGCAGACAAGACAACGCTTTGTGTGTACAAGGCAATTAATTGTGTAGGATAAAGGGAGACCTGGGCTGGCTCTCAATTTTTTCCATACTTCATAAACAGGTATATAATTCAAAAGGGACTCAAACCAGTTTAGTGGAATAGAAAGAAAGTGAAAAGGAAAAGAAGAAAAGAAGAAATATGAAGATAACGTCTTTCTAGGAATTTTGTGTATAGAATATTCAAATTATGGTTTGTACTCCTTAAAAAATGTTGTGTATTTGATACATTTCTTTTCAATTTCTTTTCTTTTTGTTTTTTAAATCTCTAAAATTTTATTTTATGATTGTTTTCTATTTTTTTTTCCTTTATAGTATATATGGTTTAGGCTCAACTTACAGTGGTACCTCGGGTTAAGTACTTAATTCGTTCTGGAGGTCCGTACTTAACCTGAAACTGTTCTTAACCTGAAGCACCACTTTAGCTAATGGGGCCTCCTGCTGCTGCTGTGCTGCAGCAGCACGATTTCTGTTCTCATCCTGAAGCAAAGTTCTTAACTCGAGGTACTATTTCTGGGTTAGCGGAGTCTGTAACCTGAAGCGTATGTAACCTGAAGCATATGTAACCCGAGGTACCACTGTATTCTTTTCTACTGTCAATTTTAAAAATGCAATAAAGATTAATAATAATAATAATAATAATAATAAATAAAATTCAAAAGCAGCACCTGAAAGCTTGCCCCAAATAAGACCCCTTTAAAGGCAGTTCGCCCCGTTATTCTGCTCTGACTTTGCCTTCCACCAGACTGAGGAGGAAAGGAAAGACAGCGTCTTACCGCCAAAGCAGGACCCCCACCTTGCCCATCCCATTCCCCGCGTCTCAGGGCGGGAAGCAAGGGAGAAGCAATGGCTCCTTCCATTTCTTCCATCATCACCACCATCTTGAGGGGGTGGTGTGAGGGGGGAAAGGCAGCACATTCATATATGGGTGTGGGAACTGTGGAACCAAAACACACACACACACACACACACACACACATAAGGAGATGCTGAAAGTTAAAGGGCATCCATTGCGGGGATGTTTAGATTTACTTTTTAAAATATATATATATATATATTTATTGCTCCATTTCCATGTAACAAATTATCAAACCATATCATCACCTACATAATTTCCCCCTTTCCCCCTCCCCCAAACCAAGAACTTCCCTCAGTTCCTCTCCCTGATTTCGCTACACATACTTTGTCTGCATATTGTAAAATTGTATATATCCTTGCATATCTGTCCATCATGTTATCAACAATAAATTTGTGTATGTTTATTCAAAACCTGCCAAGGAGTCCAGTTCATTTAGTTGTGTTTTTAAATAATTTGTGTAAAGTTCCCATTCTTCCTTGAAGTCACAGTTGTCCTTGTCTCGCAATTTGCATGTCAGTTTCGCCAGTTCTGCATAGTTCATCGATTTCTCTTGCCCCTGTTCTTTTGTCGGGGTTTCCTCATTCTTCCATCCTTGTGCTATCAAGACTCTTGCTGGATGTTTAGATTTACTAATCCCCCACACCCACACCTCTTTCCATGTGGGTGAGGGATTAATTTGTCCCTGGTGTTTGGAGCTCCAAGCAATATTTGGTGGTGGTGCTTTAAAACAGGGTCCTTTATTGTGTGGGGAGTTGGAGCTCAATTTCTGTTGCTGCTGCTACTCTGTTCTAGATCTGTTAAGCGCTGAGGAACGAGGAACAACTCATTGAAAAGAAATGGTTTCCTTTAAAATAAAAGGCATCTAGTCCTTTTATTCCTTCCTCACTCCTTTGTCGGGGTTCACTGTGTGTGGTAATGGTGCTGGTAAAGCTGGCAAACAACAACAACAATCCCTCAGTGTCCTGCTCTAAATGTGATACTCATTTACCTGGGAGTAAGTCCCATTGCACTTAGTGTGGCATTGTACTGAAGTGATACGTAGACAATTGTTCTGTATGCCTGCAATGCTAAGCGCATTTAATAGGGAGAGAGCCTTACTGAGCTTAAAAAGATTTATAGCTTATCTTATTATTTCTTTTGCAATATTCCTATACTGTTTTATGGTCGTAAACTCTTCCAGCAGTTTGTGATGAGATCAACATAATGTAAATGATGCGTTTGCTTACGATTGGCTGGGGTGTGTGAGAAACAAAACTTCTAAAAACAAACTTGCCAATGCTAGAGTATAGCCAGCATTTTGCGAATTTGCCGCAACAATTACTGTTGTTGGTTACACAAGAAAATATGGACAATGCTTGGCTTCTGGTTCCACTCTGCCTTAATGGAGGCACCCCCTGGGGAATGTCGTTGGTGGAGGAAAAACAAGGATGATTGAGGGTAATTATTCTAGCTCTCGCTCTGGCATGGAAGGCGGGAGGCAGGGAGACTCAGTGCAAAAGCACTTCTTCTGCCAAAAACTCTCCAATGTTGCCATTAAAAAGCAGAGGTTCTCCTGCTAATTAGAGTTTAATTTTAACTAAAGTACAGGTGCGTGCTAGAAGAAATGAGATCACCAACTGTGGAACAAACCAACTGCAAGGCGTTTAAGGTTTGAACTTGAAAGAAGGACTTCATTCACTGCAAAAGATGGGGTGGGGGGAGCCTACAGTTTCCTTATTTACTGTAAAGTTTTCTTCTCTACATTTATGATTTGGCAACCCTCCTCTGAACGTTAGTTCAAATTATAGTTGTACAGGCGAGGATGGAAGAAATTGCATTATAAATATGGAATATAACATCAAATGGAACTGTGTGTGTTAAAACATGAAAAAGGGGGGGAAGCTTTATTTTGCAAAAGGTTTACGATGGAAACTTAGAGCTGACCCTTCCCTATCTTTTCTTATTTACAAAGTGAACACTAAGAGGACTTGGAATTTAATTTAATTGGAAGTATAATTGCTCATATATCTTCATTTGAAAGGAAGGATGAAAGGAGTCTGTGAACTGCCAAGGAACTGACTGCTCTTCTTCCCAGGCTGAGAGGAAAAATTATAACAACAGTTTATTTATTGGGACAGAGTGAGTTTTGCAGCTGTTGTTAAAGTTGCAAAACAATGAAGCACGGAACAGAGTGAGGTAGAAATTTCTGGAAAAACAATGGGATTTCAGCTCCGTCCAAGGCATGATGGATAATAGCAACAACCGGGAAAAGATAGACATAACATTTTACAAGGACAGGAAGAAACACCATGGACAGAATAATTGCCACACATAGGAAGAACAAGGATATAGGTTTTTTTTGTTTTTATTTATTTTTAACAAGGATATAGTTTGAGTGCCTCACTTGTAGTTTTATAAATCATTTAATGTGTCAACATGAATAGAACTTTATTTTAAGTACAGTGGTACCTCAGGTTAAGTACTTAATCTGTTCTGGAGGTCCATTCTTAACCTGAAACTGTTCTTAACCTGAAGCACCACTTTAGCTAATGGGGCCTCTCGCTGCCGCCGCACCCCTCCATGCAATTTCTATTCTCATCCTGAAGCAAAAATCTTAACCTGAGGTACTATTTCTGGGTTAGTGGAGTCTGTAACCTGAAGTGTATGTAACCTGAAGCGTATGTAACCCGAGGTACCACTGTATAGGGTTTTTTGTGTTTATATGTAAACTGAGAGATCAGCGATGGATGCCTCCTATGTTGAGGAGCTCGAAGGAATCCTGAAAGAAGCTCGTTCTATGGAATATAACATAAAGGTGAAAATGGAGAATCTAACACAGATTTGCTGCAATTGCAGACACTCTATGAGGTGAACATGGATTATCTGGCAAATGACCTGAATTTTAATGCACAGGCTGCATATTTAGGGTTCCATCTCTGCTGTACACTATTGTAGAACAAAACACCCTCTTATCTTTTGTAATACTTACATATACTTGTATTTATCATTCAAGAAATATCCCAACACTTTTCAAAGCAATGTAACTTTAGCAGTATTGATGAAATAGAATATAGGATTTTGTTTTTAATATGATTATGTGGGATTGGAGTCTATTAAAAGGCCCATGCCCATAACCTTTTCTTTCTAAAACAAGTTTGGATGTAGATTGGGCTCCCTTTCTGATAGTAATAACTTAATGTATCAGAAAGAGGGAATGCGGAGAATTTGGAATGCTTGAACTAAAACAGACTTTGCAATGAAGAATAGGGACAAACAAGTTAGGAACATTTTATGGTTTGGCAGAAAGTGGCTAACTTTGACTGATACTTTATTTTTGTGGGCATACTGTAATCTGTTGAAAGCGAGTGCAGTGTGCCCATTCGACATGCCAGTGGATTGTGGCCCCAGAATACTCTCTGCCTGTAGAGAGCCAGCACAGATAACGTTTCAATCAAAGGCTAGCTTGCTACAAACACAAGGGCATTTATACTTGTGTTAAGTCATCTTCCCCTGATTCACTCTCATGGGTTTGCTGATCACACTTCACCAGCTGCAGGTGAAGGACAAGCCCACCTACCCACCCACCAAAATTAACCCTGTATTGTCCCTTTCCTCTTCATGCATAAACTGCATGCATAATGCTTACACTAACAAAATCTAGACCATGCTAAGTCTTCTTAAATCTCATTATTGTGTTAAACAGAAGAGAGTCAAACACATGTTTAATTGTCACATAAAAACTTTAGTATTTAACAGTGCTTAACTTTGGTTGGATTGTGCACTCAGTGTATTTTGGTAAAACCATATTTCAGACTAAACACCTGTTTTAACTACCATAAATAGATTTTACAGATTCATCTTTCTTGCTGCATATTTTATTATTTTGGAATGTTGGGGGACTCAGTCAATTAAAATAAAAGAGAAAGGAAGATAGGACATTCCAAAAATTATTTTATTTTGCTTGTGCAAATTTGCAACACCTATCTGTCCCTAAATAAAATCATGCTTTTGTTACTAACCTTCAGAAATCAAGGACATTATTTTACTCATTGTGTAATGATAAGTTATTAAGCAACTGATACAAGATTCTATCCGTCAACAATTGTTGGTATATCCTAGACCTAGACTAAATGTAATACCTGTTTTTCATTGTACTGAGAATTATACTTCCACTTTTCTTTCCATGATCTGCTTTCCTGTTGGATTAGAGACTCAGGGTAAGGTTTAAACTAAAAATTAATTGGGTTTAAAGCTGCCATGTCTGATCAACAGAGCTTAGCTGGGAATTACTTCTCCCTCTAATCTTTTCCATCCTTTTGTTCAACATGCAACCTTCCTAATATTTTAGACTATTAACAGAGTCAACTTGACTCAAAGACCTCAGAACCCAGTGTCTTGAAATGACCGCTGATGAGGTCTATAGATTCTACTGGTTAGGAGTAGCTGTGACTACTCTGACCACTACTAAAAATTATATGGATCATATCCATAATTGATAAAATACAGAATACTAGAGAACACAAGGCTCTTTCATACTTTTGCCAGTTATTTAATGTTTTGTTCTTCTGACACATGTGACCTATTAAATTGTAAATATGCTTATTAAGATAGACTGTTTACCAATATTCCTTCATGTTGGCTTATGACAAAACTAGGGAATCTTTCAGCCTTAAGCTGGATGTGGCTGTGGTGGGTTTCCAAATGGCTCTCAGCCTCCCCTCACCAGCTGTATTCCTCTTCAGACCTGCCCTTCACAATGAGCTGCTGATGGAGGAAGAAATTGCTCTTTTCTAATTAGATTTTCCTGCTGGATCTACTCTGATGTGAGTTCTTCAGTACTATTCATCTCTTTACACAGCCTTCACATAAATGCAGAGGTGTGTGGCACTGAAAACTTTAGCACATGCAGAAGGATCACAGAGGGAGGCATGCGGGTATAGGTGATAATAATATTCTTCACAATCCAGACCGGTTCCAGTTTTCTTTGAGTCTGCTTTCTGTTGGTTGGAAAGGGACAGCAACCAAGTGTTATGAGTATTTTAAAAATAGGAGGCAGATGCATTAGAAAGAAAAATTCCCCAAGAGGCTCCTGAAGGACAGCACTAAAATCTGGGATGACTTTCCTCTCTCACAGGGTCATGTGACAAAAAAGGTCCTTGCTGGGGGAGGAGCCATCTCCCGATCCCCAGTTTGGCCCTGAAGCTCTCAACGTGCCAGCATGTGTTTTCTTATTTTTAATTTCTTTCTGGATTCTCTCTCTCTCTCTCTCTCTCTCTCTCTCTCTCTCTCTCTCTCTCCTCCCAATGCAGCCTTCTGGCAAGGACAATACAAAATTAATTAATCAATTAAAAAACAAAATAAACAAGACAAAGTGATACTAATCATTCCACACTGGGCAAGAAGACCATGGTTCCTAGAGCGCCTACTCATCATTGAACTTCCCATCATAGCGACTCCCAGCTAGGAGGGATCTGCTCAAACAGGGACCAATCCTTCACCCAGACCTAGGAATGTTCTGATTAACTGGCTAGAGACTGAGTGCATCTGGCTCTCGGACCTGGCAGCATCCGGGAAGGTTCTAGAGTATTGGAGAATATTATTGGGCTGGTTCAGTCAGAAAGGGAGGCATCCTATGGCCAAAGACATATTCAGCATATTTGAGTTCCTGCAAGAGGGCTTAGATAAAGGTCTAAGCACTAGCACATTCAAGAGACAGGCAGCTGCCCTAGGCAGCATCTTGGGTTGCAAAAGGGGATTTTCCTTTGTCTTCACACCCCTCGCTGAAGGGCGTAAATCAGAAGAATTCCCCAAGTGGTGTGTCGATTCCCCAGCTGGAATCCAGGTTTTGGACAGCCCTAATGAGCACTACCCTCGAACCTATGGCAACAATAGACTTCCATCTGAAGGCAGTTTTTTTTCTGGTGGTTGTCACATCAGCTCAACGGGTGCCAGAGATCGGAGCACTGACTTCCGACCCATATCTTTGTACCTTCCATCAAGACAAGGTGGATCTTTCATTCATCCCCAAGGTGAATTCCCTTTTCTGCAGGTCTCAGGAAATAGCATTACCCTACTTCTGCCCCAAGCCAGATAAGGAGAAGGCCTGGCACTCTTTGGGCATGCATAGAGCACTGAGGTTCTTAGACAGAACAAAGGCCTTCACAAAGTCTGTAGCAGTTCTTCCAAAGCAGGTTCTCCAGCAGGTTTAACAGCACACCTTTAAAGGGGACTTTCCCCTGGTGGATGCTTGTTGGGCAACCATCTGGGCCTCCTTGCACACATTCGCCATACACTACAAGCTAGACAAATGGGCTTCAGCCGACACAGCCTTTGGCAGGAAGGTACTACAAAAGGTGGTACAGCCATGATGCTTCTCTAAGCCCACCCAATAGGAATAGCTCTGGTACATTCCAGATGGAAGAAGGGCTGTCCTTCATGAGCCTCTGGGAAACAGAAGAAAATTAGTACAGTGAATTTCTATTCCCCGAGACTCCAGGGACAGCAGCTACCACAATGAGAGAGTCATGCATGGCTGTATGGGATGGGACTTCACAGGATGAAGTAAAGCCACAAGATAGTACCTAATAAGTTATGTTCCTGAGGTTTTTTTTTATCTAGCAGTACACCTGGAAGATAAATTGATACGACACACCAATTGGAGCAGGAAATGAACTTCACCACCTGCAACGTGCTGACTAAAGGGGAGCGGTTATTTCCTGCTCAACCATCCTAACTGGAGAATGTGAGACATTCTGAGAGATCTGCATTGGCTCCCAGTACGTTTCCGAGCACAATTCAAAGTGCTAGCTATCCTAACCTTTAAAGCCCTAAACGGCCTTGGTCCAGTATACCTGAAGGAGCGTCTCCACCCCCATTGTTCAGCCTGGACACTGAGATCCAGTGCCGAGGGCCTTCTGGCGGTTCCCTCATTGCGAGAAGTAAGGTTACAGGGAACCAGACAGAGGGCCTTCTCGGTAGTGGCGTCCACCCTGTGGAACACCCTCCCTTCAGATGTGAAGGAAATAAGTAGCTATCCTATTTTTAAAAGACATACGAAGGCAGCCCTGTTCAGGGAAGTTTTTAATATTTAACGCTGTACTGTTTTTAATACTTGACTGGGAGCCACCCAGAGTGGATGGGGAGACTCAGCCAGATGGGCCAGGTATAAATAATAAATTATTATTATTATTATTATTATTATTATTATTATTATTATTATTATTTCTCTCTAGCAAGGACCTGCTTTGTTATGTGACCCTAGCTACTAGTGAGAGGGAAGAGTCATCCCAGATGTAAGGGAGTCTCTGGGAACAGAAATTCACAGTAAGAATTTCCTTTCATTCACTTCCTTACTAAGCTGGGTCAAATCACTTTGCCCTCTTGTTTTGAAACAATTAACTGGTAGCACATTTCATTAGATTCTCTGGGCATATTTGTAAACGGTCCTAAACGTGTTAGACAGCAAAGCTTGTGCATGTGAAAAGGCAATCTTAACTGGGAAAGTGCATACTATGCCATCAATTTCTTTTCAAAGCTGCAGAGATGGAACACTGCAGAATGACAGTGCAAAAAGCTGGTATCGCTGTTTCTGTCTGTTCTGTTCAGCTTCATCCCTAAATGCCCTTGTTCAGTCAGAAAAGGCTGAGACAGAGTCAGGCTTTTATTCTGAAATGATGTGCTCAGCCAGCCTAGTTGTACACTCCCATCATTAACAGATGCACTGTACCATCTTTCGCATAGACGGTTTATGCAGGTTCCTCAGTGTATGCTTCAGAATCACGAAAGATGCTTTCCCACATGTTCTCTTTCATTAGCCTCCTGTCTAGGAATGTGGCTGATTTTCTTTGGTCTTTGCTCCAGTACATCCCAGGTAAGATTTCCATTTCCTCCCAGTTTTCTGCTAGAGGCTGTTTTTCAGCATCTGAGATTGGACCGACTGTATTCAGAGGCCTGTTTGGGATTGTGCCTGTATCCCACAAGATTAGAGTCTCGTTATTATTCAGAAGCGCACATACTAATTATTTCAGATTGTGCAGTTTGGGGGCTGGGAGGTCATCGGCGGCCAACAACAATCTCTGCAATTAGGTTGCAGTCTGAAATTTGAATGGCTTTTTATTTTATTTTTAAGAAGGAAGTCGCTTGTTTAAAACATGTAACACCAAAGCTTTCACCTAGTCTCCACAATACAGAACTCAGAGAATATCAAAACAGTCAGCTAGGGAGTGATGAACTAAAATAATGTGTAATGTGTTTCTCATTGGAATCGGGATTGGAACTCTCAAAGCCTAGTTAAGTTGCATTGCTATCCTTAAGCCATGGTGTTGCCTGCTGTCAAATTTTCATTAGAATGGAGCAGGAAAGCAATAATGGAATTATCCATGTATAGCAAATTCAGTTCATCTGCTGTGCAAGCTTTGGTATTGTTAGGTAGAACCTGCTAGTTTCATTGTTGCAAGCTTTGTAAGGATAAATGCCTTGAGCGATAGTGTAATATGTTTTTTAGTTATCTTCTGTATTGTATTGCTTCACAGTACCTATGCTATTTTGACAGCAATGTAATATGTTTTAAGAGCAAGAGTTGTGCAATATTACATAGATGGGAGAAAAACAACATTTAATCACAGCAGTAATCTAAAAAGCAATTTCTATCAAAGTTATTCTTCTTTATTTTTTACCCTTTTGCTGGAAATGCAAACTTTGGATCACCAAAGCAAAATAGAAACAAATTGTGGGAAAGCGGTAACTTTCATAGCTGACAAATCTCAGATACATTAAAAACAGAGAATAGAGTTTAACCAGTAAAACCACAGACTCAAGATTGTAACTGAAACAAATCACTGAGTGGCGTTATTAAACGACATGAAATATTACAAAAGTTATAGTAAATAAAACAAGATAAAACAAGTTACAAAAGATAAAATATTTGAAACTAAAGCAACTTACATAAGACAAAACTTAAAGCAGCTTTATACAATTTGCACGTACTCATTAATGGTATGAAGTCATAAATAACATAATCTTCTTCCCCCTTCCTCCAGTCAGTCTAGTTCTGAAACAGTTCTAAATCCCTAGCATAGTAAAATAAATGAATAAAAGTCAATGTTTTCAACCCAAGGCAGTGGGCTAGGCCTTTTAGTCTTCAGCAGGGCCAAATACACAAAACAAGTTGAGTAGTAGGCAGTAAGCAAGAAGAATAAATAAATCTTATACAACTCTTCCCATCTCCACCCCCCAAAATAAAGAACTAACAAAACGCGCACTCACAATGCTACCTTTTATATCAATCAGCAATGGAACCAGGAGACTGGACTTCTTTTTGCCAATTTTACATTAATTTCATTACTCTTATTGGTGGACCCACATAAGATGTAGCTATGAATTACCATTATTTGTCAGGAAGAGTGGAAGAAAGTAACTAACTGGAACTCTTGGGTTATCACACTCCAGCAGTGGCCTGCCAAAATGTATAATGCTTTCATTTATGTTGTGGCTTCATGGCTGTTTTGCTGCTACATTTATCATTATGCCAGAGTCTTAAACGGCAGCACGTACAGCATCAAAACTTGCACAAAGACTTTGCAACCTGGAAAAAAAAGACAAGACATGTACTTTTGTAAACCAAGAAAATATTTTATAAAAACTATTTTAAAAAAAATAATACAAACTGCCTATGCAAAAATGACACAGACATGAAACAGCATCTTCCATCTTGATCCATCGTGGCTGTTTTCCTGTGTGCATCAAACTTGTCATAATTGCTGGGTATTACAGGCATGCAGGTCTGGCAGGGCCCAGATTTTCAGACGTTGCCTGAACTTTTCTCCTCTGAAATGCCTTTCGCATGAACAGTAGTCATAAAAACATTCTCAATTTTTATATCATTCTCACCTAGCGAATAATCTAAAATTAGTATCTAGTTTTCTTAATATGCTTCTGCTTTCCCTTCTAAAGGTGTGTTCCAGAATTCTGATGAATGCCGGAAACAAAACTAAATAATTATTGGCTTTTACATTTTCAAACACGGTTGTTTGTTTCTTTGCCATACCATGCATTTGGTGCAGCCTGAGATCGTTTGCATTGGACACAAAACCAATGAGTTTGCAAAGTGCTTCCTTAATCTCAAAGTTGCAGGCAGTTGCCTGTCTAAGGCGAACCAGAAAATGGAGCCAACTCCATGCACTGGCATGAGAGTGAGAGAGAATTCTTTAGTTGCCAGATTCATGTACTTTGTTTTTAGTGGCACTAAACTGTAATTTACCTTAGAAATACTTGGCATTTCTAGCGTTATCGTCTTCTGATTTGCCTCTTAACACACCGTTCTCAAGGAATGGAGCAGGTAAAGTATGAAAAGTTTGGGTGTTGTTTTTTTTTGAAAGTACACAACTGGAGACCCAAGGTTGGGAAATCCTGATTTAGAGAATTGCAGGCTTACAGTGAGAGCTTGTACATGTCTATTCAGAAGCAAATCCCATTGGCGTCAATAAGGCTTACTCCCAGGCAAATGAGTAGAGGACTGCTGCCTTCCTTTCTTCCTTAGCCAATGGATAGGAACAGAATGTTCCTTGCAGTTGGCTTTTGCTGGCAGAAAACGTGCAGGTGAAGCCAAGCCATGTCAGTAATTGATGGTGATAGAGTAGATGATCAGAAGCAATGTTTCAAAAGGGAGAAAAGTCAACAGCTTGACTTAAGCATGGAGGATTTTGTTGGTCACTGACCTGGCAACCTGCCAAGTACATCACTGTGACCTGGCAACCAGTCAAGGGTGTGGTCATTCTTGGGTGAGGGAGAAGCCAGGGCGATAGTTGTGGTGTGGCTCTTTTTGTTGTGGCTCAACACAGCACCTCAGGAGACACTGTACTGCCTGCCTGGCTCCAGATGCCAACCATAAAAAGCACCCCCATTTAAAACAGAAGCAAATAACTCAATTTGTCTCAGCTGTGGTGAGACAGTCAGTTCCTGAAACCAGAGTTGCTGGCTGAGTCTGGCTGTTGGACTCTGCCTGTACTGAGCATGCGGTGAACCCCAGGGAATTATTTTATTTCTTGAAGCACTTTGAGTAAGGACCATGTAACCCTTGCTGATGGTTCATGTGTTTCAATCCAAGGGTGAGGGCCGGCGTATGTGCCTTGTCTGGGGGCACATTTGGAAAATGTTTTGCTAGTGGGAAATCTCCAGTAATGTTTGCTGAGTGTAGCATGCTTGACAAAAGATATTTACAATGTAATCTTTACTGGCAGAACTTGCCGGAGAATGGGCCATGCACACTTTAGAAGTTTAGCAAAAATGCCACAGCTGTGCACTGATGTAAAGTTAAAAGCCTGCAGGTAAATACTTGGGAGTGTGAAACCTGCAAACTTTCTAAGTGAGCAAAAAGAGTAACAGAGTGTCATAAAGACCATTTGCTCAAGCGCAAACTGACCTAACTTATTAGTTTTCAATGACAATCTAATAGTAGCCTCAATATACTGTATTTTTTGCTCTATAAGACTCATGTTTTCCCTCCTAAAAAGTAAGGGGAAATGTGTGTGCATCTTATGGAGTGAATGCAGGCTGCGCAGCTATCCCAGAAGCCAGAACAGCAAGAGGGATTGCTGCTTTCACTGCGCAGCGATCCCTCTTGCTGTTCTGGCTTCTGCGATTCAGAATATTTTTTTTCTTGTTTTCCTCCTCCAAAAACTAGGTGCGTCTTGTGGTCTGGTGCGTCTTATAGAGCGAAAAATACGGTAACAATACCAATTTGTAATACAATTACTAATACCAATCGTTCAAATACCGAATTATATAATTTAGATAAGATGCCCCCCCTCCCCGTGTGCTACAACTGAAGGTTTGATTATTTTCTTTATTTCTGATCTCCAAAACCTTATTGATTTCAATTACATTCTGGACATCATAATAATCCCTTATACAACAACTGCGATATTAATAACTTCTATTCATGTTGACACATTAAATGATTTATAAAACTACAAGTGAGGCACTCAAACTATATCCTTGTTAAAAATAAATAAAAACCAAAAAAACCTATATCCTTGTTCTTCCTATGTGTGGCAATTATTCTGTCCATGGTGTTTCTTCCTGTCCTTGTAAAATGTTATGTCTATCTTTTCCCGGTTGTTGCTATTATCCATCATGCCTTGGATGGAGCTGAAATCCCATTGTTTTTCCAGAAATTTCTACCTCACTCTGTTCCGTGCTTCATTGTTTTGCAACTTTAACAACAGCTGCAAAACTCACTCTGTCCCAATAAATAAACTGTTGTTATAATTTTTCCTCTCAGCCTGGGAAGAAGAGCAGTCAGTTCCTTGGCAGTTCACAGACTCCTTTCATCCTTCCTTCCAAATGAAGATATATGAGCAATTATACTTCCAATTAAATTAAATTCCAAGTCCTCTTAGTGTTATTCAGTTCACTTTTCTTATTTACTTCAAGAGTCAGCTTTAAGTTTCCATCGTAAACCTTTTGCAAAATAAAGCCTCCCTCCCTTTTTCCTTTTTTACACAAACAGTTCCGTTTAATGTTATATTCCATATCTATAATCCAATTTCTTCCCTCCTCGCTTGTACAAATATAATTTGAAATAACATTCAAAGGAGGGTTGCCGAATCATAAATGTAGAGAAAAAAAGTTATATAAAGAAACCATAGGCTCCCCCCCCCATCTTTTGCAGTGAATAAAGTCTTCTCTCAAGTTCAAACCTTAACAACCTTGCAGCTGGTTCTGTTCTGCAGTTTGTGATCTCATCTCTTCTAGCACACACATGTACTTTAGTCTGAATGAAACTCTAATTCACAGGAGAACCTCTGCTTCTTAATGGAGGCATTGGGTTTTCGGCAGAAGTGCTTTTGTACTCAGTGCCTCCCTGCCTCCTGCATTCCATGCCGGAGTGAGAGCCAGGATAACTATCCTCAGTCATCCTTGTTTATCCTCCACCGACGATCTCCTGCTGTCATGAGAGCTGCCTCCATTAAGGCAGACTGGAACTGGAAGCCATGCACCTCAAACTTTTGAGGAAGTCCTGCAGCTGCCTTCACAACAGCAGGATATTGGGTTTGCTGCAATGGAACAACAAATGCAATCCCTGACTGATCACAAGGTTTTCTCACTTGTTGATGTGCCAGGAGAAATCTGTGGGGTTCCGTTGGGTCTATAAAAGTAAAACCATAGCATCTGGTAAAGTGAAGTTTAAAGAAAAGTTTGTTGTGAAAGGATTCATGCAGAGAAGGGGTTTAAATTATGATGAGACTTTCGTTCTGACAGCCAGGAGTGAAAGTATGAGAATTCTTTTAACCCTTACAGCAATACGTGATCTTGAAGTTAGTCACTTTGACATTGCGATAGCATATTTAAACGCAGGGTTAAAAGAGGTGGTTTATATGCAGCAAGCTCCAGGATTTGAGCAGAATCCTAAAGGTGTATACAGACTTTACATGGTGATCTATGGACTTTGCCAATCAGCCAGAAATTGGAAAATGTGCTTGCATGAAGCGCTAATTGTTCTAGGATTCCAAAAGAGCTGGGCTGATTCCTGTCTATATTGTAAAGTGACAGGAGATGATTGTATGTTTTTTCTAGTGTTTGTTGATGATCTAACGTATGTTGGGAAAACAAACAACTAAATTCAGGAGTTTGCCCAGCAAGGGTTCCAGCTCAAAGATTTAGGAGCTATAAAGAGTTACCTGGGAGTTGAAGTACAGAGAATAAGTGATGGGAGTTTTTCTACTAAGCCAGAAAAAGAAATTTACACAACTGTTAGAACGTTTTGGTATGCAGAATTGTAAAGGCGTTCAAACTCCGCTGGCGACAGACTTTTAAAAAGCAGAGTAATGTGGTGTTTGAAAACCAGGAGCTATACCACTCTGCCATTGGCAGTTTGTTGTACATTCACAGTGGTCCAGACTAGATGTTAAAAATGCTGTGGGTGTTCTTAGCAGGTTAGTTTCAAAGCTAACCACAGCAGCTTGGCAAGCAGTTAAAAGAGTGTTTTAAAAGCAACAAAGGACTACTGTTTAAAACTGTCATCCTCTTTGGAAATGATGTACAGACAAGAAGGTCCACTGCTGGGATAGTAGTACAATTTTTTTATATGATTTTTATTAATTTTCCAATAAAGACAAATTTATAACATCATTAAACATCAAAAACTCATCACATATCTTTTTTTCTTTTAGACTTCCATCAACATGTCTGATAATTTTCCGTAATTATCACAAATCTTCACATTTCTTAATTTATATTGCACTATATATATCTTATCTTACCATGTTGTTTAAACAATATTTCTACCAAATCTTCTTACAGAGCTTCTTGAAAACTTACAAACGTTATATCATTATCACAAATATTTTTAATATATTCTGTAAATTTACTCCAGTCCTCAGTGAATCTTTGGTCTTGTCGGTTGCGAATCCTCCGTGTCAATCTGTCCAGTTCCGCGTAGTAGAATTTGGACGGTCTCTAGTGGGTTGGAAATCCCGGAAACGGGTTGGTATCTGTGTCTACATCTGAAGCGGAATAGGCTGCTCTGTCTGAATTGAACAATCAGCTTCCCTATTTTGTGCAGATTCTTACCGACATGAATGTAGAATCCAAGATACCTGTGACAGTTTATGAGGACCATCAGGCCTGCATATCCATGGCAGAGCCTGAACAATTCAAGTCTAGGACAAAACACATGGACATAAAATATAGACACGTCAGGGACAATGTGGAACATGGATTGATGAAACTTGTATATTGTGAGTCGAGCCAGAACATTGCTGATATAATGGCATAATAACATGCTATGATACATTTTTTTCCTTAAGAGAATTAAGAAGGGGTGTTGAGGTTCCTTTAATTGCTGTTAAGGAAAAGCTGGTGCATGGGCTTCCCTTATCTTGCACCTTCAGGTCATGTGATTAGTGTTTGACGGTCACTGACCTGGCAACCAGCCAAGGGTGTGGTCATTCTTGGGTATATTAAGAGTACAATGAGCAAAGGGTACATTGCTTCTTTGCTTCGCTGCAAAGAAGCCCTGCCAGATTGACGCTGAACTCTGTGCTGTATGTATGCTGTGAATTGGACTTGCTTTGCATTTGAAGCCTGCACCTTCTACTAGGGATCTACCAGAGGCCTGTATATAGTGAAACTGCCTTTAAAAACAAAACAAAAACAACTTTCATATGTTGCGAGTTTGAATAAGTCTTCAATCCAATCATAGAAGGGAGCCGCATTTTAATTTTTCCAATTCATGAGTATCATTCTTTTGGCTGTGTGGTAAGGGCACGGAGAGTCCACTCGCATTGTCCTTTTGTAAGGTTCCATGAGTATATAATGCGAGAGGATATTTTGCTCTGTAAATGTAAGTTTGTTCCATATAGTTCTGTTGATAGCTTCAGTTACCTTCTGCCAAAACTCTTTCAATATAGGATAATGAAAAAACATATGTTTTAGAGAAGTGTTATCCCTATTGTATCTCCAACAGTTAGATACCTTAGATAGCCCCTTAAAAAAAAAAAAAAACTTACCGGTAATGGAGTCCAGTATACTCTAAATTTTTGTTGATGTTGTAATAGCCTCAATTTAAGGTCCAGAGACACTCTTGTTGTAGCAGTTAAAACAGTTTCTCACTGTTTGGTCGAAACTGAGATCTCTAATTCCTTATTCCAATGTTCCCTTAGTACCTTGGTTTGCTAATAACAAAGATATATATCTTTGGGAAACTGCCTTAATGCTTTGGACCTGTCAGTAAAGGACTGAACCGGTTTAGGAGTTGGAGTCCGAATGAATTTCTTCCAGCACAAAACTTCACTGCCATGAACCTACATGCTTGGGGAGCTGCACATGTTTGGCACATGTCATGCACCAACAGTGTGTGAGAGTGTGCCCAGAAGGGAATGTTGTTCCCTTTCTTGAAAGGGATATATTGGCAGCTCTGTGTTCCTACCTCACTACATAATTATTACACATAGCATCAGATTTTCTGCTTTGAATGTATTTTACCAGAGCTTAACCACCAAAGGGATAATTGCTTTAACCCTGCAGGTGGATTTCCCCTTTCAAGCTTCTAGATCCTTAAAGATATAAGAAGGGGTTTTAGAATGCTGATCCCTGCTGAAGGCTCAATTAGCCCGCATGTGAAAATATGATTATTCTTAAGTACTACACTTAAGACAAGCATGTCAATCGGTACATGGTTGTTGATAGCTGCTATAAAGCATATCCCTTATTTAATTTGCCTAGGCTGGTGTGTAGCTGTGTGTTCTGTGAGTTTTATTCCCCCCCCCCCCGGAAGGTCCTCCCTCTGCTTTTTTAGGAAGGTTTTTATTAGGCAAATTTGTTGGTTTTGCTTAATGTAAGAAAATCTCTAAGTGGTTTACACAAACTACTGTCGTAAACACAAGCAAAAAATAAATAAATGTCTGTTATCGACATGCAATAAAAATCAAATAGAATATTAATCAAAGCCTGTGAACAGAAATATGGGGGAGCTGTGGTCAGAAAATTGAGAGCCTGGGAAACCTGACATCCCAGTAATGTCTCTGAGGGTATGAGTTTATTTTCCCCGTAGAAGTTCGTTGCTGGGGGAAGGAAAAAGTGCTAGAATTGGGCACATCCTTTGGTGAAGAAGAAGCCTGCCCCCATGTCTTTGACACTGGTGGTAGTCTCCACTGAGACAGAACTCTCTGTGTGCCACTCCTGCCAGGACTCATTATTTAGTTTTTCTGGGAAAATGCATTGCTTTACCCAAGTATTACAGTATATCACATGCTCTTGTGACTCCATAGGTTGCAGCCTACACGATTTCACTTATGCGCACAGGAGCCTGGAATGCAACCTCCAGGTAAGTTGGTGGGTGCCCATATTCCTTTTAGGTCTGCTAATTTCTTGCTTTTGTCTCCTCAGTGGTACCAAGTCTCCTATTGACCCAGAAACAGCAGCAGGTCTCCTTCAGCAACCGGAAGGGCTTGGAATGCATCTCGCCATTTTTCTGCAGCGTAGAAGAGACATCTCAAGCTATTCCTACGAAGATCGAGGGGCACGTCCCCACCTGGCTGAAGGGCAAGCTGCTGAGGGTTGGCCCAGGGAAGTTTGAGTTTGGAAAAGACAAGTAAGGCCTGATTGGTTTGCTGTGGCTGTGCCCTGCAAGGGATTCTAAACCTCAGAGATAAAAAAAAAATCTGCATCTCTTTATGGATCAGGCCGTAGAAGCCACCCAGAAAAGTTACAAGCCACACAGGGATATGCTCTTTCATACGTAGGTTGTTCTGTCAATTGTGTCTCCAGAAAGAAAATACAGTGGTACCTTGGGTTACATATGCTTCAGGTTACATACGCTTCAGGTTACAGACTCCGCTAACCCAGAAATATTACCTCGGGTTAAGAACTTTGCTTCAGGATGAGAACAGAAATTGTGCTCCGGCGGCGTGGCAGTAGCGGGAGGCCTCATTAGCTAAAGTGGTGCTTCAGGTTAAGAACAGTTTCAGGTTAAGTACGGACCTCCGGAACGAATTAAGTACTTAATCCGAGGTACCACTGTACAAGAACCATGTTGTTCACAGCTGGCAAGGTTTGTTCTTAGGGATTCGAGAATTCTGTCCACCCCCATCTTCTTAGCGGTGGCAGGATTAACAAGCAAATCAGTATCCTGGAGATAGATTCTTTATTAATAAACATTTCTTGTTTCCCTCATCTAAAGGGAAGTTTTTAAGAAAAACGTTTCAGTCCTTTGAGATTTGCATTCATCGGTTTTGAATTTCCTCCCCACTCTGTGTGAAGTTTACATAAATTCAATCAAACAAGTGTTTTCCCAAGTTTGGGAGGTGTGTTTTCTCCTCCCTTTATTACCTGGCTGAGAAGGAAAAGAGGAAATAACACACCTGTGTGCCCTCATCAATCCCCTTTACCCCTGCCCCCAGTAATCAGCTTGTACCTGATCTTGTTGCTGTTACTTTGGTATATACACTATTTTTCGTTCTATAACACGCACCAGTCCATAACACACACGTAGTTTTTAGAGGAGGAAAACAAGAAAAAAATATTATAAACGAAACAGTGGATGTATGATTTTTGTGGTTCATGCTGTGGCCACAGACATGTGATCTGACGGTGAGCTTGGGGTAGCCCAATGCAAAAATCCTGAGGATCCATGTGGATCCATGCTAAAGTCGCCCTAAAGTCGCAGGGGCGCTGGAAGTCGCAGGGGCGCTGGGGGAGTGAACGGGAAGCAAGAGAAGGAGAAAGATCCTACACACACACACACACACACACACACACGGTATCAATCCTAAAGTCACAGGAGAGCGCAGGGGCGCTGGGAGAGTGAACAGGAAGCAGGAGGAGGACGATAGCTCAAGCACACACACACACACACACAGCCCCTACAGTGGCTAATCCAAAATCAGACAGAAAAAAACTGCAGGCAGGGACAGAGAGCACGGGGTTGTTTTAAAGCAGCCAACCCCGCTCTGCTTCTCTCCCTCCTCCCCGGCTGGGCTCGCTGACAGGAGCCGCTTACACCCGCTTTGCTGTTTCAAAGCGAGCCACGGACTGCTCACAACTGCGGCAGATTCCCCTGCCATCCGTAGGCATTCACTCCATAACACGCATAGACATTTCCCCTTACTTTCTAGGAGGAAAAAACTGCGTGTTATGGAGCGAAAATTACGGTATGTGCATTTTACATGGGCAGAATTGCATGTGCACATTTTATCATCAGTGAGGATCTAAGTAGGTAGTAGGAGTAGGAGTAATAAATAATAATAATAATAATAATTTATTACTTATACCCCACCCATCTGGCCAGGCCTCCCTAGCCAAGCTGGGTGGATTCCAACAGAATATTAAAAACACAATAAAACATCAAACACTAAAAGCTTCCTTAAACAGGGCTGCCTTCGGATGTCTTCTAAAAGTCAGATAGTTGTTTATTTCCTTGACATCTGGTGGGAGGGCATTCCACAGGGTGGGTGCCAATACCAAGAAGGCCCTCTGCCTTGGATACCTAAAGTAGGCAGGAGCTGAAAAGGGGAAATGGGCGAAATCAGCACCCTGTACTCCTATTCCCCCCCCCCCGCTGATTAGATTTCTCTTCTCCAATGGAAGGTATAACCACTGGTTTGATGGCATGTCTCTGATGCACCAGTTTGACATTGAGGATGGAGTTGTGAAGTACAGCAGCAAGTTCCTAAGGAGCGATTCCTACACGGCTAACAGCCGGAACAACCGGATCATGGTATCTGAGTTTGGAACCTTAGCTATGCCTGACCCTTGCAAGTCCATTTTTGAGCGCTTCATGTCAAGGTTTGAAGTGCCAAGTAAGTGTCAAAAAAGTTTATTAAGCCTTGCAATGCAACGCAGACTAACCTTACAGAATAAGCAAGCAAAGAATATATTTTAGCACTTTCCCCCAACGCTTTGGTACATCTTTTACCTTCTTTGATCCCACCACACAAAAAGCTTTCTGTTGCTCCACCCTCCCACCTGGAGATTAAGATCAGCACCTTCTTGCTTCATCTCATTTGCATGGTTTCTGTTTCCTTCCCAAGCTCCCACAGTTCTTGTTCCAACTTTCACAGGCTTGCTCAGCCTTTCTCGAACATCGCTAAAATCCTTTCTTTAGCACTAAGAATGCCAAGAGGAGACACCTCTTACAATAAGGTTACCAGATGTTTTTCAATGAATCCGGGGACACTTTTCAACTTCAGTGGATTTTGTATGGGGACATCTGGTAACCTTATCTTAGAATCTTTGGTGCCTTTTTTTACCCCCTGCCCCCGTAGGGCCTCTATAGCTGCCTGGATGTCTCAGGTTCCTCTGAATCAGTTCTACTGAGACTCCGCAGTGTACTTCATTCAGTTGCAATGAGCTCAGCTTTCACAGTGTTGACAGTAATCCAAGAGAATGAGCCAAGAGGAAGGGGCCATTTTATTGGCTCATATCAAAAACAGTCAAAGTGATTCTCTTTTTCAGGCCACTTGCCACAGTAAGGCAGGTTGCCACCACTTGTGTGTGTCTCCCCACCCTGTCCCCCACTTTCATTTGTGACTCCTGGAGGCGCAAACAATTTTGACAAGGAAAACAGAGGTTTTCTTTATATATATATATATAAATTTTATTTTTTCATTTTCTATTTTACATAAACAAATGAATTAAAAACATAAACATATAGTCCCTTCTGACTTCCCTCATTGCGGATCTTAATGTAATGATTTCCCCCTCTGCATCTCTATCATAACTCTATTTTTATAAATCCTTTGCCAATCCATAGTTTAAATCTTTACTACAAGTTTCCTGTCAGTCCTACCAATGTATGTGGTTGTTTACAATAGCTTTTCAAATAAATTAGAAACTTTCCCCATTCTTTATTAAAGAACCCCTCTTCCTGGTTTCTTCCTGTAAGTTTTTTCCATCTCAGAATAGTTCATCAATTTTGTTTGCCACTCTTCTTTGGTTGGAGGTGTGCCATCTTTCCATTTCTGAGCTAAGAGAGTCTGTGCAGCTGTGCTCACGTAAATAAACAGTTTCGTCTGGTCCTTCAGGATCTCTGGTCCTATAATACCTAAAAGAAAAGCTTCTTGTTTCTTAGGAAACATATTTTCAACACCCCCCCCCCAGTTCATTATATGTAACTTCCCAGAAGTCTTTTGTCATCTTACATACCACCATATATGATTAAAAAGTACCCTCATTTTCTTTTCATTTCCAGCACATTTGTACATCAACCTTTTTGAGTCCATGGCTCCCTTGACCAACTACATTCTTTCTGCGGCCCCCCTGTGGGGCTCAGGAGCCCAGTTATGTCACCCCTTGCCTGCAGAGCTGACAGTCTCTAACATCCCTTGTGGAGTGTTCCCTCAGCCTCCTTGCCTCTCCCCTCTCCTTGGGAATCCTCTCTGCAACTGCTCCCAGAGGCACCATTCACCTGCAGAGCTTATAGCCAGGGCTGACGCAATAAACAGCTGTGCAAGCCTTTGGGAGGCAGAGATGCAAGAGGGCATCACAGGAGGGAGGGAAGGAAAGAGGGGCAGAGACCATCATTCAAGGCACCCCAGGGTGCCATGGCACACTGGTTGAAAACCACTGGCTTAAAAGCCACCGCCACCATCATCAAACCTTTTATTGGCATAACATCCATACATCCAAAACAAATCAATACAGAATTGCCACTTCCCCAGTGGCACAAAACATTTGCTAAAAGAAAGGAGGCAGAGCAGTATATCGTCACGTGTCTAGGTCTCCAGGGAGATAAGACGTCTGCAGTGTATTTTGACGACAAAAAACCCACATAGAGATATTTAGCCACTAACTTGGTGAGCTCCTGATCATTCCCCAGTAATAGAAAATGTATGACATCCAACTCTGATTTCTTTTTGGGGATACAGAGTTGATCTAGAAATTGCTGACGGAGATCAGCATATAGTTTACAGTTAAGAACCATATGTGTAAGGGTTTCCACCAGGTGGTCTTCATATGGGCAAGTTCTTTCTCCTTCCACCCTGCCTGAGAACCTTCCCCAAAGGAGGTTTGATGGATTTGAATTAAACCTGTCCAGCGAAAAAGCCCTTCTTTCTTGAGGGTTAGGCAGAAATTCAAAGTAATTGTGGTTAGCTTCACGTACCCAAGAAAGTTGAAAATAAAGAGAAGAACATGTTTTCTCTGCTGCTACTGTTAGTTTCTGGCACTCAATATCAGTTTAAAAGTGTCCATGCAACTCCAATGATCCCAAGTGTTTTGTAGCACACCCACAAACCAACCTGGGGTTTTTGTTCCAGAAATGACGGACAACTGCAATGTGAATTATGTGGTCTACAAAGGCGACTATTACGTCAGCACAGAAACCAACTTAATGCGTAAGGTCGATCCGGAAACCCTTGAAACAAAGGAGAAGGTAAAGGAACCTGAATCAGGTCTATCAAGCCCAGTATGGTCTATCAAGCCCAGTATGGTTCAGTCTGACTGAGAGTGGCTCTCTGGGGTATCCCAGGAATCCAGGACGGCTACCTGATGCTCTTAGAAGGCGAAGGAATAGAGGAATAGAGTTAAGGTCACAGGAGGAGGAAGCTGGATCACAGCACTTGCAGGGCGAGATTAAAGGTTCATAGGTGTTAGTTAAAGGTAAAGGGACCCCTGACCACTAGGTCCAGTCGTGACTGACTCTGGGGTTGTGGCGCTCATCTCGCTTTATTGGCCGAGGGAGCCGGCGTACAGCTTCCGGGTCATGTGGCCAGCATGACTAAGCCGCTTCTGGCAAACCAGAGCAGCACACGGAAACGCCGTTTACCTTCCCGCCGGAGCGATACCTATTTGTCTACTTGCACTTTGACGTGCTTTCGGACTGCTAGGTTGGCAGGAGCAGGGCCCGAGCAGCGGGAGCTCACCCAGTTGTTGGGATTTGAACTGCTGACCTTTTTATCAGCCAGTCCTAGGCTCTGTGGTTTAACCCACAGCGCCACAGGTGTTGGTTAAGTCTCTGTAAATAAGCCGTATTGAAGGGTAGGTCACCTTGGATGAGACTTGCTGTTTTGAGACTCAGACCTGGTCTGCTCTGCAGATGTGGCAGAGATGGGAATAACATGAGACCTGGAGTGGTAGAATGCTTCAGTTTGCAGGCGAGAGATCCCATTTTTGAATATTTCCCTCCAAACTCAATGAAAGTAGAAAGGTAGCCCCACAGGTAGAAACCTTCTAGTGCAGCCATTTCCCCTCAGGTCGTTTGTACTGCAGCTCTCATTGGATGGGGGTCCAAAACATCTGGAGAGTACCAGGTTAGCAAAGACAGTTTCTAGCACAATCCCCACCTGCACTGTTCAAGTTTTCTATTGGCATGGCTATTTTGAAGAAGAAGAAAATGGACCATCCACAAATGACCCCCCCCTTGAAATGGTAGAGTCCATCTCTAACCCAGCAGATTACCAACTCTTTCCCACTCCAATCTTCTGCATGTGTGTATGAAACTGTAGCATGCACACTCTGACGAATGCACCTGCGAAGAAGTCAAAAGGGTCTGTTTACTGAAATCTGATTAGCAGAGGTAGCCAATGAGTGCCGTTCACAACTACCTGTAGTTGCAAAGGCAGAGGGCCATGTTGTCTAGCTTATACCAGGGCTGGAGAAATATTTATAAATGAATCGCTTCCACCTACACCCTGAAAGGGAATATATATATATATATATATATTTGCATTTGCAGGTGGATTGGACAAAGTACATTGCAGTGAATGGAGCAACTGCCCACCCACACTATGACCCGGACGGGACAGCGTATAACATGGGCAACTCATATGGAAAACATGGTGAGATTGTATGGATCAGATGAGGCTGACTTGTCTGACTTTTAGGAAAATCACGACATTTGTATGAGATTGTGATGTTTCTATGCTAGGGATGGCCTGGATGCGGAGCTCCATTCACTACTGGACCAGGTTCAAAGTGTTGGTACTAATATATACAGCTCAGGACCAGATTCCCTGAGAGGCTGCCTTATTTCTTATAAAGTATATACCCAGAAGGTCACTGTGGTCTATGGGAGAGCTTCTCCTGCAACTTCCAAAGATACCAGAAGCTTGCTCCACAAGTTAGAGACAGAGTTAGAATCCCTGGATTGCATGCACTGCCTCTGGTATATTTTCTTTACAGATTTATAGACCACTTTATAGCCTGAGGTCATCAAAGCAGTGTACAACAAAACAAACTCTAAAAAAAGAATAAAACACATTTTACAGATATCCCATAATTAATATCCCCTAAAATGACTGTTCCACGCTTCAGGAAAAGCCTTTTCCCACATTTATTATTGTTTTTTCTGCAACAGTAGCTAACACAGCTACTCTTTTTTTGTGTGTGGGGGGGTACATGTTTATAAAAACATAATATGTAAAGACCACCCCGCCCTCATGGCGACATCATTAATTTATTTTTCTGACGCACGTAATCACGGCAATATTGCCCTTTGTGCATCAAAATATTTGCTCATCTTCAGAAAGATGTTAGCTCCCCTGATGAAAAATATATCACACTTGTGACTCTTGGATAAGGGCTGCTAAGAGACAGGCAATAGCAACATTCAAGGCAAACATTGGCAGATCCCCTCTCCTTATAATCTTACTTTGATAAAAGATTCCTCACTCCACTTTCTCACAGCTCTGATTAAAACGCACAAAACAGCTTGACAACTAGCTGGCAGGAATTTATCTATTGATTTTTCCAGTCCTGTAACTGATTCTGCACTGTATATGGCTGTGTGTATTGAAATGAAATGGTGCAAAGCATATTCCTATTGCCTTCGGTAGTGATTGCAGCCTACTTGTCGCTGTGCTCGGGGCAGCAATGGTGAAGTCAGTTGAGTGTGAAGTGCAGAGAGAATGCACTAAACTGAAATATTTGGAGTATTTATTGTAACTGGTAATATCGAGCTTGCAATGAAGAGAAGTGCTGCAGGAGGAGAGCCCTGAAAGAAATGTTCAGCACCCTGCGTTGTTGAAGTTTAGGCAGCCAACTTGCTCCAATTACTCCCAGCAATTTTGTGAATTTGCTGAACTTTCAGTGTTGTTGCTTTGTTCACTTGCTTCTGTTCGCTTCTGTGTCAGGACATGTGAATAGCAGGGAAAGGTGCCAGGCTCCTGTCATTATATAATAAAACATTTGGGGCAGACTTGGAAAACAATGTAGCAGTCTGCAGAACTAGTTTTGCATTCTTTCCTGCAACTCATATTTCACTTTGTTCAGAATGTACCTAAGGCAGCACCAGTTTGGGGGGATCAGATGTCTGCTGCATTATTGTTCAAGCATTACTTTTGCCAAGACAGACACTTCATAAACAAAGGTTTTAGATGCAGAAATTGCAGCAGATGCAGCTTGCTCTTTATATGTCTGCCTGGTCACTCTGTCGGACCGCACTGCCAATTGTCTAATTGATTTCTGTTTGGAACTGTCAGAGAGCAATACCTTTTCCAGTGCATCTGGTAGCAGACAAAGGCAAGGGGCTTTTGATTTGCTGAAGATGGGTGGTGGTGGTGGGGAAGATGATCATTATATTTTCTCTTCTCTTCTGCTTTTATTCAAAATAATTTATTTATCCAAAGCATTTCTACTCTGTTCTTCAGCCAGAACTGCTCCCAGGGCAGTTTACAAATCCATAAAAACAACAACAGTCCTTGCTGGCTCCTCAGGATTACAATGTAAAAATACATGGTTGGCATCCCTCTGTGTTGGGAGACAATGAAGGAGTGTGCCTTTGGGAATGAGGTCAAGCTGTTGGACGGTTGCAGCGCCCGCTGTGGCTGTAGAGACCGATATAGGAGAGACATGTTTTGTTGCAGCTGGGGCAGATGAAGACGTCCGGTTGTGTTGCTGCAGATGCACCATGGCGTTTCCTCTCTCTGCTTCTCTCTTCTCCCAGAGGTCATTTCTCCTCTGGTCATTGCTATGGATACATGACTTGACTGCCTGCCTCCAGGCACTGCGGTCGTCTGCAAGGTATTCCCACTTGTGGCCGGGTTGATGTTGCCAGCCTTCATGCCATGTTTGCAGACATCCTTGTCATGCAGAAGGGAAAAGGGATGGGGAGAGAAGTATTGTGTTCACAAAGTAAAGGAAGGCTTGAACTCTGATTAATAAGAATACACACAGAGGCTTGAACCAGCAAGACTCTGGGAAGGGTGCGTATAATCGTGTCTCTCTCTGTGCCTGTCTGTGTGCAGCCCCTGGCCCAGGTAGTTTTATTCACAAAAGAGCTTTTTACAGCGTGTTCATAAGAACCAATCAGATTTCCTCTGAACATTTAAACAAACCTCAAGTGGGGACAAAGTTAAACTATAAACACTAGTTAGGCATACATACTTTTGGGTAAACGAATGAATACTACAAAGGAGCAAATACAGCAACTCCGGAGGTCAGTACACATGATAAGGAGGATGGCCAGGAAGACAGTGACCATTATCACCTTAATGTGAAACCTGTTTCCTGGCCCTAAGATTAACATCCTAAGATTAATATTATAAGAAAAGCTACATCAAAGAAACTGCCCACTATCTTTATGGCCCAGGAGCCTGCCTGTCTAAGCAACTGGGCTGTGTACGTGACTTGTCAGGCAAGGAGAAATGGGCAGTAGAGGCAAAAGGGCATGAAAAGGGCCTGAATGTAGAATCTTATGGGATTTAATCAGAAACTATCATCAATATATCAAACCCAGTCAACACAATGCTTTCATCGTGGACACGATGGCTTGATGTATATTTTATAATTCCTCATAGCAATCCCACCTGATCACTACAAGAAGTGGTTGCAGTCTTTAATGCAGCCTTCCTCAACATGGTGCCTTCAAGGTGTTTTGAACTACAACTCCCGTTAGCCCCAGCACGTCTGTTGCAGTCAACATCTGAAGGGCCCCTATACAGGAAAGCTGCTGTAATGTCATGGAAAGCATGGGAGTTTGGCAAGCACTTTCTGGTTAGATCACTGGTGTTCCTAACACTGCCTGTGGCCCTTGGACATGAATAAGAGGCTTCTGTCACATGAATAAGACAAGAACTGTCCCAGAATCTTTATGTGCTTATTGTTTCACAACCATGCGTTGGAGTTTGTGTCTTCCACCCTCTTATATTAAATCCAAATTAGTGGCATGGAGTGTGCATGACCTTATTCTCAACTGGAAACATGGAGGCTTATGAATCAGAATGTCTTGAGTCATGCATTTATTCCAAAACCCCACATCAGCAATTATGGAGCCAATGTGTAGTTCCATCTGTAGCTGGACTGCTGGCCAGGTCATGTTCTCAGCACAATTCAAAGTGTTGGTGCTGACCGTTAAAGTCCTAAATGGCCTCAGCCCTGTATCCTTCAAGGAGTGTTTCCATCCCCATTGTTCAGCCCGGACACTGAGATCCAGTGCCGAGGGCCTTCTGGTGGTTCCCTCCCTGTGAGAAGTGAGGTTACAGGGAACCAGGCTGAGGGACTTCTCGATAGTGGTGCCCACCCTGTGGAACGCCCTCCCATCTGATGTCAAGGAAATAAACAACTATCTGGCTTTTAGAAGACATCTTAAGGCAGCCTTGTATAATGAAGGTTTTAATGGTTGATGTTTTATTGTGGCTACCCAGTGGCTAGGGAGGCCTGGCCAGATGGGCAGGGTATAAGTAATAAATCATAATCATAATAACTACTACTACGACTACTGGGAGCCACCCAGGACGGCTGGGGCAACCCAGTCAGGTGGCAGCTAATAATCATAAAAAATAGTAATTGCATTTTCTCTCTTCCAGGCTCCAACTATAACATCATCTGTGTCCCCCCACAGACGTCGGGCTCCGATGACTCTAGCCTGCAGGGTGCAAAAGTGCTGTGTTCTATTGAGCCAGAGGATAAGATGAAACCTTCCTATTACCACAGCTTTGGTGAGAGTTGCCAGCCCTCCTTTTAAGTGGAGCAGATGTACCCATAGTCGATGTTGCAAGTATGGAACATCTCTGAGTCAAAGCCAGACGAAACGAAAGCCTAGTCAGTGGGTTGGAATAGAAATTCATCAAATCACTTTAACACAGCCAATAGACTGAAAAGAACAGAAGTGCACCGGAATCTCAGAGCACAACAGATTCAAAAGTGTAACATAAAGATTACCAGTTAGAGCTACAGTTATCTTGGACTGGTCCCTGGAGATAGTCCTTCCAGTTTCAGATGTTGAGGAATCCTATTGTTCTCACTGATATTAATAGCAATTTAGCCACCATCAGGATAGGGATACCCTTGGGTTTTTATCTTCCATGGGATATTTAACTTATAATTTTACTGACCTTCCTGGAGATTTGGTTACTAAAGGGCCAATCGTATGCTGCCAAACTCCAGCACTGAAATTATAAAATAGGACATGCTCTACAGATTCTACTTCCTGTCATGTCCCATATGGAGGAGGAGGAAGGGTGAGAGCCTAACACAGACAGCTTGGAGGACAACAAGCTTTGTTGAAGCACTGCAAAAGGTGCTCCCAGGTAAATGTGCTAACAGTCCCGTTTCCATTTAAAAAAAGTTCTTAAGCCAAAGGTTTAAGGTTGGCAACCATGCTCTTATTTCAGAAGAGCACTGTCCTGTTTCCAAAAGTGCAGCTGCATTAGGAACACATCTTGGGATCTGGAGGAATTTAATTTGGACAATATTTAACTAGACCGCACTCCTCTAATCCAAAAAGCAGTTCCATAAAGAAATGGGGAGGTTATCCTATTATTAAAAACTTTTAATAGCTGCAGGAATATACTGACCACCTTTGGCATTCCTTTTTTTTTTTTAGCAGGCTGCTAAGCACAGATCACAAGCGGTATAGTGAGAAGTGCTATATAAATAGTGCAATCAATACTCTGATTAAATATATTTTATTCAAAGCTCTACATATTGAAGCCTTCCCCAACCTGGTGCTTTTGGACTACAACGTCACATGCTGGCTGTGGCTAATGGGATCTGTAGTCCAAGATCATTTGGAGCATGCCAGGTTGCACTGGGTGCAATTTGAAACGCCTTCGGCAAGGAAAGGTCAAGATAGCAGGAGGAAGGTTAGACGTGGCCATGATGGAAAGCAAAGCAGCAGGAGCTTAGAAGTGTTGTTGGAAGCATTTGTCCTGAGCCTTGTTGTCTCCTGTTTGTAGGAATGAGTGAAAACTATGTGATCTTTATTGAGCAGCCACTCAAAATGAACCTCTGGAAGTTCATCACAGCCAAGGTTCTTGGGAAATCCTTTTTGGAAGCGATCAGCTGGGAGCCTGAACACAGTACCCGCTTCCACGTAGTGAACAAGCTCACTGGGCAGGTATGTCTTCTGGGTTCACTGCCTCATGGCCCTTTTTTGTTTTTCTTTTCTGGGCAGTGCCTGGCTTTTGCTACAATAGGTTTAGCTGCTGAAAAACTGCCCAGCAGCCAAGTCTGCTGACTTATTGAGTTTTGAAGGAATGAGCTCATGTCACTTACTCATAATGCAGCTGCAAGTATATAAAGGGTGAAGAACGTTCTGCAGCTTGGGGAACCATCTGCCCTCATGGGCAAATGCACAAGGGATATTGTATGTATCACAGTATCCAAGGTCACATTTCAGCCTGGCAGAAGCACTCAAGGAAGATGCAGTGATAGGTCAGGGAGTGCAAGGCCTGGGGCAAGTCTAGAGGGCCTGATAGAGTAATGTGGAGGGCCACATTCAGCCCATAGGCTGGAAGTTCCCTACCCCTGAAGAATTCCACTTCTTCAAAATGTACCCCTGAATATCAGCTTCTGGGAATAAACAACTGGGAAAGATCTCATTGTATTCAAGCCCTGCTTATGAGATTTGAGAGGCCTCTGGCTATCAACTGGGGGGAAGTAGAAAGCTGCACTAGATGGAACTAAAGATCCACCTTCCTGGATCATATATTCTCAAACTCCTGCAAGGCTTCTGCAGTCTGCCTCCATTGTAACAACATGAATTCAGCTGATAGCCACTTCACTTTCTCAAAACCAGATTCTTGCCGGAGCGCCAAAACCTGCACACCTGGTACAAATTTGGTATGTTGGTCAAACTCTGCAATCATGGGCTGGGGAGCTTGAAAGATCAGATTCCTCATACGTAGCTATCTGGCTGTTGGTGTTTTCAGGTATATAAGGCACCATCTCATGACATTGCTAACTATTGCCCCCCAACCCTGCCCCCTCACTCTTTGTGAAGTGCGATACTTTAGCCACCTCCTGTAGCAGCAGAGGGTTATGAAGTAGAAGCTGGCTGGCAGACCTCCTACTTTTGCCCCTATATTAAAACCCTTTCCAGCAACGCTGAAATATATAACTTAAGATTTTCAGAGGGGATGCTTTGTGGAATGTTCTCTAGGTGTCACTGAGGGCCTGAGATGCCATCACTGGCATGTCTTGTGTTCCTTGCACAGGTGTTGCCTGGGCAGTACTGCAGTGAGCCTCTCTTGTTTTTCCATCAAATCAATGCCTTTGAAGATCAAGGATGCATCGTCCTTGACCTATGCTGTCAAGATGATGGAGGGGCTCTTGACGTTTACCGGCTGCAAAACCTCCATAAGGCAGGCGAGGCTCTGGATCAGGTAAAGCCAATGTTTGGAGGCAGTTGTGGAGGCCAGTAAGCTGAAGCTGAAACCTGGCAAGATGGAGGCACTGTTGGTGGGTGGTTCTCATATTCAGGTATTGTGTAAGCAGCCTGTTGTAGGCAGATGGCATCAGTGGCAAGGAATGCCTAGGTACAGCTCCTGCTGCATTCAGCTATGTCTTTTCCTGGAGCAAGATTCCCTTTCCCTCTCACTACATGCTGTGAAGGTGGAGTTTAGTGCATAATTAACTATGGTAAGTACAGCTGTGCTGTTGTTGTGGGTGTGGGGTTGCGGTCAGGAGTGCAGCATTTCACTCCAGTGGGTCGTCTTCAGTGCTAGTCCTACATAAAATTAATGAACTTACAGTCATGTCCATTAACTTCAATGGGTCTACTCTGATTTGGACTGGCATTGGATATAATGCCATTCTGTGCCCAAAGCATGTGTAGCTGCACTTGACAGCTAGTTATACAGGTGCTTGAAATCTCCAGCTTCCAGAAGAAAGAAGCTTTGAATCACCAATGGTGCACTTTAACATTTCATGATCTTTAAATCCATTTTGTACAGATTATTTGGTTGGAGAACTGTAGCATAAAATTCAGAGAAGTGCAAATATCAAAGGGTAGCTATATTTTGGTTTGCATTTTATTTTAGAAAGTGCATGTTTGCATTAAAATCAGAACGGAACCAAATTTATCCCAAGAAGTAGCCCAAACTGGGAGGCCAAGGAATTCTATTTCTCTACTGGTTGGTTCTTGCTCCCTATCTCCATACCAGGCCTGCAAAAGGGACCGGTTCTTCCTTTTGCAATGACATCCTGTCTCCTTGGCAGGCCTACAATTCAGTGGCAAGGCCGTATCCACGACGCTTTGTTCTGCCCATCACTGTGGATCCCAGTGCAGCTGTGGGACAGAATCTCAGCCCCTTGTCCTACACATCGGCAACGGCCACGAAAGAGTCCAACGGGAAGGTACGTACTCTCTGTACAAAGGGATGCTATAGGGGCTACTGTTTATGCCTGACATTTCCATATTGTGCTGAACTCACTCTCCACATGATGGTATTGCCCACCAATATCCCTTTTGCTCCTACGTGCTGTAGCCACCAAGCTGCTCCTTGCCAAAATAAAATGTAAACACTGGGCTCCAATTTAGCAAGCACATGTGAATATAGGAACTGACATTTCCAAAGAATCAGGTAGAAGGTCATGGGAAAGACCACTGCCTGGTGCCCTAAAGAGCTACTGCCAGCCAGAGAAGGCAATACTGGGCTAGAAGAAGAAGAGTTTGGATTTGATATCCCGCCTTTCACTCCCTTTAAGGAGTCTCAAAGCGGCTAACATTCTCCTTGCCCTTCCTCCCCCACAACAAACACTCTGAGAGACTTCAAAGAAGTGTGACTGGCCCAAGGTCACCCAGCAGCTGCATGTGGAGGAGCGGGGAAGCGAACCCAGTTCACCAGATTACGAGACTACCGCTGTTAACCACTACACCACACTGGCTCTCACTGGCTAGATGGAGAAACAGGCTTACCTAGTATAAGGCAACTGCCAATGTACCTATAATGTGTCGATTCCTTTTCCAGATCTGGTGCACATATGAAAGTCTACATAATGAGAACCTCAAGGAAGCAGGCGGTCTTGAATTCCCCCAGATTAACTATTCTTATTACAATACGAAGAAATATCGTTACTTCTATGGTTGTGGCTTTGGGCATATGGTTGGTGACTCACTGATTAAGACTGACATAAAGACTAAGGAGATGAAGGTAAAAGGATGCGACACAGTTAATTTCAGGGTGGGCAAGAGCCGGCTCTAAAAACCCATAATAAGAAGCCTGTTTTGTCCCCTTGTTTTTGCCTGCAAGATTTGGCGACAGGATGGAATGTATCCTTCTGAGCCAGTGTTTGTGCCAGAACCTAACTCTTCTGCAGAAGATCGTGGGATTATTCTGTCCGTTGTGCTCACAGCCAAGCAGGTAATTTGGTCTTCGTTGCCTATATAAATGGCCACTGTCTGAACATTAATTTTAGAACCAGGAAAATACAATATATAATAAAGAACAACAACAATAACAATGATCTCTAGTGAACACTGGTGTGTACAGAAGGATCCTGTGTTCTGCATCGAAATGCAAGAACTTTGTGGGTGCTTCAACACAACAGTTCAGTGTGTGGATTTGGTGCTGTTCCTGCATGCAACCATGTGACGTCCTCCTCATCAAAATGCCAATCCCATATAGTTTTCTCCCATTTAATCTGAATTTACCATTTCTGTGGAATATCCGATAAGTGAAACAACCCGGGCAAGGTCTGGTTCAAATTTGGGTCAAGTGAGGATATCAAATGGAGTTTTGATGAGGGTGGCACTGGGAGGGTGCTGCGCAAAACTTGCATGCATGGACAGTGCTGAGTCCACAGTAAACTACCATGTAGAAGCACCCTGTACAGCCTCTCTGTTCCTCTGTGTTTCACCTTTCTAATTTAATTCAAAAGAGCATTGTGAGAGGGTTCATTGGTGGGAGGGAGATAATACTGCATTTCAGTGTTGTTGTTCGACTTTGACCATCATTCTTTTTTTCAGAATCGAGGCACCTTCCTGCTCATTCTGGATGCTGAGAATTTTACTGAACTGGGCCGGGCAGAAGTCCCTGTCCAGTTCCCCTATGGTTTTCATGGCATCTTTGTTCCAGGTCAATAGAGATTAGCCAGTGGTCACATAGCAGGATGCGGAGGAGAAAGAGTCTGCTCTACAATGCTCTGAGCTTAAAACCTTTGACAATATACTTAATCTTAACCTGTCTAGGGGTGCCAACAGGCAGTCAATATTTGAGGGAGGGATTGAAGTGCATCTGTGAATTTAGGTTTGCAGAATTAAGGCGGATTAAACACAGGAATCTGTCTTATACCAAGTCAAACCACTGCTATGTAGCTCAGTATTATCTGCACTGACCCAACAGTGGCTCTCCAGGGCTTCAGCTCCACCAAGAGATGATGGTGATTTAACCTGGCACCTTCTGCATGCAAAGCAGGTGTCCCACCATTGATCTACAGCCCTTTCCTTGGTATAGAAAAAAACCACTAAAAAACTGACCTTTTAAAGTTTGGAAAGCTACAGGGAAATGCATTGGAAAATTGTGGGATTAACAAATTATTAATGGGAAGATCCCACCAGCAAATCAGGATGAATGCTCATTGCCACAGATTTGAAAGAATACTCTGCAAAGACCATAGACTAACTTCTTAAGTAAGCTTTGCGCCAGCAAATCAGCTCAATAAACAGGCCTTCTAGAGGAGTTCTCGGGACTATTCTGATCCACAGAGATGTTCAAAAGGAAATAGGTTAATGAGTGTGAGAGCTGTTGCCAATGAAAGAAAAACATTGACCATAAATCCGAGTTTTTTTAAAGGAGGCACTCAAGCAATATCAACTTCAAATCTAACCTTTTGGACAATTCTAATTGTTTAGCCTTTATTTTTATATTATCTATATTGAGATTTACTTATCTAAATGCAATTAAAGTGCTTTGGACATATTCTGTATATTTTCAAATCTTTTCAATGATAACAGCAATGTTTTAATGTGCTTTGTACTCTTTTGGAGAAGTTGGCTGCTGAAAACGAAGGGGTGGAGAGAGAAACAGACAGAGGAGAGAAACAGAGAAAGAGATGCCCTGATTCTGTTAGGGATTCGTGTTTTGTTTTTTGGTAACACAACGTTGCACCTGCAGGAGCTGACAGGTGGAAATAAGGTCTTCTTCCCAGGGGCAGTATGCTAAGAACCAGACGACCGCCTCCGTGTCTGGAGATGTTGCTTTCATTCATTAGGTCAACCTTCACCATATTGGTACCCTAAAAATGTTTTGGAGCACAACAACCATCAGCCCCACCCCACCCAGAATTGAGCTGTAGTCCAAAACATCTGGGAAGAGCACCAGGAACCTAGGAAACTGCCTTATAGTGAGTCACACCATTTGTCTGTCTATTTATTGATTTATTTAATAAAATTTATATACCGCTTGATGTAGATAAACCTCAAAGCGGACAACAAAAAGATAAAACAATAAAATTGTCACCAAAGACTTGCAACCATAATTTAAAACATAAAAATGTAAAGGTAAAAGAGCCCTGACAGAAGTTTAAAACTGCAAAAAACTAGACTTAAAACAAATTAAAATCAAGAAGGCTCAAAAACAGAGTCTGCAGTGTGTGTGTGTGTGTGTGTGTGTGTGTGTATAGGTGTGTGTCATTCTGGACTTTTTCTATGGTTTATTTCTGAAGATCATGGCACAAGTAAAAAGGTTGGCCTAAGGAGATCCCCATTCTGAACTTTCTTGACCCTGGTACCAATCTTACTTCAAACATGCCCTGGAAGACTCCTGGGCTCCTAATACCTTGAATAAAGATCAGTACATGTAATCTAGTTACCGGTAAAATCTAATCAACATCTCCCGTTAAAGAATGCTTGCTACCAGGCAAAGTGCCATGATAACAAGGAAGCAAAGAAGGAGAACCGGTTTAGTCACTGCTCACTAAGATTATACTTTTTCAACTTTTAATTAAGCAGAATAAACAAAATGGGAAATTTTGGGAAGAAACAACAGAACAATCAAACTATTGGAGTTATAGAAATCGCTCCTCTCAAAGCCCGCTTCCCGTTTTCATTAGATTGCACTGGCTAAAATTAATACAAAAACCTCATATTCTCAGTGGTTTGTTAGTGCTCCAAGGTCCAATAACGAACCTAGTCACACTCTTTAAGGAACCATCATATGTTTTGCCCTTAAGGACAGGTATACTCTTCCCTCTTCATTCCTTGACTTGCTATTAGCAAAATTGTCACTTTCCACTCACTTTCTGTAGGCTTCTGAGAATAGTTAGGGATTCTTTCACTCTTTAAATCAAGGTGTCTATGTACTGTAGGGTTTGCTGGCTGCTTAAATTTAAATTTTGCTGTCTGAAGCAGCAGTTATATATTCTCTCACTTTCATTCCATATCATAAACCAAACTTTTTTTATTACTTTTGTATACGAACTTCTTGTGAGCATTGGGTTAGAGGAAAATTCACTCATAATGGATGCACATCATAACTCTAGCCAAAGATTCTAAACCCCTTGGCAGTGTGCGCATGAATACATGTAAGTGCTGGACACGCCTGTGGGTTCAGACTTTGTAACCTGCGAAGGATCAGTGGATTTTCCCCAAGCCCACAAATGGAGCACATGGCAGGAAGGGCGCAATCGTGACCAGCAGTTACATATTTTTAGGACTGCTACAAAGCTTCCTTTGGTCATCTGTGGGGGGCATTTTGCAGGCGTTCACGACAGTCGATGGAGCTGGCATTTCTCCCCTATAGACAACGCTGCTCTCATCTGTATTGTAGAGTTTTATTTTTTGAAGAGCCGTTGCAGGCAAGTACTTTCGGAGGTTCTCCCAGATGAATACAGCGAGATTCTCGGTTGTGCTGGAGATTTGACAGAGACAGAATCAGGGCATAAGGCTTGTCTGCATCTTTCTTGCATGCGACTTAGAGGAACACAAGAGAAAGTGGCGAGTGGTTTGCTGAGGCTTTAATAAAAGATGTGAGAGCTGGACAAAAATTGAACACAGTTGAACTATTCCTCTGATTTGTTTTTAACTCTTTTTAATAGCGAATTTAAAATTGTTATAACCCTCCCAGGAACCTCACAGGGATCACACTGGGTGCAGAGCCTTGGGGGGTACTATGTTGTAGAATGGAAGGTGAAGGTTGGGGGAGGGCACCAGATTTTGGTGTTGCACAGGGCGCTGCTGAAATTTGAGACCCCGTGGTCCACTACTGACAGTGGGTAAGGTATATGACTATCATTATCGTGAGCATCATCCTGGTTTCTTACCTTACAATGTTGGTAAAGTAGGAGACCTCTCGGTCAAGATCCTTTTTGTCAAGGGGCTTTGTGATGGCTTCCTGGGGAAGGGCAGAAAAGGATACTTAGCAAGATAAGGCAAAGGATGCGAAGTGAGTAGCAAAGAGCAGTTAACTATTATAAATTCATTTAGTTTCCACAGAACTCTGTTGAAGAATTCTGCACCAAGACAAGCCAAAATCTTACACCAAGTATAATTTAATTCTTCAGTTTGAACGTACTATATGAATGTGCCTATAGGGATATTCATATAAGCCTATATGAATATGAGTACTTGCTTTGAAGAAGAGGAGTTTGGACTTGATATCCCGCCTTTCACTCCCCTTAAAGAGTCTCAAAGCGGCTAACATTCTCCTTTCCTTTCCTCCCCCACAACAAATACTCTGTGAGGTGAGGGAGGCTGAGAGACTTCAGAGAAGTGTGACTAGCCCAGCAGCTGCATGTGGAGGAGCGGGGAAGCGAACCCGCTTCACCAGATTACGAGTCCTCCGCTCTTAACCACTACACCATGCTGGCTTTGGGCAGTGTGTGAGGAATTCCGCTTTTATTTTTGCTACAGGGCAAAAAGCTATGTATAGAGTATCGAATTCTTATCATCAGTGGAAGAAAATGTTACCCCCAATCTCCTCCTCCCCCTCTGCTTTAACTTTGGAGAGTTCACCAAATATATTCAAGCCTAATAGGGCCATGAAGGATAGGAACCAGCATTTATTTATTTTAAAAAAACTGGGTCTTAGAATGCTGAACTTTACGTTCAGCACCAAATTATATGCAAGGCCCTGTATCACAGAAGAGTTTTTTTTGCTGAACCTATTCCTTGGTACTTTGAAAAGCAAGCAAACCAATAACAATGTTTTGATTAATCAGTTTTACTTTTTGGCATAGCAGGATTGTTAAAATAATTGTTCTTTCCCTTATGCACATATGAGTTAACTCGGGGGTGGGGAACCTTTGGCTCTCCAGTTGTGGCTGAACTGCAACTCCTATCAGCCCTGGGGCTGATGGGAATTGTAGTACAGCCATGTGTGGTAGGCCAAACATTTCCCTGAGTTAACATGAAATTCATTACAACAAGATACGATGATGGTCCCTAGATTGGGATGCTTTTAAAGCTACTAGTTATTATGGCTACCTTCAGGTTCAGAGGCAGCATGCTTGGGAACATGAGCTAAAAAAGGCTATTATCCTCATGTCTTACTTACAGGTTTCCCATTGGGACATTTGGTCGAGCCACTCTGGGAAACAAGAATTGCTAAAACAGATGGAACCTTTCATCTGATTGAATAGTTTTCTTCCGACATTCTTAGTACAGTATATACTCATTACTGCAATGTCCTTCCCTCTTTTCTTCCCCGCAAGGCAAAATAAAAATAGATGGCTCACTAGGCTGACTGAAATTGCCAAAGCTTTTAGTTTGCATTTCAAACAGACATGCCAGCTGCTGGTTTGCAAGTCCTTGAGCAAACTTTGTGATTGACCGCTTGCGCTCTCAGAATGAAAGCTGGGTTACGCGAGGTCTTTTTCTAATAAACAGCAGTCATCAACCTTATGAGAGTTGGAAAGCTGGGAAGTGCTGAGCAGATTTGGGCTAGAGAACCATTGCCCTCCCCTTTGTGTTTACAGTTTCAGCCGAGAATCTCCCAGGCACAATCCAGCATCTTTACCTTCATGAATGCTTTCAAATCCTCCAGATTTATCACCATCCCAGAAGTGGGATCAATCTAGAAAGAAGATCAGTGGGCATCTCAGCAATCTATGGACAGGTGATTTTGTGGGAATACAATTTACTCTTTGAATTCCTGATGGCCGCTGGAGAATTTCTACAGCCATCTAGGAAAGGAAAGTCTGGGAGCTGACCAGCACACTAAAGTCAAATACACACAGGCATGACCCAGAGGTTAGTGGCGACCCACTCCCCGCTAGAGGGTGTGGGCATGAAGTCTATTGCAATTAGTCTCAGAGCCTTCTGCATGGCACTCCCAACGACCCAGAACTTTGTGTCTAGTTTATAACGGCTGCCTCATGACATAGGTGTGCAACCTGCAACATTTTTTTAAAGCACGGTCCGCAATCTCTATGATCTGATGATGTGGGCTTTGCAGGTGGAAGCTTATGCCACAATAAAGCTGTTTGCCTTTGAGGTGTCACCAAAGCTGCAGCAATGGGCTAATGTGGCAACACCCCTCAGAGTTAGAGACTTGGCTTTTGCGGTTACCGGTTAGCAATATAGTGGGGTGGAAAAAAGGTCCATTGGGTACAATCGACCTTGCAAGCTCCAAAATGAATTGGGAGCTGCCTATTCAGTCTGGATCACATAGGAGAACTTCTTGATGGTTAATCAAAATAATAAATTTATATATACATGGCGTCTATGCGAAAAAAGCCTCTAGCTCTGTTGTTGTTGTAGTAGTAGTAGTTTAGTCATTTAGTTGTGTCCGACTCTTTGTGACCCCATGGACCAGAGCACGCCAGCAGACTAGTTCAGTAGACGTTAGCATTTTCAGACCAGGGATCCATCATTAGTCCAAACGTGCATTTGGAAGCCCACATTTTTTTATACCATATATTTGTATGGTTGTAGGTGTTGCTGCTGCAATCCACATTAGGTGAGGCTGCAACCCACCAACTAGACAGATGTTCTAGGCAACTTAGCAGCTCACAATATCATAAATACAACCCTTAACACAAGCCAACTAACCAACAGCAGAACCCTAATGCCTTTCCCCTCCAATGTTCTGTCAATTTAATGTTAGGATTATGTTAGGACTCCTGAATCACAAGCCTTTAATACTCTTAGTAATTATATTTCATGGCAATAATTATTTCTAGGGTTGCCTTTTAAAATGTGCATTACATTGTCTTCATGCAAACGTAAATATGAATATTGTCTCTGTGTGCATAAGCATATGTAAAGGTAAAGGGACCCCTGACTGTTAGGTCCAGTTGCAGATGATTCTGGGGTTGCGGCGCTCATCTCTCTTTACTGGCCAAGGGAGCTGGCGTACAGCTTCTGGGTCATGTGGCCAGCGTGACTAAGCTGCTTCTGGCGAAACCAGAGCAGCACACGTTTACCTTCCTGCCAGAGCGCTACCTATTTATCTACTTGCACTTTGATGTGCCTTCGAACTGCTAGGTTGGCAGGAGCAGGGACCAAGCAATGGGAGCTCACCCCATCACAGGGATAAGAACCGCCGACCTTCTGATCAGCAAGCCCTAGGCTCTATGGTTTAGACCACAGCGCCACTCATGTCCCTATAGGCTTATGTGCTTTCCTTCAAACCACATAATGAAGACTTTCTGGAAGATGGTAAGTTAAGCTCTCATCACGTGTACTGTAGAATAATACCAGCCTGTTTGTCAAATATAATTTTGGCATTCTCCATTTTTCATGATAATTCAGTGATGAGCAGGTTGTAGTGGAATGAATGATGTTCATGGAAGAACAAAAGAGCCAAAACACCTCTTGAGTCTGCCAGTCACACCTAGCTACTCATGGTTTCTTCCCTACGCCACCCATGGTTTTACTTACTTTTCCATGGACAGTTACCACAACTAGAAGAGAAGAAGAAAACAATTAACTCTCCAAGACCTGTCTGCAGATCCTCCTTTATTGCTTGTTCTGGAATGGGGACAGTGTTGGAATCTCATGGCAAACCTGTCAAAATGTGAACTTGCACAAAGCTGAACAAAGAAAATTAAGTTGATACAGCAGCTAACACATACATCCCTTGAATGGTGAATGGATGCAATGGTGGTTGAAATAACAGACGTCCGTTTTGCTTCCAGGCTATTAATTAACTCTGAAAATTCTCCATCTTACCAAGTTCCTCCTGGTTACCTTGATCCTGACTTATTCCGACCCAACTTTGCAAACACATCTTAATGCACTGGCACCTGGTGCTATTTCCATTTTAGTCCACCTGGCCCCATTGTTCACCCCTGATTCACCTTCCAAGAGTGATTCCAAAGCACTCAACCTCTTGTTCCACTACCTCTCAGTTGTGTTTAGGCTCCCGCCATTCGATTTGGAGGTCCTCTACTCTTATTCAAATCCTAGGCTCTGTGATTCTATCCCTGGCCATTTATTGGCATGAGGAACCTTATGGGGATTCAGTTACAGATAGGTAGCCATGTTGGTCTGCCATAGTCAAAACAAAATAAAAAAATTCCTTCCAGTAGCACCTTAAAGACCAACTAGAACTAACTTAGTTGGTCTTTAAGGTGCTACTGGAAGGAATTTTTTTATTTTGTTTTGCTTATGGGGATTGACTATGTATTCAAGCCATGTAACAGACAAATATATCCAGCCTCTGCTGTTCCACTATGTATCTGCACAACAGATGGAGAGAATTGCAGGACTACTGGGAGGCTCAAATTGTCAAGAGAAAATTCAGGTGGAAACCCCCAAATAAATTTTCAACAGATGCTCTACCCTCCACCCCATGGTGATGTTCAAAATAAGCAGGATCACCCGCAAAGTTATTCAGGCCACCTCACCTTTATAATTGTGTCCATGCATCTGACTGCACGGCCCAAACAGCGTCATATTCTCTGTGTCACTCAGCATCTTGCTAGAAAGAAAAATAATGTGTCACTGGTGAGCAAGCAGCAAGCCTGGGAGCCAGCTGACACTGTGCAACCCAAGCTGCTAGTCCTATTTCTGGTTTAGTTTTTCTTCCGGATGGGTCCCACTCAAACAAGGGTTGCATAAAAGCAGCATTCCCACACTTGGCACTAGCACCCAACAGGACAGCTGTGCTTCTCTCTCATAACAAGCCTTTAAGGAGCCTGGTATTCACCAGAATGACCTTTCAGTGGCACATAATTTGGAAGGGACTGGTTCTTCGTACCTCTGGGAATTTACATTTCTAGTTGAAAGATTCCCTCCCCTCTGGTCCCATTCCCCAAACCCTCCCATTTCTTCAGTGAATTCAAGATGCTGAGCATTAGTGCTCCAGTGTTAAGACAGTGAAAACCCAATCCCAGCCACTAACAAGGCTCACACCTCTCTTTGCTTTCAAACATTCCCAGCCAGCTCTCCCCCGCCCCGCCCCGCCCCCGGCTTTTTAATACACCATCAACTTGCTTTGCATATGCTTCCTTTCCCAAGTGAGCACTGGACAGGCACAGGTGGCTTATGGGTAGCTTTCCTAACATCCAGCCAAGGCTGCACAGATGGACTCAGACTCGTTACTGTACACACATTCTGCACAGTTACTGCATAGAAGGGGCTGCATTCATCTCCATGCTCCAGCAATTGTGTGAGCATTGGGTGAAACTTTGTGCACAAATTATTATGTTCCAAAGATTTAATTTCACAAGCTGGAGGAAAGAGGCAAGGTACATTTAAGAAATGGAGATGTTTCTGAGCAACACCAATAACCAGCAGTTTACAGTCTCTCACCCCAACCCTTGCCTTGTTACCCATGCCTCTTTCATTCCTCCCTTCTTCCAGTTTTCTTCTCTTACCCTGTTGCTTGACTCCCACACTTTTTCAGCCTAGATGGTAAATTCCTTGGGGCAGAGAGCTCCCCTCTCTCTTTGGCTTATGCTACGCTGCAAAGTGCACTTCCATTAACGGTGCAGCACAGCAACAAGAATAGCAAGATTTCCAACAAAGCACTTTACCTATGACTGTGCCACAGCAGTGAATGGGGGGAAAGCATTTCTATTTCCTAGATGCATTAGATATTAAAAGCATCAACCTGCAGTTTTCAAAAGTTTTAAAATCCCCCAAAGTCCCATTTTTTTTCCAGCCACTGGGTACCAATCCTCCAGCCAACAGCTGTGCATCCCGGATGTATCCCCTGTCAGAAACCACCAAATCATTGGAAGCAAGTTACCAGGCCAGCCTATGGGAAGCACTAAATGTAGTTATCCTGGAGAAGGTTGCTGTCCTCGGAGGAGAGGTTGTTAGGATCGTTCTTTGAGACCCCTGGTTCTGCATTGCTGGAGTTGAGCTGATCTTTCGTCGGAGGGCAGGAAGAGTGAGAGGCTCTGCTAATGACAGCAGCAGAGGAGCCACATCCTAGATAAAGACCAGCCGCTCATCACATGATCAAGTCACAGAAGAACTTTATACACTACATCTTGGAAGCTGAGATCATGGGATGGATAGAAGAACCAATCAATTGACCCAGAAGGAACATGGAGCGCATGATTGGCATGCTGAGGTTTCTGGGTTATTATGTAGCATCTATAGTTAAAAGGGTCTCATGTGACGTCACAGCTGTTCCCAGTCCTGTACTCAGTGGCCAGCCACGTGCGTGTGGGAAGCAGGACCCGGGTGCAACTGCACTCTCAGCTTCTGCAGTTTCCAGCAACTGTTTTTCAGACACATACGGCCTCTGAACTGTTCCGTTGAACTTACTTATGAGTAAACATGAACAGGATTGTAGCCATGTGTCACAATTTCTTTCTTCTTCTTTTTTTTTCAACTTAATTTTTTATTAGTTTTCATCAGACATACATTCCAATACATTCATTGTATTAAAACGTTTCATACATAACATTAGCTCTATTGAGCTTTGGACTTCCTTCCTCCCCTTCGGTAAGTACCATATATTTTCTTTATGTCAGGTATTTTATACATTTATCTATTTGATCATAAGCTGTTGAAGTTAATCAAATCCTGCCAGTGTCTTTAAAGATTTACAGTTGTCTCTTATATAATCCAAGTATTTACTCCAATTTTCAAAAAACTTTTGTTCATCCTGATCTTTTATTCTCCCCGATATTCTAGCCAGTTCCGCATAATTAATCATTTTGACCTGCCATTCAGTAATAGTTGGTATTACTTCTGTTTTCCAAGTCTGGGCTAACATAGTCCTTGCTGCTGTCGTGGCACACAGGAATAGGTTTTTATCTTTCTTTTTAACATCTTTTCCAACTAGTCCCAGTACCACAATTTCTTCAGTGCTGGGAGCAGCAATAGTGGACAGACTTGACAATCAAAAATGTTTGTTTCCTCGACTATTGCCAAAAATTGTTCATTGCCAGCATCTGCTCCCTGTGCCTTTATTTATTGTCGCAGTAGGATAAAATAGTGGCTGCGATCCAACACAAGATTGGATTCATATCTGTGGGTATGTTCAGCTGCATATTGGCTTGTGGCTATTGCATTTGTCTGGAACGCAAAAAAACCACAACAGCAACAGGACCAGTCAGAGACAAGGTCAAGAAAATGCTGCATTCATTCATACTACGGTGGTGGTGGTGGTTGTTGTTGTATTTCAATGCCAGTATCATTTCAAGCCAACTGACATCTATTCAGAGTAGACCCACTGAATGTGCATCGATTTAACAGGTCTAAGAATGACTAGCGTTGCATGCAACCCTAAACCTTTCTACCAAGTATTTCATCTGTAATTATACTGTAATGTGCATGCTTTCAGCATTTAAAGGGTACTGGGAGACTGGGCTTGCCCTGCCTTTTGCCAGCTCTGCAGCCCTTCACGCATATTCCAAAACCTTTCCGAATGAAGCAAAGTCCCCCCCCCCCCAACACCTGCGCCATCCTCTTAAGAGACTGACACAAAAATCTCTCCTTTCCTTTGCAAACTTTCTCCAACAGTGGGCAGAGGATGGGGGGGGGAGAGAGAGGGATAAGGAAGAGGCTTCAATTGCCGCTACTGAGCTTGCGCCTTCTGCCCGCCGCGCAGACTCAGTAGCGCCCCCTCGGGAAACCCAGAAGTGCGAGCCCCCGGCGGCGGAAAGCGAAGACCCCTGCCCACCTGCCCGGCGTTGCCATGGCGCCGCCTTCGCGCTTCGCCGGACCTAGCCGGCTGGCCCGGGTTTCCCGCTGCGTCTCCTTCAGCGCCTGCCACCGGCTGCACAGGTGCCGGGGAGCGGGAAGGGAACTAAGAAGCGACCCTTTTCGGCTGCTTGCTAGGAACGAAGGGGCAGCGGGCGAGTGGAGGGCCCGCGCATGCGCGCGGGGGGCCCGCTTGCGTGTATATATATATATATGTATATATGTATGTATATGGGGAGGGGGCGTACGCTTCCTCCCTTTGCACCAAGACTCGGCATTCTTCGCAGCAAGATCGTGGCCGAGATTCCCGATATGATGTTAAGGTTAAGGGAGATGGTTGCTCTGAGCATGTGCAGAGTGCTGCCCGAAGAAGCAGTAGAGAGGCACCCCTTATACAAATCCCCTCTATATGGAGCCGTTCTGTGTGTGTGTGCATGCGAATTTTTTTTGGCTCCAGGGCTCCACCTCAGAATGGTTGGTCATACCAAAATCCAGCTCTAAGCAGGCTTTGTGAAGTTAAGGGGGATAGAAAGGATGTGGGGCTTCCAAACTTCCTTTCCTGCAGAGCAAGGTAAATGTGCTGCTTTGATGGGTCAGGACTGGGTTCAAGGCACAGGTTTCACTTAGACTAGGGCTGAACCCCAGCACCAAAGTGTGTTATGCATCCTCCCCACTCGCCACTGAGCAACCATTATCTAAATTGCATAGGTAAAGGTAAAGGGACCCCTGACCATTAGGTCCAGTCATGACTGACTCTGGGGTTGTGGCGCTCATCTCGCTTTATTGGCCGAGGGAGCCGGCGTATAGCTTCCGGGTCATGTGGCCAGAATGACTAAGCTGCTTCTGGCGAACCAGAGCAGCGCACGGAATCGCCGTTTACCTTCCCGTCGGAGCAGTACCTATTGATCTACTTGCACTTTGACGTGCTTTTGAACTGCTAGGTTGGCAGGAGCAGGGACCGAGCAACGGGAGCTCACCCCGTGTTGCTTGGTCCCTGCTTCTGCCAACCTAGCAGTTCAAAAGCATACCTGGTACTAATTCATCCCTCTTTCCAAAGCATGATGATGATGACGACACACATTTGTGTTTCACAGTAGCCATGTAAAAGAGGAGAAGTGGAGATTTGTATTTCCACACATGCAGTGGACATAAACTAGGGTGATGCACCCAGCTGTGAGGCTTCATAGTTATTTGGGGAGGGCATGGAGGGAATGATACACTCTTCCCTTTTTCCTTCTGTCCCTAAACCTGAAGAGGGGCTGTGACTCTTCAGCTTTTCCCATCCTTACACATCTACTAAGAAATACTCAGTGTACTACTCGGTGGGGCTTACATCTGAGTAAATATTTTTAGGGTTGGGCTGTAATCCTTACATGTGAAAATGTGCCCCAAATTATTTCTTCAGCTATTCAACCAGCTCTTTAAAAAAAAATCTCTTGACTAATTTTTTTGCCTCTTAACTTTCTTTTATTGTGGGTTGTCCTTGAATCAGTCTTGAATGACTCCCGTGTTTTAAAAATTATGCATTTTACAACTTTGGAAAGGAACTACTGGTTACGAAAGTTCAGCCCTCTTGTGACGCTTCTTAGTCAGAAAAGATAAGGGACAAAAACCTCTTGTTTATTCTCTGGAGATGGGCATGTTTAGAATAAGACCCACCCAGAAACATGTGTAAAACTCACGTTAAAACTGTAGCAAAAACAAAAGTTGCCCCACCAGGTTAGTGAGAAAGCATGTGTGTATGCATGCACACATGTTTTCACATGCTTAAATTGGTGAAACTGGATTAGTAACAAGCTCTTTAATGCACTTCTCCACAGTAACTTGCTGAGTGATGAAGAAAACAAGAAACTTTTTGGGAAATGCAATAACCCCAATGGACATGGGCACAACTACAAAGGTGAAGACCAGCTAATCTGAGCACTCATGTACAGCCATACCTGTGTGTAGTTTTAAAACTCATGGCGTTAGGATGAGATTTGATCCTGGGCTTACTAACTTAAGTTCTGCTAAGCTACGACTTGTTGGTACTTATGCCTGATAAACGTGGTGTATTCCATTGGGTATATAATGCAGGAGATATTCCTGTGTGGGTGATAAATCCTTTGCAGGAACTTCTTATGCTTGAAAAACTCAGTGAGAATTCACATCTCAGTAGCAAGTGCTTTGCACACAGAAGTTTCCAAATTCAATCCCACACATCTCCCAAGTGGAAACTGTGGAGAGCCACTGCCAGTCAGTACAGATGATAATGATCTAGATCTGGGATGTCCCACTGGTTGACCGCGATCAACAGGTTGATCCCCGGGTGCTAGTGGTCGATTGCGGTAGATCATGGGCTCATTTTCCTCTGCATGGGAAAAAGAACACTTGGCCTTCCCCCTTGCTCTGTCCTTCATTCACACACATGATTGCCAAAATGGAAGATGGAGTTATCGCTGCATGCTTTATTGTTTACTGAGCGATCGTTTGTGGAGCCCCCCTAAGAAAGCTCAACAACTTTGGTCCCGTCCCCCCTGCAAATGGGTAGATCACTGCCATATTTTAATACTGGCAGTAGATCTCAGTCTCTTGGGAGTTGGATGTCCCTGATCTAGGTGAACCAATGGTCTCACTCAGCACAAGGCAACTTCCTGCATCCTTGTGTTTTAAATTTGAGGAGGGGGTGCTCAGCTATGTGAACCACTCCCTACCCAGCCCCCCTACCTTGATTCTGCTCACATTCTACAGCTCAGATGGGAGTGATTTGGAGGGCTGGGTGGGGGAGAGAAACCCACCCCCAGGGGACTCTTGAATCACAAGACTACCCCATATGGGGCGGGTGTGCTCCCCCAGTAGCTTTTCATAAGCAGGCCTTCAAATAACCCCGGCCACAAACTGATGTACGTTCTCCCTGTTGGTTTGCATGTGGGAGGTGGGGAGGAATATTTGGAGGGCTACTTCAGGGGAGCAGCAAAAGGACAGGACATCCTTTTGCCATAATGGACACTCTCCCCCCGCCCCCCGATAGGGTGGGCTTTTTCCCTCAACACCAGTTTTTTTACCAGGAGCAGTCCTCATTATTCTGAGTATTTGTGTGGGGGGTTTTTTTGTTTTGTTTTGCAAGCATTTGCTTTGAGTACTCAAAAAAGTTGTGGAAACTGGGTGCTTGCAAAAACACAGTTAGGTAAATGCAGAACTGATAGTTATGCTCCTGTATTGCTAGTTAAATGCAACAGAGGAGAATTGTCTGAAATGGCTTTTCCATATAATAGTGCCTCTTTGTGGCAGAAAATCAGAGGAGTTACCGGTATTTTGCAAGCAAAGATGTAGGGAAAAAGGGTTCTTTTTTGAAAACTTTTGGCTGAACTTGATGAGTATCTCTATGTACGTCATCATAATTGATTTGAAACTCACTGTGACTTGATATTTTTCTTCTCTTTCTGCTTCCCCACCCCAGTGGAAGTAACTGTACATGGAGAGGTAAGTTCAAGGCTTTTGAAGTACATTTCAGATTGTTTGGCACCAATGTGCCATTTTTTAGATTCTAGATAACAACCAACCTGGGTTTTATCCAGTCTTTATTTTGCAACATTTTGGTGAGTCACAGCCCATATTGTGGCTTTTGGATTTCAGCCTAGAAAGAGGAAGCTGTTCTCAGTGAGTGCTAGTTGTGAGGGCAGAAAAAGGGATTTCCTTCATATTGTGGGAGTGACTCATAAGAACATACACAGATCCCTGAAGGAACAGGCCAAAGCATCCTGTTCTCACAGAGGCCTCCAAGATGCCCGTTATGGGGAGCCTGCAAGAAGGCCCTCAGTGCTTCCTGCTTAGAGTTTGGATTTGATATCCTGCTTTTCACTCCCATTAAGGAGTCTCAAAGCGGCTAACATTCTCCTTTCCCTTCCTCCCCCACAACAAACACTCTGTGAGGTGAGTGGGGCTGAGAGACTTCAGAGAAGTGTGACTGGCCCAAGGTCACCCAGCAGCTGCATGTGGAGGAGCGGGGAATCGAACCCGGTTCCCCAGATTACGAGACTCCCGCTCTTAACCACTACACCACACTGGCTCTCAATCCTCAGCAATTAGTGTTCAGAAACATATTCCCTCTGACAGACTCAGTCATAATTTTGGATTTCCAAAATTTCCAAGGCACAAAACTCTTTGTCTTGCACATCCAGGCTTTTCTTCCTTGCTTCCAAGGTGTGGTGTGTCGCCCTCTGATCTCACCATGGGGACTGGGCATCATGCCCAGGTGAAGTTTGAGGATTATCTCAGCACCCAGAAGGCTGCATTCATGTATACTTTACCTTGCAATGCCTGCAGTTGTTTTTTCTTACTCAGATATGTGAAACTGGTGCTCTGGTGGTTATTGTCATGGAGACGAGAAGGCAAAGTGGTCCAGATTATTGCCAAAGCTCAGTAGCAGAACATAGAAACCTGTCTTCAGTTGAGTCAAACCATTTTCCCATCTAGCTCAGTATTGTCTACACTGACTGTCAGCAGCTCTGCAGGGTTTCAGACATGGAGTTTGTCCCAGCCCTACCTAGAGATGCCCAGAATTGAACCTGGGACCTTCTGCATGCAAAGCAGATGCTTTATCACTGAGCTACCGCCCTTCCCTTGCTTTGCACACAGAAATTCCCAGGTTGGTTCAACACCCCCACATCTCCAGCTGAAAGGTTTTAGGTGGCCAGTGGTGGGAAAACTCCCTGCTTGGAACTCTGTCTAGCAGAGTAGACTGTGGGGCTCAGTGGACCAAAGGCCTGGATAGTATGGAGAGTTCCTTGTTAGAGTTACAAGAGTTACAAGAGACACAAAGCTCCAAACATTCCCCAGATCATACTGTCTTTTTCTTATGAGATCTTGTTACCTAAAAAATGCCCAGGAAAAAATGATTTGATGGCTTAGATCCAACTGTACTACTGTACTGGAAATCAGATAAAACGTCTTTTATCTGAGAGATGTCAAGTTTTAGAGAGTTAAATACTGATGCTGCTGTCTTGAATAGATCTAGCCTGTGACTTGTAGGAAGGAGAACTTCCTAAAGCAAAAGAAGAGCCATTCCTTTGAAACAATTTCCCTTCTCTTCTCTTCCCTACCCTGTACCCTTTACTAGTTTTGATTCCAACAACAAGCTTTGTGATAACAAACTTGAACAGAGGAAACTTCTGTCCAGCACCAGAAATTCCAGAGAGGCTTCCTTGATTCATTGCTGCTGTTGAGGGTGCTGTGATGTTGCTCGTAGATCGTGGCTACAAAGTCCTAGGTCTATAGCAAATCTCTCTGTTCACTCACCCATTGCACCAGACCAAAGTCCAGTGTACTTGGCAAGCTGTGAGCTTCAGAAATCTTACATTTTGGCTCTCAACAGAGTGGCAAGGCCTTCTGTTGCTGCTGATTTTTGAACAGGGGCTATGAGAGGAGCGGTTTAGCAGCATGAGATTTTGGATACCAAGTTGTGTGCCTTTTTTTGGACTAATAATTAGAGGTAGTCACCGATAGGCAAATATCTCTGCTGTTTACGTTATGGAAAACATAGCTATTTGCTTCTTGTCAGGCTTAAGACCACAAGAAAAGTCCATCTGGTCCAGCACTCTCTGTTCTCCTTTGGCATCTGGTTCAAGCTCTGTTTGTCCTTGTTTTGTAGATTGATCCTACTACTGGTATGGTGATCAACCTCACAGATCTGAAAGACTACATGGAGGTAATAATGCCCTATTTTTTATAGTGGAAACGTTGTCTGCAGTACTCCCCCAGCCCCCAGCCCAGTGTATGCTGCAGGGAATAGTGGGTTGTGGGGGCAGGAGGCTGATGCAGGAGAGAAACATGACTGGGAGAGCAATGAACACAACCTGAAAGCTTTTGCATTTTCCTTCAGACAGGTAGCGGAAAAGAGACAAGGGACGCATCAGTCCTCCTAAACTAAGGGCGGGGGAGAGAGAGCAGACCAGTTGCTTGTCTTTCACGATCTGGACAAGGAGGGAATTCCTCCAGATCAATAAGTGACACACCTTATAATCCAAGCAGTGAACTATTCATCTCCCGCTTTGCTACAACCTAAGAAGAAACGCCCCATTCAAACAGTTATGCATCATTGCAGACCTGTAATAAGAACCAACAACATTCTTATTTACGTTTTATTTATTATTTATTGCCATTATTCCCTTTTCCCAGGGAGCTTACGGTGTCTTAGGTTTTATCCTCAGAACAACCCTGTGAGGCAGGCTAGGCTGAGAGATGGTGACTGGTTCAACGTCATTCAGTGAGCTTCCTGGCTGAGTGGGGATTTCAACCCTGGCCTTCCAGGTCTTTAGTCTAACACTGCTATGCCGCACTAGGCATGGACATAACTGTTTAACCTCCTTTCCTTTCTATCCTTAGGAAGCTATCATGGAGCCTCTTGATCACAAGAATCTGGATAAAGATGTTCCCTACTTTGCTGAAGTCGTAAGGTAGGGGAGCTTTCTGCATCTCATTATGAACTGGGGCTGTTGAGTTCCTCTTACACAGCTAGTCCTTTTTTGCTTTTTTCGTAGGGATACTGTGGACATAATTGAATTTTGATTTCATTTGACAAAGTCCTCCCTGATATTTTGGTTAGCAGGCATGTTCAATACAGGGGTTGGCAACCTGTGACCCTCCAACATGGTCAGGGATGATGGCAGTTGTGGTTTAGCAGTCCCTGGAGCAGTACCTAAACGGCTCAGGACTGCAATACCTCAAGGACCGCCTCTTTCCATTTGGACATACCTGGACCCTGAGATCATCTTCTGAGGCCCTTCTTTGTGTGCCCCCTCCTTGAGAGGTCCGGAGGGTGGCAACACGAGAACGGGGCCTTCTCTGCACTGGCTCCCCATCTATGGAATGCTCTCCCCAGGGAAGTTTGCCTGGTGCCTTCATTATACACCTTTAGGTGCCAGGCAAAAATGCTCCTTTTTAACCAGGCCTTTGGTTGATCTGATTTACATCCTATGCCCTTTTAAAATGTGTTTCTTTTTTGGGGGGGCGGGGCTATTGGGTTGTTGTTTTAATTTTTATTACGTATTTTGTGGTTTTATATCTTGATTTTATTCTGTGAACCACCCTGAGACCCCCAGGTATAGGGCGGTATATAAATTCAATAAATAATAATAAATAATAATAGAGGGCGCTAGATTTCCCATATCTACGTAAGTGATAATGTGGTCAGCTGGGCTCGTTGTGTGTTGGAGAACCATACTCAAGAGAGTGTTTATCTATGGCTCTCCTCAAACTGGAGGGAGGGTTCAATTCAGGTGCCATAATTCTCTGTCTTAATCCATAATTTTTTATTATCAGTTACTTAGATTGATAGGGGGTGGTTGGGATCCTTATCTTACTTGCAAATGACACGATACTGGAATGGGATTGCTAGCACGTCAGAGGACAACAACAGAATAACAAATTAAAAATGGCCTTGACCAGATGGTAATTGGGCCAAAACAACCAAAATGAAATTTTGCATAGGTATAGAGGGGATACCTGGCTTGGCAGTAATATTTTATTTATTTTATTTTATTTTTAATTTAATTTAATTTATTTAATCCCCACTCAGCCATGAATCTCACTGTGGCCTTGGGCCAGTCACATGTGTGAAAAGGATCATGGGATTGTAGTTGGTCTCAAGCTGGACATGTGTTAGCAGTGTGATGCTCCTGTCTAAAAGGCTCATGCAATTTCAGGCTGCATTAACAGAATCGTAGTTTCCAAGTCACAAGAAGTAACAGCTCTACTAATTAGGCATAATTAGGCTGAACTAATTAGGCATAATCTGGAATATTGTGTCTAGTTGTGGGTGGTGTACCTTAAGCAGCGTCTGGACAAGCTGGAAATGGTTCAGAGGAAGGCAACAGAGGATCAGCGATATGGAGAATATGCCCTATGAGGAAAAATTGAAGGAGCTGAGAAGGTTTAGCTTGGATAAGAGAAGACTGGGGGCCAGAGGGATGTCACAGCCCTCTTCAGATTCCTGAAGGGGTTGTCGCAAAGAGGGAAGGACTAGATCTAATGGCCGTTGCACAAGAGAGGGCAGGTTTTGGCCGATCATTAGGAGAAGCTTCTTGAGGAGGTCAACAGTGGTAATTTTATGGGACATTTTATGTAGCTAGAAGTCTTTAAGTAGAGCCTGGACATCCAACTGTTTGGGGGGTGGGGCGCAGGGAAGGCTTGTTCTATGGATTCCTTTCACTGAGCAGAGATTGGACCAGAAGACTTCCAAGGCCCCCACCAGCTCAAGGATCTTGTGACCATTTTTTTTTACACTATATAGGCAGATTAATGTCACTTGCCATTCTTTTGTGCATGTCCCATTGGGTGGGAAATCTGTGTATGCAGTGCTTGTGGCCCTTTCCAACTCCGTACTCTTGTTAGACTTCAAACCTTCCTCAGCAGTATATTCTAATGCAAGCACCCAGATAATCTGTTTTGGATGAGTGCAAAAAACTTTCTAAGCTTATGCAACTCAAAAGTGAATCGGTGAAAATACTCAAAGAAGCACAGGCGTGGACATCAAGGGTACATCCATAAAGGATTCTTGTAGATCGTTGTGCAGTGATCCATAGCAGCTTCTCCCTCTGGTGTAGGCATGTCCCGAGTGTCTGTGAAGATGACAGAAATCTAACTAGAAGGGCAGAATGGCTAACTCGCTGTTCTTTCTTGCAGCACTACAGAGAATGTTGCTGTGTACATCTGGGAAAACCTCCAGAAGCACCTTCCTAAGGGGACTCTTTATAAAGTCAAAGTGTATGAAACAGACAAGAACATTGTTGTTTACAAGGGAGAGGGGACTGTTGTGGAGAAATGAAGATGCCTTTGTCTTGATGCCTTTGATCTAGTGCTGGTGAAAGAACCCAATCAACTGGAGGATTAATAAGCTTTATCTGCTAAGTGTAGCCATGAGAAATCTAGAATGTATCTTATTTGTTAAAGATATGCTATAACAGAAAGACAGCAAGGCTTTTGTGAAGGAAGTGAATCTTTTGTGCAGTTCTGTGCTATTGGAATTAGTTGCTGTCTTGATGTGTCAAAGTGTCCTCTATTTTTCTAGATAGCGAGAAAGATGTAGCTTCTCTGCCCTTTTGTATCTGTTTCCGTTTACATGGCACAAGAGAAGAGTCACACCAATTCAAGATCCTGAGTACTTACAGTCATACCTCATGTTATGTCCTCTTCATGTTACGTTCTTTCAGGTTATGTCCCGCAGCGACCCGGAAGTACTGTAAGGGGTTACTTCCGGGGTTCGCTGCTCGCGCATGCACGCAAAATGATGCCATGCACAGAAGCGGCGAATTGCAACCCGCGCATGCGCAGATGTGCCACTGTGGGTTTCGTTCTTTTCATGTTGCGAACGGGCCTCCAGAAGGGATCCCGTTCACAACCAGAGGTACCACTGTATTCACTGATCCCATTTTCTCAGTGGTAGGGGGACCTCCAGCCCACAAGCCTCATTAGACCTGGAACAGATCCCATGTTTGGCCTGCAAGGCCATTTCCCCCAAATCAGAGGCATCCTCCCCCCATCTGATGGAATATGTGGCACCATGTGTGTGGCAGTTAAGGACTTGACTCTAGAGGAACAATTGGGGTACTTAATATGAGCTCCCAATTGCTCCTTGCCCCGTGGGGCTCGCTGACAGCTGATTAGCACTGATAGAGATCCTCGTTGGGATCGGCTGCTCCAGGCCGTTCCCCAATGGGAGCTCCCTAGTGCAGCTCAGGGGGCCTTATTGATAGCTGGAGATCCCATGGATTAAACTTGGGACCTACATAGGAAACATGTCCTCTCCCATTGAGTTGGCCATGGAATTTTCCCTTTACTCCTATCAGGGTCCCCAGTCCAGATCTTACATCTGCCATGATTTTAGGCTATGTTCACACACCACTTCTCAAATTGATGCAGACAGAGCGCTTGGTTTTTCTACGTAGTCCACACACAATCGACCTCTGATGCATATTTTTTTTGCCCCTGAAAAGCACTAATTGAGAAAACTGGTTTTACTCCAAAAATAAAAGGTCGTTGCAGACTGAGTCTGCATTACCCTGCAGTGTGTTTGAAAACATGTAGGGGGTCCCAGATATGTGTGTGTTTGGAGCAGGGCAGCTACACCCACCCAATGATATCGTGGATGGGTGTATACAAAGATTGCTGTCACCATTCTCTTCATTCATTGGGGCTTGTGCAGGGAGGATAATCATCATCATCATCATCATCATCTTCTGCTGCTCCCAGCTAGTCACCAGTCTAGCTGCCGCATTCTGGATTAGTTGTAGTTTCCAGGTCACCTTCAAAGGTAGCTCCACATAGAGCGCATTGCAGTAGTCCAAGTAAGAGATAACAAGAGCATGCACCACTCTGGCGAGACAGTCCAGGGGCAGGTAGGGTCTCAGCCTGCGTACCAGATGATAAACAGCTGCCCTAGACAGAATTGACCTGTGCCTCCATGGACAGCTGTGAGTCCAAAATGACTCCCAGGCTGTGCACCTGGTCCTTCAGGGGCACAGTTACCCCATTCAGGACCAGGGAGTCCTCCACACCCACCCACCTCCTGTCCCCCCAAAACAGCACTTCTGTCTTGTCAGGATTCAACCTCAATCTGTTAGCCGCCATCTATCCTCCAACTGCCTCCAGACACGCACACAGGACCTTCACCGCCTTAACTGGTTCTGATTTGAAAGAGAGGTAGAGCTGGGTATCATCCGCATACTGATGAACACCCAGCCCAAACCCCAAACATGTAGATGTTGAAAAGCATGGGGGAGAGGACAGAACCCTGAGGCACCCCACAAGTGAGAGCCCAGGGGTCTGAACACTCACCCCCCCCACTTTCTGAACACGACCCAGGAGGAAGGAGCAGAACCACTGTATAACAGTGCCCCCAGCTCCCAGCCCCTCTAGATGGTCCAGAAGGATGTTATGGTCGATGGTGTCAAAAGCCGCTGAGATATCCAGCAGAACTAACAAACACCTCTCACCTTTTTCCCTAGCCCACTGGAGATCATCAACCAGTGTGACCAAGGCAGTTTCAGTCCCATGTTGAGGCCTGAATCCCGACTGGAAGGGATCCAAATGGTCCGCTTCTTCCAGGCATGCCTGGAGTTGTTCAGCAACCACTTGCTCAATCACCTTGCCCAACAATGGAAGATTTGATATTGGGCGATAGTTGGCCATATTGGCAGCATCTAAAGATGGTTTTTTAAGAAGCAGTTTGATAACCTCCTCTTTTAGCGGGTCTGGGAAGGCTCCCTAACAGAGAGAAGCATTCACCACCCCACGAAGCCCATCGCCCAGCCCTTCCCGGCTCGCTTTTATAAGCCAGGATGGGCAAGGATCAAGGAGACAGGTGGTTGGTTTCACTTGTCCAAGCAGTCTGTCCACATCCTCGGAGGTAACAGATTGGAATTGATCCCACGCAACTTGACTAGACAGGACTCTAGCACTCTCCTGCCCCGGCCCTGCTCCCACGGTGGATTCTACCTCTTCCCGGATCTGACCGACTTTATCTGCAAAAAACTTTGCAAAATCATTGCAGGAGATCATGTGGCCTGTACTGGGCCCCGATGTAGCAGGTGGTTCCGCTAAATTGCGAGCCACCTGAAAAAGTCTCCTGCTGCTGTTTTCTGCAGATTCAACAGAGGCGGTGAAGAAAGTCCAAAGGAGGTTTTTCAAAGTATCAAGTAACCACAGCCACCCTTGTGCGTGGCAGTATGTGGAATTGATCTACACTGAAAGCAGCATGTTGTAGATGAGCGTGAACAATTCCAGCCTCAGAAAAACTACACTTTTGCACTTCAAATGGGTTAGTGTATACACAGCCTCAAATGGTAGCTCTCAGCAAACCACACTTTTGAGTGTCACTCTTGGGATATGGGAATAACCAGTGCTCTTTTCTTTCTTTTTTAAGTGCTGGTACTCACCATGAAGTTGTTCCAGTAAGTGCCACACTTTTAACATTGGGGGTTGGGGGAAGGTGCTGATACTGCATTCCCTTTAGTACCCCTAGGGAAAAAACACTGGAAATAACAATTTCCCCCTTCCTTGCAGGGTTGTTGAAAGGACCACAGAGGTAGTGTAACATATAAATGCTCTATAAAAGCTACTTACGTTGTGTGGTGCTTCCACTATGTGATTCTCCTGACCAACAGTCATTAAATGTTGATTTGTTAATGGATTTTGATTCTCCACGTCTCTTCCTACAGTAGAGAGAAAATTGGGAGCAGTCGCAAAAGGTGGAATGATTATGTTGGCGGGGGGAAGGATTAAGGCACTTGGTGGACAGATGACTCTACCAGTAGCTATTGGCTCAATGGATGCACACCTGACTATTGAATTCTGGGGGTAAATGACAAGCTGTTACTCTCATGCAAACCGTCAGGTGCCAAGGTGGGGAATTTGGGGTGTGGCAAAACATCCCTTGTTTGGATGCTGTGTATGTGGTTGTGGTTGTACGCAACAGTCCAGCAGGAAACTGGGCACCCTGGAACTCTTTGAAAGCTCTTTGAAAGCTAGTCAAGTGGTGCTGGTTGCAGAAGTTGGCAAGATTGGGCATTGTTGCCGTCTTGAGCAGAAAAAGCCACCGCCACCCTGGCCATTCTCACCCTGCACCTCTTACAAACTAAAAGGTCCGATTCGTAGGGGTTTGCTTGTGGTACCCCAGAGCTCTCAGCTGAAACAAGGCCTGTCTTGTGTGGGACTGTGGTTTGGAAGTTGATTGGCGGTGTTGCCACTCCATTGATCCTCGCATCTCTGGGTGTGAACTGAGGACTCCCATTGCAAAGCACTGTGTTTGAAGGAAAGTGCCACAGCCAGCGGAACAAATGCACACTAGTGAAACAAATACATGTTCTTCCCTGAATTATCCCTGCTTCTATTTCACTCCTCTTCCCTGTCCTGAATTTTAGACTAGAAACCCCTTAAGAAAGAGGCCTGTCCTCCTGTGCCATGCATAATGATCATTGCACTATGGAAATGAATACCAGAAGTCTTTGCAGGGGTGCAAGGTATGGCATTTGCTTCCTTGGCATGTTAGTATCCCTTCCTCCAAAAGTTGCTCAGAGCAGCATTTGAGCCTCACAGCACCCCCTGCTGGCTCTGACTCACACCCTCCTTGTGTCTGGTTGAAACATGCCATTGAACTCTTGATAATACCTTTTGCTTCTCTGGATGGAGTATAGATGCAGGGCTGGCCCACTCATGAGGTGGACTGAGGCACCTGCCCCTGCTGCTGGAGAAGCAAGAAATGGCTGCAGCTTCCAGCTTCCGGCGAGATAACATGGACTTCACCGGAACCCAGAAGCCACAGCCATGTAACTCCAGTAATCAAGGCAGTGGTGTCAGCGGGACCTCCCCATTTTGCCTCAGGAGGCAAAATGGGATGGGCTGCTCCTTTATAGAGGTAGGGGTGTGTGTAGGAAGTAGTCTACTGTATGAAGGTATCCTTTGCATCTGATGCTCTGCTTTGCCACTGACCCTGCTCACAATCACCACTGTCATGTGCCCCCCAGAAGGGAATGAGACCCTTGGTCTGAAAAATGTTCCCCAACTCTCTTTGAGCTGGAGACCCAGGGCAAATGGCCTGCCTGCTGTCCTGCCCCATCCCACCCACCCCCCAAATCTGTTTGGCCCTGGCTGCATGTTAAGAGTTGTGCTTGGGTCCAATTCCAGCCTCTGCCCTGGATTTATGGAGTGGCTTTGGGCTAGGCATTCTCACTGAGCACCAGTCTTCCATCTGTAAAATGTGTGATGGTAGTGGGGGAACAATGATCTTGGCAGGGTGGCTGTGATAGGGAAAAGTCATCATTAGTTACTGGTTTAATTTTTAAAAGGTAGCTGTGTTGATAATTGATAACAACAACAATCCAGAATTTGGCCATGCTTTTATTATGACCAGTGATTAGTAATCGAGAGTATGTGGACTCTCTGTTTTATGGACTTAGCAAGTGATTGTTGTAAATTCGTCTCCATTAGCAATTTAATTCTGTGTGTACCTAACGGCGGGGAGCAGACCCTGCAGTGCACTCTGCACTGACGGAAATGCAGCGAAAACCAATTTGTGCAATCAGACGCCTGCTGGGGACTGTGTTTACTCTGATGTTATGTGTACCACCTAGAACCTGGAATAAGTCGATGCGGCGCAGCAGGGGCTGTGGTTCCGCTTGCCTGATTTTGGAGGTGTACTTTTGGACCAGGAGTGCCAAATCTGACATGCATAAGGATGGAAGGGTCGGGCATGTTTTCTCAAGTGTATCTTCCAGGTTCCACACCTCCAGCGTTGATCCCACACTCGGTTTTCAGAAGTGTCAGCAGGGTGTGTTCAGACCTCTGAGGATAGATACCGAACTCCTTTTGGAGCTGCCACTCAAATAGGGGTCAGTTTGCGCACACACCTGCTTATTCCTTCTCTCTTTTCCAGTCACGTTGCTAATGGCACTGTGCATGGTAAGACACTGGCTGCGTATACACCATGCATTTAAAGGACTTCCCCAGGAATCCTGAGAAATGTAGTTCGTTACAGATTCTGGGAACTGCAGTGCTGTGAAGGGTGAACGACAGTTCCCTAGATTCTCGGGAATGCTTTTCATGTATTCACATGCAGAAATTCTGGGTTGGAAATGCCTTTTGGGCATTAAGCAAACTGAACTGTTTCCCCGATAGACGACCTCCCCGCCCCCCCCATAACACACTGTTCATAAGCTTCATAGCCCTAGAAATGATAGATGTTCTTTTTTCCTTTGGTTTGTTCAATAATACCTCAGCTCAGCAGCTTGGGCTGAATGTATTGTGCTAACAATCCTGGCATCGTGAAATTGCCCATTTAACCTTATGCAGGGTGATGCATCTTAACGGAGGATGATTAGCAGTCGGATTATGAGCTGGCTTTATAAGGATAACACAATCACTGCTGGGGTATAAAGTTGTATGGGCTCCATCACTTGGTCATCAGAGAAGCCCCACCTGACAGCCTTTTGCATGTGGTCCACTTGCAGAGGCAGAAGATTATATCCAATGCTAGTCCTTTTCAAAGCAGGCCTGTTGGATTTAGTGAAACTCGGGGTTCATCCATACTTCTGATTGTCCCATGTTTCCCCCCCTGCTTGTCCCATGCTTTTTTGGTCTGAGCAGTTTTCCATTTGCCCGGCCACTTTCCCTGGGAAAACCTGCTCTTTAGCACTGAATCAGAGCAAATGTCAATCTGCAGAAACCCTGGTTGACGTTTGCTCCACTTTAGCGGTAAAGATTGGGTTTCCGTAAGGGGAAGTGCCAGGACAAGCAGAAGTCTAGATGAGTCCTCAGCCATGCCCATTAGCTTCAATGGGTTGACTCTGAGTCGGACCAGCATTGGCTCCAACCCAGGATTCTTGCATCTCTTCGCACCCAGAGCTTAGCAATGGAGCCAGTCTTGTATTCAGCAGCCAGCCTTTACGCATGTGAACTTTCTTAATGTAGTGGACTATCCCCTTGCTGGATAATGCTGTGATGAAGAATGAGATTACACACATGTCACAACGTCAACGTGGCTTTTGCAGATCTTTTTAACCAACAGATTAAACAAAGCTGCAATACTGCAGTAAAAGGCCCTGGAGGCATCTCTTCACTGTAGACACAGAATAGTTTGCAAATGTTCTGAGAAGGGGTTTTGTCACATTAAATAAACAATGAGTGTTAATACAATATATGGGAGAATAACTCTCCTAGCCACCCCTCCTCCTTGTTCCTTGTGGATTTTTAGTCCCCCTTGTATACAATAAAATTTCTGTCGGATTCATAGACCTTGACTTTGTGCAGGCATCCATCTGGTAGGATTTTTTCAAGGTTCTTCCATATGTACACGGCTAAGTTCTCTGTTGTGCTGGAGGAAGAGCAGAGAGGTTGATATGGAAAAGGAAGAGACTTCATAATATAGGTTTTTCCGCACAAAGGTAGCGCTGCCTTCAAACCTGCCTTTCTTTACCCCTGTTTCTTCTCGCCCATGACTTCAATCAAATCTGTGTATATTCTACTCTGATGTAACCTTAGTCTGGATAAGGCACAGGATGTCTCAGGGCAGACCCGCTCCAAATATTTAAACACACATTTAAAGCACATGGCTTCTTCCCCCAGAGAATCCTGGGAACTGTTGTTTGTGAAATGTACTTGGAATTGTAGCTCTCTTTGTGCATGGGAAAACTACAGCTCCCATGATTCTTTTGGGGATGTGGGGAAAAATGGGGCCACCATCTTCCAGGCCGCGCCCACATGACCTGCATAAGAAGGCTTTTTCCAAGCATGGTGGACAAAATTGGGAATTTGGGGGAGCCGCGTGAGATCACGTCCCGAAACCGTGCCCAAAATGGCTGCCATGCTCACGCGGGGAAACCAGGATGTCCTGGTTTTTCTGGATTATCCAGGACAGTTGTGGGTTATGTATATGTATGGTGTGGATCTTCTCTCAGACCTCAGGCTGTGACAAACTTACACAAGCCAGGCATGCTCTGTGCACCTCTGTGCCAGCTTTCTGGAAAAGGGAGCAACCAGTCTGCTTTTTGCTGTACTTGAGGGTCACTTATGCAGCTGACCAGCAATTGGCTCTCCAGGACCTAGTTCAGCAGCAGCCATGTGACATAAAGGAGCCAATCGGAATCCCAATGGTCCTATAATATGGAAACCTCTGGTCTAGTCCTTTAATCTGAGCAACTTGTTTCTAGAGTAACAGCATCAAGTTAAAAGGCGAAAGATTTATACGATCTGAAGAGAAACCAGCCACCTCTAGCCTGTGGGTCCAATGAGGCTGTTTCCCCAAAACCAGGACCATGACCCACATCTGACATCGTATATGGATGCAAGTCTCCTGCACTCTTTACAAATGTGGGCAGTGGAGACTGCACACAAACTTAACAGCTACCCACCTCGCAACGCTGGCAAAAAAATCAACATCCTGGTCAAGGTTCTTGTGGTCTAGCGGATCCATAATGGCTTCCTGAAAATAAGAGCAAAGATCTGGTTGGGAACAGGGATTGTGAAGTTCTAAACCAGGGGTCAGCAAACTTTTTTTGGAGGGGGCCGGTTCACCGTCCCCCAGAAGTAAACGTAGTAGAGGGGGCTTCTCTCATTCCCCCTCCCCTCCCCCTGCCTACCTATGCTGCTGCAAAGCCGCTCATCCCGCCACTGCTGTCACCAACCTCTGCCACTCGTGGCACTGTGCGCTGCCAACTGCGTCTCCTGTGCCTGCCCTTGAGAGCGGCAGAGGCTGGCGGCGGCGGCGGGATGAGTAGCCTGAGAAGGCTGGCTGACTTTGGAGAGGCGCTGCCCAAAATGGCGCTCAGCCCAGCCCAGCCCCCTTCCTCCACTATGCAGGACGGGGAGAAGGGTGGGGAGAGGGAGGGAGGAGGCGCCGTGGTGTGTGAGAGGGAGAGGGGGGGAAATGGCACTGAAAACAAAATGGCGGCACTGGGAAAAAATTAAGGGAAAAAATTAACAAACAGAATTGCTGATCATGGCATGCCCGCGGGCCAGATCCTGAGGGCAATTGGGCCTGATCTGGCCCGCGGTCCGTTTGCCGACTCGTGTTCTAAACTTTGCCTCTGAGGTTCATAACTCTGGAATTACCTTCATATATTCCTGAAGCTTGTAAATATTCATGAACATTCCACTGATGGGGTCAATCTGTAAGACAAGTTAAATAATAGCAATAGTAATAATGGTGATGATTTTATACCAGGTATTTGTATATCATTTAATATTCAGAATTTCTGGTGCTGTGCATACAAGAACATTAATTTTTTGTTTCTAAAAATGACATCAATAATAACTTTATTTTTTAACCCTTGGAGTGTTCAGAGGACAGGACTTTGAACTGCTCTTGAATACTACTAACTATGATAATACTATTAACAACAATGGTGGGGGGGGATCAATGCTAGGAACTATCACAAGGGGTTATGATTGGATAAATGCATGGAGAAGAGATTTATCAATGGCTATTGGCTTAAAATGGAACCTCCATTTGCAGATGCAGACTATCTCTAAATATCAGGTACTAGGGACAAACAACAGGGGAAAGACATGGTCATTGTGCTCTGCTTATATGTGACCTATAAGGCATTGGGTTGGTCAAATGGTTGGAAACAGACGACTGAGCTGGATGGAACTGGTTCTGATCCTGCAAGGCGGCTTCTAGTCAAGATCCTACAGGAGTCAGTGGTGAATTGAAACATGGCAGCAGCATATCTCAAGTGCTGCTGAGAATCTCAGACTCTTGGTAAAAGCACAAAACCTGTTTTCAAAATAAAGAGCAATGAAAGAAAAACGACCCACCTTTCCACATATGGTCACTGTCACTGCAAAGGAAAAAGAAGAAACCGTGAGAGAGGGAAGTTTGTTAGCATTAATTGCAGACCCAATTCAGTACCACAAGGTGGTAGCAAAGAGTTGGGTACAGCACATCTCTTGCTGAAACACATAATCTCCTCTGCAATGAGGGAAAATACAGGCATGAGGGTGGGGGGAGTGGTAAAGCTCTCCCACTTGCAAGCTTTAGTGCTGCCCCACCTCCAGAAAACATTGAAAATGAGCACGTCAGAGAGAACTAGCCTGATGTGCTGCTACATTTCCGCATGCAAGGTCTCCCCTCTTCCCCAACAGAAGAGCATTCAAGTGTGCAGCCCCAATGGGGCACAGTCCTGGGGAATCTGACCACTCAATTTTGCCAGCTGAAGCTGAGTACACATTGCTGGATTCTAAGCCCCTGGTAAGAAAAATCTCCATTTGGATTCCAGCAGGAAAAACACTGAGCAGGGTCTCTTCCCACCGGAAAGAGGAATGCCATTCAAAGCTTTGTCACCGCTCCCCTTCCCCTGTTTGCCTGTAGAAGAATTTGCTCCAGTCTTTACATGGAGGTAGTATGTATCATCATCATCATCATCATCATCATCAATGCTAGAAAGGCTCACCATTCTTTACCTTTATAGTTATGCCCGTGGCTCTGATTGCATTTCCCAAACAGCTTCCTATTCGCCTCCTCATTCAGAGATTTGCTGTAAGACAGTGGGTGAGGGTTGAGAAAAAGAAGCAGCCAACAGGAATAAGATGAAAACAGCAAGAGAGGCAATCTAACTGCAGATGGGAACAGAGAAGGAAGCCTTTTGTACACGGAGACTGTGTCTATTGTCAGTGACTAGCAAGGATAACTCAAAATGGACCTTCAAAGGATCCATTACTTCTGAAACAGCCCTTATTTTTTTAAAAAACTGAGCCATACCCAACCCGGCTTCTTTGCAGCTATTTGTAAGTCTTCTTTGTTTTATTATTACATTTAAACCTCACTTTTTCCTCCAAGGAGCTCAAGGGTGGCATTCACGGTTATCCTTCCTCTCACTTTTATCCTCACAACAATGCTGCAATGTCATTGGCTAGACTGAGAGAGACTTTATAAGAGCCTGGATTATAGAGTCCAGTACTTCTATAATCAGGGACATGGGTGGCGCTGTTGGTTAAACCACAGAGTCTAGGGCTTGCTGATCAGAAGGTCGGCGGTTCGAATCCCCGCAACGGAGTGAGCTCCCGTTGCTCGGTCCCTGCTCCTGCCAACCTAGCAGTTCGAAAGCACATCAAAGTGCAAGTAGATAAATAGGTACCACTCTGGGGGGAAGGTAAATGGTGTTTCCATGTGCTGCTCTGGTTCGCCAGAAGCGGCTTAGTCATCCTGGCCACATGACCCGGAAGCTGTACACTGGCTCCCTTGGCCAGTAAAGAGAGATGAGCGCCGCAACCCCAGAGTCGGCCACGACTGGACCTAATGGTCAGGGGTCCCTTTACCTTTTCCTTTACTTACTTCTATAATCACCATAACTCTTGTGCCACCTCTACATTCGGTGATGATTCCTGATTCTGCTGAGCCCTATCCAGCCCAGTTAACAAAAATCATAATGCCAAATTATTGCTGTTGCGGATGGTTGCTGGACCTATATTGCATGCAGCTGCCCTTTGCATAGATCAGGGAGGAGCAAGCTTCCAGCATCTCTCTTGACGTTTTCTTCAAACTCCGAGACCCACAAACTGGATGCAAAACACTCTCAGAACAAAAGGACAGGGCCTCTGAGCACATGCTTAGCCCAGGAATTTGCTTTCAGTTCCAGAACTGAGCACAAGGCCGTTATACCCTGAGCGTTCTTCATCACATCTGCATAATTTAGAAGGGGAAAAAAGAACCTTTCTCTTGTAGGAATGCCAGCAATTTTAACAGAAGAAACATGATAACTTTAAAACAAAAAGAGCAACGAAAATCCATAGCCACTTGACCTTGACAATAAGGATATTCCATCAATGCTGTTTTAAATGTCTATATTAATAGAGGAAGGTACGTATAGTTAAAGCTATGGTTTTCCCAGTAGTGATGTATGGAAGTGAGAGCTGGACCATAAAGAAGGCTGATTGCCGAAGAATTGATGCTTTTGAATTATGGTGCTGGAGGAGACTCTTGAGAGTCCCATGGACTGCAAGAAGATCAAACCTATCCATTCTTAAGGAAATCAGACCCGAGCGCTCACTGGAAGGACAGATCGTGAAGCTGAGGCTCCAATACTTTGGCCACCTCATGAGAAGAGAAGACTCCCTGGAAAAGACCCTGATGTTGGGAAAGATGGAGGGCACAAGGAGAAGGGGACGGCAGAGGATGAGATGGTTGGACAGTGTTCTCGAAGCTACCAGCATGAGTTTGACCAAACTGCGGGAGGCAGTGGAAGACAGGAGTGCCTGGCGTGCTCTGGTCCATGGGGTCACGAAGAGTCGGACATGACTAAACGACTAAACAACAACAACAATTAATAGAGGCAGTCCAAGAAAACAGCCAGCTGGATCAGACCAGTGGCCCATCTAGTCCAGCATCTTGTTCTTACAATGGCCAACCAGATGGCTGTTGTGAAACAACTGGAAGTCCAAGTCCTTGTTGTTTATCTCTGGCAAGTCCTCAGAGATCTACCAGTAAATTCTGATCTACTTCGTCACCAACTCTGGAGAGAAATAGCACGCCTCGTACCATTTGCCTTTTGCTGCCTTTTGCTGTGTGTGTGTGTGTGTGTGTGTGTGTGTGTGTGTGTGTAATGCAGCTCTTCATTTATACGAGCTTTTATTCACAAAAACATTTTCTACAATAAATCTTTTAATCTGTCTTCCAGGTGCCGCAATACTCTTGTTATATGCATGTGTGTTTTGCAAGAGATACTCAAATGTCCCCCTCTGGAATACGTCCTCTCAACTCAGGTGGGAGGCTCTGTCTGCAATCTAAGCAGCATTAGCTACAACAATCACGTTGCCTTTCCCCCAAGTACAAATAATTTCTTATTCATTCTTCCCCAGAACTCGAGTTGCTATCTTACATATACCAACCCCAGTTCCTGTGCCTTTAACTGTGAATATTAGTAGGTGGGAGAAATGCTTTTTTTCTGGGCCATGAGAAGCTTTGCCAGTTGGCAACCTTTCCCAGAACTCTGTTTGTCAGTATATACTGACACTCTGTAGCCCAGTGGTTAGGGAATCTGTTCTTCATGTAGAAAATCACAGGTTCAGTCCCCAACACCTCCAAGTCAGATAATGATAATAATAATACTGTAATAATAATAATAATTTATTACTTATTATTTATGCCCCACCCATCTGGCTGGGTTTCCCCAGCCACACTGGGCAGCTCCCAACAGAATTAAAAGCACAATACAACATCAAACATTAAAAACTTCCCTAAGCAGGGCTGCCTTCAGATGTCTTCTAAAAGTCAGATAGTTGTTTATTTCCTTGACATCTGATGGGAGGGTGTTCTACAGAGGCGGCACCACTATCGAGAAGGTCCTCTGCCTGGCTTAAAGCTGACTTGGACAAAAGTGTCCATTTTCCTTCTAGTGCCATCATTGATGAAATCCTCTTTCCACTGGAGACAGAAAACTATGACATAACCTCCAAACTTTCTCCGAAGAAAATATCGATGTCCTATCCTATTATTATTATTATTATTATTATTATTATTATTATTATTATTATTATATTCTTTATACCACACCCATCTGATTGGCGGCTTCCAACATATATAAAAGCATAATAAATAATAATAAAGCATTAAATGTTAAAAAACTTCCCTATACAAGGCTGCCGTCAGATGTCTTCAAAAGGTATAATAATAATAATAATAATAATAATAATAATAATAATAATATTTTAATATTCCGCCCTCCCCTGCCAAGACTGTGCTCAGGGCAGCTAACACTGAATATAAATACAATCAAATCAAATCAAAACAAAACAGTTACTTATCTCCTTGGCTTGGGGGTCACATAACTCTATACCCTCCAATATTTCTCCAATGAAAATAGGAACGTCCTAAGGAAGAGTGGGACATTCTGGGATCAAATCAGAAACCAGGATGGCTTCTGTAAGTCCGGGACTGTCCCTGGAAAAGAGGGACACTTCTGAACCTCCTTAGACATCCTTTCTCACCTTTGTTGCAGGATGGGGCAGGTCATACAGGGGAAAGTGGGGAGAGCTAGAATGCATTAGGAAACCCAACGCTTCATATTGCATAGCTGAGATAAAGGTTACAGATGAGTCTCTTTCCTGAACTTGGGAAGGAAACTGCTGCAATAACACCCATCGTTCTTACCCTGCAGACCAAAACTGGTCAACAATTGCCCTTTGGCTCTATTTGGCCTTTGAACTATATGAGTATCAGAGATGCTATCTTGGGCAACTGGTTCCTTATGTCCGGAGAATTGTAGGTACAGGAAATACTCACTAGAATCCATTGGATAGCCAGTGTTCCGAGAGGTTGCACATCTATGCCTCCTTTCAGGGATGGGGTAATTGTGGGCTCTTTGGTCACCTATGAATTCGAAACATGTTTTTTTCCTCTCAACCCTCCACCCTCCCTCTTCCCCGTTGTTACCTGTTCAGCCTATGGGCGGCTGCAAATGTTTCGGTGCGAGAAAGGAAGGTCATCTTGCCTGCGGTGTTCGGCTTGCTATCTTTCGCCACACGCTCCATTGTTAACAGAGGGTTGGTAGCTGAGCTGCCGTTAAAAGCGGGAAACCTTCATGCTGGGCCCAAATAAATATATCCACAAGTTGTCATGTGGTGGATGGTAGACTGGCCAATCAGATGCAAATTGTTCGTCAGACAGCGTATCTCCTGGCCTAGATTTCTTTACACAGAACAACCATCAGCATTGTTTTTTGTTTTGCATCAATTAACTCAGCGTATTTCCTTCTTGATGAAAGCCATGGTTTAATGGAATATATATATATATATATATAATAGTCAAGGCTCACGTGGATTTGGGTTGGAATTTTTTGGAAAAGGACATTGTTTCACAGGGTGAGTGCAGGGATAAGGACATTTCTCCTAACTGCTTGTTGCTTGTGAATGCATACCCCTCAATATTACTGGGTCTTTATTTAGATTTTTGTGTTTATACTGTAGAAGTTCTGTCATGGACGTAACAAATGTGGTTTTGGCTCTAAGATGGGTCTCCAGCGAATTACAACAAGTTAGGTAGCTCAAATCTTCTTCCTTCCTTCCTTCCTTCCTTCCTTCCTTCCTTCCTTCCTTCCTCCCTCCCTCCCTCCCTCCCTCCCTCCCTCTTTTGTGAGTCTGCAAGCTCAGCTCCATCCTCAGGGGCAATTTACTTCAGCTAACAAACTTTTTAGGAGCTGACAACAAATTTACCATAATTGACAATAACTTAATGCTGTTTTATGGTTTCCAAGACAATCAGACTGTAGGAACAATTGAGAGCTCACTTTAGAAATCTGGAGCAAGGAAGATTAGACTTAAAATCAATCAAGTGTTTCCCACCCAGATAGGGAGCACTGGACTGTATCTTTTTTAGAGTGCGCATTGGAGGATGAATGGGGTGTGGGGGGTGCGGTCTGCCGCAGGTGCCATCACTGAGGTGGGGGTGTGTGACAAAATGAAGTTTTGTTTTTTTTTTTTTTAAATTGGGCTCATGAAACTTTTTAGGAGTGATGTGGTGGCTTAGGTCCTGCAGGTTCAGCACTGCCTGAAACAGCAGCGTGGGACTTGCGTCTGCCTGGTGCCTCTCCCTCAGCCGCCCTACAGCTGAGGGGAAGGCGGTGGAAAGGCTCCAAGCATCAGAGAGGCTCGTCCCGCCCCCCGGCTGCAGGACACACCCCTGCACCAGGCACCCGAGCCTAGCTATGCACCACTACACACCTAGCTATGCCTCGGTGACATGGAATTTCAAGAGATCCCAGCCAGCCATTATAAGTTTGGGTAAGATTCCAGTCTCATCACATACAAGGGCCTTCCCTTGACGACCATTCAAAAACTTCAACAGGTGAAGGATGCTAAGTCCTGTTCCCACTGAATATGAGGGATGTCCCTTGATGACTGTTCAAAAGCTTCAGCTGATGGAGAATGTTATGAGTTTCCAATTGAAGTAAGCGTGTCAACGAGATACACTGGTTCCCTGTTGCCTTTTCCCAGGTAAGGTGAGCCCTAGATAGCCTGAGTGACAATGGTCCACTCATCCCATGTCCCATGAGGACCTGGGATATCAACAGAGTTCTCCTTAAGTTTGGAATCCACCAAGAGTGCCCAAGAGGTGGCTTTTGAAAAGGATTAGGCAAATTAATGGTGAAATATACTCAGAGTCGAGATTTCATGCTCTTTATTCAGCTCATAGTGGTGAGGAGGAAATGGAAGTTCCCCCAGAATGTCTGCTTTATATACATTATTTACAAAATGGGCCCCACATGATAGGCTAATTCCGGGATTCTCCTGTAGGCCAATCAGGTTGCGGATTTACTTCCACCTGGAGCTTGATTGGGTGGCTCCTGTGGACCAATCAGACTGCTGCATTCTGGGTCCTATTGTTCTAGGACCAATCAGACAGCTGCATTCTGAATCTTATTGTTCTAGGACCAATTAGACTGCTGCATTTTGGATCCTATTCAACTCAGTACATAACACATGGATATAAGAATCAATGGCAAACTTCATATTCACCTTTGCTTCCCAGATGCTGGGTTTAAACAACAAGGGAACCTATCCTCATCTTGCTCTGCCAGTGAGGTTCCCACCACTTCGTTGACCACTTTGGGACACCAGGGAAGCAACTGGGATTTGGAAGTGGGGAATTAATAATATGAACACTCTTGGTTTGGAATTTCCTGGCTGATTACAAATGGAGCCCACATTCCTCTGATGTTTTGGCTCAGGTTACAATTAACCCAACCACAATCCCAGAATCAACTTTCCCTGCCACTACAACTGTTCCATTCTATTTCTTCACTGATTCTTGGTAGAAACAATGAGAATGACCTCTGCTGTGGCCTATGTTAGGCCATATAGCCATGTAGTGGTCATCAGGGATGAAGTGTAGGTGGGCTCCCATGAAGCAAGACACAGCGATAACAGCAAAAACTTTTATTGAACTAACAGAACTAGACAACAGTGGCAAAGCAGCTGCTTATATACATTTCTGAAGGTCTGGGCTGCTCTTACTCTCAGTGTGCTTGGCTGTCTAAACTCCCAAGCTGCGAATCATAATTCAGAGTTTAAGAGCCAATGTCAGTGGCCCAAATCCTGCAGTGTTCTGTGACTGGATATCATGTATTGAATTAGAACACAGGGGGTCAGAATTCTTAGTCCAGACTCAAGCTCAGGCAAACACACACCACTGAAAGCATAACATCTAGGAAACATTGTTTCTCGGGACTTCTGACTATTCCTACTGTTTCCTAAGGCCTAGTTGAGCCTGCAACAGCTTTTCTTGTTATTTCATCTGCCGCCATGAAGTAAGAAAGGGGAGAAATGGAAGGGAGCATTGAATTGGGGATCTTCTATGGGGTTGGCGTTGTTAAAGCCTATAGCCTTTGGCAGCCTTCTCTACCACCCTTTTTCTACAAGCTAAATGGAAGAAGAAGAAGAAGAGGAGGAGGAGGAGGAGGAGGAGGAGGAGGAGTTTGGATTTGATATCCCGCTTTATCGCTACCCGAAGGAGTCTCAAAGCGGCTAACATTCTCCTTTCCCTTCCTCCCCCACAACAAACACTCTGTGAGGTGAGTGAGGCTGAGAGACTTCAGAGAAGTGTGACTAGCCCAAGGTCACCCAGCAGCTGCATGTGGAGGAGCAGAGACACGAACCCGGTTCCCCAGATTACGTGACTACCGCTCTTAACCACTACACCACACTGGCTCTCACACTGGAAAAGTTGTCGAAAGGCCTACTGGGCTTTTGGTCATTGCCAGCCTGCTGAAGTTGCACCCCATGTAGGTCTCTTCTAGACTTTTTCTTGTGATTCAGCTGCTGGCCGGGAGAAGTTAGCACAGAGGAGCAAAGGGCCAAGCTAAGACTAGGCCCAGAAATGGGTACCATTTCCCTTGTGGTCAATTATCTGACTTTGCATCTCCCACATGAGGTTCTCTTCTCCCGCCCACCAACATCAATGTGGGCTCCCCACCCAGCAGGGAACAAAAGGACCTCTGTTTTGTCTGTCGCAGCCCAGGGAGCTGTTGGTCAAACCCTGGTGTCACAAGACTAGGTAGAAGTCTGGAAGGACATTGCCATGTCAACCGCTTTAGCAAGGTCACAGCCCTTCCGTCTACAGTGAATCAATTACTCTGTGGCAAATCAAGTGTGCCTTTTCAATGGCTTCCACCATAGTTTTTTTTTTTTAAAAAAACTAAATAGAGTTCTTCTTGAAGAAGTTTCATCCATATTGGGTTGGCGGGAAGCCAAGGGCCTTCCATCTCCTGAGATCTGACAGTCCTTTTCTCTTTGCGGAACCTCATTTCTGTTGGCTGAAGAGCATCCTTCATTCATCCAATTTATGATGCATGGAATTTTGGGGTGGTTTACACTTGCAAAAGTTTCAAGGTGCTCATACTTCTTGGTTTCCAGTTGGTGCATGTCCTGTAACTTCTTGCTGACTTTTCATACCACATATATTCTGGATTTTTTTTGGTCCCGCTTTTGTTGTGCTGTAGTACAGATGTCCAGCATCTTAAAAAGATTCCAGTGCACTGTCTCATCACTTAAAATGCTGCTAAATTTTCACGAGGAATTGGCTTTTGTGTTATTTAAAAAAAGCACAAACTGATGCAGAAATGTGGAGAAGTGAACTTAAGAATGGAAAAATGGAAAGCTCATAGGAACTGAAATTGACAGATTTGCACATCCCTACACAGAAGTACTTGGGAGAAAAGCAATGACAAACCTAGACAGCATCTTGAAAAGCAGAGACATCGCCTTGCCAACAAAGGTCCGTATAATTAAAGCTATGGTTTTCCCAGTAGTGATGTATGGAAGTGAGAGCTGGACCATAAAGAAGGCTGATCGCCGAAGAATTGATGCTTTTGAATTATGGTACTGGAGGAGACTCCTGAGAGTCCCATGGACTGCAAGAAGAACAAACCTATCCATTCTGAAGGAAATCAGCCCTGAGTGCTCACTGGAAGGACAGATCCTGAAGCTGAGGCTCCAATACTTTGGCCACCTCATGAGAAGAGAACACTCCCTGGAAAAGACCCTGATGTTGGGAAAGATGGAGGGCACAAGGAGAAGGGGATGACAGAGGACAAGATGGTTGGATAGTGTTCTCGAAGCTACCAGCATGAGTTTGACCAAACTGCGGGAGGCAGTGGAAGACAGGCGTGCTCTGGTCCATGGGGTCACGAAGAGTCGGACACGACTAAATGACTAAACAACAACAACAAGCACAGATGTCAGCTTCCACACATCTGTAGTGCAATAGCATTGGGGATGCATTACAGAGCAACTAGCAAAACAGTCCAATATAAATCCACCAATAACACTATTAATCTGTCAGTGATGTGGGAGAAAACCCGTGAGTGTGAGAACTCCCATGATGGGTCACATTGGAGTCCCTCTAGTATTTTGTTTCTAATAGTGGACAGCTGGATGCCAGAACCATGGTGGTTTGGGGGACAGGGGAGGGGCAGGGACTACAACTCTCATCATCCTTGATCATCCATGATCACACTAGTTGTTGACTGTTAAGAGGTGGGGTCCAACAACATCCAGAGGAGGCAACAACGACTCCCTGTTGGTTAGAGTGTGGGACTAAAACCTGGAAGATTTTTTCAGGAGAGGGAGTCGGGTGAAGGTCAGCAATTAAGAAAAACCACTGGTTTCAGTGAAGTTAACACTTTATTCCAAGAAACCAAAGCAGCACAGGCCTAATGATCTCTGCAACTCTTCCCACCAGGTCTTACCCCAATGTGGCATTTGCGAAGACTGAAGATCTCTACCTTTGCACAGCTGCCTAAGTCTCCTCCTCTTCAGGTTTTTTCCAAGCAGTTATAGACTGTGTCTGTGCACAGTCAATCTCTTCTCTGCTCTTTTCATTTTTCTCTGTGTTCTAGTAGACCAGGGGAGGGGAGCTGGTTACAACAGGAGGGAGAGACCCCCTGGCTTCTTTAGCAGCCTGTCTCATCTTTGCCTTGGCCCCCTCCACTCCAGCCTCCTCTTCTGCCTCTGATTCTGAACTGCTCTCTGCCATAAGCTCTTCCTGCTCACTAAACCCTGTTGCCCCTTCAGCTTCTGACACTTCCTCCTCCCAGTCAGCTCCCTCTTCTCCCTCTAACCACTCAGCATCATCCCACCACCATTCCCTGGCCTCTGAGCCTTCTTCCCTTGGGGGCTCCCTCCCACCACTCCTCTGCATCCAGCCAGTCCTTGACAGATACGAGTTCAAATCTCCACTCAGAGGTGAAGTTCATTGAATGACCTTAGGCCAGTCACGGCCTAGCCCACCTCACAGGATTGTTGTGAAGATAAAACGGACGTTCCTTTGTGTTCATCTCCTTCGCTTCAGTGGGTGACCCTGAGTTCTAAGGAGCTGGAGAAAATAATGCCTTCCTCTCCAGTCTGTTTGTAAATGGTATAAACTTCTGTAAATGCCCCCTCTCCAATTAAACCTCGAAGCTAAAACACATGAAATTGACACAGGTCCTAAGACATTTCAAATGAGCATTCTGTGTTTGTAAAAACCAGAGGCACTTGGTTTTGAACAAATGTCTGATTTAAAAAGGGCTCGCTCTCTGCTTTTTAGAAAGCAATGTGTGGGAGACAAAAAAAAGAAAAGTAGAGTAGCCTTTTAAAATAAAACTGCACAAGGCAACTAAGACGCCTCTTAGAAGGATGGAAGGAAGCTCTCTTCCTGGGGATTTGCCTTCCTAATTGCAAGAGAGGAAAAGACCTGCTAAACTGGCTCCAGGTGGGCGGTGGGTTGTACCCAAGTGGAATGTGGCTCCTTTGTGATTCAGATCAAAGGGAGTTGGTTTTTGAAACCTTTGCACAGCATGGAATTCCCTTGGAGAAGGAAGAAGAGCTGTGGAGGCTGCAGTTTTAATGGGAGGCTTTATAAAAGAAACAGGAAGTTTCAGAGGATGGAATTTATACACAAAGGGTTATCAAGTGACAAAGCAGAACCTGAAGCTGGTCCACACACATGCAGTCATCACTTGGTGGTTGCAGCATCAAGCGATGACCTTCTATTGCAGTCATGGGCTATTGCATATGAACGTTTTGTATCACCTGCGCATCTAGGGTTGCCAAATACTTTCCCTGGGCCCTCCTCCGATGCTTTGAACAGTAGCTTGATCTGCAGATGTGGGCAAGTGGTTGTTCTTCTCCCCATTCCCACTGGCCATTTCTGCAGAACCAAGCATAAGAGCAGGCTGGGTGGTGCTTTTGGAAGATCAGTTGGCAACTCTACTCACATGGCCTGAAGTAGAATTGCTTTTCTGCTTGTACATTCAACTTTCCTCATTAAAGGCAGTTTCACGCCTTAGTGTGATAGATTAAAGAACCCCTAACATGCACAAATCAAGTGATGGATGTGTATCTCCGCATCCTACTCTTGGCTTCTACTTTAATTAGTTCATTCTTTACATTCTTTTTAAGATTCTGCCTTTTTTCCAAGGAACTTGAGGCAGCACACATTCTCATTCTCATAACAGTTCTGTGAGATAGGCCCATAGCCCAGTGGCAAAGCATCAGCTTTTCATGCAGAAGGTCCCAGGTTCATTCCCCGGCACCTCCAGCTAGGGATGGGGGGCAACTCCTTGTCTGAAACCCTGGAGAGCCAAGGATGATGGGGGCTGGAGTCCAACAAGTTCTGGAGTTCACGGTCTTTAGAACTTAACTCTGTAGATGAGGAATGGCTGCATCTTGACTCTAGAGCACATAAAACTAACATGCACATACATGGATGAACAGTAAAGAGTGACAGGAGCAGAGGTGCCAGGTTGCCTCCAGATGGAGACCCCGGTGTGCATCATGCCCACATGACGTCATGCATGTTGCATATCATGTACATGGAATGTCATGTCTTCTGGAGGAGGCCGAGCACTCTGGTGGAGCCGGATACTGAAGCTTCAACAGACAATGCTTGCCATGTGTGAGCGACAAGTGCTGGGTCACCTCAAAATTGAGGGGGCCAAGCCCCTTTCAAACAAATATTGAGGGGGCTGAAGGCTTCTCAGCCCCCTATAGTTGACACGCCTGGACAGGAGTGAACATCCTGCCATATTTCCCCCCCCCCCTCTCACACACACACACCCTGCCTGCAACTGCTGAGGGACATTTTGTTGAAAACATGCTGAGAGGACAACTTCATTTTTTTCAAGGGTATCTTTAATCCAAATAACAAACACCCCTTTGGTTTTTCAATTTAGGGGTGGGCCGTGACTGCAGAATGAATGAACGCCACACAACAGTGTGTCCAGCAATGTTGAAGGGTGCCACGGGGCGAGGCCATGGACTGTGAGCCTTGACTTGCAGTTAGGAGTTGTGGTTGCAAATACATGGCTGCCTTCGCTGCGAAAGCTAGCGATGTTATTGTTATGGGCTTGCAGGGGGCAAGGATCCCCTAAAATCCTGGGTGCCAGGTTCTCCCCATAATCTCTGAAATTAGTAAATGTGGGGTTTGAAGTTAAGCTACCGGTAACTTCTTCAGGAGGGACGCGGGTGGCGCTGTGGGTTAAAGCCTCAGCGCCTAGGGCTTGCCGATCGAAAGGTCGGTGGTTCGAATCCCCGCTGCGGGGTGCGCTCCCGTTGCTCGGTCCCAGCGCCTGCCAACCTAGCAGTTCGAAAGCACCCCCGGATGCAAGTAGATAAATAGGGACCGCTTACTGGCGGGAAGGTAAACGACGTTTCCGTGTGCAGCTCTGGCTCGCCAGAGCAGCGATGTCACGCTGGCCACGTGACCTGGAAGTGTCTTCGGACAGCGCTGGCCCCTGGCCTCTTGAGTGAGATGGACGCACAACCCCAGAGTCTGTCAAGACTGGCCCGTACGGGCAGGGGTAACTTTACCTTTACTAACTTCTTCAGGAGCTGGGCTTAGAGAAGAGAAGGATGGAGTGAGCAAAACTCCATGCAGGGCAACATCCATGCTGGCTGGCTGGGTTACAGAGAGACATAGGGATGGTGCTTAGGATGCCTCTGAATCCAATGCTGTGCTGCTGGGAGCTCTCTCTCCATAAAACTCAGTTGTAAATACGTGTGAATAAGCCATGTTTCATAAAGACACAGTTGTCTGCTGTGTCTTGTTCCAAAGGAACACAAACCTTGGTTAAGTGCCAAGACTCCTGGAATCTTTCTCCTGCTTGGCAGACATTGGGGTGGCTGGGAACAGTATCTTGTTGCATTATTTCCTGTCTCCAGATTATGATGAGGATGAGGATGATATTTTTTTTGAAAGATTTTCATTTATAAAGGAATAATGTGATAAAAGAGGAAGGAGGAAAGAAAGGAGGAAAAAGGAAAATAACACGTGCAAAAAGTACAGGGTACAGTGGTACCTCTGGTTGCAAATGAGATCCATTCCGGAGGCGATTTGGCACTTGTGCGCATGCGCGAAGCATGATTTAGCGCCTCTGCGCATGCGCGAGTGGCGAAACCCGGAAGTAACCCTTTCCGGTACTTCCGGGTCGTCGCAGGACGCAACCTGAAAAAACGTATCATGAAGCAAACATAACATGAGGTATGACTGTAATACATTAAGTAAAGTCAATTTCATTTCTATCGATTATTGTATGTAAGCGATATTATATGGTTGCTAATTGGCCTACTGCATTCTGTATAAACTCATTGCAGATATCTATATCTCCTGTCTCCAGATTATGATGATGAACAGGCTGGCATTCTCCCCCCCTTTTTTTTTGCTCGGCAACAGGAAAGATTGTCTCATCGGCTGATGGCTGGGTTGGAGGGAAGATGGTTTTTAAAATAGCCATTTAGCCGAAACAAACTGCTCACCACTTTTACTTAGCCATTCCCGAAATAGCTGAGGACCACATTTAACATTCCATCGTGGTAATTTTTCCTGTCTGAGCTGCAGGCTTACAAAACTGACAAGAGACATCACGGGTGCCCTTAGGATTTATGGCCCAAGAGCTCAATGGAGGCGGGGGGGGAGGCAATGTGATGCTGTTGGACTCCGGTTCCCATCATTCCTGACTATCGGTCATACTGGGTGGGGCTGATGGGAGTTGAAATCCAACAACATCTAGATAGCAGTACAATGGCTACCTTGGGCTAGAATGTCAGAGTAGGAGGTGGGCAATCCAGGTTCAAATCCCTGATGAGCCATAGAGGAAGCTTGGTCCACGCCAGTCTCTCAGACCTAGCCCTACCTCGCAGGGTAGCTATGTTGATCAAAGAGAATCCCAGGAAGATAGGAATCTGCCTTACACCGAGGGCAGATCTGCACTGGTTGGTTATAACGTTAAAATGCGTTGTAAAAATGTGAAACCAGAGGGCGCTGTACAGCAGTGATCCATTGGCAATGGGAAATTGCATTGAGAGCTATATTACTTTTTTTTAACAGCGTTTTTACAGATCAGTGTAGATCCAGCCCGAGTCACAGATCTTTGGTTCAACCTTCTGGCGAATAATAATAATAATAATGATAATGATAATGATAATGATAATGATAATGATAATGATAATAATTTATTATTTATACCCCGCCCATCTGCCTGGTTCCCTGTAGCTTTGCTTCTCGCAATGAGGGAACCGCCAGAAGGCCCTCGGCGCTGGACCTCAGCGTCCGGGCAGAATGATGGGGGTGGAGACGCTCCTTCAGGTATACTGGACCGAGGCCGTTTAGGGCTTTAAAGGTCAGCACCAAGACTTTGAATTGTGCTCGGAAACGTACTGGGAGCCAATGTAGGTCTTTCAAGACCGGTGTTATATGGTCTCGGCGGCCGCCCCCACTCACCAGTCTAGCTGCCGCATTCTGGATTAGTTGTAGTTTCCGAGTCACCTTCAAAGGTAGCCCCACGTAGAGCGCATTGCAGTAGTCCAAGCGGGAGATAACCAGAGCATGCACCACTCTGGCGAGACAGTCCACAGGCAGATAGGGTCTTAGCCTACGTACCAGATGGAGCTGGTAAACAGCTGCCCTGGACACAGATTTGACCTGTGCCTCCATGGACAGCTGTGAGTCCAAAATGACTCCCAGGCTGCGCACCTGGTCCTTCAGGGACACAGTTACCCCATTCAGGACCAGGGAATCCTCCACACCTGCCCGCCTCCTGTCCCCCCAAAACAGTACTTCTGTCTTGTCAGGATTCAACCTCAATCTGTTAGCCGCCATCCATCCTCCAACTGCCTCCAGACACTCACACAGGACCTTCACCGCCCTCACTGGTTCTGATTTAAAAGAGAGGTAGAGGTAGAAGGCAATGGACAAGGTGGTGGAGGCAGGCTGGGCATAAGTACTCCAGAGGTAGATCGGAGTGAAGCCTGTTGGCTGAGTCCAACCCATCCCTGGGGTGGAACCGGACACTCAGCCCACCGGTCATTGGATAAACAGCTAGCAGGCCAGAGTCCACTTTCTAGGCTGGTATGAGGCTGATTTGGGGTTGTGCTGGCCCGGGTGGGGGGCACAGAAGGCACTGTCTTGCAAAGGCGGCAGACCCTAAAGGTAAGTGTCATTGTCAATGCTAACTGGAAGTCACTCTGCAAGGTTTCAGGCAGGAGTCCCTCCCAGCCTTACCTAGAGATGCTGGCTGGGATTGAACCTAGGACTTTCTGCATGCAAAGCATTTCTTTATTTTTATTTATACTCTGCCCTTCCTGGTTCAAAAACCGGGCTCAGGGCTGCTAACAACAAATTTAAAACACTTCGTTGTAAAAGCAGCATAACATACAGTATAAAAACATGAATAACAATAAAATTCAAAATTCAGAAATCAATTTAGGGGAAATAAGCATTCGATAACCCCCAGGGCTAGCTGGCTGAATTGGTCCTACTTGGGCCAGCAAGGAGGCCAGGGGAGAATTAGCTGTGGGGTCTCAGAGCGGGTAATCTTCATAAAAGGGGAGGAGGAGGGAAGAAAAGGGAAATAAAAGATCAGGCTGAATTCAAATTAAAGGCCAGGGGAATAGCTCTGTTTTACAGGCTCGATGGAAGGAGGTTAAATCCTGAAGGGCCCTAGTCTCATGGGACAGAGCATTCCACCAGGTCAGAGCCATCACTGAAAAGGCCCTGGCCCTGCTGGAGGATAGTCTGACTTCCTTAGGGCCCAGGACCTCTAAACTATGGTTATTCATGGACCTTAAGGTCCTCTGCAGGGCATACCAGGAGAGGTGGTCCTGGAAATACGAGGGCCCTAAGCCACAGTTTCCATAGAAATAATAACAGTTTCCATAGAAAATGTCCTTGCATAAACAGAGCAATCTTAGCCTTCTGCTGCTTCTTGAAACTTCTTCTCTGTTTCTGGAACAAATGATCCTCTCATACAAAGAGAGATTATCCAACACTACCACTGAGCTACGGCCCCTCAAGAGAATATCTAAATCATGTAGGCTGCCTTCAGCTTGTTGGATGAAGTTTCTTGGATTAAGCACGTCCGTATCTAAAGGCAGTGTGGCTCTGAATGTATTTGGCACACATTTTTACATCTCTTATAAAACCATTGGTTCTTCTGGCATGGAGAAAGTAAACGAAGAATTCTCTCTCCCTTTCTCTCATAACTCGTGGGCATCCAATGACACTGAATGTTGGAAGATTCCAGACAGATAAAAAAAAGGGACTTCTTTGCACAGGGCCTAGTTAAACTATAGAATTCACTCCCATATGGGGCAAGGATGGTCACCAATGTGGGTGATTTTAATAGAGGGTTAGACAAATTCACAAAGTAGGTGGTTATCACTGGCTCCCAATCACAGTGACTGTGCTCTGCCTAGACGGTCAGAGGCAGCAATGCTTTTGAATGCTAGATGCCTGTGTAAGAAAGGGTGCATGCCTGTGGTGGACGTGCCCCAAGGTAAAAGACTTCTGGGAAAGGATTTATAATGAACTGAAAAAATTGTTGAAAAACACATTTATTAAGAAACCAGAAGCCTTTTTACTTGGTATAGTAGGGGGTGAAATCCCCAAAAAGGATGTTACTTTTTTCCTGTATGCCACAACAGCTGCGAGAATATTATTAGCGAAGAATTGGAAGAAACAAGATTTACCAACTATCGAAGATCGGCAGATGAAGATGATGGACTATATGGAACTTGCCGAACTGACTGAGAGACTCCGAGACCAGAGAGAAGAGACGGTGGAAGAAGATTGAAAGAAGTTTAAAGAATATTTGAAAAAATATGTTACTATTTAAATCTTAGAATAGCTTTGGAAGGGGATATAGGCTGTAGGGTCCGAAGTAGCATATAAAGGTAAAGGTAAAGGTACCCCTGCCCGTACGGGCCAGTCTTGACAGACTCTGGGGTTGTGCGCCCATCCCACTCAAGAGGCCAGGGGCCAGCGCTGTCCGGAGACACTTCCGGGTCACGTGGCCAGCGTGACATCGCTGCTCTGGCGAGCCAGAGCCGCACACGGAAACGCCGTTTACCTTCCCGCTGGTAAGCGGTCCCTATTTATCTACTTGCACCCGGAGGTGCTTTCGAACTGCTAGGTTGGCAGGCGCTGGGACCGAGCAGCGGGAGCACACCTCGCCGCAGGGATTCGAACCGCCGACCTTTCGATCGGCAAGTCCTAGGCGCTGAGGCTTTAACCCACAGCGCCACCTGCATCCCGAAGTAGCATATAGTGTATTTTAAAATTGGAAAAAGGTTAAAAATTATGATATATGTAAACTGCTAAAGATGAGGTAAAATGAAAATCAGATAGGGGGACTTGGGGAAGCTCACCTAACATTGTTTAGAAAAATTAAGGATAAGACAATAATTTGTTTGTATTGTTTCTTTTTCTGTTTATGTTGTTTATTTGTGCTATAAAATGAATAATTTTTTTGAGTCTTCCAATACTTTGCAATAAGTATTCTTGCTGCTGTTGTTGCATACATAAAAAAAGTTCTATCCTTCTTTAACACCATTTGGCCGACCATGCCCAGGAGAAAGGCCTCTGGTTTCTTCAGAAAGGTATACTTAAATACCTTTTTCAGTTCATTATATATCATTTCCCAGAAAGCCTTAATCTTTGGGCACATCCACCAAAGGTGAAAGAATGTACCTTCAGTCTCTTTACATTTCCAACATTTATTAATTTCTCAAAACTCTGCAATTTCAACCTATCTCCTTCTTGTTCCAAAATTTCACAATATTTAGGCCATTTTGCTTCCATATTAAGTTTTTTCAGGGCTTTTGCTTCCATAGGTGGCAACCACCTTGGGGTTTTGTTTTCCAAAAGGTCCTTATACCTAATCCAGACATTATACAGTGCTTTTCTGACAATATGGTTTTTGAATGTTTTATGTAGCTTAACCCTGTCATACCATAAATATGCATGCCACCCAAAAACATTGTTGAACCCTTCTAAATCCAAAATGTCTGTATCTTCAAGAAGTAGCCAGCTTTACAGCCAGCAGAAAGCTGCTGCTTCATAATAAAGTTTAAAGTCTGGCAGGGCAAATCCCCCCCTCTCCTTCGCATCAGTTAAAATCTTAAATTTTATTCTGGGCTTCTTGCCCTGCCAGACAAATTTAGAAATATCTTTCTGCCACTTCTTGAAACAGTCCATCTTGTCCACAATTTGTAATGTTTGAAACAAAAACAGCATTCTAGGCAATACATTCATCTTTATCACTGCGATTCCGCCTAACAAGGAAAGCTTCAAACTTGACCAGATATCTAAATCTTTTTTCACTTCTGACCATATTTTCTCATAATTATCCTTAAATAAATTCACATTTTTAGCTGTCATGTTTATCCCCAAATATTTCACTTTCTTAACCACGGTTAAGCCTGTTTCATTCTGAAACCTCTCCCTTTCAATAAGTGTTAGGTTCTTCTCTAAGACCTTAGTTTTTAATTTATTCAACTTGAATCCTGTAACTTGACCAAATTCTTGAATTAGTTCTAAAACTCTCTTAGTACTAGATTCTGGCTCTTGTAAAGTAAGTACCAAATCATCTGCGAAAGCTCTCAATTTGTACTGTTTGGCTCCGACTTGTACCCCCTTGACCAGCTGATCCTTCCTAATCATATTCAGTAAGACCTCCAGGACTGAAATGAAAAGTAGTGGGGAGATTGGGCATCACTGACGTGTCCCTTTTTCTATCTTGAATTCTTCCGTTACCACATTGTTTACAATTAACTTTGCTTTTTGCTCTGAATAAATTGCACCTATACCATTTTCAAACCTTTGACCTACCCCCATCCCCTGGAGATTCTTTCTCATAAAATATCCAAGAAATATTGTCGAAGGCTTTCTCCGCGTCTACAAATATCAATACTGCTTTAGTATTTATATTCACCTCCAATTTTTCCAAAATATCAATTATATTCCTTACGTTATCTGATAGGTGTCTTCTTGGGAGAAAGCCCGCTTGGTCTCTGTGAATCACCCCCATCAAAACTTTTTTCAACCTCTTAGCCAAAATGTCAGCAAAGATTTTGTAATCCACATTTAACAACGAAATGGGGCAGTAGTTCTTAAGTTGAGTCTTTTCAGTTTCTGTCTTTGGTATAAGTGTAATGTAAGCTTCTTTCCATGATTCAGGGGCCCTCTTCCCCTCCAGAATTTCATTGCAGACTTCCTTCAGTGGTTGTATAAGCCAGTCCTTCAAAACTTTATAGTACCTGGAAGTCAGCCCATCTGGTCCTGGAGATTTGCCTAATTGCATATTTTGAATGGCACCTTCTATTTCCTGTTCAGTCACTTTCTGATTCAGAAGTGTACTTTCAGGAGAGATTTTTTGTAATCCATTTTTCTCAAGAAAATAGTCTATATCCATTTCTTTCTGCGGCCTTTGTGCATATAGTTGCTTGAAATATTTCTGGAAGCAATTTCTAATCTCAGTTGGATTATATATATTCTTTCCATCCACTTCTAAATTTGTAACTGTGTTCAATTTTTGTCTTTTCTTTATTTGCCAAGCCAAAAGTTTACCACATTTATCCGCTGATTCAAATGTCCTTTGTCTCATTTGTTTGATTTTCCATTCTATTTCTTGGTTCATCAATTCCATATATTGTGTTTGATACAGCTTAATTTCTCTCAGAATCTCTTGCGATTTTGGTTTCGATCTTAACTTATTTTTCCCTTCTTTTATCTTTTCCAAAATCTCGTCTTTTTTCTCGTTTTGGCTTCTCCTTTTTATTGCATTTTGTTGTATCAAGAATCCTCGCATTACCGCTTTGCTTGCGTCCCAGATTACTCTTTTTTCCACATCAGTCTTCATGTTTATTTCAAAATAATCTGTCAAAGTCTTTTGTGCCTTTTTGTACACTTCTTCATCTTTAAATAAGGTGTCGTTCATCCTCCATCTGAAGGAACCAGCTGTTGTTTGTTTCATCTCCATCTTTACGGTGTTATGGTCGGAGCAAGTTTTTGGGCATATTTCCACTTTTTTTTATCTTTGATGCCATCCCTCTAGTAACCCAGATTTGGTCAATTCTGGTCCATGTCATTTGGGCTTCTGAGAAAAAGGTTCCCTCCTTCTCCAGGGGATTCCTTGTTCTCCAAATATCAATCAAGTCCATATTGTCAGTCATTTCAAAAAAAGTTTTTGGTAATTATAATGGGAAAAGGGGGCTGCTCGTGCGTAAGCGTTTAAGTCCTCCAAACTTCACATCAGTTCCTAAACTTTCCCAGTTCGAGGAGCCATGGGTGCGTGGCTACCTCAATCGCTGGCAGTATCCGTCAGTGGGCGTTTCCGGAATTTACTCCAACATAAGAGTTCCTTGACGGAAACTCTTCTTCTGGATTCTCTGCGTGACAGTTTCCTCCATGGAGTGGGCGTCCCCAGTGGAGGTCCTGAGCCCTCCCCGCTATTCTCACTGGAAACATCTTGGAGCCCTTCCTCTGCTTGAGTTTCTGCAGGAACTCTCCCTCTCCCCCTACTGGTTCCTTCCTCCGCATCTGTGGCTCTCCTAGCCTCCTTGAGCCCTTCCACCACCTGACTCTCCGATGGCAGTTCCCTGACATCCACCTCCCCTCCAGGACCCCCCTCACCCCCCGTTTCCCCCTCTTCTCTGGGTGGTGAGGCTGGGAACCCCCGGAAGGAATCCTCCTCATCTTTGGTGGACTCGAAAACCACTCTCCACCTACTACTGTCCCTTCTTCCCCCATACTCTTCCCCATCTGATTCCTCTTCCTCTTCCTGTCCTGATTCTGGGCACCCCTCGAACTCCTCTTCCTCATCAGTGGTGCCGAAGTGTTCCTCCCAGAACCTAGCCCAGGGGTGGGGCTTCCTTGGGAACCGGCGATGAAATGTTCCTACTAAGACCTCATCCTTGACCATTTCTGCCGGTAACCAGGTATTTTCGGACTCCGGTTCCCCTTCCCATGCCACTAGGTACTCCACCTGTCTCCCCTTCCACCGAGAGTCGAGAATTTCTGCTACATGACTGCTCCGCTCCCTCTCTTCTACTTGCGGTGCCGCAATAACCTCACTTTCGCGTCCCCCAAATTCTCGCCCCTCCCTGTATGTTGATAGTAATGACCTATGGAATACTGGATGCAGTTTCATGTTGTCTGGCAGCCTGAGTTTAAAGGCCACCGTATTGACCTGCTGTATAACCTCGAAGGGTCCCAGTCGTTTTGGCCGCAATTTTTTGCAACCCCCTTTGAATGGTAACCCTTGTGTTGACAACCACACCCGGTCCCCCACCCTTATGGTCTCTCCTTCCCTTCTGCTCCTATCTGCCTGCTTCTTGTATTCTGCCTTGGCCCTATCCAAATTCATTTTGAGCTGTTGGTGTATTGCTTCCATTTCTTCCACAAAATGTTCCACTGCCGGTACGCTCCATCTTTCCCCCCCTTCCTCTGGAAAGGTCCTGGGGTGACACCCATAATTGGCCATAAATGGACTCATGCCCGTGGACACATTTTCCGCGTTATTGTACGCGAATTCGGCCAGGGCTAATTTCTCTACCCAATCATTCTCCCTGTCATTTACATAACACCTCAGATATTGTTGCAGAATACTGTTTGCCCTTTCCGCCTGCCCATTTGTTTCTGGGTGTCTGGCGGTTGAGAAACTGACCTCCATGTGCAGTAAGCTCATGAGCTTCCTCCAGAACCTGGATGTAAATTGTTTCCCTCGATCTGAAACCACCCTCAAGGGGGCGCCATGCAACCTAAAAACGTGTTTTACAAACAACCTGGCGGTTTCTTCCGCCGTTACCGCATGTGAGCAAGCTATAAAGTGGCACATCTTGGTCAACAGGTCTACCACTACCATTACCGCAGTTTTCCCCTTGGATCTTGGTAAATCCGTCATGAAATCTATGGAAACTGCCTCCCATGGCCGTTCAGGTGTGGGTAATGATTCCAGCAACCCCGCTGGTGCCGCCCTTTCCCCCTTTGCTCGCTGGCAGCGGTCGCACCCCCTTACATACTCTCATACATCTTCCCTCACCTTGGGCCACCAGAATTGCCTGGTAACTAACCACATCGTTTTGTGTTGCCCAAAGTGCCCCGCAGTGGGGCTGTCGTGCAGTTGTTTGAGTACCCTACCCCTCAATTCCCCTTCTGGTATGTACAAGGCCCCCTTGTAGTACAACGCCCCGTTTTTTTCTTCAAAACCCCCGGTGATCTCCCCGGCTCTCCTGAGCCCTCTGAGCTTCTCTTGGGCGTATTCATCGTTCTCTGTCCCTTCTACTAGTTCTCGTTGCCCTACCAATGCTGCCCCACACACCCAGTGGTCCTCAGGGATGACATGTCTCTCCTCTGGCGCTCCCTCTCCCTCCATATACTCTGGTTTTCGAGAGAGAGCGTCTGCTCTCACGTTCTCTGGTCCCGGTACGTAGCGAATCTCAAAATGAAATTTGGAAAATTCCTGCGCCCACCGCACTTGTCTCTGGTTCAGTACTCTGGCTGTTCGCCAATATTCCAGGTTCTTGTGGTCCGTGCACACCTGGACCTTGTGCTGCGCTCCTATTAGCAGGTGCTGCCATCGTCGAAACGCTTCATAAATGGCGAGCAGTTCCCTGTCGTACACTGTGTAGTTCCTTTCGGATTTATTCAACTTCCGCGAGAAAAAGGCACATGGTCTCCAGTCCGACGCATCCTTCCCCAGCTGGAGCAGAACCGCCCCTACCGCTCGATCTGATGCATCTGTTTCCACCCTCATCGGTTTCTGTAGATCCACGTGCAAGAGCTGTTCTTCCGAAGCGAATGCTTTCTTTAGCTTTTCAAACGCTTGCTGCGCCTCTTCCGTCCATGCAAATTTCTTCTTACTACTGAGACAATCAGTGATGGGAGCCGTTAAGTGGGCAAAGTTTTTGATGAACGTCTGATAGAAGTTTCCAAACCCCAGGAATCTCTGCACATCTTTCCTGGTTCTGGGTGTCTTCCATTCCAGTACCGCTTGGACTTTGCTAGGATCCATGGCCAATCCCTTGTCTGACAAACGGTACCCCAGGAATTCCACCTCTCTAGTATGGAACTGGCACTTCTCCAGCTTGACCCACAGCTGGTTTGCTTGCAGTCGGCTTAGGACCTCTCGGACATCTCGGACATGCTGCTCTTCGTCCTCTGAGTAGACTAACACATCGTCTAAGAAGGCTACACAGTTCTTATAGAGCAAAGGTCCCAGCATGTGATTCATGAATGATTGGAAACAGGCTGAGCCCCCCTGTAGTCCGAAGGGCATAACGAGATACTCAAAGTCCCCCAAGGGGGTGAACATGGTAGTTTTCCATTCATCCCCCTTCCTCATCCGTATCAGGTTATACACTCCCCTCAGGTCCAGCTTGGTAAAAATCTTTCCCTTCCTCACCCTGGTCAAAATGTCGTCAATCCTGGGCATGGGAAAGGTCACCGGTTCTGACACTGCATTGACGGCCCGGAAGTCCACGATCAACCTGGGTTTATTAGTGTTTTTTTTGTCCACAAAAAACACTGGGCTCCCCCCCACCGCTCTTGACTCTCTGATGAAACCTCGTTTCAGGTTCTTGTCTATGAACTCCCTTAACTCCTGCATCTCCCTGTCTGACATGGCATACAGCTTGCCCACTGGTAGCTGGGCTCCCGGGAGTAGGTTAATTTGACAGTCAAAGGGTCTATGCGGGGACAGTCTATCTGCTTCCTTCTCACTGAAGACGTCACTCAGATCTGCGTATTGTCGCGGTATTTCTCCCTTTTCCCCCACCGCCATCCCTGCAAGACTGGCCCTAGCCAGCCCCTGCATTTCTCTTCCCTTGCAGTGCTCTAGGCAATGCGCTGACCCAAAAGAGACCGTCCGTTGGTGCCATCCCACCAGTGGGTCATGTAGCGCCAACCAGCTCATTCCCAAGATGATGGGAGGTCCCGCTAGTGTGGCTACGTGAAATGCAATGACTTCCGTGTGCCTTGCCACTCTCATTGTCATGGGGACCGTCTGTTGGTTAACTTCCCCTCCCAGCAGTTCCCTCCCGTCAATCGTTGTTACCTGCAAGGAAGGAACTAAGGGCAGCATTTGTATTTGGTGTTCTGACGCAAACTCCTTACTCATGAAATTGCAGGAGCTGCCTGAGTCTAAGAGGGCTTTTATAGTGAGTGGATGTCCGTTGGGTAGCTCTAGCAGCACCTCCATGACGAGAGCAGCTCTTGGGGGTTCAGGCTTGGGCACGTTCACTGATCCTTGGCCTGACTGCTGTGCCCTGTCGTTGGCAGCCAGGCGTTGGCTTTTACTTGCTCCTTAACACCCTCCTCCTCACTTCCAACAGCCCCCACCATTCCTTGCCATCCTTTCCTTTGCGGGCAGACCCTGGCAAAATGTCCTCGCTGTTGGCAAAGGAAACATTTCTTGGCGCTCTTCCCTTCCTTCTTCCGCCCTTCGTTAACATTTGAAGCTCCGCGCACGCTTGCTCCTCCAATCTCCATCGGTTCCACTGGTGGGGAAGGTTGTGCCGGCATCTCAGGAATGCGGAAATCATTCCAACGCTCTCCTCTCCCTTCCCGCTTCTCCAGCGCTCTCGCCTCCTGGCGCGCATCAATCGCAAGCGCTGCCTTGGTCAGCTGATCCATGGACTCAGGACGGGGCGCGCGGGAAAGTTCATCTTTCACCGCTGGGGCTAGGCCTTCTTCAAACAGCATTTGTATCGGGTCCGAAGACAGATCCCACCCCAATTTATGTATAAGCATGGTAAACTGTGTCCAATACTCTCTGACTGATTGATTTCCCTGTTTGCATGCCATTAACTGTCTGCGTACCACTCCCTGTTCAATCTGGCTGGAAAACATCAAGTCCATCGCACCAAAGAATTTCCTCAAGTCTTTAAGGCGCTATTATTGTTTGCCATCAGGGGTCTCACCCAATCTCTAGCCCCTCCCTCGAGGTGTCCAATCACAAAAGCCACTCTCGATTCCTCATCTGCAAAGTCATCGTGTTGCAGGTTCAGTGCATACTGCATCTCTGTCTTAAAGGCTTGGTAGTTCCTTGGATCACCCCCAAATTTTTGTACCAACCCAGGTACCTTCCTTCTGATGGGAGTGGGTTTCCCCTGTGCATCCTGCGCCCTCCTTTCCTCGAGCCGCGCCGTTAGCAGTGCCAGCTGGTGCTCCAAAGCTCTGTTTCTCTCCTCCAGAGTTGGTCCCCCTCCAGCCCCTCCTGCTCCTCCGGCTCCGGTTGGGTTGCTCATGATGCCTCTCCTTCGCACAAGCAGCGTCAGAGACTGACGGATTGCTATAATGGGAAAAGGGGGCTGCTCGTGCGTAAGCGTTTAAGTCCTCCAAACTTCACATCAGTTCCTAAACTTTCCCAGTTCGAGGAGCCATGGGTGCGTGGCTACCTCAATCGCTGGCAGTATCCGTCAGTGGGCGTTTCCGGAATTTACTCCAACATAAGAGTTCCTTGACGGAAACTCTTCTTCTGGATTCTCTGCGTGACAGTTTCCTCCATGGAGTGGGCGTCCGCAGTGGAGGTCCTGAGCCCTCCCCGCTATTCTCACTGGAAACATCTTGGAGCTCTTCCTCCGATTGAGTTTCTGCAGGAACTCTCCCTCTCCCCCTACTGGTTCCTTCCTCCGCATCTGAGGCTCTCCTAGCTTCCTTGAGCCCTTCCACCACCTGACTCTCCGATGGCAGTTCCCTGACAGTAATCTCCCATCTTTGGTAATTACCTGTCTTTGTGCCTTATCCATATTTGTAGATACCACACCATTCATGTCTCCCAGCAAGATTAAATTATAGTCCATGTAATCCAACAGAATCTCATGCAACTTCTTGTAAAATTCAGATTTCCCTTCATTTGGCGCATATATTCCAACAATCAAGAGCTTTTCTCCTTGAATTTGAATTTCAATTGCCAAAATTCTTCCTTGTTCATCTTTAAACATAAATTTCGGTTGCAGTTTTTCTTTGGCATATATCACCACTCCTCTTTTCTTAACTCTGTCCGAGGAAATAAATTCTTGTCCCAATCTTTTATTAATAAGTAGCTTCCTGTTTAACCTTGTCACGTGTGTCTCTTGCAAGCAAATCAAGTCCAATTGTTCTTTCTTTAGTATATGAAAAACTCTTTTCTTTTTTTGAGGCATGTTAAGGCTGTTACAATTCCAACTTAGAAGTCGCAGAGCCATGATGGTATTTATTTACTTTCTCCTCCTACTGCTCCGAGTAATTGTTCCTCTTCCTTCGGTGGTTTCAGTCCAAATGATAAATTTGCTAAGTCCAGTATTCCTTTTCGTGTTGAAGTTGTCTCCTCTCTACAGCCCACTTCTTTCTGCAGGTCTTCTTTCTGCAGATCTACCCACTCTGGAAGAATGGCAGATGAAGGTAATAGACTATATGGGACTGGCAGAAATGACCGACAGAATCCGAGACCAGGAAAGAGAGACGGCGAAAGAAGATTGGAAAAAATTTAAGGACTATCTTAAAAAATACTGTAAAATTAATGAATGTTGAAACGATGTTGGTTTAGAAACTATGTGGTTACTAGCTGTATTGGATATGAAAAAGAAAAGAAAGGCAAAGATATAAACAGGATTAAAGGAAAGGATTTGCTGAACTTTGATTAGAAATTGGAATACAGAAAGGGAAGGTGTGAGGAAGTCGGGGAAGTGAGGTGTTTGAAAATAAGGGAATGAAATTATACTTGTTTCTGTTTGATTTGTGTTTGTCTGTATTGTTGTTTTGTTTTGTCTTTATATTATCTGTGAAAACTTAATAAATATATAATAAAAAAATGAATAATTTTTTTGGAAAAAAAGAAAGGGCATGTGCCTGTTGTGTTTTCCTCACACAGCCATGTAGCATCGCGAAGAGGTGTGGAGCTGGCAGGGCATTGTGAGTGCAGACATCAGGTGCATGTCTGTCCCGCCCCCTCCCGGGACATGGGTGGGCAGGGATACAGCTGCAAGGGGCTGGCAGGACATTGAGGAGCAAAATGCATTCCCTCAAAATATGCCCGGGGCCACTGCCCCTCAGGTGCCCCCCCTGAGACGCCACTGACTAGATGAACCATTGTCTTGATCCAGCAGATTCTTATGTACACTTTTGTGCACCAGCTGCTGCAGAACTGGTGTGTGTGTGTGTGTGTGTGGAGGTTGCCATAATACTCTGCAGGTGAATTCTTCTGTACCCTCATCAGCTGCAGTGAGAAGAGGGGCCCTATTCAGCTGTCCCTCAAGCTGCCATCAAGAACCATGCTTCATTTGATTATTTCCCCCTTTGCTACACATTTGCGGTACACCGTTGCCGTCCTTTTGCCCAAATGCTAAATCCGTTTGCCAATGGAAAGTCAGGATATTAAGTAGAAAATAAAGTAGAGTTGTTGAAAAATAAAATTTTGAGGGCCTAAGATGGTATGCTGAGCTAGGAGATAGGAGGGCCACACCTGTTTGAGATGGCACAGACCAGTTTCCAAATTGTCTCTCCCCTGGTCTGCATCGCAAGAGTGTGAGAGGGCATTGCTGTAACAAATCTGTTTCTGGGTGGATGTTTCATGGACCAGGTTTGATCTGGGGAAAGAGTGAAACTGTTTTCCCATGAGGAAGACTGAGGATGTTTTGAGCAAGAAGAGGAGGCAATTGAGCAAGCGAAACTCATGGATGGAAATGGGAGAAGCTGTGTGGGTAGAGATCAGCAAGTGATTCCGTTCCGTCCGATGAAGCTGAATGTTGGAAGATTCAGGACAAAGTAAAAGGATGTATTGGTTATGAAGTGCATAGTGAAACTGTGGAACTCACTGCCGCAGGAGGCAATGATGACCACTAACTTGGATGGCTTCAAAAGAGGATTGGACAAATTCATTGAGAAGGCTTAAGAGCCACAGTGGCCTCTAAATACCAGTTGTTGGAAATCATAGCAGAGGAGCGTGTTCTTGTGCCCAAATTCTACAGGCCGGTTTCTCCCAGGCATCTGGTTGATCACTGTGAGAACAGGATGCTGAAGTAGATGGGCCATTCACCTGATTAGCAGGCTCCTCTTATGTCCTTGTGTTATGGCTCCTTAATAGCCATAACAGTGTGTGGGTGTGAGAGAGAGAGGAAAAGGGAGAGGGAGAGGGAGAGGGAGAAGGCAGAACATTTTGTTCCATCAAGGGAGGTTTCATCCCATCATCTGACTGTGGCACAGCTATTGCTGAACAGGTGCTGGGGGAGAGATGCATTACTCAGATGGTTAATGCTAGTATTTTTGGTTAATGGTTAATGCTAGTATTTTGTTGAGGGGTGTGGGAAGACTTCAGTAGTACTTAATGAGAGGTTCTTTCACTTGGAAACTCTTCCCCTAATGTGTGAGGGAATGTTTGAGGGAACTGACTGTGGTCCTTAAAATGTGTGGCAAAATTTGCATGACTCTTCTCAAGATGAAGGAGCAGGTTTTTGTCTATATTTGAAGAAAATTGGATGCCATTTTGAATCGAGTTGGCCAGCTGAATTTTTCAGAACCACACTGATTTTAATCGCTGATTTCAAAATTGTACTGATTTTTTTTTTTTAAAAAATGTGGTTCCTTAGAATTCCGCTTTCCACTAGTGCTCAGTAAATTGTGTAGTGGAGCCTTCAGGATGATCAAAGTTGGAACCCATAGCCTCTCAAGAGCACCTGGTTGAGTAACCCTGAGCTAAGATGAGGGAAGCTCCACAGCAGCTGACTAACTTCTGAGCGTGCTGTTGAAGACGCCTGATAGGAATGCAAGATAAAGAAACCAGCACCTCCTCTGTGCATCCCAGCCTTTGGGAATTTCCCCTGTTGTTTACCTGCCTAATAACATCACCTGAGAGAGGCGGACCCGTGAGAAGCTGCAGTTCTGGATGGCGAATTCACTTGGGCTACAATCCTGCGCAGACATAAGACTTGTTGGGCATTTCTAAGTAAAATGTGCTTCTTTATCTGCGGCACAATCAAAGAAAAATCTATCCTGTTTTGGGGAAGTGACCACAAGGATTTTGTGGAGGAGTCTGGGATTGTTTAACTCTCTGTCCCTTTTACCATACAGAGTGACACCACATCCAGTAAGCCCTCCCTTGCCCAGAGTCCAGTCTGAGGGCCACACTTCCTTGGGCCAGTGCTGGGCGAGGCCAGAGCAAAAGCAGGTGGCTCAGTGAAGTTTACCTTTGTGCAGTAGACTTATTTCTATGCACACCCCTCTCTGTCTTCCACCCTGCAAAGCAAGAGGCATTATCAGATTTCAAATTCATATTTAAGGACTGCTTCTCTCCATATGAGCCTACCTGGACCCTGAGATCATCCGCTGAGGCCCTTCTTCATGTGCCCCCTCCACGAGAGGGCGGCAGCACAAGAACATGCCTGTTCTGTGGTGGCTCCCCATTTGTGGAATGCTCTCCCCAGGGAGGTTTGCCTGGCCCCTTCATGATACATCTTAAGGCGCCAGGCACAAACATTCCTCTTCAACCAGGCCTTTGGCTGATTGATATTGGGTCGTCTTTGTTTTTATTTCTATTATGTATTCTGTGTTTTTTATATTGCCATTTTTTGTTGTGAAAAATGATCAATCAATCAATCAATCAATCCAGGCTGGCAAAAACACACAATGAGAGTATGAAACAGGTTCTCTTATTTCAAAAAAGAGGATTAGAGAAATTAATGAAAAGAAGATGTCTGTCAGTCTCTATTAGTAATGATAGACAAGTAGAGCCTACCAATTCAGGAGCAGTTGCTAAAAGAGGACTCTTGCCTTTGTGACCTGCTTGTAGGCTTCCAGGAGGCATCCACCATCCATGTGGAATTCGGGGCTGGGGTGGGGGGCTAGGGAAGGGAGCAGGCAAGACTCCCAGAGGAGTAGCTTCTCACTTGGGCCTCTGCAGTTACTTGAAGGATTGCCACTTTTTACATTTCCAGAGCATTTCCCCATTGCCAATCAATCTAACCTAATCCAACTTTTGTCATGCTGGACTACAATTCCCATCAGCCCCAGCCAGTGCATGCTGTGAGAGTGGCGGTGCAGTCCCAAAATATCTGGAGGGCCCTGTTTTAAGAATTCTAAGGTCTCAAATATACAACAAATATTCATAAATGCACACATATCTCAGTATATGAACCATGTGTCTGAGCAGGAGAGCAACCCTGAAGCCATTGCAACTCTCCCAATGACCTCAAATACTCCTCTGCAGTAAGGGAGGCAAATGGGGAAAGCCTTCCCATTGTCTTTTTGCTTACAAATCCTGTTTTAAGGGCGTATTTGTGTATGACTGGGTGAGTCTGTGATCTGGATCCAGGAACTAAAGTATTAACCACCACAAAAGAATGGCCAGGCTGCCCAGGTAATGCAATCAATGATCATTATCAGGTATCCTGACAGACAGAATTTCTGCTGTAGACTGCCTGCTATGATGTATGTATGATGATTTTGGGGTGCCCTTTGGTGAAGGGGGTTGGGCAATGTCAAAAGTCTTTAAAGGTTCCTGCTCACTTTTGGTCAGGGTCTCTCCCTCCTTGGAAGGCGAGGAGGGAACTCTTGCAACAGAAAAATAAATATCTGCCTTGCTTTCCACTGGATCCTGCCTCCATCCATTCTTTTCTGACTGATCTTGAACTTAGGGGACTCAGAGTCCCATGGGGAGATGGGCAGCAAAAGCTAAACCCCAATTTTTACATCAGTGCCAGGTTGGCATAGGACACCACAATCAATCCTAAGTGTGCTTACTTGAAAATTAAATCCATCAAAACCAATGGAATCAATCCCAAAAAGTATGTCTAGGAGCGTTAAAATATATCATGATTTTCCTTTCAGAAATCTAACACATGGGACCATTTCCACACCACCCAGAGGCACTTGGCACCATCTTTGCTGCTGACCTCCCTTGTAAGGTAAAGGTAAAGGTACCCCTGCCCGTACGGGCCAGTCTTGCCAGACTCTGGGGTTGTGCGCCCATCTCACTCAAGAGGCCAGGGGCCAGCGCTGTCCAAAGACACTTCCGGGTCACGTGGCCAGCGTGACATTGCTGCTCTGGCGAGCCAGAGCTGCACATGGAAACGCCGTTTACCTTCCCGCTAGAAAGTGGTCCCTATTTATCTACTTGCACCCGAGGGTGCTTTCGAACTGCTAGGTTGGCAGGTGCTGGGACCGAGCAACGGGAGCGCACCCCGCAGCTGGGATTCGAACCGCCGACCTTTCGATCGGCAAGCCCTAGTATTATTATTTTTTCTGGCAAACTATACAGAGTTTTGACCAGTTGGATCCTCTTGCTGTTTCTAAAGTACACAGGGTAACAACTCCCGTTTGCCAATGTGCCGCTGAATGAAAAGGGTATAATTGTGTTCACTTCTTTTAGCACCTCAAGTGATCTGCAATATCCTAGTCCTCATTAAAATGGATCAGGCGTCCCGCGGCACCAATAAATCCCGTTGTTATTCTGCAGCCTCAAACGAATGTCAACATAAAGCAGGGGAGGGGAGGTCGGTTTCCTGGCTGAAACTGGCTTGGAAAGGTTGTTACAGCAAAAGAGGCAGCATTTGCCTGGGGGGCAGGAAAAAAAACCCATTCCAAAAAGTCATGGCTGTGACTTTTAACGCTGGCATAACTAAAAAGGGAGGATTTAACCTTGTTCTTTCAGAGACTTTTGCTCATGACCTTGAGAAGTATATAAACCAGTTGAAACTGAGCCACTAATGTGCTCCTTTTCTAACCCTTTGCTCAGTTGTCCATTCCTCACTCAGTACCCTCTCCCCACCCCCGCAACACCCCCAAAAGAAGGCCACAGTTATATATAGGACATTAGGAAGCAGTTTTATTGAACCAGGGTCTTTCAAATACAATACATTTCCAAAATACATTTCCCTGAGGAAACACAGTCTGTAACAAAAGCCACTGGCAGCAAACCCAGCCTATCTTTCTGTGGAAGCCCACAATTAACCACCAATAGACTTGGTTCGTCCTTCATCTCTCTTGATTCCACCCCATTTTCCTCTCTGCATACAACTTATGGAAACAGTAGGGTAAGCACTTCTTAAGAAGCAGAGGAGTTATCCGAGTATTTCAGAGCAAATAAATACAGTATTTTACAGTCCATGGGGGTTGCCCTGCCAGCAGGGGGCTCATAAGAGTTAATATACATACAGTAAATGAAGGGGCCTCCCTTAATCTGCATAAACGTCTACCGATAGTTGTTTCAGAAGCTGAAGAAAGGGTGCAATTTCAAATTTGGCACATGGGCATTCAGATCTGCTTGGCACATGGGCATTCGGATCTGTGTTTAAATGGAAACGCCGGGTTTTCTTTCCTCTATCGCAGAAAATAAAATATGGGAAAGGGGTGTGTGCATGTGTGTGGTATCAGAATTTTGGAACAGCCTTCTTGGACTACATGGCGGTACAAAACACTGCTTCCTTTGTTCGTGGTGTATAGTGGATATTCTCAATGGATCAGCCTTTCCTTCCATCCTGCCTGTGCCATCCAGTCAAATATCCTCCAAGGATAGAGACCAGTTTCCTAGCACTTCTCTTTCAGAGAACTGGAAGAATTTTTTTTGGGGGGGGTGGGGATGTGGGATGCACAGAAGGAACTGTTGAGATGCTTCCATTCCTAAGGTTGCATCATTGTCCCAAGCCTGATAAAATAATATTAACTTAAAATATCTGGTCTATTCCTACTCTTGCCATGGAAGATCTTAGCAGCACTGGATCCATATGCAACAGGCAGAGTTAAGTCTGTTGATTATTTAGCTTATTATTATATTTTTGTCCCCTAGGCAGGGAAAAAGAAATAAAGAAGAGACAATGTTTTGATCTTGCTCCCAGCCCCCTAAAGGCATGAGCCCTCTCTCTTTAGATGTCTCTCAGTACAGCTACCTCCTGCCATATCTTCTGAGTCAGCAGCTGGGCTATATTAGGGATTGATGAAATAAATGTGCAAATAAAGATGCATAATGGTGTGGAGGGGAAAGAGAGTTGCAGGTGAAGGCAGGGAGGGAGGGATTTCCTTCTTGAGGAGACCAGCCACCCGCCCTTCACGTTCTGTTTGGAAGGGAAGGTGGCCACGCACGAGAGGAAAGCAGGGAATGCGTGTTGTGGGGATTCGGGATTCAGCTTAGGAGAGGAGCTTGAAGCCCAGCGAGACGGAGAGGAGCTGCAGGAATGCCAGGAGGAAGGAGCTGCCTTGAGCTGCAGAGGCCGAGCCTTTGGGACCTTGTGTCCACTGGTGGGAGGAAGCGAAGTTATGGTGGTGGACGGTGCTGGCGTTGAGGAGGACGTGGGCATCGGTTGGGTTGCTGTGAAGCGTTGGGTTGTGGGAAGCAGGGGTGCTGGTGTCAGGGCGAGGGGTGGCGGAGGAGGACACCGATCTGATGCTGGTGGTTGTTGTGTCTGAAAGAAACAAATCAGATTAGCCAAGCTGTTGCGGCTTAGCAGAAAAGGATCTGTAGGTGGACTGGGGTGGGGGGAAGGCCTGAGTTCAAAGCCCTCACATAAATCAAGGCCTGAGGCAGCAGGAAGGGAAGTGGCTCAGTGCTCTGTAGGCAGAAGGTTTCCAAGGTCACTTTCCAGCCTCTCCAGGCAGGTCTGGGGAAATACTGCCAGGCTGAAATCCTAGACAGCCCTTGCCAGTGAGAGCAGTGTACAGTTGTACCTCAGGTTACAGATGCTTCAGGTTACAGACTCCGCTAACCCAGAAATAATACCTCGGGTTAAGAACTTTGCTTCAGGATGGGAACAGAAATTACGCGGCAGCAGTGGGAGGCCCCATTAGCTAAAGTGGTACCTCAGGTTAAGAACAGTTTCAGGTTAAGAACAGACCTCTGGAATGAATTAAGTTCTTAACCCAAGGTACCACTGTATATCAGCTTTCCCTAACCTGGTGTCCTTCTGATACTTTTGAAACAACTCCTGTCAGCCCCAGAATATAAGGATGCACAACAAGTCTCCTGGATCAGGCCAGTGCCCCTGTCCAGGCCAGCATCCTGTTCTCACAGGGGCCAGCCAGACACTTGTGGGGGGGAAGCCTGAAAGGTATGCAGGAGCAAAATAGCACTCTGCCCACCTGCAATTTCCAAAAAAGTGATAATAGCCAGCCCAGCAGCCTAAAATTTTGGAGGAAGCCTGGCACAGATAATACTGGTGGTCTGACAGTATAAGACAACTTCCTAGGTTGTTTTCCACTGGCTAAACAGGAATTGCATCAACTTCCCCTCCTGCAAATGTTTGAAGGAATTGCCCTGAGACTGAGATTGAAGTTGAGCTATATTAGCCAATAGTAGTCACCTCTCTCCACGCCCCCCCATTGTTTAGATGGAAGAGAGAGGGTGGGGTTGAGAGAGAGGTTGCTTTGGATGTTACATAAGAAGAGCTCTGCTGGATCAGGCCATTGACCCATCAGTATCCTGCTCTCACAGCAGCCAACAAAATGTGTTCTCTCATAGGAAGCCTTCAAACAGGATCTGAACGCAACCGCACTCTACCGATTTACAATTCCCGACAGACTGACACTGGAGGGAGACCTTGTTTTCTCACAAAATTACCTCTTGCCAGGGTCTGAGTTTGCAGCAGGGTTGTTCCATTGGCAAAGATGACAAAAGACCTGTTGGGAAACAAACAGAAAATGAGGATCATGAATGGTGGAGGAGAGAAGCTGTGAAATGATAGCCAAACAGCACTTCTGTTAAAAATGGGGGAGGGGATGCAGTGATGCTCGAACCCCATTTCAGCTGGCATTTGGAGAAGGGGAAAAAAAATAAGAGCTTCCTTTTCATTTGTGCCTGAGCAACTATGCTGATAACTTTTAGGAGCAAGCATAGGAGATACGGATAGTTATTGCTAGTGTAATTTATCTGCATATGATCTTTCTTCAGCCAATTGGCATTTCTTGGTGATCATTGCAGAAAAAGGGGGAAATGAATCTTAAGCTTTGCTATAGAGCACTCAATATAAATTAAAGCAAGCATATCCATCAGACAGGCATGAGGTGGCAGGCTGATATATGCCCCTTTGGATAAAGCAGTGCCTCGTTATACAAAACCACATTTTGTGCCGTAAATTTATGTCTTACGTTTTGCACTTGGGAGTCACACAGCTCTCCCTGCCAGCAAGGAAACACCAGGCTTTGTGTCTGGAAGTGTTGCAACCTCTCGACAAACCCTTTGCCTAAAGCAGAAGGACTCCCAGGTGCAGTCCCCAGCAGCTCCAGGTAGGCCTGGTACAGATCCCCTGTCTTAAACTCTGTACGGCCGCTGCCAGTCTGGGTAAGCAACACTAAGCTAGCTAGACCAGTGGTTTGATTTGCTGTGAGACAGTTCCTATGAAAGCAGAGGCTAATAAAAGCCCTCCCCTCAAAGGAAAAACCAGAGAATTCAAACAATTACGAATAATTCAGCCTTCTTGATTTAGGTAATAAATTTTGATGTCTTCTCATAGGAGAAATAAGCAAGTTCTTCCACTGTTATCGCTTACACACACACACACACACACGCCCCCAACTATCAGATAATTGCTCTGATTAGTTCTCCCAGTCTCACCCTTCCGTTAAAATTCAGTTCTAACTTAGATTGGCATAGTTAGTGCCTTTGGGCCTTGCAGAAGAAGCCACCCCACTATCTGTGAGAAGCTCACATGTCAGTCATGAAGGCCATGGCCATTATCCGACATTTCCTGTCCACAGGGACCTTCCCTTTACACATGGAGCTTTTGTTTAGGGGCTGAAAGTGCTTAATAGACCACAAATTTGTCCAAGCTTTTTGGGGAGGGAGAAAAATTCCTGCATCTATGTCACTGTCTCTCAACGCCGACGCCATTTTAGGAACCCTAAGCTCCTCTGTGGTAATTCAAGAGACAACTGTATTGAGAAACAATACATTCATTGGTAGTGTGAGGCTGTAGACCCCTTGGGGCAGGGACTCTTTGGTGCAGAAAAGGCCCAGTGGTCAGGATTCTTACTTTATGAGCACAGATTCCATGTTGGCATTGGGGGCCGTCCAGCGAGTTCGGGTGCTGCTGCCGCTGGAGACGTTTTTCTCCACCAGGTTTTCGACGCCACTGCAGCTGATGGGTTTGTTTTCACTTTCCCACAGACCGCTGGAGCCGTCTTCAGAAGGCACGGCTTGCAGGATGACGGAAGTGCTGTTGTCAATCCCAGTAATGGTGACTGCAGAGAGAGTGGGAGAAATCACATTTTTACTGGGAAACTCAGGGATGGAGGGCAGAGAGAGGAAAGACCTTGATGTGATACTGGGAGAAAAAATCCAGAAAGCCCACAGCAGGGGCAAAGGGACAAAGAAAACCAAGAAACTACAGAAAGGCAAAATCTCGGCATCATTGTGGGATGTGCCGTTGTGGCATCATTTGTACAAAAAAGCGAAGACAAACAGCAGCTGCTGTATGTAGCAGTGATGATCTGGGGAAATCCAAATCCTTTGTCTCATGTGGCCTTAGGCAAAGCCCCTCTTAAGCATCAGTTTCCCTATCTGCAGTATGGGTGCGATAAAACCGACCTATCTTAACAGGGTTGCATTGGAAGGATTACAGCGAGATAACACACACAAACAGCTTTAGGTTCTTCTTATCATTGCTGTTAATTTATTATTATTTCCATAGCTTTGTGTGTTGTGATTTAGATGGTTAGAATTCATGGAGCCTAGAAGCCATCTGAATCTTTTGACTAAATTTATTCAAAATGTGGTGTTTTGTTTTTGTTTTAAATCTTGCCTCTCCTAAGCTTGAGGCAGCTTGTGACATTGAGGGGAATGAGTGTAAATACAATATACCATTTCATTAGAAAAGAAGCAGGAACAGGAAATCTGAGCATATGATATACTTTTCTAAAGGGGGGGGGGGAAAGGCACTAGGTTTCTTCTTGCCTACGTGCCATATTCTTCATTCGAGACCCCCAACTCTAAACCTCCTAGTGTATGGAGACTGGCATAAGAGAGCCAGTTCAGGATCAAATCACCACTCAGACATGAAGCTCCTTGGATGACCTTGGTCATTCTCTCTCAGCCAAGACAACCTCACAGGGTTGTGAGGATAAAAGGGAGGTACAATCGGATATTTGAAAACTGCTGCCCTTGTCAGAGATCTGGACTTGGCTACTAGAGGTTCTTGTGCTGAAATGTGTGCAGTGGCGTAGCGTGGGTTGTCAGCACCCAGGGCAAGGCAAGTAATTTGCACCCCCTAACCCGTGGATTTGCGCCCCCTAACCCGTGGATTTGCGCCCCCTAACCCCCAGATGTTGCGCCCTGTGTGGCCGGCCCCCCCTGCACCCCCACGCTACGCCACTGAATGTGTGACCCTCATTGAAGCCACGGACAGCTAACCTTTTCATGCCTTCCTTCATTTTGCTGGACCAGGGAAACTGGCTAGCCTAGGTGTCTCAAGAAGAGGCTCTCCAACAGCCGCTTGCAATACAGCTTATTAAATTTGGGCTTCATTAGTGAACAGCAAGCTTTCATTTGGGGAAGATAAAAACTGGGGCGTCGTCATCCCACACAGGGACCAAAAATAATATTTGGCAATGGCAAGGGTGACACACCGTCTTCCACCCTGGGTGGGGCTGTGGGTCAAATCCCTGCTAGGGCAGCTCAGTCTATCAGGTTAAATGGCACAGTAGTCATTGTGCAAGAGATGCATGATCAAAATTGGGGAAACTCTTTGGGCACTAAAAAAATTAATACTGAATATGTTAGGTCTCATTCTCAAGTGGTGTGAATCAATATTTTGTTCCCTTCCAATATAATCTATGCTGCTTTCATATCATTTTGTCCTTCCGGGTATTCATTTGGTATTCATTTAAAAATTATTCATTTATTATAAAATTTAAAGTCCACCATTTCTACCAAAGGAAGATTGGGTCCTTTTTTAGTTGAAACCTGTAGGACCTTTGCATTACAGTTTAGTGACAGACTGATAAGAGCATTACAATATTACTACTATACTACTACTACTATTACTGCAGTTTTTGTGTGTGCAAAGACCTTAATAAACCACCTCTTCCCGCTTTGCAACAAACCTGTGAAATAGGCCATTATGGCCCCATTTTACAGATGGGAGACTGTGGCCTAGAGATAGTGGCATAGATCCAAGCCCATCCATCAGCTCCATGGCTGGCAGATTCACACCCTTTCGCCCAGCACTGACTTACGGGCTACTTCAGAGTTGCTCTTTCTGTATCTGACATCAACTACAATGCCTCTAGAAAGAATAGATCCCCTAACACACTGTTAACCAATGGGTTGCATTCCAGATATTGCTGGACTTCAGATCCCAACAGACCCAGCCAGCACAGAGATGAAGGCATATGTAGTCCAAAATCTGGAGGACACCACATTGGCTCCCCCTTCCTTGTTCTTTTGGTTTTGGTCATCCCATTAGACTGTGCATCAAACCCCACAAATACCGTATCTTCCATCCTATGTCTTTTCTGAGCTTCTCTAGGTCACTGCAGCAAGGCTAGCTTAAAATCTCAACAAGCCCTGCATTCACGGGCTTTTGGTGAGACTGGGTCCACAAGGCAAGGGTGCCCCAAAATGGCAGAACACCCTTTGGATCCCAAAGATGGCCAAAGGCAGGTTAGCTCTGAACACACAGACAGGAATGCCAAGATGCAACAGCAGCCCTGGAAACAAAGTGCAACTTACCTGTGTAGATGGCACTTGGTTTGAAATAAGCAGGTTCCACGTTCAGCTTGTAAGCGCCCCGCGTAACGGTCTTCTTGATGATATCACAAGGCGCCTGCTGAAGATAAGCAGGCGAAACAAACAGTGCCCCGAGGAAGACAAGCTGCAACATGGTGGACTTGAAGCTAGGCATGATCAGGTTGGGTTTTTCTTCTCCTCTCTGATTTCTCTTCAGGACCTGCCTGCCTTGTTGTACCTGAGATCTGGAGAGGGACCATAACTCACAGGGCTATTTATACTGCCAGGCAGATGCAAATTACCTTCCTTCCACACCCTCATCAGTGGGAAGTTTCACAGGGTGACACATTTGGGCATGTGCCCTCCCTCCTCTTTACCTGCCTCTGCACCTCAGCATCTGAATGGCCTGTCTGGAGTAAGGGGGTGGGGAAAAGAGATTCACAAACCAACTGGGAGCAGGGAGGTTTCTGCTCCTGGTGTCTCACTAGAAATGTATGTGGGCATGTGTGATCCTGTCTTTGCATGCCATGTCTCAAGAGCCAGTCCTAGGAATGGATGGGGGTGGGAGATACCAGGTAACCAGGTGGGTCTTTGTTGTGGGAAGAGAAAAACGGATGCTCTTTTGATGCCTGAAAGTTGGCATCAAAATACCAGTCTGCATCCCCCACACCCTGGTCATTCAATCCAGATTTTCCTTTTCCAGGGAGAAACCGCTAAATTAAAAAGACCTGCTGACACCAACCCCTATTTTTTTTGCATTTTCTCAGTGATCTGTTTTTAATATCAAGCTCCCATCAACTGAAGTCTCTGGGAAGTGAAAAAGAGGAAGGAAAAATTGCTTTTAATCTTGTTTTTAAGTTGTATTTCAATCAGTTGTTTTTATATTGGGTGTTAGCCGCCCTGAGCCCGGTCTTGTCTGGGGAGGGTGGGGTATAAATAAAATTTATTATTTGTTATTATTATTATTTTGTTGTTTTGCTAACAATTACACACACACATACACACACACTGTTGCATGAAACTAAGTTCTACGCAGAGTAGAGCAACTGAAATTAATGGACCTAAATTAGTCATGCTTATTACGGTAATTTCAATGGGTCTACTCTGACTAACTTGGGCTACAACAATCTAGATACAGGGCATTCCAAAGGAATGCCACATGCGTTATCTTTTCGTCATACAACAACCTTGGAAGGAAGGTCAATGCTATTATCTTCATTATTTACTTAAAGGGGGGGAAATGGTCACTAAAGGAGGACATGAAACAGGTTTAGAATATGAGGTTTAGTAAACTTTATTTACATTCATTTGCTTGTGATGGAATCAGTCCTTTTTTCTGGGAGGTATGCAGGGGTATGCATACCTCTAAACATTTTGTGAATCTTTGTACTTTTGTCCATTTACTGTATTAATTTTCCCTAATTGGAATTATAAAATGGTGGTTTTCTTGAGTCAAAATGAGAGTACCCCTAAACATTTTTTAAGGAAAAAAAAGCACTGGATGGAATATAATAGTTTTGAAGAAGAGAGTAGAGGCTGTTTTTGTTTTTAGAAGGGCACAGGTAATGTCACAGCAGTTGCCTTCTTACAAAAAGGATTCCCTCCAGAGGAAAACAGGGAAGATGACATTTACGGGCACATCTGAAGACCGCAAAGCACAGGACTTCATTCCTACTTTGTACCAGGGGCCCAGTTTTTAGCACACTGAGGATGCAGAGGCACTGTGCATTTAAAGCACATGGGACCTGTAATTTTCCTCTCACAGAGCTACAATCCCCCCACCCTTAACAAACTACAGTTCCCAGCATTCTTTGTGGAGGGAGGCTGTGTGTACGCAGCCTGGGACATGCTGACCCAGAGTGCATCCAGCTCTCCTCTGGAGAAATATGGCTCCTCCCTTTCATGACCTTCTCCTCTGTCTCCCATCTACTTCCATAACAAACGCCACACATCTGGTCAACAGTTCTATTGCTGACAGCTTCCTTCTGAGAGCTGGAACTCTGGGTGAAATTTCCATGACCTCCCAGCAGCTCAGACCCAAAACAGCAGCAGTTGGTTTGAGTCCACTGTGGCACCATGCGTGTGGCACTGAGGCCTTCTCAAAAACCAATTTAGCCTTGAAAACTAAAGCTAAAACGAGAACTAAAATTCCACAGTGGATTTCTAGACACCCGTCCTAGTGGGAAGCCTGTCCAAAAGATCAGGAACTTTTCCATGACTTCATCCCAGACTTAATTACACCCTTCACCCCCTCCCTTCCTTTGAGGTAGATGATTAACTCCTCCGCTGGGTTTCTTTACATAATTGGTGACTTTCCATCCTATTCATCCTTCAGATACCCCCAACCTCTGCCAAAGGCCAGTTCATGACACACAGATGAGTCCCTGCTCTTCACCATGACAACCGTAGCCAAAAGCCGATTGCCAAATCACAGGTGAGGCAAGAGCTCAGGGAATGCATTTGCAGGCATCTTGCCCACTTAAAGGCTGCTCTGCAACCCTCCATTCCTGTTGCTTCTACATTCCAGCTCTTAAGCAGCCAGGAATATTACCCATGTTTTGCCTTCCAGGCATTGAGGGCAGGAATGATTCCCTCAGCCTCCCGCCCTGATTTATGCATCAGCTTGTTTTGCTCAATTGCAAATGATTCAGAGAGAAGGTGGAAGATGCAAAGGAGCACAAATAACTAAGGTCAATCACGGAGGGAAAGTCCCAGATTCCATAAGCACAGAGTAGAACCAGATGGGGAAAAAATGCTCTGGGATCAAAACACCAATTGCCCTGCTTTAAAAATAGCTCCCATTAGGACCGGGGCATCTTGGGCCAGTATTCCACAAATGTGGCTGGATTAGCGATTGCAGCAATCACCAGCTCATGTTCCTTTTTCTTTAAAGAATCTTTGTTAAACAATCAACATTAACTTACACAACAACACACAATAACACAGTATATACAAACTACATACGCATACTTTACAGAAAAAGAAAAGAAGAAGAAAGAAAAGGATGAAAGATGGAATAAATAAAATAAACTTCCGATTATTCTCATTGTACTGTTTCTCATTTTGTTATTTCACACACAGTGCCTTATTATTATTATTTTTTGCTTTCCCAATTCTTTCCCAAGATATTCTGTTATTTATCACCTATATATTACACCAGTTCATGTTCTGAGGGATCTATTTTATTTTATTTTAGTTTATGGGTGTGGCCCAATCACCTTCTAAATCCAGCCTGTGGACGGACCAGGAATCTGCATGTTTTTACATGAGTAGAATGTGTCCTTTTATTTAAAATGCATCACTGGGTTATTTGTGGGGCATAGGAATTTGTTCATTTTTCCCCTCCAAAATATAGTCCGGCCCACGACATGGTCTGAGGGACGGTGGACTGGCCCACGGCTGAAAAAGGTTGCTGACCCCTGGTCTAGAGCCATGGCTCCCAACATGGGGCACACACCCCACAGGGGGACAATTTGATTTTTAAGGTGGGCAATTCGAGAATGAGTTATTAACAGTTAATGGCCTTTTAGGCTTCCTCCACGTGAATAGGACTTCACTTTTTCAATAATAAGAATTATATGCCACAGGGGTGGGGGCGTCAGGATTTTAGAGATGCTTAGGTGGGCCATGGCCAAAAAAAGGTTGGGAACCACTGGTCTATAGTGCAAGTGGTCGCCCTGATTGATCCTTATCCACATCCTCGCACCTTACTAACTGAAACTCATCCTACACAACAGGACTAGACAGTGCTCTGGACACCTCTCAAGATTCATCTGCTGTAACAGTTGAGTCAACATCCCGGCAGATGCAAGCAATTTTATCCTCAAAATGCTTTGCAAACTAGTCATTGTGAGCTACCGTCAGTTCTGTCACCTCCTTTGTGCCAGAGTGTAAGAAGTCTTGCATTGCCCTGATGCAATACCTTCGTTGCAGCCTTCCTTGCCACTAGGTAGACTTGATAACGAGTGTTCGATTGCCTTTGACTGGAGTTTCCCTCCATTCACATTCAAGCTGCCTCCTAGCTTATTTCCTTGCTCTAAGCTCATGGGTTATACCAGGGATCCAAGCAGGCTTCACAACGCGGGAGATCATGTCAACGGCCATTTGGGTGTTCGAGAGGTTGGCCAGGGATTTGACAGTAGTGCCAGTCATATCAGCCAGAACCCCCCCCCCCCCCAGAGCCATCTGGAAACCCATTGGGATCAATCAGCCTCTAAGGATGGAGCATCTTCATAGGTTCTTCACCTCTGCAGAGGCGAAAAGTTGTTGAAAGCCTACATCTCAACAGGAAACAATCTGACCATGACAAGGGATTGATGTCAATATCTCCCACTTTTAGATCACTCTCTTCCTGCTACATGCGTTGAGCCAGTGAAATGTTGGGACAGCCCTGTGGTCATCATGGTAGCCATAAAGTCAGAGACAGCCTAGCATTTAGCAACAGCAGCCACAGACTGGAGGGCTGGCTGATAGGACAACCACAGTTCCCCAGGTTGGAGGAGGGGCGACTGGCACACAGCACAGTCACTAACTGTCCTCTGGTAATCTCTAGGTTAGATTACTGCAATGTGTTATATGTAGGGCTGCCTCTGAAGGCAGTTCAGAAATTCTAGCTGACCCGGACCCCGGAATCATCATCTGAGGCCCTTCTTCATGTGCCTCCTCTGCAAGAAGTCCAGAGGGTGGCACACAGGAAAGGGCCTTTTCTGTGGTGGCTCCCTGCTTGTGAAATGCTCTCCCCAAGGAGACTCACCTGGCGCCTTCATTACATATCTTTAGGCAGCAGGAGAAACTTCAACCAGGCATTTGGCTGATTAACATTCTATGGTCTTTTGAATGTGTCAGGGCATATGTGTGTTATTGGTTTGTTTTGCTACTACCTTTTGTGTTTTCATTTTGTATTTTCGGGTTGTGAACCACCCTGGGTTCTTTGGATGAAGGGAGGTATACAAATTCAATCAATCAATCAATCAATCAATCAATCAATCAATCAATCAATGCCTGTGCCATGTGCCCCTTACCCTGCCTGTCCCACCTCCCACACCATACCGCCTCCTCCTTTGAACCACTGTTATTGGCCATCCTCTGCTCTCCCCAGCTCCTCTGCTTCCAGACATATCTCCCCTCCCTCAATAATTACAAAGAACCACCCAAAAACCCAATACTCTGGTTTCTCTTCAGAACAACAACAAAAAACCCCCTACACGTATTAAAAACGGTTAAAACAATTGTAGCAGAGCCCAGGTGGAAACTACACACATAAAAAATGCTGTGAAAATGCTTTATTTTCAAACGTTTTGAAAAATATATTGAATTTTGGTCGCTCACTATCTCCAACTAGTGTCACATTTGTATATTGCACTTTAAAAAGGTAAAGGGCGCCTGACAGTTAAGTCCAGTCGCGAACCACTCTTTATAACACATTTAAAACGTTTTATTTGCAGCTGTGTAGCTGAGTCCCCAGTCTCTGCTTTGTCGCTGGTGCTGCAGCCAGCAGATGGAGATTGGATGAAGATGCAGTCACAAGACTACTGCCGGTCTCAACTGCTGGGGCTGGCTTGCCTGATGGTGAGGTTCAGGAGATTCAAGGAGGGACAGGGTAGCTGTCGATGGTGAGGGGACTGAAGTCTCCCCAGCATGGTAATCTCTCTTGTTTGCCTCCTTGCCACAAACAGCAGTTCCTTGGAAAACTGCTACGACTTTCTAGACATGGGAAAAGTGAAAGTCTGGGTGAGCCTAGAGTTACAATTCTCGGAGTTCCGGAGAAGGAGGATTGATTGTCAAACCACTCTGGGAACTGCTCTGTATAGGAAATAGAGAACTCCTAGCAACTTCCAGCACTCATAAACTATTGTCCCCAGGATACTTTGGGGTAAGCCATGGCTTTTCAAGATGGTATAACATTGCTTTAAATGTGCACTGGTTGATGGGACCTGAGTTGCTTTTCGCTTTTGATGTTTTGATTGTTGAGAGCACTCTTGGATGTTATGCAAGCGTCGCTGCTACTGAAAAGAGCCTTTCGTCAGGAGGACAAAGCCACAGGGCTTTGAATGAGTGGGTGTACACCCGTCTTGCGTCGTTTCCTTGCTGGATTATTTGCAGCAGCAACCGGACAACCGGAACTGCGAGTTGTTTGTTGGTCTTAGTGGTTGTGCTATGGCAACATCTGAAGCTGCCTTCAGCATTAGCGGGCCATAGCTACCATTTATCAGATGGTGTAACATCCTGCTTAAGCAGTTCCCCTCAATAAACTGGTTCAGTTGTCCCCTGAGAGATCGTCTCATGAAGCAAAATGTTTGGGTTTCTCAGAAAGCTAACTGATTCTTCTGCACCTTTGACATTTTATCTTCTTTTTGCTTGGGGCACTGGGGGCACTCATCCTTTGATTTTCCTGGCCTATATTTCCCGAGACGGTGATAATGTAGAATAATGACCTACAACAAAATGTTGCAGTGTGTCATCTACTACTACTACTACTACTACTACTACTACTACTACTACTGTTACTATTTTTAGAAGAAGAAGAAGAGTTTGGATTTGATATCCCGCCTTTCACTCCCTTTAAGGAGTCTCAAAGCGGCTAACATTCTCCTTTCCCTTCCTCCCCCACAACAAACACTCTGTGAGGTTAGTGGGGCTGAGAGACTTCAGAGAAGTGTGACTGGCCCAAGGTCACCCAGCAGATGCATGTGGAGGAGCGAGACTACCGCTCTTAACCACTACACCACACTGGCCCTCAGCTCTTTTATTAGTGGGAAGTGCCCTGCACTGCCTGGGTATTCTAAAAAACTAGTACTACTACTAAAAAGACTACTACTAAAAATAGTGAGTTTTGACTTGTGATACCACAAAATAATGAGCAAAACCATGGTTTTGTCCACCATCTTGATTCAAAATGGCGCCTGGCACCAAAACATTAGCAAAGACCCTTGCCAATTCAGGAGACCTTGTGCTATGTTTAGTGAAGTTACCTCAGAGGCTTCCAAACCCATAGAAAATTGGATAGACAGGAAAACCATTTCCCCAAAGACAATCTATTATCTATATCTATCTATCATCTATCATCTATCATCTATCTATCATCTATCATCTATCATCTATCATCTATCATCTATCTATCTATCTATCATCTATCTATCTATCTATCTATCTATCTATCTATCTATCATCTATCTATCTATCTATCTATCTATCTATCTATCTATCTATCTATCTCTATCTATCATCTATCTATCATCTATCTATCTATCTATCTATCTATCTATCTATCTATCTATCATCTATCTATCTATCAATCTATCATCTATCTATCCATCATCTATATCTATCTATCTATCTATCTATCTATCTATCTATCTATCTAATCTATCTATCTCTCTATCTCTCTATCTCTCTATATCTATATCTATCTCTATCTATCTATCTATCTATCTATCTATCTATCTATCATCTATCTATCTATCTATCTATCTATTTATCTATCATCTATCTATCTATCATCTATCTATCATCTATCTATCTATATCTATCTATATCTATCTATCATCTATATCTATCTATCTATCTATCTATCTATCTATCTATCTATCATCTATCTATCATCTATCTATCATCTATCTATATCTATCTATCTATCTATCTATCTATCTATCTATCTATCTATCTATCTATCTATCTCTATCTATCTATCTATCTATCTATCTATCTATCTATCTATCATCTATCTATCTATCTATCATCTATCTATCTATCTATCATCTATCTGTCTATCATCTATCTATCTATCTATCTATCATCTATCTATCTATCTATCTATCTATCTATCTATCTATCTATCATCTATCTATCTGTCTATCATCTATCTGTCTATCATCTATCTATCTATCTATCTATCTATCTATCTATCTATCTATCTATCTATCTATCTCTATCTATCTATCTATCTATCTATCTCTATCTATCTATCTATCTATCTATCTATCTATCTATCTATCTATCTATCTATCTATCAATCATCTATCATCTATCTATCTCTATCTATCTATCTATCTATCTATCTATCTATCTATCTATCTATCTATCTATCATCTATCTATCTATCTATCTATCTATCTATCATCTATCTATCTATCTATCATCTATCTGTCTATCATCTATCTATCTATCTATCATCTATCTATCTATCTATCTATCTATCTATCTATCTATCTATCTATCTCTATCTATCTATCTATCTATCTATCTATCTATCTATCTATCTGTCTGTCTATCATCTATCTGTCTATCATCTATCTATCTATCTATCTATCTCTATCTATCTATCTATCTATCTATCTATCTATCTATCTATCTATCTCTATCTATCTATCTATCTATCTATCTATCTATCTATCTATCTATCTATCATCTATCTATCTATCTATCTATCTATCTATCTATATCTATCTATCTATCATCTATCTATCTATATCTATATCTATATCTATATCTATATCTATCTATCTATCTATCTATCTATCTATCTATCTATCTATCTATATCATCTATCTATCTATATCTATCTATATCATCTATCTTATCTTATCTTATCTTATCTTATCTTATCTTATCTTATCTTATCTTATCTTATCTTATCTTATCTTATCTATTTCTTATCTTCCTTACATGTCCTGCCACTGGAGACTTTGAGGTGCTTAATGATAAAAGGGGAAGATGAGGGGAACAAAAGGAAATAAACCTTGAGAAATGTCTTTGGGCTGAGAGTAGCCCTTTACAGAAGTGTTCTAGAGATCAGCCCTCTCCCATTATTGTTTGCTCCCTGGAAAAGACCCTGATGTTGGGAAAGATGGAGGGCACAAGGAGAAGGGGACGACAGAGGACGATATGGTTGGGCAGTGTTCTCGAAACTACCAACATGAATTTGACAAAACTGTGGGAGGCAGTGGAAGATGGAAGTGCCTGGCATGCCCTGGTCCATGGCGTCACGAAGAGTCAGACACAACTGAACAACAACAACAATGCCACCATTTAGAAAACCTGAGCACTTAATTGGAGGAAATGCCTCCTTTTACAAGCATTTGCACGCTTTCATTTGAATGGGGCCCCTCCCAAAAGAGCTTTCTGGTGGATCATCTTCAGCTGCTTCTGGCTAAACAGGGGTTTCCAGCTCCTAAATCTGCCCACCAAAACTCAGTCTAGTGTATTTCCCAGAAAACCACTCAGATCTTCCATTTGGCTTTGTTAAAAAGATAATAAAATGATGAAGGTCAGGATAACGACAGTGAAGCTGAAAGCTTACGAGAATTGATTTGCTATTCTGTTAAGATGCTATTTAATTGGATTTTAATATAGACTTAACTGGGCATCATCTCTGCTTCCTAATTCTTCCCCCCTGACCTGCCAAAAACAAAGGAAACCTGAATGGAAAGGACTATTCAAGACAGATAGATAATATAGGAGCAAGCTTACATTAATATATTTTACTTTAGTCCGGTTATTTAATTAACCAATTATATTTATGCTTTGGTTTTCAGCCAGAATTGGCTCCCAATGCAGCTTGCATTTAAAATCAACACAGAGGTATGATATAAATAGTAATGTGATGGTGTGTGTGTGTTTGTGTTTGGCAGTCGCTTTTGACCCCCATCCCAGCTGATGTGAGTTGTTGTTGAAAACCTCTGAAGGTCACCAGGCTGGCGAAGGTTCCTTTGGCATGAGGGATACCTCAGTTGGTAGGGCATGAGACTCTTAACCTCAGGGATGTGGGTTCAAGTCTCACACTGGGTGAAAGATTCCTACATTGCAGGGGGTTGAACTAGATGATCCTTGTGGTCCCTTTCAACTCTACAATTCCATGATTCTATGAGAAGGCTGTTAGAAACTTCTGCTTTCTAGTGCTTGGTGATATTTCCCAGTCTGTATCCAAGTTTGACACCTGAGAGTCCATTAAGCACAGTTCCAGTTGTTGGAAACTTCAGTGGGGGAGAGAGCGCTGTTGTGATCAGGTCCGGATTTTGGATTTCCCAGGAATATCTGGTAGGCCACAGGCACGATCCCACTTCTCCCTTTGACACGTGGATTGCACACACACATTTGTTGTCAGAACACAGGGATAATGTTTCTGAGAATTCTACATTGCTAAAGCAGGGCAAAGGGTTCTGGGAATTTCACGTCTCTAATTGTCTCTAGGATGAATACACAGGGCTTCTGTGTATTTATCCTAGAGACGATTAGAAGAATTACCGACAAAAGGAGAATGGAGGATGAAATTGATGGACTATGCAGAATTGGATAAACTAACCGGAAGAATTCGAAACCTGCGGGACCAGAGATTCACAGAAGACTGGTGTAAATTTACGGACTATTTGAAAAGTGATTGTCATGACCAGATTACGTTTGTAGGGTTTGCAAGAAGTTTTGTGAGGTAAATAATTTGAATTATTGCAAAAATGGTTAAAGAGGTGGATTGTGAGTTAAGATAATTAACGGCAATAGGAATTTAAGGAATGCAGAAGAAATGATAAAAATGGTGGATCATCAGAGGTGCTGATGGAAGTCCAAAAAGATTGTATAAGATGTGAAGTTCTGTGGAATGTATAATAATTGGTATGTTGAAATTAATAGGAGAAATACACAGGGCAATTATTCCGCAGTCCAGTTCTGGAAACTGAAACATGCCATCACTAACTTGAAACTCCCACCTTTCATCCCAAGTCTGTGATGGTGGGCTATGGATGCACTCTGTATATCCTCAGAAACCCTCCCATTCTTTTTATGTCATTGCTTCACATATTCCAGACCTGGGGAAGCAGGAAACGAAAAGAACCAATGTTCTAGGAATGTGCTGGCCCTCAGACGAACGCCATATGCTATTAAACTAATTTATTTATTTATAGAACCTTGTTGCTGTGTGTGACGTTTTGCACATTAGCATGAGGGGAGGGGTGGTGGTGGAAATCCCACATCCCATGGGGATTAAAGTTCATTTGTGTCCAGATTTACTTTGCATTCCTGGACACCGTGTGCATTTTCCTTGACTAATCGCTTGAGGTGTGTTTGGTGTGAGGACAACGTTGGAATGGAACAACAAAAGAACGCCCAACCCAAGTGGCATGGCAAAAGAGCGATGGGAGACTCTTCTGGATTGCACAAGAAGCGCCAACATCTCCTCTTTGCCCTAGTTTTATCCCCAGAGGCAGTTTCACCTGATACTACAGCCTCACCTCAGCTGAGTCTAGAAGCTCCCTGGAGCATGGAGACTCCCAAATAGATACTGTCCCTGAGGCCAGGGCAAAGAAGAAGTGGAACCCCAATGAGCGATCCCCTTTTTTCTACATAAACTACAAGGATCCTCGTGACACCTTGATGACCAACATACTTTATTAAGGCCTAAACCAGGGCTTCCCAAATGGGGTCCTGTTAGCTTCAGCAGGAAGGGTTCATGCTGTGAAGCAGACTTACAATCGGAATTTCTATTCAATTCAGATTGCAACACAATAAAATACAAGATAATAAATAAAAGGAGCAGTAGAACAACAACCCTACAGCGTCTAGCACAATATAATGGCTGTAATAGGCAGAAAAATCATTAAGTGGCCTGCCAAGGCAATCAGCAATTTTCAAGTTGCCCATGGCAAGGAAGTCCACTTCATCAGATAAGACTTGGTCACATCCAAACAGCACATTTAAAGGATGTTGCTTCCCCCCTCCCGGGACATGGGTGGCACTGTGGGTTAAACCACAGAGCCTAGGACTTGCCGATCAGAAGGTTGGCGGTTCAAATCCCTGTGACAGGGTGAGTTCCCATTGCTCGGTCCCTGCTCCTGCCAACCTAGCAGTTCAAAAGCATGTCAAATTGCAAGTAGATAAATAGGTACCACTCTGGAGGGAAGGTAAACAGCGTTTCCGTGCGCTGCTCTGGTTCGCCAGAAGCAGCTTAGTCATTCTGGCCACATGACCCGGAAGCTGTACACCGGCTCGCTCGGCCAATTAAAGCGAGATGAGGGCCGCAACCCCAGAGTCGGTCATGACTGGACCTAATGGTCAGGGTTCCCTTTACTTTTACCTTACCTCCTCCCCCAGCAAAGAATCCTGAGCACTGTAGTTTATCCTCCCCCCTGTACTACAATTCCCAGCATGCACAACAAACTGCAGTTCTCAAGATTCTTTGGGAGGAAGTTTTAATTGAATAGTGTGTGTATTGCCACAGATGTAGTAGTACATTTCTCTTCATCTAGTGCCGGGTCACAGCCTGATCTAAGGTGGACTTGTAGCAGCATCACAACCACCATACAAATTCATGGTAAAAACAATTAATAAATGGGTCCCCAAATTACATGTTTGGGATAAGGGTAGATGAAAGATGGCCCTTGGGTCTGAAGAGGCTGGAGGCTGTTGCTACAGCATATGGTGTAGTGGTTAGAGTGGGAGACCTGGGTTCAAATCTGCTCTCTAACCATGAAGCTCTCAGGGTGCCCTTGGGCCAGTCACCGCCTCTCAGCTTTATCTACCTTTCAGGGTTGTTGTGAAGATAAAATGAGGAGGGGGGAGAAAATCTTCTTCACTGCCTTGAGAAAAGGTGATGTAATTGTTCGGATTGCAGACGCAAGAGTCCAGGAACGTATTATTACTTTATCTCATAAAATTAAGAAACAACATCTAATAAAGGGGCAATTATAACAATGAACAAATAATCACTCCACAGTTCCCAACTCCAATATTGGTTACTCATTTAACCAATGATGGGTAATGATGTCAGATAGCTGCTGCGGAGGCTGGGAGAAGCTTCTGTCTCCAGGGTCTTCAAGCTGGTCAGAGTTTACTTTCTCCTCTTGTCTAGACTAGCAACTGTCTTCCCTTTTCCATTGTCCTTCTTCTCCAGGCCTCTCTCTTTAGCTTCCTCTCTTCTGATGGTGGCATAGCGCCGCAGAACATCCCAGCTCCAACCCCTGGCATTTCTGGTTAGGGCTGGGGAACACCTCTGGTTAAAACCCAGGAGAGATGCTGCCAGCAAATATAGAGAAGGGTTGGGGAATGTTGTTCAGCCCCCAAGGGCCACGTCCCCTTCTGGACAACCTCCTGGAGGCCACATGCCAGTGATGGGCAGGACCACTGGCAAAAGTCTGTGGAGAAAAAAATGGAAAGCTTACCTGCTAGTTTCTACACATTCATACACCCCTCTTTAGCCTACCTCCGGACAAGCATGAAACATTGTCAGAGTGGCTGCAAATAGGGTGTGTGGTCTGGGGAGAGTTCTGAGGGCCAAATAGAGTGGCCTGGGGGCCGCATTTGGTCCACAGTCCTTAGGTTCCTCACCTGTGGTGTTGACAATTTTGTTTTAGGATTGCCAACTATCTTGTATAATACAGGATTGTCCCAAACAGTATTTCAATGTAAAATGCCAAGTCCTTTATTGATACAATTTTGTCCTGTATTTCGGGTTTTCTCTCTGTCTCCTAAGTTAGGTAAAGGTAAAGGTAAAGGGATCCCTGACCATTAGGTCCAGTCGTGGCCGACTCTGGGGTTGCGGCGCTCATCTCGCTTTATTGGCCGAGGGAGCCGGTGTACAGCCTCCGGGTCATGTGGCCAGCATGACTAAGCCGCTTTTGGTGAACCAGAGCAGTGCACAGAAATGCTGTTTACCTTCCCACCGGAGCGGTACCTATTTATCTACTTGCACTTTGATGTGCTTTCGAACTGCTAGGTGGGCAGGAGCAGGGACCAAGCAACAGGAGCTAAGTTAGGGATCCTTCTCAAATGCATGTGTGTGAAAGGGTGTGAAAGGTCATGTATTGAAGCTCTGGGGAGCCAAACACAGACAGATATACAGATTCGTGTGCACGCGTGAGTGCATGCATGTGCGTGTGACAAATTGCAGAGGCAGAGGCATAGCGTGCGGGTGTGTGCCATGGGTGCCGTGGCCTCGGGCGCCATTCTGAGAGGCGGTGCAAACAGGGCCACCCACAGCAGGCTCCTTCAATGGAGCCTGGCTCTGCGCCAGAAGGAGCTGAGCCTTGGCTGCGGCGCTTGTGCCTGATGCAGCTTCGCTCCCTGGCTCAGGCCTGATCGGGCGGTGGAGAGCAGGAAGAAAGTGGGCAGCAGCTTCCCTGCCCCTCTCCTACCCTGAACTGTGGTGCGGGAGTGGGCTCCCTCCACACCTCGCCCCCCCCCGGGAGCGTGCCCCACATGCCCGTCCTGGGCAGCTTGGCATAATCTCCCCCCACTGTCCAAAGGGGCCATCCTGTTGGACTGCAATAGATTGTAATGGATTGCTTTGAAGTCACTTTAGTGCCAGATGGAAACAGAATCGCCCTCAACCGCCCCACCCTGCCCTCTACTTTGCCGGAACCAAGGTGGCCACCCTAATTCAAAGTTAGATGGCCCCCCCTCTTTTTTAAAAAAGAAAATCTTTATTAATTTTCACATAGACAAATATACATAACATATAATACAAAAAAAACAATACAAATGAATAAAAAAACAATAAAGAAAAGATAGAGAAACAAACATAAACAAATACACTGTATTACATTTACATAACAAATTAAAATATGTAACTTCCAATAATTCTCGTTATACTACTTATAATATCTGTATTCCTTGCACAGATTCATATTATTTTATTTTGTATATAAATATACATTCCACTATTATATTTTAATTAATTCTTAGATATCAGTATCACTCTATTTCTGCAAGTATCTTATTGTTTGTACAATACATTTTCAAATATTCTTTAAATATTTTCCATTCCCTAAGTACCTTTAGATTTGACATTCCTCTAATTTTCCCGGTCAATTTTGCTAGTTGCAGGTATTCTATCATAAGAATTTGAGTTAGATGGACTCTTAGGAGTGGGCTTAGAAGTGTAATAAATAAATAAGGATCCAAAGGCAAGAACATTCCCACCAAGGTCCCATCGATTAAAGTCCACAGGGACATCCTTCTTCTCATGCTCACATCTTCCCCTCCACTCTCCGTACCGCCAAAGGCTTGACTTTGCAATCATCCGTCCTGCGCTGATTTAAAAGGCAAGAGTGGTTTGGGGTTAAAGCTATTGAATATAATTGCTCGACAACATGAGAAGCGTAATTGTTCTACAAATATGTATTTTTGAAAACCAGACCTCAGTAGCTTCAGGGTGCGGAGTGGTAGGCTCTGTGCTGCATGGTGCTTTTGTGTTCTCAGGCGTGCATTGATTTATGTACAGGGAGGGGGCTGCAGCTCAGTGGTTTGAATACTCTGTATGTCCCAGTTTGAATTCCTGCCGTCTCCAGGCAAGGCGGGGACAGGGACCCCTGCCAGAAACCCTGTGGAACTATTACCAGTCGATGTCTACACTGAGCTAGATAGAGCAATGCTCTGACTCAGTATTAACAGCTTCCTATCTTCTATCTAGGTAAGTATTCTCAACACTGGCTGGCAGCAGATTTCCAGATTTAAGACAGGGGATGTTCCCACCAGCCCTACCAGAGAAGCTGGAGATTGAAATGAGGAGCTTTCACGTGAAGAGCAGAGGCTCTGCCACCAATCTACAGTCCTTCTCTGAGTCAGGTCAGTGGTACATCTAGGGATGCGGGTGGTGCTGTGGTCTAAACCCTGCAAGGGGGTGAGCTCCCATTGCTCTGTCCCAGCTCCTGCCAACCTAGCAGTTCAAAAGCACGCCATTGCAAGTAGATAAATATGTACCGCTTCGGCGGGAAGGTAAACAGTGTTTCCATGCGCTCTGTTTTCCGTCATGGTGTTCCGTTGTGCCAGAAGCAGTTTAGTCATGCTGGTCACATGACCCTGAAAGCTGTCTGTGGACAAACACCGGCTCCCTCGTCCTGAAACAAGATGAGCGCTGCAACCCCATAGTTGCCTTTGACTGAACATAACCGCCCAGGGGTCCTTTACCTTTTACCTTTGAATGTTCTATACTCTCTCCATCTAGGCTCAGGTTGCATACGTATGTAAATAAACCACAAAGCATAAAGATACCACTGTCTCTGCTAATTGGGGTGGTGTGTAATAATACAAATAAAATTATCATTTTGATGATGCTGACTCTCTCTGGCTAATTGAGAGAGCTGGAGTGTAAGTCAGAAACTCATTCCCAAATGTGGGCAGAAGAGACTTCCTTTGCCTCAGGGAGAAGAAGCAACTCTTGTTCCCTTTTGATTCATCATCATACGGCATCTCTAAGACTTTCGGAGACTTGGCTGAAATCCCAGGAAAGCAAAATTTCACATAAGCAATCTGGTATAGTGTAGTGACTGAGCAAAGCAGGGTGTGAGCTGGAAAGCCACATCTCTGATTTTTTCCACAGCCAGAGACATGCCCTTTAAAACTGCTGCTGGATGAGGAGGTGATGGAGGTAGAGCATCATCTGTTTCGCAACCCACCCCCAAAGCATCTGCCCACTCCCTCTCAGGGCTGTCATGAGAATAAAGTGTTGTCTTGGGGAGAAGGAGAACTGTGTATGTTGTTTAGAGCTCTCTGGAAGGAAGGCAGGATGCAAATGTAACAGATATGCAATAATAATAATAATAATTTTTATTTTTACCCCGCCCTCCCCAGCCAAGGCCAGGCTCAGGGCGGCTAACAAGCAATAATAAAAGCAAGTTGAATGAATACAACTTAAAAACAAGATTAAAATACAACAATTAAAAATATTGAAACATTAAAATATTAAAATGCAGCCTCATCACAGGAGGAGAAAGGAAAAAGAAAAAAAGAAAGGGGGGAGGGAATCAAATTGGCTCCAAGCCAGGCGGAACAACTCTATCTTACAGGCCCTGTGGAAAGAAATCAGATCCTGCGGGACCCTGGTCTCATGAGACAAAACGTACCACCAGGCTGGAGTCAGTGTTGAAAAGGCCCTGGCTCTGGTTGAAGCTAATCTAACTTCCTTAGGGCCTGGGACCACTAGGGTGTTGCTATTTATGGACCTTGAGGCTCTCCGTGGGGCATACTGGGAGAGGCGGTCCCGTAGGTAATAATAATAATAATAATAATAATAATAATAATAATAATAATAATAATAATAATAATTTTATGTTTGGGTTGCCAGATTTCAAAAAAGTGAAAATTCAGACACAAAAGTTGTTGAGCTTATTAGGGCAAAGTTCAGCTTTTTTGTGTGAAATCTCAAAACCAAAACAAGTACCGTCAAAATCTACACTATAGCCATACGTCCAAATTTCCCTAAACATTTAAGCAATTTCCACCAGGACGCTGTTTACAGGGGCTGAATAAAAGCTATGCCTGGGAAATTCCGATCGTATGGCAACCCTATTTTATGATAGAGTTCATGACTCACGTTTAAGGTGTAGGAAATGGAACACCCGAATTGGCTCATGGCAATTACTTAAATGGATAATAAGAATAATGAACGTTGGCAATAGGAACACAGGAAGCTTCCTTGCATACCTTGGTCCATCTATCCCAATATTGTCTACAATGACTGGCAGCATCTTCCCAGTGTTTCAGGCAGGGGACAATACCAGCTCTACCTTGAGACATCGGGGTGAACCTGAGACCTTCTGTATGTGAATCAGGTGTTCTGCCACTGAGCTTCCCCATAATACATTTATACAGAGCAGGAATCCACAAAAACAGTTTGCTTCTTCTTCTTTGGCAATCACTCTGAGAGAACAGCTTATGTGTCCCAATAACTAAACAAATACCCATTGTGGAGGAGGATGTCTGCTACTTCTCTGCATGATCCCGTGTTCTGGGCCTGCCTCCACCCAGTAAGCCCTTGTTGGTGGATGACGGATTGGCCACTCCACATTGAGCTGTGCCTGGATTCTTCAGTTACTCCAGATACAGAGAGCATATTCCCTGCTCTGCCCCCTATGTATCTTTGCATTATGCATTGTTCTGAGCTGGCCTCTTCTCATCTAGGTGTGTTCTTTAACGTTCTAAAAGTGACCCTTCTTGAGTCCAGACCAAAGAAATGTACTTCAGCTATCAGGGGTCTGTACAAACATGTCACACTGGAGAGTTTAGACCCCACCAGGCTGGGGCCAATGGCAGGAGTTAGCACAACTGGTGGACCTTGCGTTCAGATTCCAGGAGCATAAGACACCCACTTCCTGGACTGAGTCCTTCATGCTGAGGACATCATCCACAAATTCCAAATAGACCTGGGTGCACTGTCCCTGAGAGCCTGTCTTGCCCAGCACTTTTGTGGCTCAGGCCAGCTTCATCAGAATACCCTGGCCTCATTCACACATGCGCCAACATCACCTGATTTCCCTGTATCTAATTACTCAGTGCTTGATAGCTGAATGTGTGAACAGACGCCACTGAAAAGCATTACATTTGAGGTGATATGGGGTAATAGGAAAGTTCTACCTGGACTGTTACAGCTGCAATGATGACATTGGAGTCATCAAGCAATGCTCTCTCTCTCTCTCTCTCTCTCTCTCTCTCTCTCTCTCTCTCTGTGTGTGTGTGAACCTGATCTGTAGATCTAAAGAATATGTTTGAGGAGATTTCAGTGTTCCAACAACCACAGTAGCACTAACTGTTCATGTTGTTGGAAGTACAACAGCAGAGACCATTCAGTGTGTAATTTAAGGGTTAATTCAGTCAAACTTAAAGTCACCTAGCCAAGAAGGGAGACGGGTGGAGGTGTTGCTTGGCAACCAGTCAGGGTGGTCTGATCCTCACCAAGGTAATATATGCTCTGATTGGCCGTGTGGTTTGGAGGGAGTCTTTCTCTGTATGTTTCCTTGAATCTCACCCTGCTATATACAAGGCCTGAAGTGAAAAAAAGGACCAGACCTCTCTGTTTATTTTTCCTGAGATTATAGCCTTCTTTAGTGTTTTTCTCAGTAAGGTATTATCCTCATTTTTTTTTCTCATTGGACTCCATCGGATACTTAGGTGACTTTGCCAACACATGCAAGTACAGCATCATTTGCAGGTGCTGGGCCAAGCCAGTAGGCGTAATCCCACTGCCCACTCTGTATGATCCTAATCCACAGATATGGTGGCACGAGAAATGCTCATGACCCAGACTGGACAGGTGAGTCAGTGGCTTCAACTGGCGCTTGTGATACCTGTTGCTTTGCCTTGACTGACGAATTTATTTATTTATTTTTGGGAAGAAAAAAAAAGATGGAGAAGGCCCTAATGAGCCACCCTACCTTTTAGTCCCAGCAAATGTCTTAAGAAATCATGCAGGTATATTTCAGAGTCCTTGCCTTGAGCAAGTAGAATAGTGGAGCTTGCAATTCAAGTATTTCCTGATGTGTGCAAATGATTGCACCATTATCTCTCACATTGATTAATCCAGAGTAACTCTCACCCTTAGTCAGTGGTTCATTGCAGAGACAGGGAAACCTCAGGCCTGTGGAGAGGGGGGACAGGCGAATGTGGCCCTCTAGGCCTCTCTCTTTGGCCCTCAAAATCCTTCCTAGGCCAAAACCCCTCACCCAGATCACACCCCCTCACTGCTTTGCATCCTCCTTGAGTGTTTTTGACTGGCTGGAATGTGACCTTGATCCTGCTTTTTGCTGGGTGGAGGGCAGAATCATAGAATCATAGATTTGAAGAGTTGGGACCTCCACAGAGATGTGTGTAGGGGTGCCAACTTGAATAAAATATTGAGGGAACCCAGGTAAGCCCCATCCCACATAATTGATCGGATGATGCGGTGCACACACACCATGTGAATGGCATTGCCCATCAACTTTGGGGGGCCTTGGCTCTCTCAAATAATTTTGGGGGGGGGCTGAATGCCCTCGGCACCTAGGAGTTGGCTTCTCTCTCTCTCTCTCTCTCTCTCTCTGTGTGTGTGTGTGAGAGAGAGAGTGGTATGAAGAAAGTACAGCAGCTCCAAAAACGAGCTGTGTGTTGGACCACCCAGTCTTAGCCTAACCTACCCCACAGGGTTGTTGTGAGGGTAAGATGTGAAGGGAGAAAACTATGTTTGCCCCCTTGAACTCCTTGGAGGAAAAGTGGGATACAAGTGAATAGTTTACTTTACATCTCTCTCCTCACTCCAGGCTGAGACTTCTGGGTTCCTCCAACAGAAAAGGCCCACACAGACAGTGTCGCTCATGAATCAATGGGGATTCCCTGCCCTGCCCTGCAGAAACACACTCAATTTTTAAATCAAAGAGGTGGCTCTGAGAAAACCACTCTGAGTCAGCCTGTCTCTACTAGGATTTGGAAGGTTTATCTGCTCCTTTTAGGCAAAAGACAAAGGTATTTTGAGCCTAGCTTCAAAGAACACTTTTGTTATTCAAAGTTTCTGGTCCATATGGTGAGTGGGATTAAAACTGAATTCCCCATCCCTTTTAGAATTACTGTGTTTCACTCATATGCCAATTTAGGTCTATTTTAGGTCCAATTGACTATGAAAATGGATAGATTAATCAATTAAGCTGTTCACAGAGCCTAGGACGTGCCGATCAGAAGGTCGGTGGTTCGAATCCCCGCGACGGGGTAAGCTCCCATTGCTCAGTCCCCGCTCCTGCCAACCTAGCAGTTCGAAAGCACATCAAAGTGCAAGTAGATAAATAGGTACCACTCTGGCGGGAAGGTAAACGGCATTTCTGTGCGCTGCTCTGGTTCGCCAGAAGCGGCTTAGTCATGCTGGCCACATGACCCAGAAGCTGTACGCTGGCTCTGTTGGCCAATAAAGCGAGATGAGCGCCGCATCCCCAGTCGGTCACAACTGGACCTAATGGTAAGGGGTCCCTTTATCTTTAATAAGTTGACAGTCCTAGCTTTTGCAGACTGGCTAGAAAGGTCCTCTCAGGGTATAGACCCTCCAAGTGTCCCTATTTTCCAGGGACAGTCCTGGATTTACAGAAGGCACCCCAGTTTCTGATTTGATCCCAGAATTCCCCTCTTTTCCTTAGGACATGCCTATTTTCATCGGAGAAATGCTGGAGGGTATGAGAGCAGGTAAGCAAGCCTCTGTTTAGAGCAACAGAGACGCCAGAAGATGTATATCGGCTGGTGCTGTCAAGACGTTCAGGACCACATCTCCCAGCGGCATGGCCCAGCTCCAATCATCCTTTGCTGTGCAGGCTGAAGCGACAGGAGTTGTGGTTCATCTGGAGGGCACCAGGTTGGGGAAGGTGGATGTAGAGGGCTTTGTGTTGGTTTCTCCTGGTGGCTGATGTTGAGTCACTCAGGTATGATGGAAGGAGGTTTCCTTGAGTGAGTCAACAACCACGAGCCAGCTCTGATCAGAAAAAGCAACAGGGAAATAATGAAGGTGACAGAGACACGATCCCTGTTACACTATGTGCCTGGTGGATTCTAGGTCAGGCCAGCCCAGAAGTGGGCCAAGGACATCCAATTGGCACACACTCATCCATCCTCTGTGCCCACAGCAGTTCACAACAGATCAAATCCGTGATGGAAAATATAAGTCACTTTGAGCTTGGAAGGCTAAGAGCATCGCTCTCGCTCAGGTGCTTTGGAAAGGTCATAAGAATGCTGGATTAGATGGGCCAGTGGCCTGACTCTGTGGAATGCAGCTTCAAATGATAACCCAGGTGTATAGCCACAGAATTTGTAATAATGGCGAAAATGTATTGTTGCTTTTCTAGGGTTGCCCCAGTTGTCTCTGATGTGATAAGGGAATGGCCCAGTGTATTTTCCAGGTAATTTAGAAGGACGGGATATTTTCTACACTAGGAGGGCTATAACTCAGTAGAAGGCCCCTGTTTTTCAGTTAGGACTGGAAACGCCCCCTGAAACTCAGTCAGTGTAGACAATGCTGAGCTAGATGGACCCGTGAACCTTTTTAAAGCAGCCCTTTATTCCAGCCCCGAAGGACTACAATATTACCATATTTTTCGCTCTATAAGACACACTTTTTCCCTCCTAAAAAGTAAGGGGAAATGTGTGTGCGTCTTATGGAGCGAATGCAGGCTGCGCAGCTGTCCCAGAAGCCAGAACAGCGAGAGGGATCGCTGCACAGCGCTCCCTCTTGCTGTTCTAGCTTCTGGGATAGCCCCTCAGTCCCTTCCCCCACCTCCCGGAAAAGCCTCCAAGAGCCGCACGGAGCCTCCTCGGGGAAAAGCCTGCAAGCACCACACACACGCTCCACGTGGCTCGTGAAAGGGAGCGCTGAGCAGAGCCTGGGATGTGTACAGGCTCTTCTCAGTGCTTCCTTCAAAGAATATTTTTTCTTGCATTCCCCCTCTAAAAACTAGGTGCGTCTTATGGTCAGGTGCGTCTTATGGAGGAAAAAATACGGTACTTCCTTTTTAAGGGAATATCTCAGTGGCAGAGCAGCTGCTTTGAGATGGTCACATGTTCAATTCCCAGTTTATGGCAGCCCTCAGATTATAGAACTCCCTCCTAACTGAGGTACGTATGGTTCCAACGTTGACAATGATTAACATGGCCTTTTCTTAAAGGTTTTTATCTCAGTGGTGGTCATTTTAGTATAGATGGGATTGTTTGTGGGGTGATCATCTGTATTAATGTTTGTAATCTTTTCAATTAAAGAAACTGGCCTGAGTGTATGCTTTTGGGGATCTATATCTATATCTGAACTGCCTTGGGTAGGCTACGCCCAGCAACAACGTCATTCATTTGCAAAACAAATTACATTCTCTGATTTATCCACACTATTGTAACCATTTTACAGATGGGGCAATGTATTTCAAGAGCAAAATTGCCCAAGGGCCACCCTGTGGGTGGGATCTGAATCTAGGGCCTTCCAGCTTCGTCCAACCCTACACCACTCAAGTGTCTAACTTGCTGGTAAACCCTCTTGCAGTAGTGGTTTAGTCATATTCCCAAGGGCTGTGCCCCAGAGTCACAGCAGCAGCAAATGGATCATGGAACCTGGTCCATTAGGGAACATGGGCAGATGGGGCACTGCCCCACCAGCCTGAGTCCTCAATGCCCACCTGTTTTCATGCTTTCAACCAGTCCAGAGGGTCCCTCTGGCTCTTCCTCCTCCTCCTCCATAGTCTCAGTGTTGCCCTTCTAAAACTCAAGAGGGAAATGGAAGGTGGAAGAAGTTGGCTCTGCCTGTCATTGACTCTGGCTCCATCTACTGTTGGGCTCTCTGCTTTCTGCCACCATTGCAAATTGATGTGCCAAGGAGGCCTCACAACCAACCAGGATGAATCTGATACCTCCCTCACTGCATAAAACAGAAATTGGGCAAGATTCTAAGAATGCAACATTGAGTACAGCGGTACCTCAGGTTACAGACGCTTCAGGTTACAGACTCCACTAACCCAGAAACAGTACCCGGGTTAAGAACTTTGCTTCAGGATAAGAACAGAAATTGTGCGGCGGCAGCGGGAGGCCCCATTAGCTAAAGTGGTACCTCAGGTTGAGAACAGTTTCAGGTTAAGAACCGAGCTCCAGAACGAATTAAGTTCTTAACCCGAGGTACCACAGTACTCTCCAACATTTCTCCAATGAAAATCGAGGAGATGTCCCATTCCATAATGATAATTTTACTATTTATACACCACACATCTTACTGGGCTGCCCCAGCACTCTGGGCAGCTTCCAACATATATAAAAACATAATAAAACATTAAACATTAAAAAACTTCCTGATATGGGATTGCCTTCAGACGGCTTGGGGGTTGGATAACTCCATATCCTCCAACATTTCTCCAAAGAAAATAGGGACATCTTAAAGAAAAGCAGGACATTCCAGCATAAAATCAGAAACTTGAATGGCTTCTCTAAATCAGGGACGTCCCTGGAAAATAGGGACACTTGGAGGGTCTGACTCTGCCGTCACCAGCACCAGCCTTGTCTCTCCTCCTACACAGCTAAAGACTTGGAGAAAGTGCTGGAGATGGAATGGAGAAGCAGATTCCAAAAGGAGAAGGCAAGCTGATAACCAAAAGGACTGGAATGAAGACTGTTAAGATAAACTGGGCTGTTTTGCACAATCAGGTCCTGGCTGAGTTAGCCAGGATATGAACAAACTTGGAGCTCCTTTGCAACAACCTCCCTCTTCCCTTTGATCAAGTGTCTGTGCAAGACACAATTCAGCTTGCAAGCCAGGAAACGAGATAATGACAAACAGCCAAGAGAGGATATGAAGCCACTTTTAAACCACGGCTTCATATTTGGGTTGCTTTGAAACATCCAACCCATAGTTTCTAAGGCCACACGTACTAGGAAATGAAGGCTAAGTGCTGAATCTTGGCTTGTATTGTTGCTTGTGTGTAAGGTAAAGGGACCCCTGACCATTAGGTCCAGCCGTGGATGACTCTGGGGTTGCGGCGCTCATCTTGTTTTATTGGCTGAGGGAGCCAGCATACAGCTTCCGGTTCATGTGGCCCTCATGACTAAGCCGCTTCTGGTGAACCAGAGCAGTGCATGGAAACGCCGTTTACCTTCCTGCCAGAGTGGTACCTATTTATCTACTTGCACTTTGACATGCTTTCGAACTGCTAGGTTGGCAGGAGCAGGGACTGAGCAACGGGAGCTCACCCCGTCGCGGGGATTCGAACCTCCGACCTTCTGATCAGCAAGTCCTAGGCTCTGTGGTTTAACCCACAGCGCCACCCTGCTTGTGTGTATGGAGGAGCAAAGCAACAGAAAATAGGGTTGTCATGTTTCAAATAGTAAAAACCAGTTGTTGAGCTTTTTTTTAGGAAGACCCCAAAATTGTTCAACTATTTCCCCCCAAAATGCCCCCCACAGTTTTTCGATGGACTTGTCTAAGATCCAGGACCAGCAGTGCGTCTGCCCCCAAACCTTTGCAGGTGGAACCAGCAATGAAAGAAGCATTGTGTATATCTACCCTGATACCACCAGGACCACAATTTTTCATGAATGCATAGTAAAAAGGCCATTTAGAGGAGTCTTCTGGTTACTTAGCTGCAGCAGGAGGCAAAATTCTTCTTAAGTGATCTGTCCAGACTCCATCCCTTACGATTTATTACACCTTCGCAAACCACCACAGCTGCTCCCACTGCCCATTTCCACTGCCATCTGCTGGGCACTGAGTTTTATTTCAGCAGTGATTTAATTCCTCACAAGACATGGGAAGGCAGCTGAGAAGATGGGCTGTATTTTGAAATTAAAAAACAAAAACAAACCCCATGCTGGACTTGAAACTTCCACGCAGAATCTTCCTAGCAGAACTGCACTTTGTGTTAATAGCAAGGGTAAGATTAGGGCCAGCCCAACACATTTTGCTGCCTGAGGCACAGGACAAGATGGTTTCCCTGCATTCCATGTATAAAACTTGACTAGACCAGCAAATGGAACACTGATGATGGGGACAGGACCCTCTGCCACACCTGAGGGTAGCAGGCTAGCTTAGGGAGCGCAGAACTAATGGCCCAAGGCAGCTGCCTCACTCTGCCCAATGGTAGGACTGTGCTCAAGGCTTGTGATGTTCAAAATCTGCTTTAGAGGGGAGAAGGTTTGAGAGAATCAACATCCTTGCAGCTTCAAAATCTGCACGAGTTAACTCTCTCCCACTTTCCCCATTTGGAAATATGCATGGATATGTTAGGGAGCAGATTTCCCAGAACGCACCACTTTGAATTGGATATTTCTACATTTTGTTTCTCTGCGAGTGCTTCAGATTTGAGTGCATCTTTCAACTTTGCATAAGGCAGCCAGCTCCCATTGTGACCAAGAGTTTTTCCAGCTTGAAAAATAAATAAATTGGTGGGTAGCTGAAAAGTAGAGTTTCTCAGGAGGAATCACAGGAAATATTTATGTGATGTATATTGAGTTGCAATTTTTTTGTTTGTTCCCTGAGTGATATTTCAATATTTGCAGTAGATATACCAGTATTCCCACTAGCACTGGTATGAATTTTGGTAGAGAAATTCTCAAAGAATGAGTAAAACTTGACAAATGTCAAATTTTTTTTGCACGCTTCCATCTTACCCCTAGAGAGGATTTTGTTAAACAACCCCCCCTCCCATTTTTGTTCCAAATCTTACTTTATAGCTGCAGTGTGAGGGGTGGAAACGGGAAGACTTCTGAGATAATCCTCAACTGCTGTATTTATCATTTGCAGCTGCATCCTATGGTGTTATATGCAGGCAGGGGGATAAGCGGCTCACCGCTGTCACTTTCTTTGAACTCGTAGCTGAAGAGACAAACTGCAGTGTGGAAGGGCAACTGGAAACCTCTGAGTATATCCTCAGCCTCTGCGTTCATCCCTCAAGGCTGCATTCCAACTGAGTGATATGCCTGTGTATGGATGGGGTGTGATCCAAAGCAGACTTTTGCATTGCTGAAGAGGCAAGCTGGCTTTAATTTTAAATGCTGAAACTTAAATGGAAAAGCTGCTTGCCTCTTCAGCAGTTTTTGAACTGGGAAGTCTGCAGATTTGAAGTGTAAACCAAAATGCGGACTGGCCTCTTCAGCAAGGAATGCAAACAGAAGGAATATATCCCCACCACAACTTCAGTGTTTTTCTTCAAATTTCCTTTTTTTAAAATAAATAAATAAATAAATAAATAAATAAATAAATAAATAAATAAATATTTTGATTAAGTTTTAACAAATTTAAATTCAAACACATCATTCACCTCTTCATCTAGGATTCTCTGAATCCTTTGACTTCCCACCACCCTTCCATGGTTACTGTTATCAGTCTTTTTTTCAACTGCTTATCTTATTTTCTCCAATTTGTTAAAAAACAATAATCCATTTTTCCGAAGTTACATTACATTACAAATCCTGCCAAAGTTTTGAGTTGTTTACCGTGTTCTCTTAAGCACATTGTAAATTTTCCCCATTCCTTTTTGAAATTCTTCTCTTCCTGGTTTTTGATTTTCCCAGTCAGTTTCGCCATTTCGACATAGTCCATCTTCATCAGCCATTCCTATCTGGTTGGAACTTTGTCTCCTTTCCACCTCTGGGCCAGTAATATCCCCACTGCTGTTGTCTATCTTCAAATTTCCATCAAGGTCTCAGAGGTCACATGAAAAGCCACCCCAAGTTCCAAACACTGAGAAGCACAGGACTCTAAGCCATCTGCTTCAGTTGGACAAAAGTATTGTAAATGTGAATTGAATTCTCTGTGTCACTCCTTTTTGACAAAAGACAGATGGCATCTTGGGAGGCAGCACATGTTCAAGACATTTTGTGGCTGAAGCAACAGACACAAAGGCAACCCTCATGTACAGAAGCCAACCAGATGGGCAGCTGAATTCAACAGTGGGGATCGGGCTGCATCCCCATGCCCACACATATGAGAGCAGTGGGCTTTCTTAGGGAGCACAGGACTGGCTGTGTGGCACACATAGTTCTGTCCTCCTACAGAAGGGAATTATGGGGGAAGGCGGATGCTCAGAAGAAGAAGCAGAAGAGTTTGGATTTGATATCCCGCTTTATCACTACCCGAAGGAGTCTCAAAGCGGTTAACATTCTCCTTTCCCTTCCTCCCCCACAACAAACACTCTGTGAGGTGAGTGAGGCTGAGAGACTTCAGAGAAGTGTGACTAGCCCAAGGTCACCCAGCAGCTGCATGTGGAGGAGCGGAGACGCGAACCCGATTCACCAGATTATGAGTCTACCACTCTTAACCACTATACCACACTGGGTCTCTCAGAAGGCATGGCTGGAGGGGGCTACCAAAATCCTCCCTCCAAATCTGCCATCTAAGGCAGCTGCCTCGGTATGCCTGATGGAACCAGTTGAACAAACGGATTAAAAAAGAGAGAGAATATATTAAATATAGGGTAAGGAAACACTTTGTTCAGGCTGAAAATAGGCAGGCTGGTTGGCTCTGTAAAGTTGCTTGTTTAGCCCCAAAGGCTTCCCTGATTAGCAGAGCAACTGCAAAGGCCATGAATGCATTTGAAATGCGTTACTGTTTCCGCCTCCAGAGCTTCATTAAACAAACTCATTCCAAAAGCCATTCAAGAGCAGCCACTATCTTCAAAGTGTCAAGGAGATCAGCCCCAGCCAAGCGGGGGCCTTCATAAAGAGAGATGCGTAACATTGAAAAATGGTTCTCCAAAAGAGGAAAATGCTTCTCTCTCCCACGTGTCTCCAGATCATAGGAAAATGCCAAAGGCTCCACAGCTCAAAGACTTCCCTTGTTAAGTTAAACACTGAACTATTTATCAGACACTTTCCTTGGGAGTTGGACTCCCTTCCTTGTTCTTTCATACACCCTCAAACTACCCAGGCTGGCAAGCTCTTTTTAGATTCACAGACTGGAGACACTGCAGTTGGGAGGTGGATGTTTTTGATGCAGCAGCAGCCATCTTGGGGTATGTTTGCATCACCCCTTACTCTGCATCTCATGTTAGGGAATCATTCTGCCAGAAACAAGTAGAAAGTTTCTAGAAGGTTCCAGAGTTTTCCTTTATATGTGGGAGTGGCACTCTGAGCTTAATTAGCATCAGCTGGAAGTGCCAATAAAAATAAGTCCACCCGGCTTCGTTTTCGCAGATGCCTAATGGCGGGCGCCTGTCCGAAGTGTTTTGTCTGTAAATTCTGCTGAAGGACTGTCACTGTTATTTACGATGTGTGAGAGATAAGAGAGCTTTTGTTTGAAAGTGTGCTGTTAATTACTGTTTATTTTAACAGTTGAAAAATATATTTGCTACCGTAATGCTTGTACCTGGTCAGGGAATAAAACCTTTTGACCGAGATGTCACAGTTTGGTGAGTCATCTTTAAAACAACAACTTCATCATTTTTCACCGCTTCCACAAGAGAAAGAATATAAACTCTTCTAAATAGTTTAAAACAACCAGTATCTGCGTAGTGAAAGTGTGTGGATGGTAATATCTCTAATATCTCATGGCTAGCTTTCGAAGCCACATTGACATGATGTTAGTCACAGGCCCCTTTCACACAGGTCATACATTTATTTACTCTGTGGTACCGCTTAAAACAGGAACCCCCAAACTTGGCCCTCCAGCTGATTTGGGACTCCAACTCCCATCATCCCTAGTTAACAGGACCAGTGGTCAGGGATGATGGGAGTCCCAAAACAGCTGGAAGGCCGACTTTGGGGATGCCTGGCTTAAAACAAGTCTGCTTCCCCCCAAGAATTCTGGGAGCTGCAATTTGTTAAGGGTGTTAGGAGAGGTGTTAGGAGACCCCTTTACCATCAGAGAGTGTCATGGGAAGAGGGATTGATTGACCATTCTGAGAATTCTCAGAGTTCCCTGGCATGAGGGATTTAGCTGAGATTCCTGCATTGCAGGGGGTTGGACTAGATGACCGTTGGGGTCCTTTCCAACTCTACAATTCTATGATTCTATGAATGTTAATCCTCTCTGAGAATGGTAGCACTGTGAGAGTAATAGGGGCCTCCTAACAACGCTGTGGGTTAAACCACAGAGCCTAGGACTTGCCGATCAGAAGGTCGGCGGTTCGAATCCCCGCGACGGGGTGAGCTCCCGCTGCTCAGTTCCTGCTCCTGCCAACCTAGCAGTTTGAAAGCACGTCAAAGTGCAAGTAGATAAATAGGTACCGCTCCGGCGGGAAGGGAAACGATGTTTCCGTGCGCTGCTCTGGTTTGCCAGAAGCGGCTTAGTCATGCTGGCCACATGACCCGGAAGCTGTACGCCGGTTCCCTCGACCAATAAAGCGAGATGAGCACTGCAACTCCAGAGTCGGTCACGACTGGACCTGATGGTCAGGGGTCCCTTTACCTTTACCTTAACAACGCTCAGCACCCTCAACAAACTACAGCTCCGAGAATTCTTTGCAGGAAGCCATGGCTATTTAAAGTGGTATCATAGTGCTTTAAATGTATGGAGTGAGTGTGGTCACATACAACTTGAAATGTAGTGGGTTGGGAAAGATGTTGCTGTGTTTCAAGTCACTAATGTGGACATGCCCACAGACCACCTTCCAGTAGGGATAGCCAAATCTGTTAAATTTGGTTTCTTCCAGTTTTGCATTTTTCTCAGCTTTATGTTCAGTTCTGCACTAGCTTGCAAATTCTTTGTTTAAAAAGTGCTCGTGAAAATTGACATGCGTTTTAGTGTGAATTTTTCATAATATACACATTTTGCATGCGATTTCACCAAATATAACCACATTTTTGCAAAGCAATTTCCCACAATGTAATGCATTTTTTTGTAAGTTATTTTCACTAATATGTTCATCTTTTAAACACGCATTTTGCCTTAAGGGAGGTGTTTTGGTGGACATAAATTGGCTGAATAACTGCATTGCAAAATTCAGAGAACGACGGATTTCAAACAATGGTTGCATTTCTGAGTGCACATGGATTTGGAAAGTACAATATTGTAAGTTCACCTTTATGTAAAAACTGGGCTAGATTTCCCTCCTTTCCCAACAATAAATGGAATAATCTTCTATTATTGTTGCTGTCTCCACAGCAACAATAATAGAAAATTATTCAAAGCTTCTGATGACCAAACCACAATCAAAGGGACTCTACACCCCACTCCCCAGCATTAGCACATTTTGAGAAATTTGTCTGTGCTATATCTGATCACAACCCAGAGAATTCTGGTTACAACCACAAGAAGAATGAAAATAATTTCTGTAGCTCTTCTGTACTGTTCGATACACATTACAGAATACATTTTAGCTCAGCAGCCCTTGCTGCATCCCTGTGTTATTATCCTTATATTGCAGCCGGAGGGGCACAGGTTTAAAAAAGATCACAGCTTGCCAATGATCCCTTGGCGAGTTCACGGCTGAGGTGAAAAGGATCCTTTTTTTTACTCTGGCTGCTGGATACTGGCAAAATCCAATGTTTCCCTTGGTCTCCAAATGCACCTGAGATGGAAAGATGGTGCCCTAGGTAGGAGGAGCTGCAGGGATGCTGTCCCTGTTGCTATAACAACAGCTTCATCTTTTCTTCTCCAGCCCTCTGAAAGAAGACGCTTGGCTGTAAAACAGCATGTTGCCTGCAGGGAACGAGAAGCACCTCGGAGTGAAGAGAACCCTTCTAAATGAACCAGGAAAGGCAGAGAGACTCTGGAGAGTGCTAATGAGTCTGGTTTTGTTCTTTTCTGCTCAGTCTGTTTACTGCAGTTAGGACTGGATCGTAGCATTTCATCAAGACGAGAGCCTAGCTAGCTAGCTCTCTCAGAATATTTCCTCCTTACTCTCGAGACGTCTGTTGTCAAGCATGAAACGGCATCTTGTTAACCAGGTGGATGGCAAGATACTTTATTACGCTATTCTCTCTCCCTTTCTTTTTTCTGTACGGGAGCCTAGCAAGAAGTCGAGGTTCAGTACCTAAATTTAACCTTCCTTGAAACAATTTCACTCAGCAGATCTATTGAACAGCCACTTCTGGAATTAAATTAAGCGAGTGTGCACCCACGGGGGGAAAAAGATAGACAATGCAGGGAGGACAAGGGCAGAGCTGAGAGGAGGACGTTTCATTTCCCCTCCTCTCTGGGCTTCCTCTCCCAATTATGAGGACTGTAACAGGAAACAGTCCAAAGGCCTGAGATGGTGGCAAGAGGCAAAGATGCTGTTCTCTAGGCCCTTTGGCACTTCACAGGTTAAAAAGGAGGTAATAAGAACCTCCAACATTCCACTGATGAAAATTGGGACACACATCTTTTGGTGCCATGTGAGTCGGCTGCTCCAGGGCTGGCTCATCCTCAGGACATTCCGGTATCTAATCAGAAGCCGGGATGGCTTCTTGTAATTCTGGGAATGTCCTGGGAAAATAGGGATGGTTGGCAGGTATGGAATCCCTGTTATCACACCAGGGATTCCTTCCTTACCAGCTTCTCCCTCCATACAGTATAGCAGGCTAGTTTCTACTCATCCAAGGATGTCCAACTCCCAATAGACTGCGATCTACTCACAGTATAAAAATATGGCAGTGATCTACCCATTGTCATAAAAAGACTGGCAGTGATCTACCCAAAGTTGTGGAGCTTGAGTTTTTTTTTTTTAAGAAGCCAAAGTAGCTTTTTTTAGGAAGCCAGAGTTGGTGGTTTTTTTTGCTTTTTTGTAAGGAGATCTCTGAGGGGCTAGAGGTCAACCAGGATCTACCAGGAACACTCCGCGATCTACCAAGAGATTGCGATCTACCAGTAGATCATGTTGGACATGCCTGTAGGGCATACTCAAATGTGAGAGAAATTCAGGAAGAGGAGCATCAGCCAAGAAAGGTCAGGTGCCTCCATCTTGATGGAAGGCCACTTCCAGATTACCTGTTTATGGAACATTCACCCCGATTTGTGTGCACAAAGTTTGTGGGGAAGTTACAAGGCCCATGCTGCTTATTGAGTGTTCATTCTGATTTACTTGTGGGTATGTTTGATATGACGCCAAGTCAGGCAATGTGTCCAATCTTGGGAGTGGGAACCAGGTTTGTTGCACAAGAGCTCAGATCCACTTTAATTGCTGTGACCTGAGTTTCCTGAAAGGTGAAAATAGTGGCGTCCTGACTGAGAATTGCAAAATAACTAAAGGAACGAGACAAGGATGTCCATTGTCACCCTTATTGTTTGTATTACTTTAGAAGCATTGGCGCAAAGAATAAGATGTAATCAAGAAATTGAAAGTATAAGAGTGGGACAGAGACAATATAAATTAAAAGCATTTGCAGATGATGTGGTGATATCTGTAGAGGAACCAATGGAGTCAATTCCGAAAGTATTATAAGAGATTAAAAAATTTGGAGATGAATAAAAATGTTTGAACTCAAAATAGATCTGGTTCTGCTTAGGACAAACACAGCAGCTTTTAGTATCTGGAGAGGTAGTGATGGGTATTAGGCTGGGTAGTGGTGTGGAATGGAAAAATACCAAAGTACTGGAGTTCGGAAAAAGGCAAGTAAAATTATTATGGGGATGGAGCGACTCTTCTGTAAGGAAAGGTTGCAGCATTTGGTACTTTTTAGTTTACAAGAAAGGCGAGAAAGCGGTGACATGATAGAAGTTGACATCATTATGCCTGGCGTGGAGGAAGTAGATAGAGAAAAGCTTCTCTCGCTTCTCTCAGCACGCTAGAACTCGTGCACATTTCATGAAGCAGAATGTTGGAAGATCCAGGACAAAGGACTTCTTCCTGCAGCGCATAGTTAAACTTTGGAACTCGCTCCCGCAGGAGGCAGTAACGGTTGCCAACCTACATGGCTTTAAAAGAGAACTGGGCAAATTCATGGAGGATAAGGCTTTTGATGTCGACTAGCCATGATATCTATGATCTGCCTTGATAGTCAGAGGCAGAAATGCTTCTGAGTATCAGGTGCTGGAAACTACAAGAGCGGGGGGGGGGGGGCTCCCATTCTCTGGTCCAGCTTACAGGTTTCCCACTGGTTTGTCATTGTGAGAACAGGATGCTGGGCTTAGATGGGCCTCGTCTGGGCTGAGCCACCAGGCTCTTCTTATTCCTTCTGTCCATGTACAGTGGTACCTCGGGTTACAGACGCTTCAGGTTACAGACTCCACTAACCCAGAGATAGTACCTTGGGTTAATAATAATAATAATAATAATAATAATAATAATAATAATAATTCATTATTTATACCCCACCCATCTGGCTGGGTTTCCCCAGCCACTCTGGGTGGCTTACAACAAAGTATTAAAATACAGTAGTCTGTTAAACATTAAAAGCTTCCCTAAAGAGGGCTGCCTTCAGATGTTTTCTAAAAGTCTGGTAGTTGTTCTTCTCTTTGACATCTGGTGGGAGGGTGTTCCACAGGGCGGGTGCCCCTACTGAGAAGGGCCTCTGCCTGGTTTCCTGTAACTTGGCTTCTTGCAGTGAGGGAACCGCCAGAAGGCCCTTGGCACTAGAACTTTGCTTCAGGATGAGAACAGAAATCGTGTGGCGGTGGCGCGGGAGGCCCCATTAGCTAAAGTGGTACCTCAGGTTAAGAACAGTTTCAGGTTAAGAACAGACCTCCAGAACAAATTAAGTACTTAACCCAAGGTACCACTGTATGTACATGCACACCAGCATAACATCCAACATTTCTCTGAAGAAAATAGGGACATCCTAAGGAAAAGCAGGACATTCTGGGATCAAATTGGAAACCAGGGCAGCTCCTGTAAATCCAGGACTGTCCCTGGAAAATAGGGACACTTGGAGGGTCTGCGCCAGGAGTCAGTATTCACCAGCTGTAACCCCCCACTGCAATATTTAACTTCTAGAAACACAGGACAACCCCAAGGGACTTGAATGGATTGATATGTACACAAACATTGTTTAGAGAGGCATCTTCATCATATCCACCCAAAGGAAAAACCAGGACTAAATAGGAACAATGATTTGTCAGGGACATTTGGAACAGATACGCATTAACTTCATATTCCAAACACATCCTGCAGAGGTTCTTTCTTTAGAGCTCAGGTGTGCTTTTACAATCGCACAGAAACACCTGATTTCCAGCTCAGTCTTGGGCTGTGTGGAGCTCTCTGCTCAGCGGGCCAACCCCATCGTGGGTTGCCAGCTGTAACCCTGGCATGGTGGTGCATGTCAAATTGATCGTATTCCCTCCTGTACGGCTGGGGCGGGATAGAAGCTAGTTCCAGCTGACTTCCACCCAGCTTGCAGATCTCTCCTCCGCTAAGATGAAGGGAGGGATGGCAACAGCGAATAAATGCTACAAGGCTGTCAAAGAGCACTATAGCACCTGTGTGCAATGAATCAAATCAAGAGGGGGGGGGAGGAGGGAAGGATCCAGAATTAATTACACGCCAAGATTTGTATTAAAATAACTGGAAGGAGGCTATTCAGGGCATCTGGAAGGCATGTGCTAGCTATTGTTCATTCCTAGGAGCTTTCCATGTGGGAGAGAATTGCCATGGGTTTGTTGCAGATAATTTCCACCCTTCCTATTTGCCTCTCTTTCCAGGTCCTTGGGATTTACAGGGAAGCTGTGGATTTTGTTTCTGGGCTGGCTGCACACACTTTGCAGCTCCAAGCTCTTCCTAATCCTTCCCTCTGGACTTGGCTACCTCTTTTCCATCTATATCTTCATTACACCCTCAAACGTGCTCTGGCAGCCATTGCTGCTTTCAACTGAACAATGGGAAGGACTGCTGAGATTCCTTGGGCCTTTGAGAGGTGGCAGTTTCCAAAGTTCCCTAGTTGGCAACTGTCAAAGCCACCATCGCTTAGTGGCTGGAGGATAAGGTTCGGACCAGGGAGACGCAGGACTAGGCATGAAAGTATCTGACAAGATTGGTTCTTTGAATTTCTCATTGTTCTTAAATTCAGTTCTCCACATTTTGTGTGTTGTTGCTGTTTAAAAAGTCCTAGTAAATATGACCAGCATTTCAGTGTGAATTTCTTCCAATAAACACATTTTATATGCAATTGTGAAAAAAATTACACATTTTTTGCAATTGGTTTCCCCTAATATAATACATTTTTATGCTATATTTTTATTATTATTTTATGCACACTTTCTCCATATACATGCATTTTTGTATACATTGCTAGGACAACTGCATTGCAAAATTCAGATAAGTGCAATTTTCAAACAACAGTTCTGTTTCCATATTGTTTTGGACAGTGTGAATTTGATAGAATCCGTGCTGTTAGCACACGAAGACTGTGACAGGTGTAATGTTGGCACACCACCATTTGATTTAAGGGAAAAGAAACCTCTTAAGAGAGCTAGCAAGTTGGAAGATAATTAAAAAGATAGCCAAAACTAGTAAATTGTAGAGATCACTGCCTGCTAAAGAAAGAAGAACAGAATTGACATGCATCCCGTTCTTTTCAGGGGAAAGAGTAGTGAGATAGGAAGCCCCATGACTCAAATCTGGACCTCCTTCATGGCCTCAGGTAGCATTTGCCAAGCTGGTGCCCTTGAGATGTTTTGGACTACACCAATGGGCAGAACAGCTGGATCTGATAGGAATTGGCATCCAAAACATCTGGAGGGTTGGCAAATCTGTGATCTTCTGCATGCCAAGCATGTGCTCAACCACTGAGTTATTCACCTCGTCTTGCAAAATATTTTGTCATCTGTTGCTGTAGTAGTTTTGTTTTGAATATTTTGTTTCAACTGCAATATTTTTATGGTTAGCTACTTTGATTTCTCCAAAGAAAAGTGGGATAGATATAATTTAAACACACACACACACACACACACACACACACACACACACGTACTTAGTGATTGATACATTTACTGACACAGATCCCTTCACTTTGCTTTGGTACCCCTTCTTGCATCCTCGACCCCCCCCGCCTCCCCCTCTCCAACCCCCTTCTCTGCCATATGGCTCTTGCACACAGTATCTCCCTGCTCCATAGGTGATTTAATTGGAAGTTCCCTAACAAATTGCTCAGAAGTTGTGGAATTTACACCGCTCAAAGAGGGTCATTAAATAAATCACGCTATAATTTATATAAATGAACCCTGATCATGATGTCGGGGTGGGAGGACATCGCTGGAAAAATCAATCTGCAGGGTTTATAAAAGCGAAGGCTTGTCTTGGCCCTGAAGTATTTTAGGAGGGGTGGGGGATAATATATGAGGGCAATTTATATGAGGAAGCATCTATGCTGGCTGCTGATGCCTCAGGAATGACTTTTTCTTGACTTCCTTTTTTACTACCTCACTTGTGGGGGATGTGTGTGTGTCTGAAAGAGAAATTAATCAAGATTTCCCCTTCTATTATGACTTTCCCCCAGTACACTCAAGCTGAACCAATTTGTTCTAGAAAAGGCAGGGTGGTCTAGTGGTTAGAGTAGGACCTTGGAGGCCAGGGTTCAAAGCTCAGCCATGAAGCTTACTGGGTGACCTGGGCCAGTCATTGCCTCTCAACCTAACCTATCCTACAGGGTTGTTGTGAGGATTAAATGAGGAAGGGGAGAACCATGTATGCTACTTTGAGGTCCTTGGAGAAAAAGGTGGGATAGAAACGCAATAAAACAATAAATAATGGTGGCCAATATGAACTCTGACCCACCAACCATGTGCCCACCAACTCACTTCCCTGAAGACTCTGTAAGCAGAGATGGAGAGGGTAGCTTTTAGCAAAGGAAGGAGGCAGCTCAGTGTAAGAACTGGAGGCGTGGGCAGCAGAATGAGCCAGATCCTGATTCGAGGTGACCTCTTTGAGTGTTGGGGCATGGAGGCTGTTTCCCCATCCAGCTTTTAATCTAGTGTGAGGGGCTTACTTTAATCTAATGGTGGACTCGGACCTCTGTGGTGGAAGGGACTACCTTCCAGGTCTGCAAAAGAAGGAGATCTGAGTAATTTCACGCTTGGACACCTCCAGGCTCCTGAGGTTTCTTCTATCAGGTTTTTCTACAACAGCTGACTGCTCTTCCTCTCTTTGAAAGCATGGTGTCAGAGCTGCCCCAAGGTCCCAGCTCACAGAGGACCAACGCCAGATCGTCGTTATATACAAAAGTCTTTATTGAAGTTCAGTTTCCATTTCAAAGCTGTAGCGCGCAGCTCTATGTCTTAAACCCTAGACCGCCGAAGTTCCGTCTGAATCTCCTCCCCCCTGACACCAGTTTAAGATTCTAGCCCTGCTCCACCTCTTCCTCTGCTCTCTCCTCCTCTGGGTCCTCCTGTCCGCTGAGGCATTCCCCTTTCTGGACTCTTCTGACGCTGAGTCTCCTGACTCCTCCCCCTGCCTCCGGCGGGCTTTAGGACCTGGTTCCCAATCCTCGTTCTCTGCTGTCCCGCGCGCCTGTACATTTGAACTTGGCTCTCGTGCCAACCCAGTGACCTTCCTCCTGACCGTTACACTGCTTCTATCACTGCTTCCCTCTTCCGGGATGCTGGCTGGACCTGACCTCCCCTCCGTTGCCTGACTCTCCGATGGAGGCGTGGTCAGCCCTGACTCATCTTCTCTCCCTGCTGGGGGATACACTGGCCCCGATACCTGGGACTCTTCCCCCCCACTATGCTCCGGTGGGGAAGCTGGTCCTGATCTCCAACTGCTGTTCTGGGAGTCCCCGCTGGCCCCTTGCTTCTGGAGTGTCCCCCTTGGGACCCCCCTTGCCCTGGCCACCGGCGCCCCCTTCTGTGAATCTTCCGATTCGCTGGAGAGGCTCATGGAATCTCTCGGGCCACTGTCATCTTCTCCTACGCTGCCCTCAGATTCCCCCCCTTCGCTCTCCATTTCCTGTGCTTCTGCTCCTGAGCCCCTGACACATGGATACTTGCTTTGGGACTGTTCCTGGAAAATCGGGACACTTGGAGGACATGCTTTATATGCAAACAGGGCAGTGGCTACCTCAAATATTCTCATCTGGTTCGAGCCTTTTGTTTCACCAATTCTTATTTTTTTAAGGCTCCTCCCCCCTTTATATGTGAAGAGCAGGTGGATGATGACTGGTGGCTGCTTCTGCCAGCAATTAAAAACATATTTCTTCACCCGAGACTTTCCTGGCTTATTCCCACTGGTTTGTGGCCTCTGTGGCTACTGATGTCTGACGGTGCTTCTATTGCCGTGAAACTTAATTGTTAGATTTTGTGTCATGTTCTTGTTGCTGATTTATTGTCCTGCAAACCACCATGATGTTCCTTTGCGACGGGAGGCGATTTGCAAATAAATATATAACTAAAAATGTAAGCATGGTTGCCTGCAGAGACGTACTTATATAAGCATCGACAGTCATCCAAAAAGGGAACTAATGAAGGGAAAGAAGACGAACCATCATAGAGGACAGAGAGAGAAGGGATGGGGGTGGGGTGGAAGCTGTTCACAAGGACATTCGAGAAAAATACAGACTTCTGGTACTTGCTGTTCCCAAAGGTTATAAATACAGCCATTCCCCCCCACCAAACCAATTTGTCTGATGTTTATTTTAGTCTGTCTCCTATCATATTTTAATTTGGATAGGGTTGCAATGTTCCTAAAGTTGCAAATTCTTGAGCTTGTTATTTACGCCTCCTTACCCAGCCCCAGCTCGTCTTTCATGCCTTTTAAGGGGAAAAGGAGTATCAGTTGCACCTCAGGACATGTTGAGATCCAATCTGAACCCAGATCCCCTCAGTCCAGGCTGGGTCACTCAAACTTTTGCCTTTCTACAGTAGATTTTCCCAGCCTGTTGCCCACCAGATGTTGCTGGACTACAACTTCCTGGGGGCTGCTGGGAGTTGAAGTCCAACACAATCTGGTGGGCACCATCTTGGTGGCTATCCCTAGTTGCATTGCCTCACTCCACCAACTACGGTACTTCAGCCGTGCCGATTGTCTGCCTGCTTGCACTATTTCACACGCCTTCTGGGAAAGGCTTTGAGCCAGACTTTGGAACATAAGAAGAACCAGTTGGATCAGGCCAGTGAACCATCTTAGTCCAGCATCCTGTTCTCTCTCTTTTTTACATAATTTTTAAAAAATTCATTTTCACTTTTCACATTTATCATCATACACAAATCTTAATCATTTTACAAGTAGGATTCTCAGAATCCCTGGACTTCCCTCCAGCCCTTCGTGATTTCCCCAGATATTCTTTTCAAACTTCATCTTATCATATTCTCCGTATTTTCTTAAATCTCAATTTTTATTATCATTCTTGCTTCGTGGCAAGTTTTTTTTTTAAAAATCTTGCCAATTGTATTCAGTTGTTTACAATATTCTTTCAAGTAACTTATAAAATTTCCACATGCTTTATTAAATTTATTGTCCTCTTGATCGCTGATTTTCCTGGTCATTTTTGCCAGTTTGGCATAATCCATCATCTTTATCAGCCATTCTTCTTTTGTAGGTAAATTGTCCTCCTTCCATCTTTGGGCAAGTAGTATCCGCAGAGCTGTTGTAGCATACATAATTAGCCTTTTTAGATCCTTAGGTATTTCTGGACCTAAAATTCCTAATAAAAAAGCTTCAGGTTTGGGTTTTTTTTTTTTTTGCAAAAGTTATTTTAAACATTTTTTTCAACTCACTATAAATCATTACCCAATATGCTTTTGTTTTTTTTGCACATCCACCACATGTGGTAAAATATATCCTTCTCTTTACATTTCCAACATGTATCTGTGGTGGTTCTACACATTTTTGCTAATTTAGTGGGTGTTAGGTACCAACGGTACATCATTTTCATATAATTCTCTTTCAACATACAACATGCTGTAAATTTTAAATCTTCCCTCCATAATTTTTCCCATGGTGCCAATTGTATATTATGTCAAATATCCCTTGACCATTGTATGTCCAGCATCCTGTTCCCACAGTGCCCACCATGATGCATGTAGTAAACCCACAAGCAGGAGGCAAGCAGGAGAGCCCTCTCCCCTCCTGTGGCTTCCAGCAACTGGTATTCAAAAACATAACTGCCTCTGACTGTGGAAAGCAGAGTATAACTATCATGGCAAGTAGCCATTGACAGCCTTATCCTCATGAATTTGTCTCCTCCTCAGAATCCCAGACCAGGGAGAAGAGTCGGTGGAAGAAGATTGGAAGAAATTTAAAGACTACCTACAGAAATATTGTAAAATTAATGAATGTTAGAATGATGTTGGAAAGAAATTAAGTGGTTTCCAGCTGTAATGCTTTAAGAGAATATGAAAAAAGGGTTATAAACAGATAAAAATCTAATGGTAAGGATTTGCTGAACCAACAATTTGAAGTGGAATACAAAAAAGGGAGGTATGAGGAGGTCCGGGAAACAAGCTAAAGGAAAACTAGCAATGGAAAATCTGTGTGTTTTTAACTATTTTTATTTTGTATTTTTGTTATTTTTTCATTTTTATTGTAATACTTTAAAAAATCTTAATAAATATCCTATATATATAAAAAAATGAATTTGTCTCCTCCTCTTTTAAAGCCATCTAAGTTGGTGTTCACCACTCCTTCCTGTAGCAGCGAGTTCCATACTTTAACTACCGGTATAATGAATTGAAAAAAATGTTTAAAATAACTGTTGTAAAAACAAACAAACCCAGAAGCCTTTTATTAGGAATTGTAGGTACCAGCATTCCAAAGGAACAGAAAAGTCTTTTAATGTAGAGTGGTACCTTGGGTTACATATGCTTCAGGTTACATAGGCTTCAGGTTACAGACTCTGCTAACCCAGAAATAGTACCTTAGGTTAAGAACTTTGCTTCAGGATGAGAACAGAAATCATGCTCTGGCGGCGCGGCAGCAGCAGGAGGCCCCATTAGCTAAAGTGGTGCTTCAGGTTAAGAACAGTTTCAGGTTAAGAACAGACCTCCGGAATGAATTAAGTACTTAACCCGAGGTACCACTTGTACTAAGAATAGTGAGTTTTGACTTATGACACCACAAAATAATGAGCAAAACCATGTTTTTGTCCACCATCTTAATTCAAAATGGCGCCTGGCACCAAAACACCAGCAAAGACCCTCACCACCTCAGGAGACCTTGTGCTATGTTTAGTGAAGTTACCTCTTTTGTATTGTCCATCATTGAGCTTCATTGAATGCCCACGAATTCTAGTCTTATGACTGCGGCATAAACTTTTCTCTCTCCACTCTCTCCATGCCATACGTTATAAGCATCTGGGTCCTTCAGGTGGTCAGCCTGCCAGCGGAGGCCTCCGGACGATCTGTATTTCCTTATTCACCTGCCTCTCCCACCCAAGCCCCATTATCTTGCCTCCCTGTTTTGTCTTCCTACCCAGCTGCACCAGTCAATGTCTTTCTGGCTAGTTAGCTTGCAGGGCTGAGGTGAGGATAAAATTGGGGGCAGGAAGGAGATCCATGCCTTGAACTCCTTGAGGGGAAAGGAGTTTTTTTAAATGCAAACAAGTGATTTTGTTGAGCTGGAGTTATTGCCTCACAGCTTCTTGACTGCTGTTCCAGGAATATTGTCCTGCAAAGATAGTTGGCACAGTTTAGGAACTAATTCATTGTTTGGGCACCATTTGTAGAACCGGTGCTATTTTACTAGAGAAAAAGGTGCCAGAATTCACCATGAACACCTCCCTCATTTTCTTAGAATGGCAACGGCGCCCACCTGAAAGGTAACAGAACAGTTCCAGAGAATTCCGGCTGAAAAACAAGCCCTGTGTAGGTTTGGCTCCAGCCCTCAGCTCCAGGGCCACCAACCTCCTCCATTTAAATGCAGAGACACACGTCTGCCTTGCTTTTGTGGTGATTCAGCTCAGAGGAACTGCTTGTTTTCCTCCCCTTCATCTTCCCAGAGCCTTCATACTCGACCAGACCTGACCTGAGAACGTGAGAGGCCAGGCTGTCGGTGCCAGTTGCCTTTGACACTGTCTTTGTTTGAGGCTCGGCAAAGATGGCTGCCAAGGGCAGCAGCTGCAAGAGGCTGAGGGGGCAAGGAGGGGGGAGCTTTGCCCGCAAAGTGACAGCCCACAGACCAGCTTTGGCAGTTGCTGTTTGATGGGCTCCATCAGCATTCAGAGCTCTGCCTCGGCTGCTCTGCGGGAAGGTAAAGCTCAGAGAGCGGGGGTCTTTGTCTTGCCGCCTTCTGTGCTCAGAGTCCCCTCAGGAAGCTGGGAGTCTGTCCTGCGCTGCATCTCATTACCTAGAAACTCCCCTCTCCACTTCCGAGCTGGGCTTAGTGAGGGGAGGTGGAACAAGGGCACCCAGTTGCTCCCAAGTTGCAACTGCTGCCGAGATTGGGGCACAGTATCAGCATGTGCCCCATCTGTGCAACTCTGCTTACTCCTCATTCAGAACACCATGTGACACATGGCAATGAGAACCACTATCTCCTCCAGACTCTTCAGGGCTGCTGGCTACACTGCTACTGAATATGGAGGCTCAATTTGAACTGTCATGGTTAACTGTTTTGATCCTCTATGCACATGTTTATTTCCACCCCGGAGGGTCACCTGAGAGAGTGCTCAGTGCCATTTCTTATGGGTGCACACACACCATGCATCTGAAGCACATTAAAATCGCATAACAACTACCCCAAGATTCCTGGGAACTGTAGTTTGTTAAGGGTGTGGGCAACTCTAGTTCTGCGAGGGGTTAAACTACAGTTCCCAGCATTCTTTAGGAGAGAAAGTCAAGTGCTTTAAATGTATGATGTGTATACAGCCTTTGGCAGCTTATTCCTGAAAGCGGCTGGGGGGGGGAACCTGTAGCCCGCAGCTCTCTTTAGGCCCACTAGGCTTCAACATTTGGCCCACAAGGCTATTTTGGCTAAGCCATGCCCAGCTGCCCTACACCTGATGCCATCTATTTCATCAACTGCAGGGCAGGCCAAAAAGGGGTTTGCAGGTTCTGCCGACCAGCTGTTTAGTGGCATATTCAGTCGGCTGTGCAAAGCTCTTCGGAAGCCCTGACAAAGAGCTGATTGAGGCTGGCGATATCCAGCCTAAAGTAATGAATTCGAGGCGTTAGGAGGCAGAGTTTTCTGTCCCATCCTGCACTCATTGCTAGCAGCGCTGTTTCCATTCAGCTACAGTTCAGCTTCCCCTAAAAACAAAACGGTTGCTACCGCTATCCATTATGGACGAGAGTAACGTAATGAATGGTGTAGTCAATTTCAATGCACTTTGATGGCGAGGAAGCATAAAAAAACAACACAGAAAATTGTTTCTGTAACATTTGTAGGCTTTTTAGCACTTGCCCCACCTGTGAACCTGGTATCCAGAGGCACAGTGCCCCTTACAGTGAAGGGAGAAGGTAGGCATTGTGGCTGCTGGACATGGACAGCCTTATTGTACATGAATTTGTGCATTCACACAAGAAGAACCTGCCCACAGGATCAGGCCAAAGGTGGCCCATATAGTCCAGGATTCTGATCTCGCAGTGGCCAACCAGATACTCATTATAGGAAGCCCTCAGCCAGAACATGAGCATAGTGGTGTTATCCCTACCTACAGACCTGGACAGCTGGTATTCAGAGTTATGCTGCCTTTGACAGTGGAGGAAGAACGTAACCATTGTGGCTAGTAAAAGGTAACAGGGCCCCTGACCATTAGGTCCGGTCGTGGCCGACTCTGGGGTTGTGGTGCTCATCTCGCTTTACTGGCCAAGGGAGCTGACGTACAGCTTCCGGGTCATGTGGCCAGCATGACTAGGCCACTTCTGGTGAACCAGAGCAGCGCACGGAAATGCTGTTTACCTTCCCGCTACAGCGGTACCTATTTATCTACTTGCACTTTGACATGCTTTTGAACTGCTAGGTTGGCAGGATCAGGGACCGAGCAACGGGAGCTCACCCCGTCGTGGGGATTCAAACCGCCGACCTTCTGATTGGCAAGTCCTAGGCTCTGTGGTTTAACCCACAGCGCCACCCGCATCCCTATTATGGCCAGTAGTACATTGCTAATAGCCAACTAGAGCCCAACATCATCTGGAGGGCCACAGGAGGTCCCCCGCCCCTCCTTTAAATCCTATGCATCTTCCTTCCTTACTCTTTCCCCCCACCTACGCACTCCTGCCAGCATTTCCAGCCAGTTCAATTACACGGAGGTGGACACATCATCGTTCTCTGGAAGTGGAACTCTGTTCTTGCTTTGCTTCTGTGCAAGGGAGCAACATAATTGGATATTTACCATCCTGTAATGACTTTGCATTCTCTTTCCTCCTGTTTCTGAAGGAGCAAAAGAGGGTGGTTGTTTTCTTGGGCAAGGTGTGCACGCACAGCATTTAGTCACAGCAGCAGGGGCTGGAATGATAAATGTAGTAATAATAATGAGAAACAAGGGTAGGTGGGGAGGTTGGCTGGTAACATGCAACAAGGGTGGGCTTTGGGTCCAACATCCAGGCCTCCAGATTGGGGTAGGTGATGGGGACACTGGCAAATAGGCCCCGTATGAACACCTGGGTGCAGTTCCCCTTCCCTCTGTCTCTGTGTTTCTTTTTTATTTGTGAAAAGATTTTTATTCTCAGGGGGTGGCTGGCCAGGCATGGGCATGTTCATTTTTAAGCCCCTCTGCTGATTTTGCTATTTCCCCCCTTATTTGCCTTTTGCATTACAAAATGGTGCTTATTCCTAAGTAAATGTGTTTAGCATCAAAGCAGCAAAGGCAAACACCATTTTGTTCCTGCTTCACTTTTTAAAAAAACAACCACCACCACAACAAAGACTGACAAACTATTTTTGTTTCTTGTTTTTAATCTTTACTCTGTAAAGCATTCAAAGGTGGTATGTATGTGGAAGAAGAAAATGGTGTGCTCTGATACTGAATCAATACACACAGCTGCCTAACACTCCCCAGACTGGAATTACACAACAAAAAAGCATTTCAGGGAAAAGCGTTGCAAACTTCATAATGAGAAATCACATTGGCGAAAGACGAGACTCTGCAGCGCCATCTGGTGTCACAGTGTTATAACGCACATAAAATGCTTTTTCTTTACTAATGTAGCTGAGTCCCAGATCTTAAATTACCACTGCATTTGTGGATGCAATACCAGCCAAGGCGTTCTCCCTCACATTCCTTTCTTGCTCTGCTTAACATTCGGCCGGATCCAAAAGCTTGGTACTATCTTGTGACATATAAAAGCAGAGACATCACCTTGCCAACAAAGGTCCGTATAGTTAAAGCTATGGTTTTCCCAGTAGTGAAGTATGGAAGTGAGAGATGGACCATAAAGAAGGCTGATTGCCGAAGAATTGATGCTTTTGAATTATGGTGCTGGAGGAGACTCTTGAGAGTCCCATGGACTGCAAGAAGATCAAACCTCTCCATTCTGAAGGAAATCAGCCCTGAGTGCTCACTGGAAGGACAGATCCTGAAGCTGAGACTCCAATACTTTGGCCACCTCATGAGAAGAGAAGACTCCCTGGAAAAGACCCTGATGTTGGGCAAGATGGAGGGCACAAGGAGAAGGGACGACAGAGGACGAGATGGTTGGACAGTGTTGTTGAAGCTACCAGCATGAGTTTGACCAAACTGCGGGAGGCAGTGGAAGACAGGAGTGCCTGGCGTGCTCTGGTCCATGGGGTCACGAAGAGTCGGACATGACTAAACGACTAAACAACAACATCTTGTGACATAAAGGGACTTTTTAGAGCCTATGGACATTCACTGAAGCTGGATGTTGGAAGAATCAGAACAGCTAAAAGAAAGCACTTATTCATGCAGTACATAGTTAAACTATGACACGTGTTCTCACAGGAGGCAGTGAAGGAGATTTAGACAAATTCATGAAGGGTAAGGCTATCAGTGCCTACTCCAGCTATGCTCTACTCCTCTGTCAGAAGCATAAGGCCTGAGAGCAACAGTGTTCTCTCTGGTTGTGATTGCCAGCAACTGTCATACAGAGGCATAGCACCTCCAACAGTGAAGGTAGACCATAGTCATTGTGGTGAGTAGCCACTGACAGGCTGATCATGATTTTTTCCCAACCCTCTTATTAAACCCACCCAACTTGCTACAGATATTACAGAGCCTACATCTATCTTTCCCCCTAAGATTAATTTCAAGAGTTTAGGAGTGAAACTAAGGAGCCCAGAATGAGCATCAGGTACAAATGTTATTTCAGGTAAGAGGAAATGGAGCACTGAAAAGATCTGCAATTAATTGAAGGCATTAGGAACGATTAACTTGGTTATTAAACCAAGTTAGTGAAGAAAGCAAAAGGTAAACATATAAATCACACTGAATCCCATAAAATAATGCCATCCTCCCTCCCTCACCCACTCTGCCTCTGCCTTGTATTCTCCAGAGGAAAGGACTGCTCCATTTCTGGAAAAACAACCAAATGAGGAAAAAGGTAAATGGTCTTTGAAAGCAAACAGAAACAAGAAATCTCATTCCACCATGTGTCTATTTATCTCCTGTTTGTTTGGAAAGGGCTGGTTAATCTTTTTCAGCCTGAACAAACATTGCTGCAGGTCCAGAAGTGTGGGTGACAAGAAACTGTTGGGAGAGAGTTTTCCTTCCATCTAGCCCATCTAGTGGCCAATCGGGAGCCCACAAGCAGGACCCGAACACGACAGCACTCTCTCCTCCTGTGGTTTCCAGTAACTGGTATTCAGAAGCATTACAGCCTCCAGGGCCAGGTTTAGGACTGCGTGCTGAACTGAACTGTCTCAAAACCTGGCAAGTGAGGTGCTGGGGTTAGGGAAGGAGGCGTGAAGTTCTTACAGGGTCTTACAGTTCTCCTGCCTCCTCCCCAAAGTCTAGTTAGCACTTTCCCAGCTTTGAAAAAGGGGACGCAGGGGACGCTGTGGTCTAAACCACTGAGCCTCTTGGGCTTGCCGCTCAGAAGGTCGGTGGTTTGAATCCCCGCCACGGGGTGAGTTCCCGTTGCTCGGTCCCAGCTCCTGCCAACCTAGCAGTTCGAAAGCACGTCAAAGTGCAAGTAGATAAATAGGTACCGCTCTGGCGGCAAGGTAAACAGTGTTTCCGTGCGCTGCTCTGGTTTCACCAGAAGCAGCTTAGTCATGCTGACCACATGACCTGGAAAAACTGTCTGTGGACAAATGCCAGCTCCCTCGGCCTGTAAAGCGAGATGAGCTCCGTAACCCCAGAGTCGTCTGTGACTGGACTTAACTGTCAGGGGTCCTTTACCTTTACCTTTTTAGCTTTGAGAAGGAAGTAGGAGGGCTCTAGGACCTTGCCAGAGCCCTCACACCTCCTTCCCAAAGCTGGGTGCCTTCTTACCTGCCTTTTGGATGGCAACGTGATGGTGGGGGTGCCGTAGTACCCCCTGCTTTCTCCAACTGTGGAAGCAGAACATAGCCATCATGGCTAGTTGCCATCAATAGCCCTCTCCTTCATGACATGGTCTCATCCTTTTAAAAAGCCATCTAAGTTGGTGGCCATCCCTGCCTCCTGTGGGAGGGAGTTCCAAGGTTTAACTCTGTGCTGCATGAAGAAGTCTTCTAACATCCAACTTCCAGGGAGGAAGAAAAACTTTTCAGACTCTGCAATATCTTTTCTGAGTTGAGGAGACCATAACTGTGCACAATACATATCCATGTTCTCTTCGGAAGCAAGTCCCACAGATCTCAGTGGGAAGTGGCAAGTAGGTCTTGGATATTACTGTGTTGCACCTTCCAGCACCACACATAGAAATATAGAAAGCTGCCCTTTTCTGAATTAAATGGTGCTTGGTCTTTCTCACTCAATATCATCTACACTGACTGGCAGCAGGTCTGCAGGGTTTCAGGCCACAGTTTTCCCCAGACCTAGCAGGACATCCTGGTGACTGAACCTGCAAAGCAGATGCTCTGGTGCTGAACATTGACCCTTCAAGGGCATTTGTAAAAGCATTGCTTCTGCCATAGCAGCCAAGCTTCATCTCCCCTGCAACAGTACCATTTTTACCTGTGGTACTGCACACCTAGCATCCAGTTGCTTCTCCATAGATGGGGCCGGCTCTACCATTGGGGACAGTTAGGTGAAGGCCCCTGGAGGCAGATATCCCCTCCTCCCAGCCATTCCCCTGTGCTGGAGCAAATTGCTGTGTGTGCCTCATGGCCCTTCCTGCAACCCCTAAGCTAGCTGCTATTCTCAGGGGTGCTGGAGGACACAATCCTGTTACCAGTATTGAAGCAAGATTCATTTGCCAGTCCAGCCAGCTTTTGTATGTGAAATTGGGATGGGGGCCAGAGGCAGCTCCTTGTCCTTTGCTTCAGGCTGCAAAATGTCTTGGGCTGGCTCTGTTCAAAGGTATGTAGCAGGTCTCCATGTAACTATGGACGAACAGGGATCATAGCAACAAGGCAAAGGGGGCAGAAATGGGCAATTTGCTCAAAACTGCTTCAGAAAGAGTGGATCTTCTGTATTTGTTCAGCAGGAGAGACAGGAGGAGGAGCAGGGGTGGGGAATCTAACATGTGCCCACAAATAAAGAGCTTAAGAGGCTTGAATATTTAAGAGGCAGCCTTCCTCATCACTCACCTGCCAGACACAGATCTTTGCGAGCTCTGTCTGGCAATAAATTGCAATAAATTTAATCCACGCTACGGGTCAACTTCACAGATTGCCACCAGACACCTGGAATGTCTGTCTCCTCTGGGCCACATACCAGAAGACGATGAGAGTCAGAAAGAGGGAGCTCTGCACTGCTCTGGGCACAGATTTCAGCCTAGTCTGGGATGCGTATGAACGAAGGCCAGGCAATGCTTCCTTTGTCTTAATTTTCACCCTGAGACCGCTTAAAAAGAAACTAGAGAGACGCTGGTTTACCAAAGCGAAAGATTCTGGGGAATGGATGTGTTAGCCTAATTTGGAAGCTCTCAAGGGAACGTGTAGGGGTGGGGGTGGGGAGATGTTGAAACAGGGAAGAATACACAAGGGGCACTGAGAAATCGTGACACCCCCTGAGATTGCATTTCTCTGTGCAAGTGGAAAATTACAGCAGTTTCTCTCTGGCTGTCCTCATTTGCAAGGAGAAAAACAGAGCAAGAAAGCGATGGATTTGGGTAGACCGTGCCCAAATGTGAAGTCAGTTGAATACCAGCACTCCATCCCTAGTCCAGAGACTGGGTTTAGGTCTAGACAGCATGATTTAGCACCTTCTTCTAGTACTTTCTGAGACAAACCCCACAAAGATGAGCCGAGCCTGTGTGGCATAGTGGTTAGGATGTCAGACTAGGACCTGGCTAGGTCTGTTCCAATCCCCACTCAGCCATGAAGCTCACTGGATGACCTTGGGCCAGTCATTGCCTCTCAGTCTAGTCTACCTCACAGGGTTGTTGTGAGAATTCAAGGAGGAGGTGAAGAATAAACAAACATCTGTCAGTTCCTCCCCTCCCCTCTATATTCTTGCAGAAATGACAGTGTCATGTGCTCATCTGCATATGCAAATGACTCCATGTCTAGGGGAGAGATGGGTGGTCTTCTTCATCCCAGAGGCTGCATTTCCTTCTGAGCATGTTAGCGGTGGGTGGGGCCAGAGGAAAAAGTAGGTGGAGCAAGACATGCAAATTTTTACCTTTCTACAGCAGTCTATTTCCCAGTAGTGATGTATGGAAGTGAGAGCTGGACCATCAAGAAGGCTGATCGCCGAAGAATTGATGTTTTTGAATTATGGTGCTGGAGGAGACTCTTGAGAGTCCCATGGACTGCAAGAAGATCAAACCTCTCCATTCTGAAGGAAATCAGCCCTGAGTGCTCACTGGAAGGACAGATCCTGAAGCTGAGTCTCCAATATTTTGGCCACCTCAAGAGAAGAGAAGACTCCCTGGAAAAGACTCTGATGCTGGGAAAGATGGAGGGCACAAGGAGAAAGGGACGCCAGAGGACAAGATGGTTGGATTGTGTTCTCGAAGCTACCAGCATGAGTTTGACCAAACTGCGGGAGGCAGTGGAAGACAGGAGTGCCTGGTGTGCTCTGGTCCATGGGGTCACAAAGAGTCGGACACGACTAAACGACTAAACAACAACAACAGCAGCAGCAGCAGCAGTCTAGTTTCTACAAATGCTCACACACCCTTCTGTATAAACTGGAAAAGCAAGATGCCTTATCAAACTCTGAGGACCCATTCCTGCCAGGTGGAAACACTCAAGGAAGGTGTGAAGCAGAATCAGAGAAGGGATGTGGGCTTGGGATGGAGGTCTTGAGGCCAGCATTTGGCCCCTAGGCCTGAGGTTCCCTGCTCAGATCTACAGCGCCATCTTTGGTCCAGAGAAAGCCAGATTCAGAACCTTGCTCAGCCGTGGTGCTCTAGCTGAAGCAAGATTCAGGAAGGCCCTGGGACTAGGCACAAGCTCCTTGCCCAAAGAAGGCATGTATGGAAAGGCCCGCAAGAAACTCTGTCTGCTGCAGCTGTAGCGGTTTGTTTTCTCTGGGTACCCAGATGGAAGGAGTGGAAATGGCAGAGCCAACGTCAGGGTCTTCCACTAGATGGCGATGTCACCTCAAGCTGCACTCTTGGCCCTATAACGCAAAATTTGCAAGGATGGACGCCGTGTTCCTGATGCCCCCACCCTTTTGGCTACAGCTGGTGGCAGCCCCACAAATCTTGCCACCACCTGCCCCAGAAGACGGCCCCAAGTCCATGACTAATTTCACATATGTTAATTTATTTAAATAGAAGAGATATTAAAATCACCCACTGCTTACCCCTCCCCCATTGGATAAAGCACAGGCGCTCCTCACGAGAAGAAGCCAAGGGGCTTAATCTGATGGGAACGCCTCAATGCTCAGCATGTTCAGTGCCAGGGCTGAGCCTTAGAATATGTCCAGCCACAACAAAGATGACCGCACCTCTCTGAGCATGTACAGAGTAGCTTTTGCTCACCACTGAGAAACTGCTGACCAGTGCTAACAGTTGAGGGCCAGTTCACACGGGGACACAGTAAAAACATAATTAGTTTTTGTATGTGAATTTGATTCATCTTTAAATGTGAGGTAAATTTAATACCAGCACCCCATCCCTAGTCCAGAGATAGGGCCTACGTATGGACAGCATGATTTAGCGACTTCTTCTAGTACTTTCCGGGACAACTCCCACAAAGATGAGCCAAGCCTGTGTGGCATAGTGCTTAGAGTGTCAGACAAGGACCTGGCAGATCAGGTTCAGATCTCCACTTGGCTATGAAACTCGCAGCGTGGCCAGTCACTGCCTCTCAGTCTACCTCACAAGGTTGTTGTGAGGATTAACTGAGGAGACAGAGGACCATATATGCCCAACCTTGAAAAATGTGGGATAGAAATGCAACAAAACAAACAAACAAACAAACACCCATTGAGGAGACAGAGGACCATATACGCCCAACCTTGAAAAATGTGGGATAGAAATGCAACAAAACAAAACAAACAAACAAACAAACAAACAAACACCCATTGAGAGATAAAATATTAGCAGGAGGTAGTCTCTGGGGAGGATGGGTGTTATAGTCTCAAACATCTGGAGGGTACCAGGTTGGCAAAGGCTGGCACAAGATGTTAAGAACCTGGTCTCTTGGCGGGGGGGGGGGGAGAGAGGGTACTTTCCTGTAGTATATTCCAGCAGGATGTTTACAAAAAGAAGACACTGAAACCTTTTTGTCGCTCTGCGATTCTCATTTTGTTCTCTCAGATACGAGGGCACTGAGAATCAGGACTCAACCACCTGTGAAGGGAAAGTGCCAGAGACAGACAAGATGGGAAGTTACCCAGCATCCTCTGGCTAATGGGGGTTGTTGATCTGAGAAGCCAGGTGGATTTGAGGTAAGGAAGTGACAAAGTGGGAACAAATGAGGTTCGTTCTGGCCAATCGGCCTGATAAATGCCAATTTGGGGAATCTCTGCCGCCTCATGGCCTGACCGTCAAGCAAATCGAGGCTCTCCCTTCTGCCTCCTGGAGGGAATTTTAAAGACCAGAGCAGTACCTGGAAGGATATGAATTATACTTCGCCACAAGAGTTTATTGCATCAAAACTGTCTAAACTTCCTGTCACAAATGAAAAAGGATAGTTTTACATTGCAGAGTACCGTCCAAGTGCCAGACGAGTGCCAGAACCTATAGCACCTTGCCTCCACGACTGAGGGGGCCGGGGCTGCGTGACATCAGCGCACCATGTGTGCATGACATCAGCAGGCCCCCCCCAAGTGTTTGTGCATGATGTCAGTGTGCCTCGTGGTGTGCTCATGCCATGCACCCATGCCCCCCAGCATGCTGATGTCACTTGTGCATGCTGCAGAGTTGCACATTGATGCCCCACGGCTTGCACAAGTGGGACGTGCAAGTCCCATGGTGTGCGTGCTTGACCGCCACAGAACTTTGAGGGAGCCTGGCTCCTTCACTGACCATTTTTGGGGGCCCTGTCCCCTTCCCCCCTAGATGGTGCAGCCTTTTCCCCACCTGGTGCCCTCAACATATTTTGGACTACAACTCCCCTCAGCCCAGGGCTGGGGCTGATAGATGTGTAGAAGATCTAGAAGGTGTCAGGTTGGGGAAGGATGGGTTAATCCATAAACCAAAGTGCTATAGGTAAAGGTAAAGGCAACTCCTGAGAGTTAAGTCCAGTTGCAGACATCTCTGGGGTTGCGGCGCTCATCTCACTTTATAGGCCAAGGGAGCCGGTGTACAGCTTCCAGGTCATGTGGCCAGCATGACTAAGCCACTTCTGGCGAACCAGAGCAGCGCACAGAAACACCGTTTACCTTCCCCCCAGAGTGGTACCTATTTATCTACTTGCACTTTGACGTGCTTTCGAACTGCTAGGTTGGCAGGAGCTGGGACCGAGCAACGGGAGCTTGCCCTGTCGTGGGGATTCAAACTGCCGACCTTCTCATCGGCAAGTCCTAGGCTCTGTGGTTTAACCCACAGCACCACCCGCGTCCCTTGCTGGTCCTGTAGCCCACAGCAACTAACCAAAAGCTTATGGGAAGTCCTCGAGGAGGAGCTGAAGGCGCTGGCATCTCCAGCTGCTGCTCCCAGTGGGAATTCTGTCTCTGATAATGGAGGCAGCATGCCACCATCATGAGTAATAGCATCAGTTAGCCTACTTTTCCACAATCCCCTTTCAAAGCTGTCTGAGGCCACAATCACACTGTACATTTGAAGCACTATGACACCATAGTGAAACCCCGGAGAGCCTCTGCCAGTCAGTGTTGACAATACTGAGCTAAATGGATGATTGGTCTGACTTGGCCTATATTCCTACATTCTTGATCCAGCCAAGATGACTGTCCCCTCCTGTTGAAAGTCTCTGTCCCACCCCACCCTCGCCATCCAGCAGAGAGTGCTGAGCCCCCACTGCCAGCAGCAGTTAGATGGTCCAGTGATCTTCTGCACATTGGGGTCCGCACACATCATACCTCACCCGCCACCCTTTTATGGCCCCAGCCCAGATTGTGCAAAGACAGTAAAACAACAACAAAGCCTTTCCCCCTTATGAACTTTCCAAAGGCAGCCAAGCTGGTGTAAATGCCACAGAGGAGCTGTGAATTATGCATGAAACTCAAAGGCTGCAGTCCGAGTCGGTTTCAGTGGCTCTGCTCTTCCGAAGGGCTGCTGGTTGGCAGTTTTGGTTTCTAAGCAGCCACACCAGGTTGACACAGGCCGGCTCTACCATCAGGCAGAGTGAGGCATCTGCCTCAGGTGGCGGATGCTGGGAGGGAGACAGGAGAAAGGAGGGGCAAGTCTATCCATTTTGGTTTCTCTCGGTTTTTCGGTTTTTCCAACCTCAAGTTTCGTTCCTCACTTTTTCCACATCAGTTCACATCAGATCTTTTAAGAAGTGGTAAGTGAGAAGATGTGTCAACACGTTGCAAACAACATTTGCAAACAAATCAGATGAATGCTCATTGTTATATACCATATTTTTCGCTCTATAGGAGCCCCTTCCATTTCTCCTGCCACTTCGCTGAAGGGGTGCTGTGCAGAGAGGGGGAGATTTTTTTTCTTGTTCTCCCCCTCTAAAACAAGGTGCGTTCAAGGTGCGTTCACCCAAAACCTCCAGAGCGCAGCAGGAGTTCAGGTTGGAAGCCTGGAGAGCGAGAGGGATCGGTGCGCACTGACCCCTCTCGCCCTTCAGGCATCAGTGAAGGCAACCCGAAGCCTCTGGAGCGTGGTGGGAGTTCCCACTGGGCTCCGGAGGCTTCGGGTCCCTATTGACCTGCTCTTTGGGGCTGGCTTTCCCCCACCGCCAGCCTCAAAGATCCCTGAAGCCTTCGGAGCGCAGTGCGAGTTCCCGCTGCGCTCCAAAGGCTTCAGGGGTAGCCACCGACCCCTCTCATTCTCCAGGCTTCAGCGAAAGCAACGCCGTAGCCTCCGGAGCACGGAGGGAGCGCTCCCTCTGCCCTTTGGAGGCTTTGTGTTGCTATCGCTGAAGCCAAGGAGCCTGCATTCACTCCATAGGATGCACACACATTTCCCTTTAATTTCTGGAGGGGAAAAAGTGTGTCCTATAGAGCGAAAAATACGGTAATCAACCGCCACCCCACAAACATATCAGAATGAAAGTTCAATGATATTGTCTAACCTCCACATATATAAACTGACCTCCGAATAAGCTTTGTGCAAGCAGAGCCAGTGTGGTGTAGTGGTTAAGAGCGGTAGTCTCGTAATCTGGGGAACTGGGTTCGCGTCTCCGCTCCTCCACATGCAGCTGCTGGGTGACCTTGGGCTAGTCACACTTCTCTGAAGTCTCTCAGCCCCACTCACCTCACAGAGTGTTTGTTGTGGGGGAGGAAGGGAAAGGAGAATGTTAGCCGCTTTGAGACTCCTGAAGGGGAGTGAAAGGCGGGATATCCAAACTCTTCTTCTTCTTCTTCAGAATGAAAGCTCAATGAACAGATTGTCTCGAGGAGCCCAAAGAGAGGGATATCTATCCACAGCAGGCCTGCCACACTTTGCTGTGTGAGACGGCAGACAGGGCGGCCCCCTCCCCTTCCACTTACTAAAGCCAACCATATGGGTAGCTGCATCTTAGTGAGAACATCCTCCATTGCACCTGCGGGCAGAAAGCTCACTTAGGGGGCTCAGGGCAGGCTGCACATGGCTCTATGCTCCCAATGCCTAACCCCAGGAGAGAAAGTTGATTCAGTTCACATTACAGACAAACGTATCTAATTTGCACTTTCTGAAACGATGTGGCAACTGAAATGCAGCCATCCTATAAAATTTCAATTTCTCTGAATTTTGTAGTGATGTTCTCTGGGCATTTTTTTTTTTTTTGGCAAAAATGCATACACTACACTAAATTGCACATAAAAATGCATGTAACAAAAATGCACTGTATTGGGGGAGATTGTTTTGCAAGAATATGCATTAGGCATAAAACTGATTAGGAGAAATTCCAGCAAAAGGGCTGATTCTTTCAGTGGGTGGGTGGGGAAACCATGACAGTTTAAAGTGGCATAATATTGCTTTAAATGCATAGTGCAGATGGGGCCCTTGTCTAACCTCCCCACAAACAAATCAGAATGAAAACTCAATAAAAAGCTGTCATCCTCTAACCTCTTCCTATGTTCTGTGCAAAGAAAGCAGGATACAAACTTGGCTGTCTGAAAGCAACCACTGTGGGCAGTTTGTACGTTGTGTGCAATTTTTTATACAGATCTGCCTTCTCTTTGTTAGTGATGCACAGGAGGCCCCCAAGAGTGAGTTCAAGATTTTGGTCTAGGTGGAGTACATTCAGACCAATTCAGCACTAATCCTCAAACTAGACAGATAGATCCTCCCTATATACTATGGGGCAGAACATAACTCTAACCGTGCCAGAGAAACTGACACAGCTCCTTACTCTTCTGGTGGGTACTTGCCTGGGCATGAAATCCCCTTTTCCTCCCCCCTTTCCCTTGTAAGAGCACCACAGTTCTTTGATAAGTTGGTTTCCATGGCAACGAGGCAGCATCTTCAGAGATGAGCATAGCTGGGAGACAAGCAGAGAACGTTTCAATTTGTTGCTATGGGCAGGAAGGGTCAGTGCGGCCTGAAAATACCTTCCTTGGTGATGGAGGGATCCTGGGAGATTAGTTCTTACCAGGTCAAGCAAAGATTTTAAAAACATACTTGGCATTTGCCTCTCTTTTGTTAGAGGCGAGCTGAGCACAGTTGCGGCAGAGTGGCAGTACAGAAGGGGAATGATCCGTTCCTGCGGCAAGGCTGGTGGCGGCAAGCCTATCAATTCCCTTGTCCCCCCTCCCCCCTTACCACATTTTAACCAAGTATGGCAAAGGAAGAAGAATGAAAACTTCCGCAGAGTTTTATTTATTCATTTTATTTATTTGTTACACTTGTTATTATAGCCCTCCTCCTTTCCTTGCAAGGAGCACAAGGTCCTTCTGCACCCCTATCATTACAACAACCCTGTAAGGTAGGACAGACTGAGAGATAGGGGCTGACTCAAGGTTGCCCAATGAGCTTCATAGCTAAGGTGATTTGAACTCTGGTTTTTCCCAGGTCCTAGTCCAACACGCTAACCATGACATCACCCTGGTTCTCCTTTTTCATAGAATGATAGTATTGTATAGTTGGAAGGGAGTCCAACCCCCTGCAATGGAGGAATATCAGCTAAAGCATCCATGACAGATGGCCATCCAACCTCTGCTCAAAAACCTCCAAGGAACCAGAGTCCACAACCTCTTGAGGGAGACTGTTCCACCACTGAATACCTCTTACTTTCAGAAAGCTTTTCCTGATGTTTCATTGGAATCTCCTTTCTTGTAACTGGAAGCCATTGGTTCGAGTCTGACCCTCCAGAGCAGTTTTGTTCATAAAAAATATATACAAACAAACCTGATTGCACAGGTTAAGATCAAATGTTCTGCCTGCTGTTAATGCTAATTCTGCCTGAATGCTAAAATTCATTACACGACCACACAGTGCTCCATTGATGGAAAATCCTCCTCCTAGCTGTGTTATGATAGGACATCTGTGAGGAGTGGGTCACCGTAGCTCTGTGATACACTATCTGCCCATCATGCAAAAGGTCCCAGGTTTCATCCTTGGCATCTTCAGGTAGGACTTGGAGACACTCCTGTCTGAAAACCTTGGAGAGCTGCTGCCAGGGGTGGCTGAGTGCTGCTTGGGACTGGTGGGCTAAAGGCAGGGAGGTCCAACAGTAGGTGGCGCCAGAGCCAGTAACAGGCAGAGGCACTCCTTGACTGGATGTAAGTAAGAAGGTGGGCTGAGGCCCTAGTGGTTCAGCCACCATTGGCTGCTGCTGCTGCTGCTGCTCCTCAGAGAGGCAATATTGAGCTAGATACACCAGTGGTCTGACTCGGTACAGTGGTACCTCAGGTTAAGTACTTAATTTGTTCTGGAGGTCCATTCTTAACCTGAAACCGTTCTTAACCTGAGGTACCACTTTAGCTAATGGGGCCTGCTGCCACACTGCCAGAGCACAATTTCTGTTCTCATCCTGAAGCAAAGTTCTTAACCCGAGGTACTATTTCTGGGTTAGCAGAGTCTGTAACCTGAAGCGTCTGTAACCTGAAGCGTCTGGTGACCCGAGGTAAATGTAAAGGTAAAGGGACCCCTGACCATTAGGTCCAGTCATGACTGACTCTGGGGTTGCGGCGCTCCTCTCGCTTTATTGGCCAAGGGAGCTGGCATACAGCTTCCGGGTCATGTGGCCAGCATGACTAAGCCGCTTCTGGCGAACCAGAGCAGCGCACGGAAATGCCATTTACCTTCCCGCTGGAGCGGTACCTATTTATCTACTTGCACTTTGACGTGCTTTCAAACTGCTAGGTTGGCAGGAGCTGGGACCGAGCAACGGGAACTCACCCCGTCACGGGGATTCGAACCACTGACCTTCTGATCGGCAAGTCCTAGGCTGTGTGGTTTCTTATGTTCTTACGTTTGTACAGCCAAAATGCACTTCTAGCTTCTGCAGGCCACTGTCTGGAGAACTGAGTGGCCCCTGAGAATGCAGAGTAGGTCTTCTTTGTGGGTTGGGATGTTGGGAAATGCCATCAAAAAATGGCTGCTTCGTTTTTTGTTCCGGTGTTCACTTTCAGGGCAGACCGAGCTTGGTGAGAAAGCTCCCCATTTGCCCTAACAACCCAGCGCCCACTGCCTGTTTCCCTCCAGATTCGCTGAACTACAGCTTCCCATCACCCCCCCCCCCGACCCCTGGCCATGCTGCCTGCTGGGATTTGGAGTCCAGCAATATCTGGAGAGCTGCAGGTTAGCTACCCCTGCTTCAAAGCACCAAACCGGCAAATGAATAATATCCTCCTTAAATGCAAGAGAATATTAAGGGCTGAACTACTGCACCCCCCCACCCCACCCCAACGCACAATGAGCAAGGAGAGGTTTTGTACAACAAAAATCCAGGCTGAATCAATGCCAGTCCTGCTGTTTCAACCTCGGCTTCGCTCTGCTCAGGCTCTGGGAGCTGCAGATTTCGCAACGCATGAATGATTTATTCAGTTCTCTCTGACAGGCGGCTTATTATGCTTAAAGGCAGCCCACATCCCTGCCCCTCCAACCCCTCTCCCCAGCATGAAGACAACGGTTGCCGGTGCTATTATAATTTAAAAACAAATGCTAGCATCCCAAGGGACCGCGGTTGCAGGAGCCTGTGCATTATGGATGTCTTCATGTCGTTTCCCCTCCCTGACGCTTTCTGCCCTCTGTGATCACGCTTCTCTCCCCCCAGCCTTAGAAAAAGAAAGCTTTGGATCAACAGTGCCTATCGTATGTTGTATTTACCACCCAGCTTTTCCTTGGATTTCCCAGAGGAAGAGCCATTGGTGGAACTCTGGGGACACTGCAGCCAGGCCCAGCGAACAACCACTCTCAGGTTGCGATGATAGACACACACCAGGGATGCGGGTGGCGCTGTGGTCTAAACCACTGAGCCTCTTGTGCTTGCCGATCGGAAGGTTGGCAATTCGAATCCAGTTTCTCTGTCCCAGCTTCTGCCAACCTAGCAGTTTGAAAACACACCAGCGCAAGTAGATAAATAGGTACTGCTGCGGCGGGAAGGTAAATGGTGTTTCTGTGTGCTCTGACACTCATCACGGTGTTCCTTTGGGCCAGAAGCGGCTTAGTCATGCTGGTCACATGACTCGCAAAGCTGTCTGTGGACAAACGCCGGCTCCTTTACGTTACTTTACTTTTGTAAGGCACACTTATCTGGAAGCGTGATCCCTTGAGCTCAACAACAACAATTTCTGGCATGCATAGGACTGCATTCTCAAAATGCATGTCTTTCCATTGGTCCATCAAACTCAGTCCTGACTCTTGCTGAAACTGAATCACTGCGATTTCAGTTCAATGGGGTTTCAGGCAGGAGTTTTCCCCAGCTCTGTTGGGGTGTGTCATGGACTGATCCAGGGATATTCTGCAGAGCATTTGCTTTGCCACTAAGTTCTGCCCCTTCTGTAGCTGCCTCCCTTACCTTGAAAGAAAACTCAGTTCTGAGTCTAATATCTCACAGAGTAATGCTGTTCCTGATCCTTTGCCCCATTGTACTTCAGATAGAAGATGAAATGCGTTTGGTCCTTTTGATGTAGAATATTCTCCAGATATTCTCCAACAGGCATGTATTAGAGGAATGTTCACCCTCTGTTTGATGTTTGCATTTGACATCCTATTATATTGGATTTTAATATATGCTGGCTGATATGTGATACAGTTTGACAGATGGTGCACAATGGCATTTCATGCCTGATGTTGTTCAACGGTTGTCATGCAACAGTGCTAAGGATTTTGATTGTGCTTCATAGTTAACATGCAATGGTATGCAGGATAGGAATGGTGTTTTTGTTTTTTTAAAAAATTGCATTCACTCCTGGCCAAAAGAACAAGTGGGAGGGGCCAGAGGCAAAATGGAAGAATCCATAGATGTGAATCTTATCTCTGTATAGTAGGCTGCATTCTAGCTATGCAAGAGCCAGAGATTTCCATGCGCCTTCCCCAACATCTTTCCTTCTACCACCATAGGCTGCAAAATGTCTTGGGCCAGCCCTGGGAGCACCTCAAGCTCTTTTGCTTCTGGATACCAGTAGCTGGATTCTGGAAGCCACAAGAGGAAGAGTGCTGCTGCACTCAGGTCCTTCTCATGGCCTTCCCAAAAGAGGAATCTCCTTGGCCACAGGGAGAACATGATGCTGGACTAGATGGGCCATTGGCTTGATTCTTAGGTTCTTTTGACAGCTGCTCCCAGTGAAACAGAAGATGCTCTTATGAATAGACTGGGAGATGCCACTCGCTTCCTCCCTTGCCAAGGGCACTTCTGTTCTTCACCTTAAGGCACACCGAGATGACGCCAGCCTCACCCACCAGATCTCCCAATGGAATCCACCCAGCAGCAACAGCTCTCCCAAATTCAAACATGCCAAGTGTCTCCACGGCAATCCCGGCAGATGCCATCGAAACATCAACATGAGTTGGCATTTCGTGCAAAAACAAACATTCAGACGGCCATTTTTTCATGAACTCCATGAAATAGAAAACAATTATTTCCCCAAACCACAGGAAAGTGCTATTGTCTTCTTAGCTGTTCACCTTTTGCTTCCTGTTGCAGCTGGTGAGGATCCAGGAGGAGAACCTCTTAATAGCCTTATTGCTTATTAATTGGGCAATTAAAGGGATAATGTGGAAAAGAAAGCACCTTAAAATGCAGTGTGGAAGTTAATGAGATTCCCTCACAGGCCTCCTTGGTTGGCCTGCAAGTTTCCATAGCAACTGCCTGACCCTCGGGCCTTCAAAGCCCCTCACTGCTCCACCCCTTCCCTGCCAAAAGGACACAGCTCCTCTCTGCCCCAGGCACTGGGAGAGGATTTCTCCAGCTTTTCATTGTCTCCCATTCGAGCTTTCTTCTCCCTCCACGACCTGCTCCTCTCAGCCAATGTTATCTCTGCCTTTCTTCTAGGGTCCCTCTGTAGATTAGGAGACATGGCCACTCTAACCCCTTGGGGCCCTGAAAAGTAATCTACCATTTGCTTCAGGTGATAAAAGTCTCATGCATACTAGCAAAGGAAGTCCAAATTAAAGATAGGTGAGGAATTAGATTTCCTTTGCATTTTCATGAGAAACTACACAATTCACGCTTCTCAAACAAATACATGGACAGAAACAGAGCTTTGAAATGTCCACTTCTCCGAATTTTGCAATGGAGTTCTCCAAAGTATGCATTAAAATGCATATAATTAGGCGAAAGCGCATTACATTGTGAAAGTATCATATAAAAATGCATAGTATTACAGAAAATTGCTCAAAGAAAGTCTATATTGGGCAAACCTGAGCACAAAATTATATTAGGAGAAATTTGCACGAAAATGCTGATGAATTTTCTTGAGGACTTAAAAAAAAAAAGAAAGAATCTCAACTTGCTGTGGTAATGCAGAGGACTTGAGTTTAAGCTGGGAAACTGAGAGAAACCAAAAATGACAGGTGAGTTTATCCCTAGTCTAAATAAGCAAGCATGTTTATTGTTTATTTCAGTTCTGGAGGTGCTATTGAACATGATTAGAAAGGACCGGTTGGTACAGGGAATTGAGGTCGGAGTGAAACAATATAAATTGAAAGCATTTGCAGATGACCTGGTATTAACACTGCAGGAGCCTGTCTCTAGTACTAAAAGAGTGTTAGAATTAATTTCTGACTTTGGTCGGGTGGCGGGATTTAAACTGAACAAGCAAAAAACTAAGGTTATAGCAAAAAATTTGACAAGTACAGAAACAGATGAGTTTGTGAAAGAAACAGAACTAAATGTGGTTAAAAAAGTAAAATACCTAGGGGTGTATCTGACCTCCAAAAATTTGAATCTGTTTAAGGACAACTATGAGAAATGTTGGTCAGAAATCAAAAGAGATTTGGAAACATGGTCAAGATTGAAACTTTCCTTGTTGGGCCGAATAGCAGCTATAAAGATGAATGTATTGCCAAAAATGTTATTTTTGTTTCAGACCCTACAGATTGTGGACAAGGTGGAATGCTTTGGAAGGTGGCAGAAGGATATCTCTAAGTTTGTTTGGCAGGGCAAAAAGCCCCGAATAAAGTTTAAGATACTAACTGATGCGAAAGAAAGAGGGGGATTTGCCCTGCCAGACTTGAGGTTATATTACGAATCGGCAGCCTTCTGCTGGTTGAAAGATTGGATTTTACTGGAAAACACTGATGTCCTAGATCTGGAAGGGTTTGACAACGCCTTTGGGTGGCATGCATATTTGTGGTATGACAAGGTTAAAGTGCATAAACTGTTTAAAAACCACGTTGTCAGGAGAGCAATTTTAATGGTCTGGACAAAATATAAAGACTTATTGGAGAGTAAGACTCCGAGGTGGCTCTCACCGGTGGAGGCCAAGGCACGTAAGAGACCTAATATGGAAGCCAATTGGCCTAAATATGAGGAAATTATTGAAAAGATTGGAGACAATTGGAGGTTGCAGAGCCTGGAAAAACTAAAAAACAAGGTGCGAGATTGGTTGCATTATGCACAAATTCAAGAGGTTTTTAAAGTAGACAAGAAGGTTGGATTCCAGGTGGAAAAATCGAAACTAGAGACAGAATTGTTAGAACCAAAAAGTAAACTACTTTCGAGAATGTATAACCTGCTGCTTAAATGGAATACTCAGGATGAGACAGTCAAATCCGCCATGATAAAGTGGGCGCAGGATTTGGGGCATAACATTATGTTTGAAGACTGGGAAAGGTTATGGAACACCGGAATGAAATTTACGGCATGTAGTGCCTTGAAGGAAAACATTATGAAAATGATATACCGGTGGTACATGACCCCAGTCAAGCTTGCTAAGATATATCACCTGTCTGATAATAAATGCTGGAAATGTAAAGAGGCGGAAGGGACATTCTTTCACCTCTGGTGGACCTGCCCGAAAGTGAAGGCCTTTTGGGAAATGATTCATAATGAACTAAAAAAGGTATTTAGATATACCTTACCTAAGAAACCAGAGGCCTTCCTCCTGGGCATGGTGGACCAGAGAGTGCTTAAGAAGGACAGAACCTTTTTTATGTATGCTACTACAGCAGCAAGGATCCTGATTGCAAAATATTGGAAGACACAAGATTTACCCACACTGGAGGAATGGCACACGCAGTTGATGGACTATATGGAACTGGCCGAAATGACTGGCAGAATCCGAGACTTGGGAGAAGAAACGTTCGAGGAGGATTGGAGAAAATTTAAAGACTATTTGGAAAAACATTATAAGTTGTATGAATGTTAAAAAACGCACCTTCTAGGAAATTCTAGCTTCAGTAATGTTAAATTAAAGAAATGCAAATTAAGGTACAAGGAGTCAGAGATAGAATAATGAAACAACTTTATTGTGTTAAAATGAAAACGTACATGATTTGGGTCATAATTTATTTGAAATTGGGTAACATGATAAAAAGGAAGATACAATAAGTATTGAAATAAGTTAACAAATTGCAGACGTTATGCATTACAGAGAATGCAGGGTTGGGAGGATGTGGGGAAGTCCAACAGATTTGGAAAAAAGAGTAAGAAAAATTTGTAACTTTATTTTTTTACTTTCATAATATGTTCTTTATTCTTTTTTCTGTATTTCATAAAACTAATAAAAAAATATTATAAAAAAATAAATAAATAAGCAAGCATGTCAAGGTACAGAAGGGTGCAGACTTCATCTCCAACAGAGAATTGTACAAAAGAATTCAGAGTTCTGCTTTTTCAAGCCTTGCAGAGATGTGAAGCAGCCCAAATAAAACAGTCCAGACTGGGAACTGATAATACCCGTCTGCTGATGTTGAGAGAGTGATTGAGTGATGGAATGAACTGATGACCCCTACATTTTGTTTGCATTGCCGAATTCTCTGTGGTCTCCTCTTGGTGGGATCTCGGTTTCCAAACTTAGCATTTCCCAGGTGGCGTCAGAGGAAGCTTCATGCAGATGCCACTGTTTCCATCTATCCAACCTCTCACCCCGAAGCTGCCAAGGGGAATAGCCTCAAAGACTTTGGATCTGGGACGCTTTCCAAGTCTGAAAGTCTGAGAGGATTTGCAGCTCTGCCTAAGCGTGCCTGTTATTTAAACTTTTCGTTTTTAGATAGAAGTGCTCTTGAAACCCATGCACACGATTATGGGGCTGAGGAGAGAAGGGGGGGGCATCCAACACAGTTTTTAGAAATGCAAGAGGATATGATTTGCTTTTACCATTCAGAGAGTCGTGGAAAAATCACTAGTGGAGGAGAAAGCAAGGCAAAGTTAATTCTGTTTCAAGGCAGTTCAGTTTGCCTGTGTGTGTGTGTGGCATTCACATCACATTGGATCCTATTCAGTGGTAAGGCAGAAAGCAGAAAAGCCAATGGCTGGTTTCAAGGTCCAGATTGGATTATTACAATGCATTCTTTGAAGATGACTTTGCAACAAAGGAGAGGCGCTCTTTGGTAGTAGTCCACCACTTAAAGAATGCTCTCCCCAAAGAGACACACCTGGCACCTTCACCACAATCTTCTGTGTGAAGACTGCTTTCCCAAGCTGTTTAATTTCAATCTAGTTGTGGGGGTTTTTTTTGCACCAAATTGCTGTGTTTTATAGTGGTTTTAATTGGTTTAGCTGTCTGTGTTTTATACTAGCCATGATGTCAATGTTCTCTCTCCACCACTAGAGGCAGTATGCCTCTGAACAGCAGTTGATGGTCATGGGGAAGTGGTGTCCTGCTTGTGGGCTTGTGACAGCCATGTGGGTGACCCTATGGTCTTTGGTTTGGTCCAGCAGGGCTATTCTTATGTCCATGGCTGATTTGGGGTTTGCTGTGGGGTTGTGTTTTTTTTTTTTTGCTGGGTGTTTTGCTTTTTTAATTTATGTAGTTTTATTTTTAGTGGGTGTTGTTGTTGTTATTTGTAGTTTATTATGAAAGTAGCCCAGAGAGCTTGTTTGGATGGGCAATATAAAAATGTAATAAACAAATAATCACAACAGCCCTGCAATGTAGGTTAGGCCCAGAAAGGAGTATTTGACTCCCCCAAAACCATTCTGTGAGCATCACACCTAAGCAGGGATTTGAACCTGGAATGAATTGTTCCACCATGCTGATAATCTTTCTGTCAGGAGCCACAAAAGCTCCCTATAATTGTGGAATCAAAACAAGATGTCGATATAAGGACCCACAGGTGAAATGCTCCAAGCTACAAAGGCGATTTTCGTGGGGATGGAATTTATTTTTGGCAATGGTTTCAAGAGCATTAATTTTCCTTGGCTCTGCCAGCCTGATCAATCAGTTTTAATGTGACAATTTGTCGCAATGCTTCCTAGCGGGAGAACCTGTCACCAAGAATACTTTATCACAAGAGGGTGCTCTTAAAAAAAGAAAAAGGAAAAAAGAAAATTAAGGAAAACTGGAAAGTGGAAGAAAGGATGTAGAAGAAAACCTATCACAAAGGACAAAAACAGCACCAGGAGAAGGAGTGATAATTAAAATCCATTCCAATGGAATTAGGCTGGTATTTGGGGCTGTGATGCTATTAGGAGATGCTGTGCCAAGTGACTGGGCAGTTCTGGAAGTAATTAAGCACATTCCCTCGAGAAGCAATGGGGAAAAGTTCAATATCAGACCTAATGGGTATTGAATAATTAGAGATTCTTTGTCTACTTTTGGCCCTCCTGGACCAGTTTACAGGTGTAGACACAAGCCACTTGACATTCACCTTTGCATGAAGAATAGATAATGATGGCAAAAGTTGCCTGCAGTTGCAAAAGAATCCAGGATATGAATGGAGACTCCCCACCACTTTCTTCCAAATCATCTTTAAAATAAAAAAGCAAAAGCACCACCAACATATATGCTCAACCATCTGTCTAAGATGTGTATCAGCCTAGACCCTACTCATCTCTGGGGAAGGGACTGAACCAACTGCCCACGCACTCCATTCTGTTTGGATTTTGAAACAGACATGCATTACTTTTAAACCATGAAAATATACATGAAGAATGTTAATCTGTATGGTTTCTTCTGGTTGTACAACAATAACTACTTTAAAAAAAACACCCAACTCCCAAAACCCACACATCTGCTCCAACTTATTTACAAAGCATATCTCTATTTCCCAGAAGTCTAATTTAGCTGGAAAAGTTGTTTTGTTGTTTTCTGTTTTTAAGCAATTTGGAATCAGAAACCCATGTTGTGCCACTCTACAGTGGTGCCTCGGGTTACATACACTTCAGGTTACAGATGCTTCAGGTTACAGACTCCGCTAACCTAGAAATAGTACCTCGGGTTAAAAACTTTGCTTCAGGATGAGAACAGAAATCGTGCTCTGGCGGCGTGGCGGTGGCAAGAGGCCCCATTAGCTAAAGTGGTGCTTCAGGTTAAGAACAGTTTCAGGTTAAGAACGGACCTCTAGAACGAATTAAGTACTTAACCTGAGGTACCACTGTATTGCAGTTTTTCCAGAGATCCATCAACAGACTCTCTTAAACCACTCCAACCTCCAACCCTTCCTTCTTACAGTCTCTTAAGAACAACCATCACTACAGAGTCACCTTTGTTTTGGTTTTATTTATTTATTTGTCCCCAGCAGATTCCAGTTCAAAATAGCACCTCAGGGCATAGGGATCATGCCTGTGTGAGAGGCAGTGTTGTCTGGTGGTTAAAAATATTGATTCATGGAGGTCAGGGCTCATACTTTGTCTCCTCTCATGAGCTTGTTGTGTGGGCCTTCAGCAAAGTCAGTGGGGTTTCTTTGCTGTGGGGGTGGGAGGTTGATGGGTTGTTGCTATAAGAAGAGCCTGTTGGATCAGGCCAGTGGCATCCTCACTCCAGCATCCTCTTCTTACTGTGGCCACCTAGGTGCCTTTGGGAGATCTTCAAGCAGAACCCCATCCCAAGAACCCACCTGTGGTTTCCATCAATTTGTATTCAGCATTTACTGCTTCTGACTGTGGATGCAGAATGCAGCCATCACGGCTAGTAGCCATGGATAGTTTTATCCTCCACTCTGATGCGATGCACTGTTATTCCTATTAAAATTCTGGTAATTAGTTTAAAAATGTGCATCTATACAGTGGTACCTCGGGTTGAGTACTTAATTTGAGGTCCGTACTTAACCTGAAACTGTTCTTAACCTGAAGCACCACTTTAGCTTATGGGGCCTCCTGCTGCTGCCATGCCACTGGTACACGATTTCTATTCTCATCCTGAAGCAAAGTTCTTAACCCAAGGTACTATTTCTGGGTTAGCAGAGTCTGTAACCTGAAGTGTCTGTAACCTGAGATACCACTGTACTCTTCTTTTGCGGGATGTGTCGGTGGCCACCCTATTGTGGCCCTTTGAAAGTTTGGTTCAGCAATATAACTTTTACCTACTGGAAAACTAAGGAAGTCTGGAAAGAGCCATTATTGCAGAAAATGTGTTCCCTTAAAACAAAATAAATTTTAATTTCCTTTCCATGTTCTTTAGGGAAACTGTTCTTTTTCCTGTCTGATACATGATGTGAAAGCGCTAAATTAGCCGCTTAGCAAATAGCTGTGGAATGCGAACAGTCTCTTCATCGCCTTCCTTCTTGGCTCACATGACTGACTCTGGCAATATCAATTTAACATGCACTCTGTGGCATGCTTTCCTCACCCCCCCCCCCCAGCTCACAGCTTTAAACCATTAGCAGTCATGAGGAGGGAGGTGGAAGGATCCAGTTTCCACCGAGATCTGAAATGATGGAAAGATCCTGAGCTGCCGGCCAGCCTCCACATCCTGCTGCAAACACTTAACTCAATAAGAGTGGACTTTCACTGCCCCCCATACCATTCTCACTTAGCAAAAACCTCCTAACTAATCTGAGGTGTTTCCCTCCCCTCCAATATATGTTTGCTTCAATCTCTTTAGCCAGAGAAATCCATAGGAAACAGCAGGGGCCAAACAGATTTATTATTAATTTTATTTGTTTACCATCCTATGCCTGTAGACCTCAGAGCAGTTCAAAACATAAAATCACAATTAAACCCCCCACAAAACTCACAATAAAAACAAAGACAACCCAATAACCCTCTTTCCAAAATGCATTTTAATGGGCCACCCTCCACAAACACATTTAAGAGGCTATACAGTGGAACCTTGGGTTGCGAACGTGATCCATGCAGGAGGCACGTTCGCAACCCGCAGTGGCGCATCTGCGCACGTAACCTGAACCATCTGTAACCCGAGGTACCACTAGTCAAAACAAAAAAAATTCCTTCCAGTAGCACCTTAAAGACCAACTAAGTTAGTTCTTGGTATGAGCTTTCATGTGCATGCACACTTCTTCAGATACACCGAGGTACCACTGTATAGATTGTTTAATCAGCCAAAGGCCTGGTTAAAGAGGAACATTTTTGCATGGCACCCAAAGGTATATAATGGAGGCGCCAATCGAACCTCCTTGGGGAAATAATTCCACAAATGGGGTGCCACTGTAAAAAAGGCCTGTTCTCATGTTGCCACCCTCCGGACCTCTCGTGGAAGAGGCACATGAAGAAGGGCTTCAGTGGATGATGACAGGGCAAGGGCTTACAATTGGTGGGTGGAGGGGGCAGGTCGCCCTGGGCACCACTCTGGGGGGGTGGGGGGGACACAACAAGATGGCCCACTGCCTCCCCCTAGCTGTAGAGTGGTTGAGTGCATGCCGTCCATACAGGTGTCTGTATGGGCTACCCTGTGTGAGCAGTCTGTATGGACGTCACAGGTGCTCCGCTGGGTGGTTCGCCCCACTCCTCGGCGTCCCGCCCCGGGTGCCAGAGAGGGTTCCTTCACCACTGTCATAGGGTCTGGGTAGGTTCACATGGAGAGAGGCGGTCCTTGAGGTATTGTGGTCCTGAGTCATTATAGGTCAAAACCAGCACTTTGAATTGGGCCCAGAAACTAATTGGTAGCCAGTGCAGTTGGACCAAGACCAGTGTAATATGTTCAAACCATGTTGCCCTGGTGAGCCAGATGGCCACTGAATTCTGCACTAGCTGGAATTCCAAGCCATCTTCAGAGGAAACCCTATGTATAACGCATTGCAGTAATCTAACCTTGAGGTTGCCAGAGCATAGGCAACAGTAGCTAGGCTATCCCTGTCCAGATAGGGGCATAGCTGAGCCACCAGCTGAAGCTGATGGAAGGCATTCCGGGCCACTGAGGCCACCTGAGCCTTGAGTGACAGCAAAGGATCCAGGAGTACTCCCAAGCTAGGTACCTGCTCCTCCAGAGGGAGTGTAAACCCATCAAGAGCAGGCGCCCTCCCACCTTTCTGGTCTAGGGAACCACCCACTAACAGTGCCTCAGCCTTATCTGGCTTGAGCTTCAGTTTGTTGGCTCTTATTGAATCCATTATTGAGGCAAGACAATGGTCCAGCCTATCCACTGCCTTGCCTGCAAATGTAAAGGAGAAGTAGAGCTGAGTATCACCAACATATTGCTGACAGTGGACTCCAGACCTCTGGATATGCCCACTTAGCTGTTTTGTGTAGAAGTCAAACAGCATAGGGGATAGAATTGAACCCTGTAGAGCCTCACACTGAATAAAGTGGAAGTATACAAAAATAAACACCACTTTCCATCTTACTGTAGGTTTCATTTCATTTCAAAAAATAAAATTTATTTTTATGTTTTTTTTAATCACTTATAGTTTGCATTAGATATATGGGGGCTCCAAAATCCTTTAAGTACTTAGGTCCTCTGAAATACACTCGGAGTCGAGAGTGGATTTCATGTTCTTTATTCAGCTCATAGTGGTGAGGAGGAATGGAAGTTCCCCCCACAATATCAGCTTTATATGCATTATTTACACTATGGGCTGCATGTGATTGGCTAATTCTGGGATTCTCCTGTAGGCAAATCAGGTTGTGGATTCACTTCCACCTGGAGCTGGATTGGGTGGCTCCTGTGGACCAATCAGACTGCTGCATTGTTCTAGGACCAATCAGACTGCTGCATTTTGGATCCTATTCAACTCAGTACATAACATCCTCTAAATATCTAAACCCGGCCCTGGGATGAATACATCAGGGCATGTATAAAAAGCCCTGAATGAATTGTGTGTGAAGCATTGGAACCATTACTTTGTGGGATGTTCCCTTTGGTTGGTATCAGATTGTGTCAGTTTCCTTAATTTGTCGATTAAGCACACGCACACACACACACACGAGTTAGTGTGCACCGTTCAGTGTGATTATTAAGGAACTGTTGTTGTCACAGTGCATAAATTCACAGAAGAGACGCTTGCCAGGTTTCCTTGCCTTTTGCATGCTGCTCAGTGACTCGACTGTAAGCACTCTAGCAAAGTGTTTCCTGGAGAACGATGCACCCATTTCCCCCCAGACCCAACATGGACCACAGGGTACCATCTCGTCTTTACCTTGCTGACTTCAACCTTAACGAGCAGGAATCACCCTGTGACATCTTTGCTGAAAGCAATTGATCCAAGTCTACAAATGTCAATAGTTCTTTTATCTCTGCTCATTGTTACCGAGGAAAACTGGAAATTAATTGGTGAAGATAAAAACAAAAGTTCAACACTGCGATGAGTTGGATATGGAATAGTTGTCCCTTCCAACTCTACAATTCTATGATTCTATGAATATCTATGATTCTATGATTTTAAGTCCTCATTTAACAGGCTAAAACTCATGATTCTGCAGGAATGTAGAGGGGAAAACCCATGTGCAGAATATGATAATGACTGGGGAATTCACCTTCCTGAGAATCCAGCTTTTATTTATTTACAAAAGACAAATTTCTTGTCCTTATGGATGCAAAAACATACTTGAAAGTGTGGAAACGGCACGTTTGGTAAACTCAGAATCCAGACAGTAGGCAAATGAAATTTCCATTGCTCCAGGATAGCTCAACTGTTTTCTATCCTTTAATTAGCGCGGCCACTTAAGCATTAGCAAAAAAAAAGGGCAAAAGAAGACAGATTTGCATAATATTTGCATTTGTTAATGTATCTGTATAGCTGCAAATTTGGAAATAATGATTTTAATTAAAATAGAAATACAACCCATCATCTCGCCATAGTGGGGAAGACTGTGACCTAGTGGCCTAGTCTGATAACCAGACAGAGGACTCCTTAAAATAGAGGATTATCCTCTGACAGCCCTTCAGATAGTGTCCCCCCCCCCTCTGTAAAATAGGACACATGGTCACCCAACCCTCAGCTGAGCATCTCTCCCCTCTCACCAATTCATGCCTGAGATGGGGGCCACCTTCCTGTTCCACTTCATTGTCCCCTCGATGGTAGAGTTAAAGGCAGCGTCCGCAGCACAGTGACTGATGACTCCACCTGCTTTACAATGCACTGTGACAAACAATTCATTACAGCCAAACTGACTTGCCATCAATAGACCAACTTATCTGAGCTTCATGTTGCAACCTGCGTGCCGGCAAATCCCTGCTCGGAGGTGGGTGTTATACATCACCTTTCTTTTATATTGACAACATGATGTGGATGGAGGAACCAATGAATGCTTAACCCGGTGAGTGATTATACCCTGTTGCATTCATTCTTTGTGAATAAGCCCATTTTGGGTATGATATTAAGGCATCCAGCCCCATAGCTGGAGCTGAGCAAATTGAGGGTGGCCCAAGGGCACTCTCATTTATTTATTATTTATTGCATTGCACTTTTATCATGCTTTTTCCCAAGGTGGCACCCATGGTTCACCCCTCTAACCAACAACAACCTGTGAAGTTGGCAAGGCTATGAGGCTTGTGCCTGTGGCCCAAGGTCACCCAGTAAACTTTGGGGCCAAGTGGGGATTTGAATCTAGGTCTTAGTCCAGCCCTCTAACCATTCCACCACAGTCGTTCTCCCTTTGCAAGGGTCTTTCTTTCTTTCTTTCTTTCCCTCCCTCAACCTCTCTGTCTCTCTCCCTGCTCCACTCTGCTCTGGGGTTGTATCCAACTATCTTTGACTCAGGGTAGACCCACTGAAATGAATACAGCTCAGTTAGCCCTGTGCATTTTCAGTAGGTAAGGCTAGCATTGGATACAACCCCTGGTTTGTGTCAACAATTTTGCGGCCAGTTTGCAAATGACTGGAACGTGGCCCTGTTAATAAGGATGTCAAGCATACGGGATTCACCTGGCATGACAGCCATTAACTGTGCAAATTAGCCATTCCATAGCAATATTGGTGGTGCATGGTTGCTCTTAATTATCCTTCCATTCTTTGCAATTAGTCGCTTGCAGTGGCAAGAGTTCAGTATCTCTTGCTAGCCTGTGGGCTGCTATCAGGGGGTCAAAGAGGAGCCCGTTGCCCTCTCTGTAGAGGCCAGTGGATTCCTTGACCCATAATTTTAGCATAAATGTAGGAAGCAAATAACAACAACCACAGCCCAGCCCTTTCGAATTTCACCTATGCGATCCAGGCAGTGTCCTGAGTCTTGAGGAGACACCATGAAGGGGCTGGTTAGATCAGGATGAGAAGTAGGAGGAACTGGAGGAACTGGAGGCTGATGCCACTGGGGAGGGACCCTGTGGGCTGAGTCACACTGTGAGACATCCGAGTTTTCTGTGGAGGATGTGCTGGAGGAAGAATTGGATCCTGGGAAGGAACTCAGTGGGCTGTCACGCATCAATTCATGCCAGCCAAGCCCATGACCTCAGCACTGTCTCCCACACTACCAGAGTCTCCCTTCCATTTCTTCCTGCTAGTGAGCCTCTCAGGTGCCAGGTCTGAGCCAGTGCCATCTCCTCCTCCACCATTTAGGACATGGAGACACCTAGCGCTATTTTTGCATGGACAGGCGGAGTCCCCCAGACCCCGGGTGGTCCCCCCCCCGTCATGTGGAATAACAACTCAAGACAACATGCTATGGGATTAAATTGGCCACATCTTTATTATATTTCAGATGTGGGTAGACCTTGGCTCAGGCATTGGGCGTTATCCCTCCCCAGTCCGCAGCTGGGGACCTAGGGAACATCAGGGCTATCCAGTGTGTGTGTGTGGGGGGGATGGGCTGGCTCTGGAGAACATATGTTCAAGCAGAGATAGCCGCCCCCGTTACGCCGCCATCACCGGGGAGAGCAATGACGACCTCTCGGCGTACGGTCAAAGCCTCCCCTCAGAAACCCCTTTAACGGGGAAGCCTGGTATTGCCGCTGCAAAGAGGAAGGGGGCGTGGGTCACCACTGCATGCCACTCCTATTCAGGAAGATAGACCCAAGGCCTGATACCGCCAAAGTTGTGACGTTTTGCTACGGGAAAGGCAAAACCTTGCAATGCAGGGGAATTCCTTTCCGGCCCTTCAACAGCGACCTTGATGTAGCAGCGCTCGCATACCTGTGAAGAAAAGGTTAACCTGCAAAATAAGACTTAACTGAGGGTGGGTAGGGTGGTAGGGTGGGGGAAGCTCTGGAGCCAACTGAGGATTCCCAGGTAAGATCCTCCATCTATTGTGTGGGCAGGTAGTCCCTCCCCCTACCTGGCCTGGTCTCCTTGGCAATGCTTCCCCCAGGCGGGATTGGACAACTGACTGAGGTAGGCGGAGACCTCCAGGTATCCCACCTGAGGGAAGGCAAAGCCAAGCCTGTGCTGATGGAGCCGCTCCAGATCCAGGGGCTGTGCCCGTCCACACAAAGGGCGCCCCCCGTTTTATGTGGGGAGCAGTCATTCTAGAAAACGAAGGTGCTGGGACGACCATCCCTGTGGCCCCTCCCACGCCACACCACTGCCCCAATCTCCATGGCAGGTATGTTGAGTAATTGGCAGCCACATCCTGTTAATGCTCCTTGGAGCACATAACGTCCGCGACTGTTATTTTGTCCGTAGCGCCATTATGTTCTCCGTCTACTATACTTGAAAGAGGAATGATTGCTTCTATTCTTTCCTTTTCTCCTTTAGCATTGAAAGCCTTTGCATCACTTTGTGTCCTAAATGTACGGGCTCTTGTTTGAGATTTTGACTAGTTTTGGTACTGGGGGGACAATGCAGAGGCCCTGGCAAATGGCCGGGAGACGTGGCCAACAGAGATTGCATTTCCCACGAGCCGTTCCTGGTCTCTCAGCCTTTTGTAACGTTCTGCGGTTGTCTGTGCAGTTTATCAGCCCTCTGCAGGTAAGAGAGGAGATTAGCTAGCCAGAGATAATGCAAACAAATCTGTTCCTTGAAGATACACATCCCCAGCCGTCTGCCAGGGCTGCTACGCAATCCACTTATGCCTCCGTAGCGTGATTGGCTCCCATTCTGCAAAGGGACTTCAATGGGGCGAGTCCCAGGAAAGTCTTTCCAAGATGTTGTGTGAAGAGCGCAAGCAAATGCTGAGCATCAAAGCCTCTGATTTAGCGCATTGTCTGCTAAGGAGGCTGTTCTCAAATAGCGCAGAACCAAAGAGTCACAGGGAAATAAGGACCAATTTCAGCCCTGTATCACTGGTGGTTAACAAACATCCATAGTGTGTTGATTCTTCTGCCTTGGATGATAAGCAGCCACAGACAGACTCAGGCGACCTCCACACCACACTAATAATAATAATAATAATAATAATAATAATAATAATAATAATAATTTATTTATACCCCACCCATCTGGCCAGGCCTCCCCAGCCACTATGGGTGGCTTCCAACAGGATATTAAAAACACAATAAAAGATCAAACATTAAAAAATTCCCTAAACAGGGCTGCTTTCAGATATCTTCTAAAAGTCAGGTAGTTGGTTTTTTCCTTGCCGTCTGGTGGGAGGGCGTTCCACAGGGCGGGTGCCACTGCCAAAAAGGCCCTTTAAAGCACCATGGCACCACTTTAAACAATCATGGTTTTGCCCAAATAATTTTGGTAGCTGTAGTTTGTTAAGGGTCCTGTTAGGAGAACCTATTCCCCTCAATGAGCTACAGTTCCCCAGGTGGTTTAGCAATCTCTCTTCCCAGGAAATTCTGGAAATTATAGCTCTGGTAGGGAATAGGAGTCTCCTAAGGACTCACAGACTACAGATTCCAGAACTCTTTGGGGGAAACCATGAATATTTAAAGTGGTATCATAGTGGTTTAAATGTATGGTGTGAATGTGGCCATGGTGTTCTCTGTTGTGGGTGCCCAAGTTTTAAAATATGGATTCCTTGGTACCGAGTTTTACAGCTTTACAACGCAGCCAGTCCTTTGAAGACCTCTGTCAGGGTCCTACAGTTCTTCTCATTCTCTTGGCTGACAAGCTTTTAAGTGACTTCTGCTTTGATCACTTGGGGAAGAAGGCAACACAGCAATGTTTGCTGCATTTCTCTGCAGCAGCACATGTCCAAAGGATCAAAGAACACAGAGAGCCAAAGGTGTGTGTGAGTATACGCATGCTGAGCTGCCCTCATGTCCTTCCAAAACTCTCTCTGTGTGTGTGTGTGTGTGTGTGTGCGCGCGCGCGTGTGCACATTTAATTCATGTTGCAAGCTAGGGGCTCGTACAATGATTCAGAACTCTAGCTTCAGAGCTGCTCCCTCATTTCAGCATGAAAAGGGCACAGCAGATTCTTCAAGCCCAAGCGGCCCCAGGCCTTGTGAGAAAGCGAAATACTTTCCCCTCTTGGTAGGAATACAGGGAGAGATTTAAAAAATGTCTGTGTTTGTGCTCTGATTTCAGGGTGGGGGCACAGCCAGACATTAAGGAGACAGGGAATCATAGGACTGAAGAGTTGGAAGCACCATTTAGTTTAACCCCCTGCAATGCAGGAATCACAGCTAAAGAATCTCTGAGGATGGCCATTCAACCTTTCTTTGAAAACTTCTAATGAAAAGAGTCCACCACCTTCTGAGGTAGTCTGCACCACTGTCAAATAGCTCTTTCTGCCAGAAACTTATTGTGTGGCGAGTTCCCGCCTCCCCCCAGTGCAAATAAAGAGACACCATTATTAAGGTTAATGGGCTAAAATTGGCCACAACTTTTATTGATTACAGGTAATGAGCAGTATACGAGGGACGCGGGTGGCGCTGTGGGTAAAAGCCTCAGCGCCTAGGGCTTGCCGATCGAAAGGTCGGCGGTTCGAATCCCCGCGGCGGGGTGCGCTCCCGTTGCTCGGTCCCAGCGCCTGCCAACCTAGCAGTTCGAAAGCACCCTCGGGTGCAAGTAGATAAATAGGGACCGCTTACCGGCGGGAAGGTAAACGGCGTTTCCGTGTGCCGCTCTGGCTCGCCAGAGCAGCGATGTCACACTGGCCATGTGACCCGGAAGTGTCTTCGGACAGCGCTGGCCCCTGGCCTCTTGAGTGAGATGGGCGCACAACCCCAGAGTCTGGCAAGACTGGCCCGTACGGGCAGGGGTACCTTTACCTTTACCTTTAATGAGCGGTATTGGCTTAGGCATTGGTCCTAATGTAATCAACTATCCGGCTGAAGGCCGGGAAGGGTTAACACCAGCAGGGGGAGCCCTGCTGATGCACATCAACTAGGCACTCCCCCGGGGTCACCGCTTGGGGGCGTGCCTTGGGCCCTGACCTCCATAGGCTTCGTCTGGGGCCACGCCCCCCGGAGTCCTTTACCGGACTACCCTCCAATAACTGGGGGAGGTGATGGCGCTCCTCCCCCCCATTCATCTACATAACAATACCCCAACCAATGCCTAACTGCCAAACCCGGAAAGTTGTGACGATTTGCTACGAGGTAGGTGAAAAAACCAAATGGCTGGTGCCAGTTTGCCAAGTGGAAAAATTCCTACCAGGCCCCTTAACGGCAACCAACCGAAGTCCATAGCAAGGTCAAAGGAGAAACCTAGAGGGTGGGTGGGTGGGAAATTCCCAGCTGATCAGCGGCAAAGAGGAAGCTCCTCTGCCATGCTTGCCTTAAATGCGGCAATCCACACCCCCCAAGCCAGCTGATTGGCTGGCCAGAGGGATGACGCGGCAGAGGATTCCCCTGATCGTGTGGGGCTGGGAGCCAGCCTCCGCGCGAGTGTTGGGGGCGGGAGCCCGCAACACCACCTCCTCCCGAGGTCGGAAGTGGCTTTCTTAATGTTTAGTGGGAATCTCCTCCCTTGCAGTTTGAATCCATTGGGCTGGGTCCCACAGCAGCAGAAAACAAGCTTGCTCCATCTTCCATGTGAAAGTCCTTCAGGTATCTGAACATGGCTATCATGCCACCTCGTAGGCCCCTTCTTCTCCAGGCTAAAGATACCCAACTCCCTCAACTGTTCCTCACAAGACTTGGTTTCCCAACCCTTGATAGCCCTCCTCTGCAAACATTCCAGCTTGTCCTATGACCATATGAGGAACAATCGAACCCTTCTATCCAAGCCCAATGACTGACATGGGCAGCATGGGGGGGGGGGAGAGCAGAGGGGGCAAATGCCCCCCAAACAAAGAGCTCACCTCTGTCTTTAACATAGTAAAGGTAAAGTGACCCCTGACCGTTAGGTCCAGTCATGGATGACTCTGGGGTTGCGGCGCTCATCTCGCTTTATTGGCCGAGGGAGCTGGCGTACAGCTTCTGGGTCATGTGGCCAGCATGACTAAGCCACTTCTGGCGAACCAGAGCAGCGCACGGAAACACCGTTTACCTTCCTGCCACAGCGGCACCTATTTATCTACTCACACTGGTATGCTAGGTTGGCAGGAGCAGGGACCGAGCAACGGGAGCTCCCCGCTTCACGGGGATTTGAACCACCGACCTTCTGATCAGCAAGTCCTAGGCTCTGTGGTTTAACCCACAGCGCCACCTGCCTCTCTTGTCTTTAACATACACTGCTGTCTTTCTTTCAGAGACCTTAACATGTGGGACACAACAAGAGGCGCCAACTTCCAAGGGAGAATGGAGTGGCTGGGGTCACACAGGACGCTGGGAGGAGGCAGGGGGTGGAGTTGAATGTGACAGAAGCACTGCTTCGATGGCCATGGCTCCTTCTCATTCTCCTTGCTGCTGCCACTAGCTAGAAGCTGCATCCCTGCTCCTTCCCCTCCACAGCAGCAGTAGGAGAAGAAGGTGCTGGCAACTGAAGCCATGCCACACTCAGTTCTGCGCTTGGCCTCCTCCCACTCTTCAAACATTGGGATGAGGGTGCCCCCTGCCCCAAAATATGGCAGGGCCCCAAAAGGCTTGATTCCTGGGAGATGGCACCCCTAGACACAACCTGTGCACCTAGAAATGGGGTTCTCCATGGGGTCCCAAGTCTCTTCCATGAAAGAGATCTTTCCAGGAACTGGAGGGGATTGGACCTCAACAGTCTTCAGCTCTCTCTCACAAGAGGAAAATTGAAATACTTTATTGTCACTTGTACAACTTGTATACAGTGAGATTACACGAGCACCCCCCACTCAGCTCTTTTAGTCTTAATCCCCCTCGTTTACTGACGCACACCCACCAAACCCGAAAGTCACTTGCTCTGTTGTTATCTTTTCATTCAGCAGCCTAACAGCCCATGAATAGAAGCTGTTCTTTACCCTGTTGGTATGACTAATCATGCTTCTATATCTTCTGCCTGAGGGCAGGAGATCAAGAAAGTGCCGGCCAGGGTGGGAATCATCCTTGAGAATTTTCCTCACTCTCCTGAGGCAACGTCCTTCCGCTATTTCATCCAGCGGATTCATGGGACAGCCCATAATATCTTGTGCTATATTCACCACCCTCTGTAGGCACTTCCTATCAGTTGATGTCAAACCAGCATACCTCAAAGGAAAATTCAGACATGTAGCATCATTGCCTCTGAAAACATCTCACCACTCAGCAAAGTCAATAGCAGCTGACTTTATTTCAAATTGGACCATTGGTCCATCCATCTGCCAGGTTCTGGTGCCCTGCTGCCTGTCCTGACTCTCCGGAGGTCTCAGTAAAGCCCTTCACTGCTGTGAGAGCCCTCTCCCCTGGGAACATCAGAGACTGAGCCACCTCAGAATTGCTGGTTTGAAATCAGACGCAGGAGCCATTGGACACTTCCCAAAGTCTGATGTGGAAAAATTCCTGATTTGTTAATCTCAAATCCTTATTAGTGTCATTTGTAATCCCCAAACGATGGTAATGGCTTGAGGAATTAATGCAAGTTAAATAAGAAGGCGCCCTGTCACATATGACGTACTAAGGCAGCTATTAAAAGAAGTGTGTGCATTGGGGGGGGGGGGAATTGATGGAATCAAAGCCCCCCAGAAGTGCTGTTTTGCTTTGCTGCTGGCCTGCCATCCTAGCAGTGCCAAAAATGTTTTACCCATCTGTACGTCCTCCCAGGGGAAGAAAGCAAGCTTAAATGCCTGAACAGAGCCTGGAGAAGGAGACCAATTTTACCTCTGGGAAGAAACAATTTGTGCTACTGATTTTTTTCTGATTTCTTCTACCCCCTGGTTACATTAAAGTCTAAATTGTTTCTCCCACCATCTATTTCCTGGCAGCACCTTGATGCTGTCATAAGCTCTTCAAGGCTTGTTCTCCCCCCTCTGCCCCTTCCACAGTCAGAGAATAAGTTGTCTCCGAGCTTCTGGTAATGGATGCACAGAACACTCCTCCAGCATTTAGCTGTAGAGGGATTTATCACCCTATTCGAAGAGAGCAATATTTCTCATTATTTCCTCGGTCTCAAGGAGTTTCCAGACTTGCTATTTGGGGGGGGGGGGGTGAGTCAATCATGTACCGGCAAATTCAGGTTGATTTGGGAGCTTTTGCACAACAAATCTGCTTCTGTCCCCCTCCCACCAATTGGACTTATTGTGACCAGGAAAGTGATGGGAAAGGGGCTTCCGGTTCCGGTCGCAGCCAGGGAGGGAGCGCAGAGAACCGGCTCTCGGTTTTCTGGGCGTTGTGGAGGCTTGGGGGGTCGCTAGGGCACAGCGAACCCGAAAACCCTAAGGGGGGTACCCTTAGGGGACAGGCTCCCAGCAGCGTGGAAGCGGTTGTGTTACCTCTCTGCGCCGACAGGGCGAGAAGACGGGGGACCGCTAGCGCAATTTGGGGAAAGCTCCGACTCCGCAGCGCGACGCCTCGAGCTCCAGCCTGGAGAGGCGACGGGCTTCCTAAAGATAAGAAAGGGATCCGCAGCGTGTCGTAGCGTCTCACAGAACGCTCTTTCAAAAGCGCAAAGCTAGTAGTGGAGCTGCGGGATGCCTGGTACTTTTTTTGAATCGTGTCTGGGAGTTCACTCGGTGACGGAATTAAGATGGCGCAGAGGGAAGTCGGCGGTATGAGGAAGTCTTGCAAAGTCTGTCTGAGTGAGTGCACCTTTAAGTTGTGAATTGTGAAGTGAGATTAACTTGCCTAAAAGAGACCTTAAGAATTACAAAACGGATAAAGAAGTTTGGAGCCTTAGCGGACAATAAGGACCAATCAAACTTTTGTGGGCTCATAGTCTGCTCTTCTGTGCTGCCTACGCCGCTCAAGCGGGGTGTTTCTTTTTTTTCTTTACGTTGCTGTTCCTTAGGCTGCTGCACGTTTTTACGTTTTTATGTTTATGTTGCTCAAGCTGCCTCCTGCTTTTATATTTTTCTTAATTAACACTCAGGGTGTTCCTTACGCCTCCCCTGGAAGGAATATAGACTGTATGTTGAGGATTTCTGAGGAGCGGACGGATCATTTCAGGAAAGAGGCGGTAGCAAAGAGGAGAGAGAGGTCTAAAGTGTGAAGACCTCCCCTCTGTCCCCCCTCTCCGTTCCTCCTACGCCACTGCTCCCTCTCCTTTTTCACTCCTCCTTCTCTTGTCTGGGGGAGGACACCCCCGGCGGTCGGACGTGGACTAAGGGGGTTAAAACTGACGAGGCTGTGTGGCTCTTGGATTAGCTCCACGCGGCTTAGAAAAATCTGTGTATACCACCTCGACCTGGATACTGATGGCGGCATATAGAAAGGAGACTTTGAATCGGAGTAAATCAGATCAAAGTGGACAATACACCTTTAAAGCTTGATTGCGGACAGTTAATCTTTACTGCCTCGTGACTCAGGACAAGTGGGGGAAATTGGACTGGCGAGAGTGAATTGAAAGACAACGTCAGGATTCTGGGTTGAGCCACCCCGCACCATATCTCCTGCATCCCTCTCTGGACGTGTCACAGAACTCTGCTCCGGGGTGTCTGGGGACTACGTTTGGACTTAACACTGAAGGGGCTGGTTATATTTGGTTTGGAAAACTGCCTTATTTCTGCTTTGTTTTTGCCTATAATTGTTGATATCGCTGAGAACTAGGGGATCTAAGGGGGGGGGGAAGTAGGGGCGGGAGGGGAAGTGAATTGGCTGGGGGAAAGATTTGGAAATGACGGGGAAGGACGGAAAGGATTGGAAGAAAGGGGGCGGGACCCCGGGGGAAAGGAAGCTGTCCCGCCAGGAAGAAATTAAAGATTTAGACAATTTGTGGGCGAAAATAAAGGAGGAATTTAAACAAAATGTATTATACATGGAAAGCAAGCTAGGAGAGGTACAGGAGATGATTGATAAAAAGATAGAAGGAGCAGTGGGAGAACTCTCAACTAAAATTCAAGACCTCTCTGTTAAGTCCAAATTAATTGAGGAATCTAACAAGAAGCTGCAGAAAGAGATGAGGGAACAGAAAAAAGAGACAATGAAGATGAAAGAAGAGTTAAGAGAATTAAACAGCTCACAAGATAGGATTTGGGATAATCTAGCCATGGCAGAGATGTGACAAAAACAGCTTCATTTGAAATTTAGGGGAGTAGTAGAGGAAAGAAATGAAGATATAAGAGGAAAAATGATTAAAGAACTCTCTAAATGGCTAGGTATAAGAGAGGAAGAGATGGCCCTCTCTATAGAGAATGTATTTAGGATGTCAAGACCTAAACACTTAAAAATTAATAAATTCTTGGGGGATTGTTTAGTGATCTTTAACTCAGTGGAAATGAAAAACTTAATTTTAAGAACGAGCTACCATAATAGACTAAGAATTGATGGAAGACCTATTATTATCTACAAAGAAATACCGGTTAGGTTATTACGTAAAAGAGAGGGATACAAACAAGTGGTAGTCGTTTTGAAGAGAAACGGGATACAATTTAGATGGGAGTTCCCGGAAGGGATTACCTTTTTCTATAAAGATAAAAAATTCAGATTGATGGACACACAGGAGGTTGAGAAGTTTTTGAGAAGGTATGAGAAGGACTTGGGAAGGACAGAGAATAGACCTAGGAGCAAGGAGGAAGAGGAGGTGGAGGGGAGGGAGGGCGGGGCAGGGAGGAGAGGGTAGTGGAAACAGAGGAGGAAGATGATGAGGCCGTAGTGGGAGAAAAGACGGCAGAGGAGGGGGAGCCCTCAGGAAATAGAGGCGGTAGACTCTAGTCCGGGACCCCGGCCAGAGAAACCGTAACAGATAAAGGAAAACAATTACACATACATTAAAATTTTTATCCTGGAATGTGAATGGGCTGAATGAGAAAGCTAAAAGGAATAAAATCGAGAGAGTGTTGAAAAATAAGAATTACGATGTAATTTGCCTTCAGGAAACTCATATTGCGAAGAAACATAAACATATTTTGATGAATAAAAAACTGGGAGTAGAGTTTATTAACTCGGAGGTAAACAAAAAAAAGGAGTAGTGATATATGTAAAAGAGAAGTGGGAGCCCGTACTGATTTGTAAAGATGAAGAAGGAAGAATTTTAGGGATCCAATTAAATTTCCGGGGGGAAAAAATTAATGTTGTGACGGTCTATGCCCCGAATACAAACAGAGCAGAGTTTTTTGAGAAACTTGAATGTATTTTATTAGAGCTAGAAGTGCATAAATTAATCCTGCTCGGGGATATGAATGGTGTTCCAGTACCGGATCTGGACAGGAGTGAAAAGAGGGGGAAATTAAACAGAGGAAAACTGCCGAAATCTTTTAATGATCTAGAGGAAAATCTAGATTTAATCGATATCTGGAGGCATAAAAACCCCACTTCTAAACAGTTTACTCATTATTCAGAACCCCATCAAAGTTGGGGCAGAATTGACCAGATTTGGATGACAAGAAATCTTACATTGAGGGTAAAGAGATGTGAAATTCTACCTAGGACACTTTCTGATCATTGTGCCCTGGTTATGGAAATAAAAAGTGGGATGAAGGGACAATATAGGTGGAGGCTGAACGAAAATTTATTGGAAATTGAAGAGGTGAAGGAAAGGGTTAAAGGTACTCTAAAAGATTATTTGGACTTAAATTTGAATAAGGAATCCACCATAGATACTGTATGGGACGCCAGTAAGGCGGTCATGAGGGGTATCCTAATTCAACAAAATAATTATAGGAGGAAATTAAGGGAACAAAAGAAAGAAGATATCCTCACTCAGCTGAGAAAATGCGAGAGGAAACTGACTACAAACCCGGCAGATGATGACGCTATTCGAACCTCAAAAGTATTGCAGTCTCAATATTCAGCTATATTAAATCAAGAGACACAATGGAGAATCAAATTAATGAAGCAGAGGTATTTTGAATCGGCCAATAAAATGGGGAAGTTACTCGCGTGGCAGTTAAGAAAAAGAAAGAAACAAAATGTGATAAATAAAATAATAATGGAAGATAACATCATAGAAGACCCAGATGAAATAGAAAAAAGGTTTGTTCAGTTTTTCGAAAAGTTGTACGAGAGAGGAGCGGAAGGTAGTGTAGAAATTAAAAACTATCTGGATCAAAATAGAGGGAAATATATATCGGAGGAGGATAGAACACAATTAAATAAGGAAATTACAGTAAATGAGATCAAGGAGGCTATTAACAGGATGAAAAATGGAAAGGCTCCCGGGCCGGATGGTCTGTCCTCAAAATACTATAAAACGCTAGGGGAACTCCTAGCGCCGGTGCTTAGAGATGTGATTAATAACATCCTCCAGGGAGGAAAGATCCCCGGTTCTTGGAAGGAGGCATATATAACTTTGATTCCAAAATCGGAAACTGAAAAAACAGATATAAAAAATTATAGGCCAATTTCATTGCTTAATAGTGATTATAAGATTTTTGCCGATATTATGGCAAGTAGACTTAAGAGGCTATTAATGAAATACATACATAAGGACCAAGCGGGATTCCTCCCTAATAGACATCAGAAAGATAACGTTCGCCATATATTAAATATCATTGAATACTTAGATATGAGGATAGACACTCCAGCGGCATTAATTTTTATAGACGCCGAAAAGGCCTTCGATAATGTTTCCTGGGAATTTTTATCACTTTGTTTGGAAAAGGCAGGTATAGAAGGCCCCTATATGAAAGGTATCAAAGCAATATATTCAGAACAACAGGCCAGGCTGATCATAAACAACAATTTGACCAAACCCTTTAAGATCATGAAAGGCACAAGGCAGGGCTGCCCTTTATCCCCCCTGTTATTTATAATGGTTTTGGAAGTTATTGCAAACAGAATAAGAGATGCAGCAAATGTAAAGGGGATAAGAATTGGGAAGAAGGAATTTAAGCTGAAGGCTTATGCCGACGACCTAGTCCTGTCCTTGGAGAATCCAGTAGACAGCGCTTGTAAGGTGGTAGAACTATTGGAGGAATTCGGCAGATTGTCAGGATTCAGATTAAACAGGAAGAAAACAAAAATCTTAACAAAGAATCTGGCCGATCAGGACAAAACCCAATTGGAGCAAAAGACTGGTATAAAAATTGTGAATAAAGTAAAATATTTGGGAATTTGGCTATCACCGAAAAATATAAATCTGGTTGAAGATAATTATGACAAGATTTGGCAGGAAATTAAAAAAGATCTGGATTCCTGGCATAGGCTGAAGCTCTCATGGACAGGGAGGATGGCAGCGATTAAGATGTGTATTCTTCCGAGGCTATTGTTTTTGTTTCAAAATATTCCGATAATTAAAGGCATCACCCGTTTTAGGAACTGGCAAAAATTTTTGACTAAGTTTATATGGCAGGGGAAGAGAGCCAGGATAAAGTTTAAATACCTAACAGACATAAGAGAGAGAGGTGGCTTTGCAGTCCCGAATATAAGGCTGTACTATGAGGCAGCTTGTTTATGTTGGGTAAAGGACTGGGCCACCCTTAGAAATACTGACTTACTGGATCTGGAGGGTTTTGATATCAGGTTTGGGTGGCACGCCTACCTGTGGCAGGAGAAAGGTGGGGTCCACAGAGGGTTTTCTAATCATATAATTAGAGGCTCATTACTGGAGGTGTGGAACAGGTATAAAAAATTGACTGAAAAAGGGACCCCTAGGTGGCTCTCCCCAGTTGACATTATCAAAATAAAAAAAACAAACATGACGGGTGAAAGATGGACCTATGAGGATCTTTTAGTTAAGACTGAAGAAGGGTGGAAGGTGAAGTCTTATGAAGAGTTGAAAGACAAGATAAAAGAATGGTTACACTTCCACCAGATTAATGCACTGTGGAATGAGCACAAGAAATTGGGGATGAGTGATAAAAAATCAAGATTCCAGGTGGAAATCCTAGAGAGTAATGATAAACTCCTCTCCAAACTATATAAACAATTATTGGAATGGGATACTAGAGAGGATTTGGTGAAGGGAGTGATGGTAAAATGGGATAGAGACCTTGGATATAATATTGATTATAATAAATGGCAGACACTCTGGAGGAAAGGTATGAAATTTACAGCGTGTGCAACCCTCCGAGAAAACTTAGAGAAAATGATGTACCGTTGGTACCTGACCCCAGCAAAGTTAGGAAAGATGTATAAAACTGCTGATAACAACTGCTGGAGATGTAAAGACAAGGTTGGGACCTTTTTCCACATATGGTGGACCTGCGATGTAGTGAAGGAATTTTGGGGAAAGATTTACGATGAATTGAAAAAAATTCTGAAGTATAACTTTCCCAAAATACCTGAGTTGTTTCTCTTAGGTATGATTGGCGAGGAAATAGGAAAATCAGATCAAACCTTTTTTCAATATGCCATGGCCGCAGCGAGGATCCTAATTGCACAAAAATGGAAATCCCCTGATATGCCCACGATTGGAGAGTGGCAAGCGAGGCTATATCAATATTTAGAATTAGCGAGACTAACACAGAAATTAAGGCAAAATAATACAATGAAACTTAAAGATGAATGGAATAAATTTTTAATTTATGTTGAGACCAATATGGGAATTACTAACATAACAGCAGATGATAATTAATACCTTCGATGTATAAAACTAATGTTAGTTCTACTGCAAAGATCACCTAAGGATATGTAATCCAAGACCGAGTTGGACGGAAGTCTGTTTTATCGTTTTTCTTTTTGTTCGTCATTTTCTCTTTTATCTTTTCTCTTGTAATCCTTTTTCTTTTCTCTTTTTTCTTTTACTTTTTTCTTGTAAGCATATATATGTATATGTTTTTATTATGATATGTGATTTCTTTGCAAATAAAATTTTTCTAATTAAAAAAAAAAGAAAAAAAAAGGAAAGTGATGGGAAAATGAATTGGAAAGGTGTGGGGGGGGGGGGCTTGATGCCTTGTCATATAATGCATGTTCAGTAGAAACTCAGCATCATCTCACCTCCTGCAAATTTTGTGCAAATTAATCAAGTTGAATGCTCAGCAAACAGGTAATCCGGGAGTGGCCTTATTTGTCCATAAAGGTAGGTTGTGTTTTTCCTTCTCTAGCTCACCCTTTGTAGGACAATGTTCATTTGAAGGTGAGCGAGGAAGCAATGGAAGTCTGCGGTGTGTGAGTCAATGTAATTTTTTTTATCTACAGATATACAGGTTGAAATCGGTTAAGAGGCACACAGGAGCAAGTTCTGCTGCCCCACAGGCCTCCCACGGAACCATCAATGCCTTTGCATCCTTTTAAACCGGCATCCATGACTAATGGCCCAAAGTGTTGCTTGCAGACAGAAGGCAGTCAAGGTTTGGAGATATGGGGAACCCAAAAAACAAAGTTTCTCCTGCTTTCGGAAGCAGGAGCTAAAAATACCAGCCAGGTCTCTCTGCTCCTCTCTGAAGGTTGTAGTGATTGTAAAATTGGATTCATCAGATATTTGGAGGCATCCTAATTAGACCGGCACACAGGTGTTCAAGTTGCTAAGCAACCAATGTTATTATGCAGCTGCAAATCCTTTCTTCCAAAGCATCATCTTTACTGGGGCTCAAGTTTGGCTGTTTCTCCAGGATAGCACTCCAGAGAGACCATCCACCTGGGACCTGCCCTGGAAGAAGCTGAAGGTTAGCCACAATCCCTTTAGACTGGGGTCCCCCTGCCCAGCATACCCTCCTCTCTTGAAAGCTTGGGGCAGACCTTGCAATGTCTTGGGTTCCCTATGGGTTATGTGATGATCAGCTTTCTATTGTTTCTCTTTTGACAACATTTTAATCTGTTTCAGTGTTAAGCCATTTGCTTATAAGGGTCCATTTGCTGGTCCAGCACCCCTTCCTTCCCCTCACTCTCAGGTTCAACAAAGATGGCCATAGGATGGGGAAAGAGCCCTATGAGGAATGGTTGAAGGAACTGGCTATGCTTAGCTGGAGAAGCCTGGGAAGGAGACATGAGCAGTAGCACTGCTGAGTTCAGGGAACAGCCATAGCTCAGTGGTAGAGTATCTGCTGTGCTTGCAGAAGGTCCCAAGCTCAACACATTTTAGGGCTGGGAAACTTTCCCTGTCTGATACCCCAGAGAGCGGCTGCCACTCAGTGCAGACCACACTGAACTAGAAGGACCAATGGCCTGACTTACTCAGTATAAAGCAGGTTCCTACATTCCTGTGGCCTGTCCTGAATCTTCAAATACTTCTCAGATCTGGCAGGGCTGTGATGCAGAAGGTAGCAGTGAAGGGACGACTAGATCTATTGGACTTAAGTTACAGGAGGGTCGAATATGGCTGAACAGTAGGAGAAACCTGAAAACAGGAAAAGTTCAACAAGGGAACCAGTTAACTAGAGGGCTGGTAAACTCTCCTGCTTCCTCTTTGGACATAGCTGTCAACCTTTCCCTTTTCTTGCGAGGAATCCTATTCGTAATAAGGGAATTTCCCTTAAAAAAAAGGAAACGTTGACAGCCATGTCTTTGGAAGTTTTGCAGCAGAGCCTGGACAGCCAGTTCATGATGGGAAGAAGTTCTGCTTCTGGATTTCCTTCATTGAGCTAGATGACTTACAAGCACCTCTTAGCTTCTAGGATTCTATGGCTTAGGGTCTGCTGATGAATCAATGCTTCTTGACCTTTGTAGCTGCTGCTTCCCTACACAGCCCTCCTTCCCAAACACGAATTGTTCTCCTTTGCTGTAACGGATCTGTTATGTACTGAAGTTCTCACCCTGGGCCAGCAGGGGGATACTGTAGATAATTCAGGTCCACATATGCAAATAAGGGATCGAAAGTGACGTTCAGTGATTGGATAGTTACAGAAAATGGTTACTGTTGCGTTCTAGTGGAGCTCTATATAAGCAGGCTGGCTGAACCCTTCAGTTCAGTTCTGTTCTGGCCTGTGAATAAACAAGAGCTGTTTGAAGAATCGCTGTGCCATCTGATATGTTCACCCACAACTTAACAGGATCCTTGGCCATTCACATTTATTATCTTTCATAGTACAGTGGTACCTCGGGTTACATACACTTCAGGTTACAGACTCCGCTAACCCAGAAATAGTACCTCAGGTTAAGAACTTTGCTTCAGGATGAGAACAGAAATCGTGCTCCGGCAGCACGGCAGCAGCAGGAGGCCCCATTACTAAAGTGGTGCTTCAGGTTAAGAACAGTTTCAGGTTGAGAACGGACCTCCGGAACGAATTAAGTACTTAACCCGTAGTACCACCGTATTTGTTATTTTTGTGTGCTTTGAGTAAAAATGGCTTCAGACCTTACAATTTTTGTGGAGTGTTTGGATCTACCGCCTATGTACTTGTGAGATAGGTTGAGCATGTGTCCTAAACAGGGAAATGAACAGAGGAAACAAGAGAGAAATTTCCAAACTGATTGCAGAAGCACATAAAATAAGTGCTTGAATTACAGGAGGGAGCAGAGAACCCCTATGCATTTGTAGAATCATAAAGTTGAAGGTATCTCACATGTAAGCTGGTGCACTCCCCAGATGTTGCTATAACTTCCCTGATAGGTGGTCAACCCCCTCTTAACCATGCACATGTTCACTTCTTTTTTTATTCCACAGACATTGTTTCCCCTCTTGCCACTGCTATGGTGCCATTTCCACCGGAAAATAAAGTTTTCTTCTTCTTGGAACAGCCAAGTGAGGAATCATAGACAATCAGGGACAGTATAGTAAAGAGGTGATGTCATTGTGCCAGGTAGCCAATCAGATTAGGGGCAAACAAAGCCAACTGGGAGGAAGGGCAATGTTTCCTGAATCAGGAAATGTTTTCGTCCTCTCTCAAAGTGTTTACAAAGAAAACGGGGAAAAGAAATAGCAGTAAGTGGGGGATACTTTTTGATACTGCTGAAACTGATAGTAAAAAAAGCTCTATGTTCAGCATAACCCTGCTCAATTGGTAACTCCTCTGTAACACTTTTCTCAGTCTTGCATCAGAAATCCCCGTTTCATGCAGTTGCGTGTGGTAGATAATTTATCTCCAGATATTTGCATCTTTTTAAAAAAGCAAACACACATCTGTGATGATATTAAATTAAATTGCATTGTGATGTTTGATAAATGCACTTGGGTGTTTATCTTTTGTAAAAAAAATAAAAAGACACCAGCAAAAAAAAAAAAAAGATGGAGAGGGAAAATATAACAACTGTCAAGCGCAGAAAGTGCTTGAGTACTTGACAAAGTGCATTTTATCAACAGAATGAAATTAGATACCTGTCAAAATACATTTGTCCTCCAAATCACTATTCATACATTCCATATTCCTGCATAAATAGGCATTCATCTGCTTCTCGCCGCCTGTCATTTGCTACTCATGCTCCAGCGTCAAACGGAGGATGGAGGGAAATATCGAGAGATGCTCTTCCAAAAGCAATAATCAGCCTGGGTTTATATCATATTCCTCTGGCTCTCTTTGCGGCATTCATTTTATTACCAAAGAGCAGGGAAACATCTATTTAAAACCAATCCAATAATATTATGTTCCAAAACATTAATTTCTGCCTGCAGAAGATGCTAGGGTTTCAAGCTATCTCCCTGTCAACCAAACCCCCCTTCCGTCCAATTGCCTCTCGCAATGTTAAGTTGCATAAAACTATGTGAGGTTTACAGCGGGGGGTGGGGGTGGGATGGGGGCTGAGTCCTGATTATATCTATGCTATGCATTGCCTGTGTGGTATTTATTTATTGGATTATTTCTAAACTGCCAACTCATTCCCAAAAAAGCATCACGGCGATGCGGAATATAAAACGTCGTAAAATTATTACATCGTTAAAATACAGAACTAATGACCAGTGCTGAAACAAACTGATCCTCTGAAAATGTTTGGCAAGAAAGAACTGTTTTGTGCAGGTGGCAAACTATCAGAACTGTAGGTGCCTGTCTGATTATAATGGAAATGACGTTCTAAACTCCTGGTGCCATGACGGTAAAAAGCCTCGGTTTGCGCAGAAACGAAACGAACATGAGATTAACTGTGAGATGTTCAGGACAGGAGCACTTCTTCAGATTGCAGTGATCTGGCTTCTATCTAAGGGAAAAGGCTTATTGTGTTGCAGTTCTTGGTAGCCTTTAGAGTGGTTTGCTGCAATGTGCTTTAGGTGGGGCTATCCTTGAGGTTGGCTCACGTAACCAGGTTCCAGGCCATTGAGGGCTCTCAACACTATCAGTAATGCATTGAGCTTAGCTCAGTAATATTCTGGCAGCCAGAGCAGAGCTTTCAGCCCCAGTATTATATACTGAACCAGGGCTGTTCTGGCCAAAAGCCAGGCAGCAGCATTCTGCACTAGCTGTAGTTTCTGAACCAACCTCAAGGGGAGCCCCAGCTAGAGCACATTGCGGTAGTTCAGTCTACAAGCTACCTGGAGATGTGGGAGATTGATCCCGAAACTTCCTGCATGCAAAGCACATGGTCTGCAACTGAGCTATGGCCCCTTCCATTGTAAATGCGATCATCATTGACATTTTCGGTGTCACTTCCTGTTAACGGAGGCCATTTGGACCCATACAGCAAATCTGCGCCTTGCTGAGCAATGTATTGTTGTTGTTTAGTTGTTTAGTCGTGTCCGACTCTTCGTGACTCCATGGACCAGAGCACGCCAGGCACTCCTGTCTTCCACTGCCTCCCGCAGTTTGGTCAAAGTCATGCTGGTAGCTTCAAGAACACTGTCCAACCATTTCGTCCTCTGTCATCCCCTTCTCCTTGTGCCCTCAATCTTTCCCAACATCAGGGTCTTTTCCAGGAAGTCTTTTCTTCTCATGAGGTGGCCAAAGTATTTGAGTCTCAGCTTCACGATCTGTCCTTTCATTCAGAATGGATAGGTTTGATCTTCTTGCAGTCCATGGGACTCTCAAGAGTCTCCTCCAGCACCATAATTCAAAAGCATCAATTCTTCAGCGATCAGCCTTCTTTATGGTCCAGCTCTCACTTCCATACATCCTGAGCAATGTATAATCAAGGTGAAAAAGACCCACAGATGTTGCTTTTTTGAACCAGAAGCAGAGGATGTGGAATGAATGGCTAGATGATCCCAGGCTGAGTTCTTTCTCCCCAGAGGTACCTTGCCATGTCTCTCCCTGTGCCACCAGTGCTGTGGCAAACAGTGTGGCAAAATGGTTGCTTGCAGACACTTGTTTCTCTCCTTTGCACAATCTGCAGTGGACGTTTGCATTTAGCATTGTGCAAAGGGAAATGGTACGCTTGGATCAATTGTCACTGAATATCCCAGACTGAGGGAGCCGAAGCGTCTCCTCTGCCCTCTTTAGCATGACACAGGCACAGCCCTGTCTCTCTCAGAGGGAAAGCAGCTGATGACAGAGAAGTTTTGCCAAGGCAGTATTATTGACTGCATTTTAATTTGTTGATTGCTACCCAGCACAAAGATGGTTTCATATCCTGTCAAATCTCTCATTTTGCAAGCTACATTCATCTCCAGGAATTTGCAGATGAAAGCACATTTGTGACCAGCTCCCCCTCTCCCTTCTCCCCTTTAGAGGATTCTGACGGCAGCATGGAGAAAACCCATACATTTTAATCGCCATGGAATTCAGGATGCTGATGAGTCGGTGCCTCTTTCAAGGACATCATTTGAAGAGAATACTGTACAGGCAAGGCTGACTAAGAAGGAGCCCCTGAAGCTCACCAGTGACAGACACAGGGCCGGCCCACCCACGAGGCAAGGTAAGGTGACCGCCTCAGGCAGCAGAATTCACAAGAGCAGCAGATCTCAATTTAGATCTTTATTCCCTCCTTGTTCCTGATGTAGATCTCCACTCCACTCTTCTTCCCTGATAGGGGGTGGGAGCCATGTTGTGGTTTGCCTCAGGTGCCAAAATGTCGTGGGCCAGCCCTGGGTAGACAACATTGTTCCTTCTGCTGTGATGACTTGGTAGCAAAATAAGCAGTCTCCTAACATGAGACTGGGGATGCGCGTGGCGCTGTGGGTTAAACCACAGAGCCTAGGACTTGCCGATCAGAAGGTTGGCAGTTCGAATCCTCGTGACGGGGTGAGCTCCTATTGTTCAGTCCCTGCTCCTGCCAACCTAGCAGTTCGAAAGCACGTCAAAGTGCAAGTAGATAAATAGGTACCGCTCCGGCGGGAAGGTAAACGGTGTTTCCGTGTGCTGCTCTGGTTCACCAGAAGTGGCTTAGTCATGCTGGCCACATGACCTGGAAGCTGTAGAGTTGGTCACGACTGGACCTAATGGTCAGGGGTCCCTTTACCTTACACACAAGCAACAATACAAGCCAAGATTCAGCACTTAGCCTTCATTTCCTATTACTTTAAGATGAGACTACAGAGTTCTAGTAGTGAGAAAGCCTGAACTGTGATTGGCTGGGCTGCTTTTGTGTCAAAGAGGGGCGGGACAGACAGAATATTCTAGGGATTGTAGCTCTATCAGGGGAACAGGGGCACCAAACAACTTTCAATGCTTTTAGCAAACTGCAGTTCTCAGGATTCTTTGGAGGGAAGCCATGACTGTTTAAAGAGACATGATACACTGTTATAAATGGATAGAGCAGAGGGGGCCTAAGCCGTTGAATGCCACCCGTAAATAATAACAGCCTGGGATTACTCAGCATTTCAGATCACATGAAGTCTGAGCACATTTCGGGATTTAGATGAAATGGCTCCATGCTCTTTCATGAATCCCGAAATAAATGCAGCCTGCCCACCAGCTGGCACCCGCCATTTTCATGCAAATGACATGCAAATCCAGCCCACCTGCAGGAAAACCAAATACTGTATATAATTAGCCACAGCCCTCCGGGATTGTGTTAGGCTTTCCAAGTGGCCTGTGCGTTAACAAACCTGAACTGACTCTGCTCTGTGCGTTCAGCAGTAAACAGCCATCCCTCACGCAAGACAACTTCCTTTCTTGAAGTCGTTCGGTTCAGGCCCTTCCATGGGTAAACTCATTCATTAACGTCACCGAATCTGGGTGGTTGTAATGAGCTTGCAGTGGCGACGGATTAATGAACTGACGTGGGGAAATAACTATTCTCCATTAAAGCACCATTATTGTTCATTTTGGAAATAGATGGTGGAGCGGATCAGTGGCGTAGACTTCAATTACCCAGGTTCTTTGATTCTACAGCAGCCTCCCCCAGCCTGATGCCCCAAATTGAACGGCAGGAGGTTCAGGACAAACTGAAGTGGTTCTGTTAATTAATTAATTACACCCCGCCTTTCCTCTAAGGAGCTCAAGAAGAACATACATTGTTCTCTCCCACCCATTCTATCCTTAAAGGAACCCTTGTGAGGTTGGTGGGGCTGAGATATGGCGACTGACCTCAGGTCACCCAGAGAGCTTTGTGCCTGAGCAAGGATTTGAGCCTGGGTGTTCCTAGTCCAACACTGGAATTTGAGCCTGGGTGTTCCTAGTCTAACCACTGCACCTCTCCGGCTCTCACACAATGTAGAACCAACCTGCAGAACTCACCACCACAAGATGGGACGGTAGTTGCTGGCTTAGGTGGCTTTAAAATGATTTCCCCCCCCAAATTCATGGAGGAAAGCCCCATCAAGAGGCATCAGATATGGAACCTTCACCTACAGAGATATTACTTCTCATGCTGACTATGGACATTCCAAGGTAGAACTGGGAATCTCCCTGTCTGAAATGCAGGAGAACCTCTGTCAATCAGTGTAAACAATGCCAAGTTGGAGCAATGGTTTGGCTTGGTGTTAGGCTCCTCTGTTCATATCTAAATCTTCAGAACCATGAGGACTGGGATCTTAGTTATTTGTCAAGGGCAAGGCCATTGTTCAATGGTGAAGCATCTGCTTTGCATGCAAAATGTCTCAGAACGAGTTCAATCCACAGCATCTGCAGGTAGGACTTGGAAGTTCCCTGTCCTGAAAACTTGGAGAGCTGTTGATAGTCAGTGTTGACCAGAGGCAGCCAATCTGGTATCTTCCCAAATGTGGCTGGCCTACAACGTCAACCATCCTTGAGCGTTGGCCATGTACATGGGAGCTGATGGGAGTTGTGGCCCAGCAGCAACTAGAAGGCACCATGTTGGCTACCTTTGGTGTAGACTATACTCAAGTGGATCCATGTTCTGACTTGATGCAAGGCAGATTCCTTTGAAGAAAAGGGACCTTTGGCCTGATCCAGTTCTTATGTAGACCGGCTGGTTACAGTTACTCAGTGAAACAGAAACCATCAGCCTTTTCTCCCCTTCTTATTGGTACATTATATGTTTCTGGGCTGAGTTTTGGCATGAAAAACAGGTTCAGAGGCTAATCCCAGGTGAGCCCCAGTTCCTGATCAGCCTCGCTCAAGTTCTGCAGAGATGCCTGCTCTCTCTCTCTGCCGTTCCTCGCAGCCTTGAGCCACGCTCAGTGGTGTGCCGTTCGGATTTCACAGTCTGTCGGATTTTCTCTCATTATCTCATCTTGTTGCAGGTTACTTGGCCATCAGCCATTCAACACGCAGCGAAGCTAAGCTCAGTGGGAACTTCATATTTTAGCTGTGTTTAAGAAGGGGCAGCGGGGAAATCTGACAAGCTGTTTAAGTTCTGAAGCGAAGGCTGCAGGCGAAATGGATGCTATCATTAAAAAAATTAGCTCCGAGCAACAGGTCAGAAAGCCTTCGGCCTTCTCAGTTACGTTGCTCTAAGTTCAGCCGTAAAAGAGGCCGCGTCCCAATGCAACTCAACAGGTGAGAATCAATTAGAGACTGATTCAAAGCCCATTAAAAGCAATGGGGATCTTGAAAGGACTTTGCATCTGATCCTCTCCAGTTCTTTTCTGGGTGAGCTTTAACATTTGAAGGGATGCAATGCTATTTCCTTGCTGGGCAGCCTGCTCTCAGGAATTCCCTCGTGCACAAAGTCTGTTGATCAGCAACATCAAGTTTTCCAGCAACTTTTTTTTATGCAGGTTACTTTTTGGTGGCCGAGAGACTATGCCAACATACATTAATCAGGAATGCAGGCAGGTAACCTTCAGAGCCCCGTTTGGATTCTTTGTTCCTCTCTTTGGATGTTCTGAATTGGGCATAATTATGTTGTTTTTGTTTAGTGGTTTAGTTGTGTCCAACCCTTCATGACCCCATGGACCAGAGCACGCCAGGCACTTCTGTCTTCCACTGCCTCCCACAGTTTGGTCAGACTCATGTTTGTAGCTTCGAGAACACTGTCCAACCATCTCATCCTCTGCCGTCCCCTTCTCCTTGTGCCCTCCATCTTTCCCAACATCAGGGTCTTTTCCAGGGAGTCTTCTCTTATGAGGTGGCCAAAGTATTGGGGTCTCAGCTTCAGGATCTGTCCTTCCCCTTCATGGATCACTGGCTTGCCGTGGCGAAGGGCTTGAATAACTCAGAGAAGCTATGAACTATGCCGAGCAGGGCACCCAAGATGGACAGATCATAGTGGAGAGTTTTGACCAAATGTGAACCGCCTGGAGCAGGAACCGGCAAGCCACTCCAGTATCCTTGCCAAGAAAACTCCATGGACAAAACAACGGGCATTATTATAGAATCATAGAATTGTAGGGTTGGAAGCGACCCCATGGGTCATCTAGACCAAAATCCCTTGCAATGCAGGAATCTCAACAAAAGCATCTAGAACGGAAGGCTGTCCAACCTCTGCTTAACAACCTCCAATGAAGGAGAGTCCACCACCCTCTGAGGGAGTCTGTTCTACTATTGAACAACTCTTATAGTCATACAGCTCTCCTGGATGTTTAGTCAGGATGTAACTTGAAGCCCTTGGTTTGGGCTCTGCCCTCCAGAGCAGGAGAAAACAAGCTTGCTCCATCTTCCATGTTACAACTCTTTAGATATTTAAAGATAGCCATCATATCTCATCACAGTCTCCTCTTATCCAGGCCAAACATACGCAACTCCCTCAACCTTTCCTCATAAGGTTTTGTTTCCAGACCCTTGCTTGTTTTGGTTGCCCTCCTCTGCACACATTCCAGCTTATCAATATACATCCTTCTTAAACTGTGGTGCCCAGAATTGGACACATTGCTCGAGGTGTGTTCTGACCAAGGTAGATGGTCCAGATTCAATACCTGGAATCTGCAGGCTGGGAAAGGATCCCTGTCTCAAGCTCCAGATTGCTGCTGCAAGGGGGGGGGGGCAGACTTTGGTCTTCCAAATTTCAGTGGTGCCCTGTGCAAGGTCAACATACGGTGCCCCCTGCCACTTGCCTTCTGTTTTGCATGTGCACTACATCATAGCTATGGCGCCCTGCGGTGCCCCCCTGGCCCAGTGCCCCGTGCAGAGGAACCAGTTGCGCTGCCCTAAATCTACCTTTGACTGCTGCCAGTCAGTGTACATGATACTGAACTACAGGAGCCAGCAGTCTGACTCAGTATAGGGCAGCTTTCTATGTTCTGTCTGAAACTGAGCTCTGGGAAACGTTACCTAGATTTCCAGCTTGTCAGGGAAAAGTTGGCTCTGGCAAATGGCTATTGGTAGTACAGTCGTACCTTGGTTCTCGAACAGCTTAGTTCTCGAATGTTTTGGCTCCCGAATGCTGCAAACCTAGAAGTGACTGTTCTGGTTTGTGAACTACTGTATTTTTGGAAGCTGAATGTCCGCCGGAACTTCTGTGGCTTCTGATTGGCTTCAGGAGCTTCCTGCAGCCAGTCAGAAGCCACACTTTGGTTTCCGAATGTTTTGGAAGTCGAATGGACTTCCGGAACAGATTCTGTTTGACTTCCAAGGTACGACTGTACTTGTCATCAACCTAACCTCCTCTCCAATCACCTGCACACTTTCGTTGAATGTTGGATTGCGACTGGGTTGACGTTCCCACTCAGTCATGAAGCTGTTAATAACTGCTTTGTGAAGATTAAGGCACACCATGCATGAATTTTCCCCCCTCCTAAAAATGGGGACTGGACTTTCTGGACCACAAGAACAGGAACAATGTCCTGCAAGACATGTAAATTAATAAGCTGCTTTAAGCTTCTGTTACAATTCATTGGTATACAGTGGTACCTCAGGTTACATACGCTTCAGGTTACACACTCCGCTAACCCAGAACTATTACCTCGGGTTAAGAACTTTGCTTCAGGATGAGAACAGAAATTGTGCGGCAGCAGCAGGAGGCCCCATTAGCTAAAGTGGTGCTTCAGGTTAAGAACAGACCTCCGGAACGAATTAAGTACTTAACCCGAGGTACCACTATATAAATTTTGCTTTTATAAAAGAAAAAAATGCAAGTTGTGACTCTGCATTTATAGGACAGGTGTGCTTTTAGCGGCGGTGTGCGGTCAAGAGACTAGGGGGACTAGGCTAGTTCCCTAAATGTTCCTGGTAAATTAGAGTATTCAAGTTTTAAAGCCTTGCACTTTCTTCCCCAAACCCGTGAATCTTCTGCCCAGCTTAGGGAGGGAGGCATGATGCTCACATGTGTGATGTCAGGACGTCACAACGTCACACATGCGATGTTGGGCCCCCCAATCGCCCTCACAAGCTGGTGCCTCTGAGGCCCTACAAAAAAATTCACCGCACACCACTGGCTAATAGTGTTATACCTGAGCTCTGACTTCACTCACTTCCAATGGCTCATAGTGGATAAGATAATAAAACACACACCGGAGATCTACAAAGAGAGAGTGGGTGGAATGGATGTTCTGAGCCATAACGTTTCTGCTCCAGCCAGTATCCTGCTTCTGTCAGTCTAGATCAAGGAAACCAGTATCACAGCTGCGCTGAAACACAGCACCCTGGGAGTGTTTCTGCAGTAGGCTGGGTCACCGCAGGTTCTGGCGATGACAGCTCCCAGCTTCAGCAGGGCCGAGGCAGCCACAGCTACAGAGAAAAAGCAGCGGCTCCGATTCGAGAAAGCTGCCAATAATTCATTTCGCACCATCGATTCCAGGGCGCAAATACCTCATCGCTATGAATTTCCCAGAGGGGGCAGAGAGCCAGGGAGGCAGGCAGATGCTTCTGCTGCTCAGGCAGGCTGAGAGGAAATTAGAATAAATAACTCGCCTTTCTGACATGTAACTAGAAAGGTCTTTTGTGAAAATCCCATGGAAAGACACCGCTCGGTAGAGGAGACTGCCACAACACTATTGATTTCCACTGGCCCGGGCTTAAAAAAATAAACATGAACATAAAGGGATATGTGATTCTCTCCCATGTTGAGCAGCCAGGTCGCCAAAGGGGAGGTGAGGGGTGGGAAAGGGAGAGAGTAGACTGGGAGAGGCATTGGCTGTTGCTGTTTTCCCCCACCCCACCTGAAAAGGACCATCTCAGAGGCAGTAATGTTCTGAATACAAGTTGCTGGAGACCACAGGAGGGGAAAGTGGTCTTGTGCTAATGTCCTGCCTGAGGGTTTTCCACAAGCCTCTGGGTGGCCACTGTGAGAAAAGGATGCTGGATTAGATGGGCCACGGGCCTTATCCTGCAGACTCTCCTTATACAGTGGTACCTCAGGTTAAGAACTTAATTCGTTCTGGAAGTCTGTTCTTAAGCTGAAACTGTTCTTAACCTGAGGTACCACTTTAGCTAATGGGGCCTCCCGCTGCCGCCACACGATTTCTGTTCTCATCCTGAAGCAAAGTTCTTAACCCGAGGTACTATTTCTGGGTTAGCGGAGTCTGTAACCTGAAGTGTCTGTAACCTGAAGCATCTGTAACCTGAGGTACCACTGTATTCTTATAGCAACAAGACATCATCCTTCTCCTTGCCTGAAAAACTCCCACTGACTTTGCTGAAGGCCCACATGGCAAGCCCATGGAAGGAGACCAAGTATGATCCATGGTCTCCATGATTCAAAATTTTACTCGCTAGGCAACTCAGCCTCCCACATGGGCATGGTGTTATGCTATACTGATCTGGAATCTGCTGGAACAAAAACATAACAAGAACTGAATCTGTGGTGGTTGTTGCTCACTGGGACCGGTGGGGTGAAAGGCAGGGAGCCCAACAGTAGGTGGAGCCAGAGCTAATGACAGACAGGAGACTGAGCCAATGACAGGCAGGGCCAACTATTCCTAGTTTTGTCCCCATCCTCCTCCCTGCTGGGCTGCACAAGGGTGACGCGGAGATGCGGGGCTCATCCATACTGTTGTTTAAAGTGGCTACTAAGTGCTTCGCATACCTCCATGAATGTTCCATTGTCCATATGGCGTTCTCTTCCAAATCTCTGCCTTCCCAGAATGTCATTTCCCTCGGTCTTGAATTTCCCCTAGCAGAGGTGTCAGGGAACTGACATCGGAGCCAGAAGTGGAGGCAAGGCTCCCAAGTGATGCCGGAGAAGGGCCAAGCAGGGAGAGAGGGAACTCATCGGCTGGGGAAGGAAATCAGCGTAACACCAGGGATAAAGGGGGGCGGATGGGGGAATTGGAGAGGGGGCTCCAGGACTCTTCGCCGGAGACCAGTGGGGAGAGCACAGGTCCTCCACTACTCACCCCCCCTGCGCAGAAGACGTCCGCGCAGGGAAAGTAGGCGTAGACTTGGCGTCAAAGAACTTCTTTGCTGGAAGAAGTTCAAGAAACGCCCACTGACGGATTCTGCTAGCGACTGAACAGCCACGAAGTGAAGGGCTGTCCAGCCAGGAAAGGTTTAACCAGGCTACCTAGCCAGGAGTGGCGGCAACTTACGCATGAGCAACCCCATATAACCATTACAAGAGGTAAGGAGAGCAGCATGAGAAAATCCAGATCGAGGAAGGAAGGGGAAAGTGTGAGAAGACAGTGATTTGGAGGAGAACAGCATATGGAATTAAGGGAGGTGCAAGACACACTTGGAATCAACATTAAACTGCAGTATGGATGAGTCTTAAGGAGGAAGAAGCTGCCAGGCAGTGCCACCCCCAAAGCTGGTTGTAAGCAAGAAGCAAAGCAGATGGGCTGAGGTTGGTGGGGAAGAGTGTTTTTTTGCCCTCACGGACCAGCTTCCATTTAACCGAATTAATCCTGTTTCCTATTGAGGCTTGCAAGTGTGTTAAGAGACACCAGATTTCTGCACAGTTAGCTACATCTCACCTGTTCCATGCTCATCTCCCCCCTCTTCTGTTACAATATTTATGAAGGCGTTTTTTTTGACGGGCTTCTGTGTGGAGGGGGAACTGCCAGCCGAAGGCAATGCTCACCCACCTCTGTTGCCAGCTGCGCCAGCTCACCTGGAATCCTCCTCATGCCACCTCTGTCACAAAGCTTCCTCGGTATTCTCTCTCTCCTCTCTCTCTCACTGGCCTTTCATTCACTCAGCCCACCTCATTCTCCATGGCTGGAGGCACCATCGGTGGTCGGGTGGGAGTAGGAGGGTGGGCTCATCTTCTTCATGTTTTCCCTCTTTTCCACTGCGCTCGGTTTGTGAAGCTGAATTTAAATCAGCTCAAAGTTAACCTGACAAGCCTAATTGAGTTCCGGGGAGTGACAACCCAGGGGACACGAAAGAGGAGAGAAGAAAGGAGCACCTGGTGGCGATGGAGGAAACTGCCCAAAGGCAACTGGAAGTATGGAAGCTGGTGGAGTAATGCAAATGGGTCAAAATGGAACGAGCACTGAAAAGCGGCTGCTACGTCCATAGAGAGCTCTCTCTCTCTCTCTCTCTCTCTCTCTCTCTCTCTCTCTCTTTCTTTCTTTCTCTCCCCCCCACCCACTCTACTCTTGTGACTATAATGTGTTACACACACACACACACACGTCACAAGAATAGAGTGGGTCCTAGTCTATCTAGTGATCCGGTGTCCAGTTGTGTAGCGTGGGTTCTCGGTGCCCAGGGCATGTCACAGAGTGGCACAGCGGGTGGCCACCCCAGCCCCAGCCCTCCCAGCTGACCAAGCCGTGGCAGTCTAAGCTGGCAGCCAGTTAAGGGAGGAAGAGGCTCAAAGGGGCATCCTGTTTGCAAAGGAGGAGGTGGCTGCCAGAGCTTCTTGCCACTCCTCGATGGGCAGCAGAGCCTGCCCCCTGCCTCTTGGCCATCCCAGGGGCAGGGGCATCACTTCACTGGCCATGAAGGGAAGGGGGTGCAACCGCTGCCCCAGCCCTTGTTCCCAGGTTGCCCCACCAGCTCCAGGGGCTACCAGTTGCCACTGGGAGAACAATTTGTTTGGAGAGGAAAAGAAATGGAAACCAGTGCCCCAAAGGCAGATGGTGCTGCATCCTGCTCCCCCACTGACCCAGACATACTTGCAGCTGCTAGTGTGTGATAAAGTGTGGTCCTCACAGGCTGCCGATGGAGGGATAATCACAGCCCTTTCTCAAATGATAGGGACTCTGTCGCAGCCCAATTCCCTCGGCAAAAAAGTGTTGTTATTACAGCAATTGCTGGGAACTGGCTTATTGCAGGGGACAAAAAAAGAATAAGAAAGGTGAATCAGGGAGTCATAGAGAGAGCGAGAGAGGGGAGGGAATGGCTCTTTAACGGTTGCACAAATCTTGCCAGTAGAAAAGCCCAGGCCTCTGAGGATTCCCTTGGGCTTTCGTTCGCTTTCCGTGATGTGGCAGGCAGATCGAGGCAAGATGGAAGCAAGTCTGGCCTAGCAGGGCTGGGCATGAATTTGGGAGACTTCAAAGGTCAGCTGTGTGCGCACCTGAGGTCAGGGATGGGTGAATCTATTCATTTTGATTTCCCTCGGCTTCAGTATCCAGGGATTAGCGCATAAATGTACACTTTTCCTCCTCTGCTCCCACATCCCACATGTCCCCAGAGGACTGGGGGAATCCCTAAAACAGATTTATGAGGGGAGAAGAGGAAGGAAGCTACACTGTGCGAGGGGAAATCCTTGTGCCAATGCAACTAGTTTTTTGCTGTGCGAATACCAAACAGCAGCAAAAGCATTTGTATAGCACTCTTAACAGTCCAACACACCTTATATGCATTATTTTCCCTGTGACCCAGTACCAATAGCCTGTCAGTGAGTATTATTACAGTACAGTGGTACCTCGGGTTAAGTACTTAATTCATTCTGGAGGTCCGTACTTAACCTGAAACTGTTCTTAACCTGAAGCACCACTATAGCTAATGGGGCCTCCTGCTGCCGCCGCGCCGCCGGAGCCCGATTTCTGTTCTTATCCTGAAGCAAAGTTCTTAACCTGAAGCACTATTTCTGGGTTAGCGGAGTCTGTAACCTGAAGTGTATGTAACCCGAGGTACCACTGTATTTACTTGAATCTAATGCTCACCTTTTTTGGCCAAATTACATTGCAAAAATTAAGGTGCGCATTAGATTTGATGGCACATTTACATTCACCAGCAAACACTTTTTTTGGTTTCAGGGTTCTGAAAACTGAGGTGCACATTAGATTTGATGGTGCATTAGATTTGAGTAAATACAGTATATTATCCCCATATTACAGATGGAAAAGCTGAGGCAGAGAAGAATTCCAGCTAGCCTAATGTCGTCTGGTGAGTTCATGGCAGAAGGTGAGATTCAGACTGGGAGACATCACTCAGTCTCTTAGTCATGCAGTGATGTGAGCTCCCTGAAGCTTTCATGTCAAGATTGATTATCTCCAGGAGAGGAAGTGACTAGTTATGTTCCTGCCATGCGAATCCCCAAGAAGAGGAGGCAGAGTTTACACCATGCTGTTATGTAAAGGGCTTTTTTTATTCATGTGGATGCCAGATCCATCACAGGCAGGTGAGCAAAGAGAGTGAGGAATGAATGGAAAAATTTTATTATTTAGATGGAGCGGGGAAGAAAAAGGTGATCGCATCCAGACGAGTCCCGTCTGCCATAGAGATAGGAGTGCAATTATGGGACAATAAGGTCTACTGAGATGAGGCTATTGTATCCAAACAAAAAAAAGAGAGTCGAGACGAAATTGGTGTTGAAAAGGAAGCAGATGGAACTGTATTATCTCAGCAGCAAAGACGCCATAGAAAACCTGCAACATCAAAGCGGCAACAGAGAAAGAATTTAAGCTGCAGCACTTTCAGATAGGAGAAGGAACAGTATCAGCGGTGGAACAAAGGACACGGAGGCCTGGAGTACCGCTCACCTCTTTGCCGAGGCAGAACAAGAGGAGTTGTAAAAGCAATTAGTGCCAGGAAGGAAGCCAAATCGCTAATCACAGAGGCTGCAAGAAAAGTGAGGATATCAAAAAACCCTGTGGCTGGATCAGGCCAAAGGCCCATCTAATTCAGTCTCCTGTTTCTCACAGGGGCGAACTAGACGCGTCTGGAAAACCCACAAGGAAGACATGAGTACAACAGCCCACTGTGTTTACAAGAAGGAAGAAGGTTTTCGAAGCTTGGAGCTGCCTCAGATAATCCTGGGAACTGTAGTTTGGTGAAGTGACTAAGGTCACATCCACAGTCATGGTTTCCCTCAGAGGATCCTGGTCACTGGAAGCTTTAATTCCCAGAGTTCCCTGTGAAGAAGGATTGATTGTTAAGCCACTCTGAGAACTGCGGTTCTGCGAGGGGAATAGGGGCCTCCTTGCAACTTTCGACACTCTTTGCAGCTCCCAGAATTATCTGGGGGAAGCCATGGCTGCTTAAAGTGGTATTGTAGTGCCTTAAAGAGAGTGAATGTGGCCTAAGGTCACATCCACACCCACCATTTAAAGCTCTATCATTCCGCTTTAACAGCCAGGGAGAATCCCAGGAACTGAAGTTTGTTAAGAGTTCCCAGCACTCTTAAGAAACTAGAATTTCCAGTGTTCCCTGGAGAGAGGGAATAGCTGTTCAGTACTTAAGAACAGCCTGGCTGGATTGGACCAAAGATCCATTTAACCCAACATCCTGTTATCACAATGACTCATGGTGGTGATAAGGGCGTAGTGCCTCTGATTCTGTCCTGAATCTCCCAATGTTCAGCTTCACCGTATGGCCCTTTGAAATATACTCGGAGTCGAGAGTGGATTTCATGCTCTTTATTCAGCTCATAGTGGTGAGGAGGAATGGAAGTTCCCCCATAATGTCTGCTTTATATACATTATTTACACAATGGGCCCCACGAGATTGGCTAATTCTGGGATTCTCCTGTAGGCCAATCAGGTTGTGGATTCACTTCCACCTGGAGCTGGATTGGGTGGCTCCTGTGGACCAATCAGACTGCTGCATTCTGAAACCTATTGTTCTAGGACCAATCAGACTGCTGCATTTTGAATCCTATTCAACTCAGTGCATAACACCCTTATTGGGTAGACTTATGGGGGGGGGGACTCTATCCACTTTCTTCACTCCATGGATAATTTTATATGCATCTGTTGTGCCCCTTTCCCCCTCACCCTTTTTCCTAAATTAAATTAAAAAGCCCCCAAATTTGAAACCTTTCTTCATGGGGGAGTTGCTCCAGGCTCTTGATAATTTAGGCTGCACAACCGGACACCTTCATTTGCCCCAGCTGCAACAAAACACGTCTCTCCTATATCCATCTCTACAGCCAACCTTCCAACAGTCTTGACTTCACCCCCAAAGGTGGTTCTTCTCCATTGACTCCCGAGACAGATGTGAACCACTTCCATTTTACTCTCCATTCACTCAGTTTGAAGATATTCTTCCGGAGCACCTTACAACCTCTTTTTGTTTAAAGTACCCTGAACAATTTTGTATCAACAGCAAACTCAGCTACCTGACTTTTCGTCCCTAATTCTGCATTATTCATGAAAAAGCTCAGACCTCCAATATCGATCCATTTTCTATATCCCTTCCTTTTCAGAACTGTGCATTCATTTCTGCTTCCTGGTCCTTAGACAGTTTCCTGATCTGTAGACATGCCTCCTTATCTCATGATGGCAAAGCTTACTGAGGAGTCTTTGGCGAACACTAGAAATGGGATACGGTCCTACAAACTGTTTCCCTGTATGAAATACAGAGAATTACCAGCACTTACAAGCCAGATGAACATTGCTTTGCACTCCCGAGAGGTTGCTACGTGCTCTGGTACACATGACCTAATGAGGGCTTCTTTTTGGCATGACCTTAATAAATCTGAATGGCAATTTTAATTTACATACTAAATCAAATTAAAGCCATAAATTCATTAAAAATGATAAATGTGTTGATTAAATTAAAATGGTTAATTAAAATAAAAATTAAAGCACAATTTGTTAAATTACACACATTTACATTTAGCACATTCAAAGTAATCTAATTAGAATAAAATTGAAGAAATTCAATTTGGGCTAATTTCAACCGGAATTAATCAATAAAGGAAACACAGTTTCTAAATTTCTTTGAAACTCAGATTTTTAAAAGTCTTTGTGACTAAGGACCGTAATTTAACCGACTAAACACGTTATTATTTACTAATGAAATACTATAAGTACCCATCGTTTGGCCAAAATATTCAGCATGTATTTGTCATATTGATTTAACCCCATGTAAATCAGTCTCATGCATCTAAATTACTAGTTTCCCAAACATTTTATCCTTGCAAGCCATTTGCTTAAATTTAGCTGTCCTGAATAATTGCTTCAGTCCCAGTTAGCATTCAGATTCAATATCTCTTAATCTACACCCAGGATTACATTTTTCACCAATACATTCCTTAAGCACGATACAGTTCTGCCCAGGGGAAGCTACCCCCATGTCTACCACCAGGTGGCAGCACTCCATTGCCTTACTTCCTGGCCGGGAAATGTTAATTTACTAGCTTATTGATAAAAAATGGCAGTGTTTTGCAGCAATGCCTCAGAATTTTTTTGGGCACTGCAGCATTCTAGATTGTTATTATAAAACATGGCACCACATTTTGAAGTTCCTCTGGAAGGTGAATTTATGGAGAGCATTGCAAATCTTCTTTTGCGCAGAGACAACATGCTGGCAGGGCGCTGTCCTAATTTAAGAACAAAACAAATAAGACAAGCCTGCTGGATCAGGCCAATACCCCATTTAATCCAGCATCCTGGACCTCGGCGCAAGAGCACTCTTGTGATTTCCAGCAACCAGAATTAAGAAGCATTACTACCTCCCACCATGGAGGCAGAGCATAGCTGTCCTGGTCGGTAGCTATTGGTAAAGGTAAAGGGACCTCTGACCATTAGGTCCAGTCATGGCCGACTCTGGGGTTGCGGCGCTCATCTCGCTTTATTGGCCAAGGGAGCTGGCATACAGCTTCCGGATCATGTGGCCAGCATGACTAAGCCACTTCTGGCAAACCAGAGCAGCGCACGGAAACGCCTTTTACCTTCCCGCTGGAGTGGTACCTATTTATCTATTTGCACTTTGACGTGCTTTCGAACTGCTAGGTTGGCAGGAGCAGGGACTGAGCAACGGGAGCTCACCCCGTCGCGGGGATTCGAACCGCCAACCTTCTGATTGGCAAGTCCTAGGCTCTGTGGTTTAACCCACAGCGCCACCCGCATCCCATTGGTAGCAGTCTCCAATTGGTAGCAGTCTCCAATTGCCGTGAAAATGCTGTGACTGTGCCAGGGACTGGCTGGATGAGGAAGATTGGTGGGAGCTGCCCGCCCAAGAGCCCCCCCAGGGAGGGCACAGAAGACGACGTGTTTAGATCCCAGATCCTGGTGTTGGGACCCTGAAGAGCAGCCTGCAGAAGGGATGAACTGGGAGGTGCTAGAAGCAGGTGGTTGAGCGATCAGGAGAACGAAGGTCTTCCAGGACAGGGTTAGAGGCTGACAGTCACAGTGCGAGCGCAGACTCAGAGAGGAGTCAGAGCTTGGCTCTGCTAATGCCCGGTGTCAGAGGATCCAAACCCTTGCGGTAGGTTGCCAGGAATGGATAAGACAAGGAAAGTTAGAGGGGATAGAAATGCAGCCTCTTGGAGTAACGGAGTTGCTCAGAGTGAATCTCCACGCCCTCCGTCTCTCCCACTTCCTCATGCATCATCGCTATGGGTGCTAGAAAGGGCTTTTTGCCTTTGAGCTCTCTGCTCTCCTACTTTCAATGCCTGCCGGGTTCTGGGAGAAGAGAGGTCTGGCATGCTTTCTAAAGACACTGAGTCTGTCAGCTGTCTCTCCCTTGGTGCGTCTTCTTCTTCCTCCTCCTCTCCCATTATTTCCCAGCTTTGGCCCTCATCACCCTCTGAGCTGTGACCTCCCTCAAACCCCTCTTGTAATTCTGAACTGTCTCCTTCTTCTTTGGAAGGGTCAGGCTAGGGAGGCGGTCTCCACCATTCCTCCTCTGCCCAGTCCCCGACAGCTACACAGCAGTTCCTGTCTGATACCCTGATTGAGGAGAGTCCTGCACAATGCTGAACCATGGGCCAGCCCAGCTCAGAGGTGGAGCTTGCCCCCTCGATGCAGCCTTCACCTGCTTGGGAAGGATCCAGAGTGAAAGTCTAGTGGGGTGGAGCTACTGGCCAGTTTCAGCAACATCTTAGCTGGATTATCTTAGCAGAGGACTCTGCTGTTTTGTAGTTTTCTGCTAATGAGGAGCTAATTGTACTCCATGCCTGCAGTGTGTGTGCCTGCCCTGTGGTTGATCTGGCTCCTTGACAGCTCCTTGACAGACCATCACAAAAACCTCTTAAGACGTCACAGCTTCTCACTATGTCATGCAAAGTCCCAAATTCTGCAAGTGGGGATAGGGGGCAAGAAAGGGCGAGGGGAGGAGGAGGAGGCAGCCCGGCTTCTCACAGTGGTGCAGCGGGACCTGTGGGGAGGAGAGGGGCACTAGCTGCTGCAGCTGCACTCCTCAAGCTCTGCCAGCCGGTACCACTCAATGCATCTAACTACAGTGATGCTGGTGGCAGGAGTGGCTTAAGGCAGGCTTCCTCAGCCTTGGGCCTCCAGATGTTTTTGGCCTACAATTTCCATGACTCCTAGCTAGCAGTACCAGTGGTCAGGGATGATGGGAATTGTAGTCTCAAAACATCTTGGAGGGCCAAGGTTGAGGAAGCCTGGCTTAAGGGGTCGTGGCCCTTCAGTAGTCATAGCTGCCAACCATAGAGACTACATTGCTGGAGTGGAAGTGCAGCCTTGTAAACATCTGGTGTGGTTGCCTCCACTGATGTCCAAGGCGGGTTGATGGAAGCTTCACAGTTTTACCACATACAGATAGGTAGCCGTGTTGGTCTGCCATAGTCAAAACAAAACAAAATCCTTCCAGTAGCACCTTAAAGACCAACTAAGTTAGTTCTTGGTATGAGCTTTCGTGTGCATGCACACTTCTTCAGATACCAGGTATCTGAAGAAGTGTGCATGCACACGAAAGCTCATACCAAGAACTAACTTAGTTGGTCTTTAAGGTACTAGTTTTACCACATATCTTCCAAGGCTCCTGCATATAATAGTATTGTTATATATTTCTCTTGGTAACAACCATTGCGTATGTAACCCGAGGTACCACTGTATTTATATTGTTGGTTGCATTGAATTTGGTGTTTTAATGACATCTAACTCAAAGGGGGCAGACTAGCAATCTAAACAGATAAATGCAAACAACCTCCCACTGCAATGATTTTGGGACTAATTTGTTGATGCCCATCAATCTGCAGCTGGAATACAGAGAGTCTTTTGCTGGGCCATGTCCAGCCATGATGTCATTTTATTAGTGTTTATGATTCAATCTCCTGCCATTATTCAGCTGAAATTACAGGCTCTCATTTTCCATTTTCCCTCAGTTTTACCCTCCCCCAGTTCACGTATTTGTTAAAGGCCATTTGCCAAGCATTTCCCAGAGGTTGTGGATTCACCGGTACCCAGAAGAGCAGACAGCCCTGCGTCCCCACCTAATTGAAGGCGCACGTGACTCCCATTTTCTTGTTTTGCTTTCTCAAGAACCAAATTACAGGCCAGACCGGAGGAGAACATTGATTACAAGCAAAGTGCCACAAGAACCAATTAAAAGGCTGTTGAGATTATTTTTATTACAAGTGAAACATCCCTGAAATCCTCCTGCATGCAAGGAAACATCCACTTGAGGAAGAAAACTACTGAAGACAAGGCTCTTCAGTGTCGCTGGAACAAGCATCTATTGATTGAGTCCGGGGCCTTCTGAGACTTGGCTGTAGGGAGCCAAAGTCAGCTCAAGGAAACAGTGTTTGATTCTCTTCTCTTCACACCCCCCACCACCAATATCTGTGCAATCTATAACCCATTACTTTCTCCAGGCTCGTTCACACATTACAATGAACACAGATGCCAACTGTCTCTACACATGTACAGGTATTTATGCAAAAGATCGATTTGTACAGCTCAGCTATTGCATTCTTGCACACACCTCAGTCTGTGAGCTGTGAGAGATTCCTGTGCTTGGTTTCTTTTCAATGAAGACCAATGGCTACTGTGGTGTTTTTAGGATATATGGTTTTATTTATGCCTGTATACAACCTGAGCAAGGATGGAAGGGTTCACAGCACTAATAGCCCCCAAAATATCTTGTCTCCCCATTAGGTTCCCAGTGAGATCTGAGTCCAGCACAGAGCAAGACAAGCCTCTCTTTCTCTCCATCCTAGAATCACATGGTGGGAAAAGGCCCACCCATTTGTCACCAGAGCAACAGAGCAACCTCTTTGGACATGCAAATGGCAGTACAGTGGTACCTCAGCTTAAGTACTTAATTCGTTCCGGAGGTCCGTTCTTAACCTGAAACTGTTCTTAACCTGAAGCACCACTTTAGCTAATGGGGCCTCCCGCTGCTGCTGCACTGCCGGAGCACGATTTCTGTTCTCATCCTGAAGCAAAGTTCTTAATCCGAGGTACTATTTCTGGGTTAGCAGAGTCTGTAACCTGAAAAGTATGTAACCTGAAGCGTATGTAACCTGAGGTTGCACTGTAGTTAACTGGTCAGCCAGGGCGATTGCCAGTTAACTGTTTTGGCTGGTTTGGCAAGTTTCCTCTAAAACATTTTACTTTCACAGCTATAGGATCACAGGTTTGGAAGGGGCCTGCAGGCATCATCCAAACTGACTCCCCAAATCTCTAACACTAGTACACAGACTGTACACTCATTGGACATTACATGTGTACAAGTGCACAGCTCAGCTTGTTTGTGTACACAGATTGTATACTCATTAAATGTAACATGTGGAAACCACTTTGCTCTCTTCTCTTGGTTTGCCTCCTTCTCCCCTCTCAGAAATTGGATCAAGGAGGAGGGGAACTGGAGACCCTCCAGATGTTATCAGACCCTAACTACCATCTGCCCCAACTTGTGTGGCAAATGGTGTGCAGCCTATCAACACCTGGAGGGCCACAGGTTCTCCACCCTGATTGTAAGCTGAATAAGGGCAGGAACCCCTCTCTAGTCCTCTGCTAAGATATCACTGTAGCTCAGGTGAAGAGTAAAGGTCCAGGTTCAATCCTTGACATCTCCAGGCAGAAATGGGACAGACTGCTGTCTGAAACCTAGTCTGACTCTGCATAAGGCAGCTTCCTCTTCACCTAACCAGTCACCAAACTGAGAGCCCCCAAGTAGGTGCTTCTTAGGTGCCTCCATCTTGCAGCTAACTATCTTGTGAGGCTGCTTGTCTCTCCCTTTTCCCTCCCCCCCCTCCCTATGTTCTTGGCCACTCACAGGGAGGCAGGTTGCTATGGCAACAACATTCCCCTCTCAGGCAATAGTAATAACCGTGTATGGTAGCCAGTTGCATCTTTGAGTATGTAGGGTGCTCTTTGCCCAGTAAACCAAGGTGCCCTTTGCTTTGCAGGAGAGACCCATTCAAGTCTTTTGTTTGCAAGAACCTTTTTATTATAACTGCTCAGTTCAAGCAAGCATTACAGCGCAAGCACACAGGGAGGGTTGGTTCTGCGGCAGTATCAGGTCATCCTCCTGGCCCTGTTCACCAAAACTCTGAACAAAATCCAAAATTGTTTTCTACGATGTTTTTGAAACAAATCTTGAATCAGAACGGTCAAGTGTTAAATTCAGGGGTGCCAAATATGGGGGGCCATGGGGGCCACAAAATTCTAATTCAGAGGGCTTGTTAGAATTCCGGCTCCATGATTGCAGTCATGGGATTGTTGTCTTTCACATGACGGTGTATGTTTTGACTCCACAAAGTGGGAAGTGACGGAGACAGGATGTTTGTGTTACTGTGTTCCGTGAAGTGAGATTATTGTCCTTTGTTTTTCCACTTTGCTGACTGATGCTTGAGAGAGAGGGAGCCATGTTGCAGTGCTCTGTGTGTAATTTATATGTAAATAAAGTTGATTAGCAAAAATGCTGAGTTGCTGAGGTCTGTCACACAAGCTGTGAAGACTCTGCGGATCCCTAAGTGTGCCGATGTCTGTTGGCATCGGGTGCTGTGATGTTCAGGCAGAAGAAAGCTTTTGAAGCTCCCGAACGATTGACCAGGAGTGAGGGAATATGCCAGTCGGGCATGTGTCTCTGCCAGGGTCCTACTCGAGTGTAGGACGAGCTCCTGACAGGGCTGCTCCCCCCCACCTCTCTGGTAGTTGCATACACATGCTGCCAGGTGTTTGCCAGGTGCATACAATGTCATGTGTGCACACACAGCACACTGACAACACATGGCCCTGGGCCCCCTCTATCATGGGGGCAGGGTGGTGTGTGTGCCCTAATTCAACCTTCTTTAGCCTGGTACTCTCCAGATGTTTTGGACTGCAACTCTCAGCAATCCAGGCTGGCACAGGGGAGTTGTTTATCAACACACCTAGAGGGCAGCAGGTTGGGGAAGACTCCTATAATGCTTGTGATTGGATGTGAATTTGCATATATTTCACATGGCCTGGGGTAACGAATGGCAGCCATCCAAGGCTGATGCTTCTAATGCCCAGGTACCAAGAGAGGGTCCCAGAAACTGATGTTGGAGAATTCTGATAGAAATGGGAGTGCAAATTGCCAGTGCTTGCTTAGACAGATGGATGCCAACCAAAGTTTATTCATCCCACATTGTCAATAAACCAGTAAAGCACACACAATCAGTATTTGCTGCTGTTGTTGATTTCGGTCCACAACTGATATGTAATTGATGACATTTCCCTCCTTCCTGATTTGCAGTGCATTTCTTTTGCATTGAAATGAATGCTGTGGGTTAATGTAACAATAACACGATTAATTACGTTATTGCACCGCAGCAGACAGTGAGGCAAATGGCATATGTTTTTGCTGGAAGCTGAACTGCAGTGGAACAGAAACAGTGCTGCATGTGACAAACATGGGGCAAGAAAGAAATCACTACCTTCTCACACCCTTAGTCCCAAACTGATGAGCTGGCGGTTGTTAAGCCAGCGCTGAAAAGGAATACAATTTCCACCCCCTTTTTGCTTTTATATCTGCTGCATTCTCCTTAACAACGTGCATTCATCTGGATTGTGCAATGGCTCTTCCACCTCCCACGAGTGTCCCATTATAAAATAACTCTGAGAAATAAACACACAGCATCTCAGCCAAAACACAGATCAGGCCCGGCATGCTATTTGTTATACAATTCATGTTGATAACCATTCAGGTAATAACTATCCATCTCCCCATTGTCAAGAGTGCAAGGCTCCCTGCTCAGCTCAATTCTCTGGATTGTATGGGAAATAACTTATGTCAATAGGATAAACGCCACACTAAATTACATCAAATGGCAGTTGGCTAATGGAGCGTTATGCACACGTCATGAGAAGAATCATTTTTTACATCTCTTGAAAGAGCCCAGTGAATACATAGCTTAGGGCCATTGCAGAACATCCCTACTGAACCTCATTGCAGGTTCTGGATGATTGCTAGTGATCTTTGGTTATAGACAGATTCTTTGAAGATAGGAAGGTGCCTTATACTGAGGGATCATCCACACTTCCATTTGTCCAACCAATTTCTCTGAGAAAACCCAAATGGGTTTCCCCATAGATTGACATCTGCTCTAATTCAGTGGTAAAGAGCAGGTTGTCCCAGGGAAAGAGGCAGGGCAAACAGAAAACCACTCGGACCTGTGAAAATCTCTTGAACCAGTGCTTTCTGGATGGGCCAATGATCTCACTGATGAGCCCTCATCAATAAGACCATTGGTCCACCTAGCTCAAGATTGAGCCCACACTGATCACCAGGAGCTCTCTAGAGTTTCAGACAGGGGTCCTTCCTAGCCCTACCTAGAGATGGTGGTCACCATCATACCTCAGACCTTCTTCACACAGAGCATCTCCTTTACCCCTGAGTAACAACCCTTCAAGCCCTTGCTGCAGGTTTTCTGCAACCTGAAAATCCAAATGGTTAGATTCCTCCAGCAATATCCATCATGTGAGGTTCTACTGTAGCAGTGGCTTCACAGCCAGCTTCACATATTTTGGGGTTAGACTGAGGAGGATAGCAGTTGGGGTCAGTGGAAGGACCTTGGGCTCTCCTTAGTTCAAAACAAATCCCTCAGCAACTCTGTTGTACGTCTTCCATGCTAGGCTCTGGTTGGCGGCTCTTGGGATTCTAATAAAAGCAAACAATGTAGATTGTGAGTTGAGGCTGCCTCTCTTTGCCCTCTTTAGATGGCCCTTGCACTGCTGCTGCCCTCACAGGAGACTACTTTGGCCACTTCAGAGACCCCAGATGGCACGGCTGCTACTGTCACTTGATTCTTTGGCTGTTTTGGAGGTCTTTTCAGGGACGTCCTCATCCCTTGGAATCAAGCTCCAACTGGGACCGAGTGCAGGGTGTGGCTGGCTTAAATACCCAGGAAGTGAACCGCAGGGAAGATGTTTTCTCTTCTGGTCCACTCCCAGAGCCATGCCCTACTAGCTCACTTGTGATTGGCTGCAATTGTGGGCGAGCCACAGCCACAAGCGCTGGTGGAGGAGGAGGAAGTGATGTCCTTCCCGGGCCTGCACTGAAGTGGGAAGTTTGCCCGGCACGATCACAGCCACACTGTACAGCAACCACCACTCCCCTCCAACAGCCAGTGAGCAGTGCTTCTAGAAGCTTGAAGTCTCCCCACCCCTGTTGTACAGGACTGACCACAATGCCATGTGGCCCATGACTTGAAACTGGCACTGACGTGGCGTTCCATTCCATCCCAAAAATTCTTTTTACACAGCGTTAACCACGCTGAGGACTTGAGGGAGCTGCGCTTGACAGGATATAAATCTCAGAATAATTAATTTAAAAAGTATTTGTGGGAGAGCATCACAACCAAATTAAACTGGAAAAACCCATGAACACATGCTGATTTGTTAGTATGGGGAAATATTGAAGTTTGGTGCTCAAGGCTTCTAAGAAACCACAATGCCTGCAATGCCAGATATTGTGTGGCACAGCTGGTTGTAGTTACTCAGTGGCACAGAGTCTGGGAAGCACTCTGTACAGCAGGCATAGGCAAACTCAGCCCTCCAGATGTTTTGGGACTACAATTCCCATCATCCCTGACCACTGGTCCTGTTAGCTAGGGATCATGGGAGTTGTAGTCCCCAAACATCTGGAGGGCCGAGTTTGCCTATGCCTGCTGTACATGGTTAAAGGAACTCTCTTCATCAGCACTTTATCTGACCTGTTTTTAAATTGAGGACTATTCTGGGTCAATCCCTTGCAGTTTAAATGGGTTTTTAGGTGCTGTACTTCCCTCTCTTTTTACCTGTTTTATTTTTGCTTTTAGTTATTCTTTGTTGGATTTCATGGCTTTTAAATTGCTACAAGCCATTCTGTCACAGCAGCAAATGTGGAGATATTAAGAAGTTTTATAAATAAATAAGTAAAATCTGTCCTGGGCTGGAATACCAACAAACCAGGTTCCAGGACCCTTTGCTGAAATCAAGTCCTGAGTTAAATACATGGAAACTGGGCCAGGAGAAATGCAAAAGTTGCTAGGCACCCCACCAGCAGCAATCTGGTGAATCGGTGCACATATTATGTATAGTTTTTTAAATAAATGGAACCATCCAATCACACTTAGTCTTCTTTTTAACAAAGGGTCATGTATGCATGCAAACACGCCGCAAGCTAGATAATGTCTCATTTAATTCCACACCAGAAATAACCCACCAGCTCTTTATCAGATTTTTCTTTTCCTATTCCATTCATTTCCCTCTTTAAACCATCTAGAAAAGCATAACTTGGTTTTAATCATATCGATGGAAGGGGCCTGCTAGAAAATCAAAGCATTTGCAAAAGAGGCACGTGGAATTAATTCTCTGAAAGCCCAGGGCCTGCTTCGGCTTGAATTAGAACTCAAATTTGGAGGCGCCGAGAAGAAATATTATATTACCCCCGCCAAAGGAGCAAATTTGCAATGATGGAAGAAGGTTAAACAGGTGAGACGAAATAACATGATGTTGGCACAAGGAAGCTGAAAGCCCTTGAAACAGTTGGTATTGTAACCTTAATGCAGTAATATAGAAGTTTAAAAGCACGTCAGCTTAAGGCTAGAGCTCTGTACACATTGGCGGCTTGAAATGCAGTGAGGTCGTTTCCCCTGCTGTGTTCCAACTTGTATTCGCACATTGCTGTACACATCAGAGAGGGGCGAGGGGTGTCTTCACTGTTTATTTTCCCCATGCCTGCAACCCTCATATTCATGAAGCTCTGAACCCTGCATGTGCTATCAGCTGCACATGTGTAATGGCTGCCTGAGATATAGACACCTCACCTTACCTGCAAAGTGAATGTGGGCTTGAAGGAAATATGAATATGGTTTGAGGGAAAAGGCGTGAAACAGCAGTATTTATCAGGAAGCTACAGAATAGATAAGGATTGGGGATAGTGTCATGTGTACTAGGTTTCCAACACCAGCAGTGGGAGTCCACCTGAGCTGGAATAACAGGCAATTGTGTACACAGCCTTGGCAGTGGCGGGGCTTCGTGCCCCGGCACCAGGGGGCAGAGAGCAGGCAGGGGCAGGGCTGGCACACATCCCCAGTGTGGGCGGGGGGCAGCCGCGATGGCACCCCACCGGGATCGCGCTGCCGGGGGCGGTGTGCTCATCCCACACTCCTCTTCCTCCGCCAGTGAGCCTTGGAGAGCTCAACAAGGTAGGCTAAGCAGCTGATCTAAGGTGCCATGGTAGCCAACGAAGATGCCATCTCCTTCCAGCAAGTGCTGCCCTGGCACCTCTTCCCACTTCTGTAGGTCATGCATGAAATATTAGGTGTGGGTTTTGTGAGCAGGGCACACACAGAAAGCTTCTCCAGCTGAGCTGTACCAGCTAACACTATCTGGCAAGCTGCTGTTGGAAGCAAGATGCTAGGAGCAAGATTGTGGCTAGGAGCCAGTGATGGCTTTGTCCTCTAAGAATCTGTCTAGTCCTTTAAAGGCATCTAAGTTGGCGGCAACCACTACCTCTTGTTGCAGTGAATTCCCTAGTTTAACGATGCACTGTGTGAAGAAGTACAGTGGTACCTCAGGTTAAGAACAGTTTCAGGTTAAGAATGGACCTCTGGAACAAATTAAGTTCTTAACCCAAGGTACCACTGTACTTTCTTTTGTCTGTCCTAAATCTTCCAAAATTCAGCTTCATTGGAAGGTCCCGAGTTCTACTATTAAGAAAAAGAGAAACGTTTCCCCCCTCTATTTACTTTCCCCACCACACACATAATTTTATCTAACTCTTATATCCCATCCTGCTTACTTGCCTTTCCCCCCTAAAAGTGTTGTAATGCTTGCAGAGGAACTGTCAAGGCCCTCTAGAATCGCTCATCTCCCATGATTCAGTGGCAGCTTTTAGGGAGGCCATAATATCTTCTTCAGTATATGATTCTGTGACTCTGCCTGGCACTGGCAGGGCTGCGGACCCTGAGGATTCAGCTGAAGCAGGCAATGAAGCAGACCCCCGCACAGCTGCCATCTCCTGTCTGAGCTCCTCCAGCTGTTCCACTGGTTCCTCTTTATTACCTCTAATGCCTCCTCCGAGTCCCTTGGTGTCATATCAAGTGGAAAGAGAACGGGGAGGATTTGAAGCTTCCTGAAAGCTTTATTAGAACACAACAGGGAAACCCATGAAACAAGTAAGATTGTGTTTTGGAAATGCTATTGTGTTAGGAATGCAGGAAATTGTCTTATGCCCAGGTCGGACCACTGGTCCAACTAGCCCCCTGTAGCCTGGACTTGTCCAATCACTTGCTCCCTAACCCTTTATCTGGAGGTGCTGGAGATTGAATCTGTAACATAGGTATTGCTTTACCACCAAGCTGCAGCCTCTCCTTATAATGTATTGTACTGCATCAAGTGAAGAGATTACCATAGCTCTAGGCTTTTGTGTGAATAGTGACGGCCAACTCTTTGATACATCTCATCTGCTTACTTGGTAATAGGAAACTGATCTAGACGGCTTTCATCTACCAAGGCTGCCCAAATACTTTTATTAAAGTGCAAATCTGACAAAGTTTGCTATTGCTTTCTATTCTTAGAATCAGAGAATAGTAGAGTTGGAAGTGACGATAGAAGAGGAGGAGGAAGAAGAAGAGTTTGGATTTGATATCCCCCTTTATCACTCCCTGAAGGAGTCTCAAAGCGGCTAACATTCTCCTTTCCCTTCCTCCCCCACAAGAATCACTCTGTGAGGTGAGTGGGGCTGAGAGACTTCAGAGATGTGTGACTAGCCCAAGGGACCCAGCAGCTGCATGTGGAGGAGCGGGGAAGCGAATCTGGTTCACCAGATTACGAGTCTACTGCTCTTAACCACTACACCACACTGGCTCTCTAGTCCAACCCCCTAAAATGCAGGAATCTGAACAGTTGTGAGCTGTCATGAGTATATGATACAGAAAGGGAATATCTTTTGCCACCCTCAGAAGCTGTGGGGATGGCCTAGGTGAGGGCCTTATCTGTGGCAGCCCCTATGTTGTGGAACTCCCTCCCCACAGACGTGCATCTGGCAACTTCACCATAGAGCTTTCAGAGAATGCTTAAGATCAAGCATAGGCAAACTCAGCCCTCCAGATATTTTGGGACTACAATTCCCATCATCCCTGACCACTGGTCCTGCTAGCTAGGGATCATGGGAGTTGTAGGCCAAAAACATCTGGAGGGCTGAGTTTGCCTATGCCTGCTTAAGACGTTACACTTTACCCTGGCTGTTGACACCTGAGATATATATTTGTAGGATCCACCCTGTTCTTCCAAATCTAATTTGTTTTAGATGGTTTTTAATGTTGCTTTTCAAGTCATTGCAATAATAATACACGCAAACCATCGGGCATGTCATCTTATACTGCCCATTATATCGAGACTCAAGAAAAGAGCTGATCGAGTCGATTCTGAGGAAAATACCTCGTAGTACAGACGACACCTATATCAGACACCTCTTAGCTGACAAAGAGCCCGAAATTAACAGGCCTGTGGCAAAGTACTGTTACATTGCAACAAGAATAAGACAAGCAATGATGTCAGCAACGGAGTTCAAATTGTAAACATCGAAGGAACGATAATAAACAGTAGTGACATTTGAATCGAATTCTTAAAACCTTAAAAGTCAAAACCTGGTCATAAATATAAGCACCAATTCTGTGAATTGGCCATATTTCCACTGTTATTTGTAGCACAATACTACTTATAATGTCATATTTTTTTATAAATTGCTTTCTGGTCATTGACCGTATTAAAGATATTTGATTTGAATACACGCATTATGAGGCGATTTACAAATATACCAAAAAGAAAGCTAATACTAGTTTAAAATCTGTGTAAAGAAACAACAACTTAAGTTGAGGAAACAGATAATGGACACAAGGAAACCAATGTAGTTTGTCAAGTGGTATGCATGGTAACAGTCCTAGATAATAATAATAATATATTTGATTTGTTTGTCAGCTAATGCAAAAATCTCCAGGTGACATACGCACACAACTAAAAAACCAGGGCACTGCCAATAATACGATTGCATTGTTAAACCTGCTTTTAAACAGATTCATCATAAGGCAATGTGGTGCCTGGCAGGATTTGTGGCAGCTTTGGGGCTCAGCACAAAAAAGGCGATGGTAGTCCATGGGAGAAGGGGGAGTCACTTGGAGAGGTTTGAGGTAGACCACGGACCCTCCCGGTCCTCTGCCAGAGAATCTTGTCCTCCAACGGCGGAGAACGTATCCACTTGTTTACATTGCATACGAGAGCTGAAATGATAGGATATTATGCTAGCAGTTTATGGACAATTAAATTTAAACACCATACTCCACTGCCTTGGCACCGTTAAACAAGCCACTTTGGTTATCTGCCCCTGTTCGGGGGGGGGGGGGGAGGCATCGACCGTGACAGAGGAGGAGAGAGTCCCTGGGGATTAATGATCCCATATAGCAAAAGAGGTGGAGTGGGGAGTTTAAAAAGAAAGGGAAAGAAAAGAGGGCTTTATTTTTTATTAGGTCTTAAATAATTAATAGGCCAGTGGTACTCAGCGGCTTAACCGCGCTCTGCTGCTGCAGCAGCGATCAGGCCCTGGAGCCCATGAAATCTGTGACACAGGCCTCCGGGTTGCCTAGCAACCAGCGCAGGCCCAGATATGCGCTCGGCCGTATCACAAGGCAGTGTTGCTGCAATTAATACAGCGCATCGCCAATGGCCAGAGCTGCATTACTAGTCCTTTTTATTTTATTTTACATTTTTTTAAAAAAGGAAAGTCAAAATTATTTGCTGATTTCTAAAAAGAAATCCTTGCTTTAATTCAAGAAACCATATGAACCATGTAAACTGATCACCTAGATATGGGTTTTTGTTGCATTGCTTATTCTGCTTCTGATAGGCAGAAGTCTAAGGAGCTGTTTGGGACATTGTAGTCTTGCCCCTCACTAACCTAAATCTTTAAGGTTTCACTTTCTCATTCGTTTCAGACACATCTGACCACGTGGCCATGTGGACTAGAAACAAAGGAAGCCAAAATATTTTCTTCAGGATGCAGGATTTTGTTTTGAATGCCAAATGCTCCTCTTTCATGAGGTATTTATGTGAGGCTTTATGTGGATGTTGAAAGTGCTGTGAGGTTGGCTGGTCATGTTATCCTCTACTGTTTTGCAGACTAGAAAGAATAGGCAGTAGCAGTTTTGGCTAAAGCCTCTCTGAGGCTAAACAGTGGACTACTTAAACCCTTGACAGCATGGATGCTGAGTCACGGACATGGAGGCCAAATGTGGCCCTCCAGGCCTCCCTAGCTGGCCCTCCCTTTCTTTCTAAACCACACTCCGAACCAGCTGTGCTTGTTCATTTTTGCCAGGCTAGAATATGCCTTTGAACCCTAATAATGTTTCTTGCTTGCTTGAATGAAAGTTAGAGAAGGGTCTGTATGTAGATACTAGCCTGCCATCTAAAAGTAAAATTAGCTTTCTTGGCTCCACCCCTTTTGCTTCTGGCCCCACCCACCACTGTCATGTGGCCCAGGAAAAGTTGCCTAAAGTGGAATGTTGCCCTTGGGTTGAGAAAGTTTTTCCCCTAGGCATTGCCTCTTAGTGTTTGGGAAAACTGAGGAAGATAGGATTTGGGGCTGGAAAAACTGGGCTTACGTACAACACTAAAAAAACCCCAACACCTAGAGAACAGCCGCAGCTAAAAGCCAGGCTGCTTAAGTTCAGCGAAATCTCCCACTGGGGAAATAAGACTTGGCTTCTGAGAATGAGCATGCTATGAGCTAATTCCAAGAGGCCTTTTCATTCTCAAGTAGGGAGATGGTGAAGCTGATGTATGTCAGAGGAACTGCGCAGAGTGCGGACCGTCCGGCAGCAGCCATCCATTCCATGTGCTTTAAATGTCTCTCAGCTCCTTTAAGCACAGGACTTCTTTTAAATCACCCATCTTCCAGAGAACTCAGTCACAAGCAAGCCGATGGGTGACCTTTCCTGGCGTGGCACGATAATTGCTTGACTCATGGGCCATTTATTCAGCTCCAAGGCAGATGGGGAAGTGGGGAGATTGAGGGGCAAGCTATAAGGAGAGTGATACTAGCCCCACGGAGAGCTTATCGCCCCTGTGAAACAAGGCTAGGCAAATCCCTCCACGAAAAGGCAACATTACAGTAAGTAGAGGGGAAATTGTCTCTTTGAACTTGGAACCCCCTCCTGCCCCCTTGAGAGATGAACTAAGGTGACAGGAGCTGAGTTTCACGGGAGGAGGGAGGAGCCACGTGCAGCCCTTGGCACATGGCCCTGGTGAAGAAGGCCTGTCAGAGGTATTTTCATCCGCTTCGGTGGCATAGAAACACCCAGAGCTGAAGAGTCTAGCGGCAGTAGGGTGAGGGGCTCATTTCCTCCCCACAGAAGGGCCAGCAAGGCTAACTTGTGGCTTTGCAAATCTGGGAGGGGAAAGACAGCATTCATTTGCCGGGAGTCTCTGCCCAAACAGAGGAGAGCTCAGCATTACGGTCAGTCTCTAGCATTTGTCTCGTCTTGCAACAGCTGTGCAAATACATCTGCAAATGTGATTAGCCCACAGCCATTTTTAGGAGCCGAACGTGGCTGTCCAGGCAGATCTAATCTACATGAGTCAAATGGAGCACTTACGAAAGGCCTGGACTATATATATATATGAAACAACTCTCTTCCACTCTGCAAAACAACCTTGCCTCTTGTTTGCCAACAGCAGCTCTGAATTGCGGCTGGGAATCAGAGCTGCAACGATTTACAAAGCTTAGCCAGAGGCATTAGGCCCCTGGTTATCAGCTTGCTATCGATGTGTTACCAACCACTAAAATGGCTTCTGGGTGTGCAGGTGCAAGAGAGACGTTCCCTGCACCATGAATAGTTGGGTAGAAAAAGGGATTTCAGCAGGTGCAGCTTGCATGGCAACTGACACCTGCTGAAATTCTATGCACCAATTCAAGGTGCAGAAGCTCTGCACTCCTTCGCATGATAAGCATCCCTTGCTGAAATCTTCTCTTCTGCGCCACTATTAAAGGGGAGGAAATCCTTTCCTCTTTTGCACCCATTGCTGTCGCAACTTGTAGCTGGTGTTCACAATGACATTCTGGAAAGAGATAGATTGGTCCACGGTCGTGTCTGCTCCAGTATCGCCAAGCTTAAATTCCTGCAGCACATGCTACATTGCTTGGCTGCCTTTGAAAAGTGTTCAGAAATGCCAACTAACACATGACATCAGGTCAGTAACTGGGACTGACTGCTATCAATGTATCACACCAATGTTAAAAGAGCTTTGTTGATTGACAGTTTGTTGCCAGGCTCAATTCGAAAGGCAGCTTTTCACCTTGAAGGAGGAAGGATCTGTAGCTCATTGGCAGAGCATCTGCTTTGCATGCAGAAGAAGCCAGGTTCAGTCCTTGGCATCTCCAGGCAACAATGGATTCTTGTCCGAAACCCTGGAGAACTGCTGCAGTAGACAATCCTGAGCTAGATGACCAATACTAGATGACTTAGTAGAAGACAGCTCCCTGTTTTCCAGTGACTTTTATGAAAGGCCATAGGTAAAGGTAAAGGGACCCCTGACCATTAGGTCCAGTCGTGACCGACTCTGGGGTTGCGGCACTCATCTTGCTTTATTGGCCGAGGGAGCCGGCGTACAGCTTCCAGGTCATGTGGCCAGCATGACTAAGCCACTTCTGGCGAACCAGAACTGCACACAGAAACACCATTTACTTTCCTACCGGAGCGGCTCACCCCGTCGCAGGGATTCGAACCGCTGACCTTCTGATCGGCAAGTCCTAGGCTCTGTGGTTTAACCCACAGTGCCACCCGCGTCCCTCTGTGAAAGGCCATAGCCAGCGCCATTTTTTTCTTTCAGGGGGTACTCAAGGCTACACAGTACTGACACCTTTTTTATTGTTAAAAAGTGTGGCACTTACTGTAACAACTTCATGGTGAGTACCGGCACTTCTTTTTCTAGAAAAAAAAGCACTGGCCATAGCTCAGTACTAAGGTAAAGGGAAAGGGACCCCTGACGATTAGGTCCAGTTGCAGATGACTCTGGGGTTGCGGCGCTTATCTCGCTTTATTGGCCGAGGCAGCCAGTGTACAACTTCTGGGTCATGTGGCCAGCATGACTAAGCCGCTTCTGGCGAACCAGAGCAGTGCACGAAAATGCTGTTTACCTTCCTGCTGGAGTGGTACCTATTTATCTACTTGCACTTTGACATGCTTTCAAACTGCTAGGTTGGCAGGAGCAGGGACTGAGCAATGGGAGCTCACCCTGTCGCAGGGATTCGAACTGCCAACCTTCTGATCAGCAAGCCCTAGGCTCTGTGGTTTAACCCACAGTGCCACCTGCATCCCAGCTCAGTAGTAGGGCACATGATTTCTTTGCAAAAGGTGGGATAAATCCAGTACTACTGGAAATGACGTTTAGTCACTTCTATGGCATTTAGAGTTACTACTTGGAAGACTAAAGCCTTATGAAACATAACTGAATGGAAATAGTTTCTCTTGAGTCAGAAAGAAGAAAAAGGAAGTGGCTTCATGATCAATGGTGCATGAGAAGAAAGGTCTGCTAGCATGCATGGATTCTGATCTCAGTTAATTTGAGGTATGATGCCATTATCACAAAACCACAGACTGTAACATTTCCTTTCTCCATTTGCCGGCCTTGTATCTGATGTGGACATCTGCAGGAGATTGCCTCCAGTGCATCTGAGCTGTGGCCCATTGAGGAAGCATCACTGGCAGAGAATGAGCTACTTCTGCTTGGCAGCCCAGGAGAATGTTGGCCCGTTCACATTTTTGCAGAGGTGTAGCATGACTCTTAGGCTAAATCTGGCTGGCATTATATTCTTGGGATGCATCAGTTGGCAACGTGGACAACCAAGTGCTTCAGAGTATGCATCTCATTAACATCTCAGCGCTTGAGTCATCTGGTTGAATTATTTTGAGATTTAAGGTGCTGGATGTCAGATCTGCCTTGAACAGGAAAGAGGAGGAGCTGTGCATTCGGGGGCAGGGCTAGCTGCTTTGGGGGGGTGGGGCTAGCCACCTGTGGGGGTGGAGCAAGCGTCCCAGGGGGAGGCGATGTCAACCCCCCATCAGGGATGACACCCAGGGCAGACCGCTCCCACCGCACCCCCCTTCCTCCGCCAGTGGAACAGGAGTCTAGCCTTGCTTTCTGCAACAATGTCACATATCTTATTCTCCTCTGCTAGCACTCAAATAAATATTTAGAAATATTGGATTGCTTTGAACATTTCAAATTCTGAAAGATTTAATTTGAAAATTCAGATCTGCAATATGAACATGGAAGCTCAACATGGGATTGACTTGTTGGCCTGATTCTTGACTTGTTCCAAAAAGGTATCAAATGTGAACATTTACCAACCATCAGATATCAAAAGTTAAGGACTGTATTCAATGTTAGTCATACTCAGAGCAGACCCATTAAAATTTATTAACATTAGTGAAGTAGATCCAGTGGTCTAGTCTGATTAGTACCGAGCTGGATACAACCTTAAATTGTCAGTGCTCTTGTAACTTCTAGGTTAGATTCCTGCAATGGGCTATATGTGGGCATGCCCTTGAAGACAGATTAGAAACTGGATCTGGTGCAGAATTCAGCAGCCAGATTCCTGACTTGGGTAAGACAATCTGAGCATATAGCACTAATCTTATCATGACTGCATTGGGTACCAGTTAGTTTCCAGGCTCAATTCAAAATGCTGTTTTTAACCTGCAGCCCAGAACCCCAATACCTTAGGGACTAACTCTCCCAACCTGAATGAACCAGACTGATGGGAGTTGTCACCCAAAAAACCTCTGGAGGATACAAGACTCTCATCCTCAGTTTTTCCATCTTTAAAATGGGACTAATTGTGACTCACATTACACTGTGGATTTAGTAAAGGTTGAAAAACCACTCTACAATCAATCAATGGCTGTAAGAGGAAAAATTACTCCCAGAAAAGAACCACCAACTGATGCTGGTACCACCTCCCTTCCACTAGATGAGACTCCCTCCCTGCAAGGGTTAAAAACACTTGCTATAATTAGGTCCTAATTGTTAGCAGCTGTACCCATTATCAGTTTAATGCCTAATTAATTGCTACAATTAATGCCACTTTGCCATGCCTACACCCATCTTAAGGAGTATTTGCAGGGTGATTTTGTTGAAAGTTATATGTTAATTAATTTGATACCATTTCCCCCCTCCGTTTTTAATTAAATATCCTGAATCCACCGGTATTTCCCCACTGCAAGCAATTAAAGAGTCAGGGGTCAATTAAGTCTGTGCTGACCTCTGAACCCTCTTGCTGGTGTGACGAGCAATGGCGCGAGGCCCCGATTAGCTGTTTAGCTTATTGATTCCACTTTGAAGGCACCAACTGTGTGGAATGACAACCTGTTATCAGTATGTTCAGGGCTAATAGCAGCTGAATGGAGCAGAGAGGAAAGGCTTTGATACAGCCTGTATGTGATTAACCACTCCATAGTCTCTTCCAGGTCCCCAAGAGCTCTGCTCTGTGTTGGAGAAGGGAATTGATATTTTCTCTTTTTCCCATTCCTTTTCCCCCTTACTCTGCTTCATTTTAAAGTCAAAGTGTTATTGTTTTACAGGAGAATTTCTGTATTAGAACACCCATGATTCGATAAGCATACACACACAGCAAACACCATATTCAGATGTTCTAATTGCCCCATGTGATAATGAGAGAGATCAGTGACACATGTGTTAGCTTCGCCACCTTCTCACCATGCTCATCACTTTCAATTTGTGGAGGACACCAAGAATGACACCGGGACAATGGTGGAGGAACAGCGTTAGAGATGGTGATGCAGACTTGCAAACCATCCCTATCGACATAGCTGTCAACTTTCCCCTTTTTTAAAGGGAAATTCCCTTATTCCCAAATAGGATTCCTCAGAAGAAAAGGGAAAAGTTGACAGCTATGCCTATTGAACTGCCTGTAGAGCTCATGGAAGATTTTAGGCTCTGTGGCGTTTGCCGTCCTAGGTGTGCGACATCATACTGGGTTCATAAGGAAAGGGTTAACTAATTGTAAAATGACTAACCAATGGGAACCCAAGGGGCAGAGTTAATTGTGTATAAGGTTTAAGCACAAAGGGTTTTTGGAGGAGTTAGGAGTTAGGGTGGTTGAGAAGACAGTCTGGAGTTAGAAGAGACAGAGAAGATAAGTCTGTGGGTTGGGCTAGTCTGGTGTGAGAGAGGGAGAGAATTTGTTAAGAGGAGTCAGTCAAATAGTTGAGATAATCAGTCAGAAGGTATTAGGAAGGTATAGGGCAGTAAAGAAACTAAAGTTAAGATACTGACAGGAATATTATCTGAGAAACCATAAACTTGTTAATGTTTGTAAAATAAACTTGGGGTTTTTTTGGTTCACTTTTAACAACTGACTGGACCCAGTGTTTTACCAGAGAGTAACTGGTTGGTGGCAGCAGGGAAGAGATCACAGTGGTGGCACAGGGATCAATAAACCGTTAAACATCCGGGGACCCTGTGTGATAACCACAGGCTCTCTTGTAAGAATCATGATTGGCTATTCCTCTTTGAGTGATGGAGACACTTTGCCTTTTCCCCAGAGACAACCTGATTGTGTCATTTTTTTCTTAAATTATTCTCCCCCTTTTCTATAGTCCAGGGAGTATTCCCCCCCCCCCCCGAAACTGACGGGGGAAAAAAGTTTTAGAGCCAGGTGTTTAGTGGAAGGTCACAGGTCTCAGGCTGGTTTAGAAGATTGGGTTGGTGAGAGATGAGAAAGAGCCACTTCATCCACCTCAGACCCTAAAGCAGAATCCACTATCCTGCAGATCTTCGTATCTTTTGGACTACAACTCCCGTCAGCCCCAGCCAGCCAGTCAGTCCAGGAAGGCTTTCCTAGAGAACCTCTGCCAATCTGAGTAGACAACTGAGTTACATCAGAGGTGGGGGGCCTTTTGCAGCTGGAGGGCCACATTCATTTCTGAGGAAGCTTTTGAGGGCCACGTGCTCGTGGTGTAGTGGTGGGCAGGGGTAGGGACAAAAGGGCGAGGTGCAATAAAAGTTGCCTTTGTACAGCAGGCTGATTTCTACATGCAAACACATATACCTTCCTCTGGCTTCCATGCAGACAAAGCAAGGGACATCATCAGAGTCCAAGGGCATATTCCAGCCAGGCACAAACACTCAAGGAGGATATGAAGCAGAACCAGTGAGGGCTGTGTCCTGGAGAGACTTCCGAGGGCCAGATAGGGAGGCCTAGAAGGGCCGCACTCGCCCCTTAGGGCTGAGGTTCCTTGCTCCTGGGCTATATGGACCAATGCAGCACATGGGCTAATGAAGGCGACTTCACATGGCCGTGATGGGGAACAGATAGAATCTACTGATAAATTCTAGTTAAGATGGCTGACAGTGTTGGGAAATGCAGAAGAAGTAAAAAAAAAGAAAAAAAAAGCCTCTGAACATTTACTGAGCGGCCAGTCAAATAGCAGACATCCTGGGTTTCCAGCCTCATTCATAAATCAGGTTAAAGTCCAGAGGCCCTTGAACTCCATGTTATTTAATCCCATTGATACTGAGGCAGACGGAACCTAGAGGAGGCTCCCAGTTGGATAAGAATTCTGGCTTTGCTGGGCTGCTTGCAGGATGCTTTTCAACAGTGCTTGCTGGCTGCACTGGGGCGGGGGCGATGCATCTTTCCCTGGGAAAATGTATTTATTGCAGGGGGGCTGGACTCCTTGCTTACAAAAAGGATAATGCGCCCCACTAAGTCAGGCAGTGAAATGTATCTCCGTGCACACATTGAACCATCCCTGAGTCTGTAATTGCTTGCTTGCGTGCTCTCGGCTCTCTATTTACTTTCAAATCCAGGCCTGTGGAGAGAGACCCCCCTTTTGCTAGAGCACAACAGAGCATTAAACTGCGGTGCCAGACAGCTCCCTCCCTCAATTTCCTAAGGAGCTTGTTGCGATTGAAAACACTGGCGATGTGAGACCAGGGTGTGGGTGGGATGAGCAAGGGCTAATTTCGCACCAGTCAAAACTTCAGCTGCTTGAAAAATAAAGTGGTCAACACCTCTTAAAATCTGAGGATCATCAAAGTGCAGGGCCGGAAGGCGATGTTGCAGCCATTAAGGAGTGCTCTTCAAAATGACTCTTCACCTAGGCCTGATGTTCTTAGATGAGAGAAATTGGGCCATTATCTGTTCTGAAGATCTGGAATGACTCATATATTCCTGCCTAGGAGGGCAGCAGAAAACAGCAATCAGTTTGGTCTCAGTGACAAGAGCATCGTTGAGGAAATCTAAATGCAGATTTTGGCTGGGGGTGGTGGGGGACTGTTTTTCTGAAGGGGTTGTGGAATGCTTGACCGATGCTTTGTTGTTTAGTCGTTTAGTCGTGTCTGACTCTTCGTGACCCCCTGGACCAGAGCACGCCAGGCACTCCCGTCTTCCACTGCCTGCCACAGTTCAGTCAAATGCATGCTGGTAGCTTCGAGAACACTGTCCAACCATCTCGTCCTCTGTCGTCTCCTTCTCCTTGTGCCCTCTATCTTTCCCAACATCAGGGTCTTTTCCAGGGAGTCTTCTCTTCTCATGAGGTGGCCAAAGTATTGGAGCCTCAGCTTCAGGATCTGTCCTTCCAGTGAGCACTCAGGGTTGATTTCCTTAAGAATGGATGCGTTTGATCTTCTTGCAGTCCATGGGACTCTCAAGAGTCTCCTCCAGCACCATAATTCAAAAGCATCAATTCTTCGGCGATCAGCCTTCTTTATGGCAGCTTCTGACCGATGCTACCTTAGGGCAAACATGGCCTCTCTGTAGGGTGGCCCAGTGTACTAGTCTACAGAGGGTAGCCCTCAATTTGAACCTGAAGGTGCAGGACAAGTCTAGTTTAAAGAAAGATCCCTAAGAAAGGAAAGCAGTGGGTGCCTCTAACAGTGAAGGCCGAACATAGCCATTATGGTTAGTAGCCATCTCATCCTCTTTGAAGCCATCTAAGTTGAGAGGCATCACTATTTATTATTGTTGTTGTTTATTGGGTGTATTATTTGCTTTTTATTTACAAAATAATAAATGTTATAATATATATATTTCAAAATGAAAACTAATGTAAAGCAAAAACAGAAGCTAAAACATGGGCATAAACAACAGTCTAACAAAGAGAGGCCTTAATGTCTAAGTCAAAGGCCAAACGCCTGGATGAAAGGAAATGTTTTTGGCTGGCACCTAAATGTAGATTCAGTTGCCAGTCCAGTTGATTTCTGTAGGTGGAATTGGACATCTTGTCCTTCTCCTCAGGAGAATATCTTGAGCTGGCCCTGCAGGGAAGAGGGAGATATGGCTGAAGCTTCTGAAATTATTTGTGGGGTGGAGAAAGTGAACAGGGAGATGTTTTCTTCCCCTCTCTCTCTAATTCTGGAATTGAAAGAAACTGAACATTGGAAAAGTGAAGACAGACAAAAGAAAATACTTCACACAGTGCATAGTTCAACTATGGTTGTGGCCACTGACTTGAATGGGTTTAAAGAGAGATGACTTTCAGAGCCAGTGTGGTAGTGGTTGGAGTGTCAGACTAGCATCTGGGAAACCAGGGTTCAAATCTGCACTGGACCATGAAGCTCACATTAGCTCAGCTACTACCGAACCTACCTCATAGTTTTGCTGTGGGGATTAAGAACCACATGAGGGGGAGAAACATGTGGCACTTTGAGCTCCTTGGAGAAAAAGGTGGTACATATAAATGAAATAAGTAAGCAAGCAAGTTAAAAGGGACTAGACAGATTTATGGAGGCTGAGACTCTCAGTGGCTACTTATCACAATGACTATGTGCTGTATGAGTCTGAATACCAGTGGTGAAAGTTCTGCTGTACAGTGGTACCTCGGGTTAATAACTTAATTCATTCTGGAGGTCCGTTCTTAACTTGAAACTGTTCTTAACCTGAGGTGCCACTTTAGCTAATGGGGCCTCCCGCTGCCGCCGCACAATTTCTGTTCTTATCCTGAAGCAAAGTTCTTAACCCGAGGTACTGTTTCTGGGTTAGCAGAGTCTGTAACCTGAAGCACCTGTAACCTGAGGTACCACTGTACTCATGTCTCACCCATTGGGGTGTCTTGTTGACCATGGTGAGAACAGAATATTGAACTAGGTGGGCCTGTGGCCTGATCCAGCAGGGCTCTTCAGATGTTCCCAGTCACACATTTTCTTCTCTAAGCGACACCTTGATTATAGGCTAGAGCTTGGTCTTTTGCCATGCAATACGCCTGGCATCTTGAATAAATGCTGAGCAAGCCCCCCGCCAGCCATTGAAAGAACAGCTGTCTCTTTTGCTTCTCAATCTAGTCTCATTATTAGCGAGACTGTTTCAACATATTATCCATGACTCATGCTAGGTAAACATTTTTTTTCTGCAACTGAGCCAGGAAAATGGAGCCACTTTGCTTGTTCTTTAACCAGAATTACTACAAGAAAATAGAACCCCCTTTCATATTAGGAAGGGAATTGCACCCCTTCCCACAGCAAGCTTCTTTATGATGTCACAATTTACAAAGAAAAAGAGAAGTACCAGATTGCAAATGTGTCTGGAATTTCACATCAGCCCTGCTCAGAATGTAGAGAATTTCAGCTTCCCCTTAAGACAGAGCAAAGAACGGAGTTTTTTTTAGGGTAACAACCGCCCTCCATTCTGTGCTTCAAAATCAAAGCACAGCTTTCTGTGCTAAAATCACCCAGATTTTGCACCAATAAATTTAGCCAGCTTTTAGCAGTCTGGATGCACAATGCAATTTTGTCTGATTAGCATAGTTTATTTTGGGCCCTGTGGGGCAGAAATTGTCGTGCCCTGGTTCCTTAGCTCTCATCAGATATGTCCATGCACTTTCAAACCTATTTCCACATGCTGAGGACTAGAAACTTGGGATTTGCAGGAGATGGAATCCTGTCCCCAGTGCTATTCCAGGGCTTCCAAGGTGAGGTTGTGAGATGGGATTTGAGCTCTGGGCAGGAAACATGTGTAGGGCGCTTTTATATTCTGCGCAGCCCCTGGCACACCATTAGTGTTTTCCAAAACAATGTTTGAGAGCCGCAGGAGTCCTTGTGTCTCGCTGTTGCATGTGATCTGGGATGTTTTCTGTGCTGGATTCCAGACCCCGCTGTGGCAAGGCAGCTGCTGTGCACACCATGCTAAGGTGTTATCTGAACAGACAAGCTTAATAAGATTTCATTCCCTTTGTTACCATACAACACGCGAGGTGGATCCCAACAAATCTAAAAACCTTATTATGGGAACTGCATTTTAATGAAGGCTCTCCGTCTAGTGTAGACTAGAATTAGCTGCTGAAATAATAGAACCTCTCACTACCACCGTGTTCTGACAGCGGGAAAGTTAATTAGGAACTCTAATCTGTTGTCGTCTCTCCCTCTCGCCCCCTTTTAAATACCCCCTTTGCAAGTCAGTTAGAGCTGAAAGCTGCCAAAATAACTTCCACAGCGTGTCATGGAGCACCTCTTAAGTCATAGAGTGTGGCCTGCCACTGACGGAGGAAGACAAAGCAAGTTTTCTAAAGAAATGTGTTGACAATGGCATTAGCTTCATTAACGGCAAACCCTGAAATTTGGGATTCCCTTCAAAGTGGTGCCAACGTTTTGCAATCGTTTTGTGGCATTCTGCAGCAAAAAACCTCCACATTTCACAGTGCCCTCAAAAATCACCGCAAGAGATGCCTCAAATCAGAGTTCCTAGTTAATAACACTCAGAATCCTACATTGTCCGATTTACTCCAAACTAATGACAAACACTGCAATCATTTTGCAGCGTTTTGTTTGTGCAAACCCCACATTTTGCAGTGCCCCCCCCAAAAGCACAGAAAGTAATACAGGCAACGACTGATCTAGGCACATCCGAATTGCATGTGATCATGCACATCTGCACAGAACAAAATTGGAAGTAGCCTCCAAAACATCATAAAGATGTCATGAAAAGAGGTGGAAGGGGGTGGAATTGGGTGGGGCTGGTTTACGCATGCTCCGCCGATGCACACAGGGGCCCGGAATGGAACACCTGCAGAAAATGAGGATTGCCTGTACATCAAACAGAAGTTCCTAGTTTATGCTACTGTAGTTAACTGCACTCAGTGGGACTACTCAGAGTAGGCATTAGTTGGATACCACAGTTTGTGTTTGTTCTGATTTGTTATCAGGGAAGTTATCAGATGACACACCCAGCAATTGTTAAGAGAAATCACTGTTGTTGTTCCTAAGAAACTAATGACTCCTGCGCTGCACGCATCAGAGAGTTTGTAGCTTTCAAGCAAACACTTTTATTTTCTTGGGGGGCGAGTGTGCAAATATTTTTTCCCCATGCACCTGCCACTCACAAAAGAATCACACCATTGCCCTTTGAAGATAATTGGCATCTCCCAAGAAACAGGCAGAGAGAGCTGATGTGTTTTTTGATGTTTAGTCAATCACCACTGAGAAAGAGAGAGCAAGGCAGACACACACACACACACACACACACACACACACACACAGATGCAATCAGCAAGTGCACAAGAGGTCTAATTATGGCATAATTTGGTGCTAAGACATCGCTTGCAATGGAGGGTTTCGGATATAGCCCTGCAGTTCACAAAAGAGCACCAACTGGTTCTGAATGAAAGCAGCAAAGAAAATGCAAAACAGCCATGTGTGGTTATTTGAGGCAGAAGGGCCCAATTCTGATTGCTGAGGTGGCAATGCAGAAACCACAGCTAAAAAACCCCTGACAAATGGCCTAACCTCTGTTTAAAAACCTCCAGTGAAGGAGAGTCCACCACCTGCCCAGGTAGTCCGTTGCACTGTTGAACAGCTCTCAGTGTCAGAAAGTTCTTCCTGATGTTTAGTTGGAATCTCCTTTCTTATGATTTGAATCCAATGATTCGGATCCTGTCCACTGGAGCAGGAAAAAGCAAACACGCTTGCTCCATCTTCCATGTGACAGCCCCTCAGATATTTGAAGGTGACTATCCCATCACCTCTCTGTCTTCTCCAGGATAAAGATACCCAACTCCCTCAACCCTTCCTCATAAAGCTTGGTTTCCAGACCCTTCATCATCTTGGTTGTCCTCCTTTGCACATGTTCCAGTGTGTCAATATCCTTCTTCAGAGTGGACACAGGACTCCAGGTAGGGTCTGACCAAGGCAGAATAGAGTGGTACTCTTACTTCCCTTGATCTGGGCATTACATTTCTATACTGTAAGTGAAAACAGCCATGAGTCCTGTGTTTTCTTTTTTTAAAGTAGAAGTCCCTAACACAATATTTATCCTTCTAAGTCTGAAATGAATTAAATGCAGCAGTGCGAATTCGTTTAGCAGCAGCAGAAGTGGCAAGGCAGGCGGGCTGCTTAATATTTCCAAAATGATCTAATTCTCTCACTTATTGCCCCCTTAGAAGGAAAAAAAAGGATCCTAATTCTTCCCTTGTGCTTTCTTCAATGCTCCTTCCTGCATACACATTCCTGCTTTGTGTGGAAACTTCATTTTCTGCCTTTGTCAGCTAAACCCAAAGTGTCGTTCCCTCTTTTTGGCAGCTGTGTTGCAAGGAAAGGGAAACAGCCCCCACCGGGGCTTCCCAACAGTGGAGAAGGCGCATGGCAGAATAAGTCATGTGGCCACTTGTCACGGTCTGATTCAAAGCAGGCCTGCTGACAGCACATAAACTGAACCTAGTTGGAAACAAGCCCACATCAAAGACTGCAGGAATCAACTCTTCAGAGTCTTCTCCAAAGGCAAAAGGAAGCCTTGGTCTTGATCCAGCCAAACTGTTGAAGATACTTAGAAATCCCATGGAGATCAGTAGGACTTGAAACTGCCTAGAGCTTCTGAATTATGTGTGGGGTTTTGTTTGTGTGTGTTACTTCTGTGTTGTTGTTGTTTAGTCATTTAGTCGTGTCCGACTCTTCGTGACCCCATGGACCAGAACACGCCAGGCACTCCTCTCTTCCACTGCCTCCCGCAGCTTCGTCAAACTCATGCTGGTAGTTTCGAGAACACTGTCCAACCATCTCGTCCTCTGTCATCCCCTTCTCCTTGTGCCCTCCATCTTTCCCAACATCAGGGTCTTTTCCAGGGAGTCTTCTCTTCTCATGAGGTGGCCAAAGTATTGGAGCCTCAGCTTCAGGATCTGTCCTTCCAGTGAGCACTCAGGGCTGATTTCCTTCAGAATGGATAGGTTGGATCTTCTTGCAGCCCATGGGACTCTCAAGAGTCTCCTCCAGCACCATAATTCAAAAGCATCTATTTTTCGACGATCAGCCTTCTTTATGGTCCAGCTCTCACTTCCATACATCACTACTGGGAAAACCATAGCTTTAATTATACGGACCTTTGTTGGCAATGCAATGTCTCTGCTTTTCAAGATGCTGTCTAGGTTTGTCATTGCTTTTCTCCCAAGTACTTCTGTGTAGGGATGGGCAAATATGTCAATTTCAGTTCCTATGAGCTTTCCATTTTTCCATTCTTAAGTTCACTTCTCCACATTTCTGCATCAGTTTGTGCTTTTTTAAAATAACACAAAAGCCAACTCCTCATGAAAATTCAGCAGCATTTTAAATGACAAGACAGTGCACTGGAATTTGTGGGATGATGCTTGCCTGATGCAACGTCGTCTAGCCATCCTTGTTTGATGCAATGGTATTTAACCATCCCACAAACAAATCAGAATGAATGCTCAGTAAACAGATCATCTGGAAGTGATCATGGCCAGACAGTAAAAGGCATAAGACAAAAAGAAAAAGCTGATGTGTACTCCTCAAGGAGATTTTATTCTGGAGTTTCTGGCATCTCCGCCTCTTCCCAGTTGGCTTGTTGCCCTGGGCTGACTTTCGGGTGGATTTGACCCCCATGACACCCCTAGTGACAGCTGCCAGCAAACTTCTTTCCCCCCTGCCACGGAGAGTATTCCTTTCTAATTTGCCTCTTGCAAGCAGTTACTAATAATTCAGCACTCAATTTCCATTTAAATGGAGGCATTAACCTCTGCACGCTGGCTGGGCTGCTGCAAGAAGTTAAGCATAGACCTTAGCTCAACACTTTTGATAAGCCACTCAAGGTAAATAAATCCAAGCACCTATTAAGACAGCCTTAAAAGGGTGGGCAGAAGACAAGCCTTGTTGTGTGGTCAACCCTTAACAATCCACAAAGCAGCTCTGTCCGTGTTGTGAGCTGGCCGGCTATAGACTCCAGAAGTGCAGTTATTCAATCAGCACTCCATTCCCATGAATGTAGAAGGCTGAGAAGGGGAAGGAAAGTGCGGTGATGCTCAGTTTAAATGTTAGCAAAGTCCTGCATGCAATCAGTGCCCCAGGTGAGCTATGGTCTTACATGAGAGGCACTTAGGAGCATAGCGCTCTGTCTAAGCGAGGTATAAAGGCCCAGCTTTGATGCCTGGCATCTCCAAAGGGGAGGGGGCAAGAGGGCCATAGCTCAGTGGTAGAGCATCTGTTTTTCAGGCAGAAGGTCCCGGGTTCAATCATCACCATCTCCAAGTAGGGCTGGGAGATAATTCCTGCCTGAACCCCTGGAGAGGTGTTGGCTGAGCTAGATGCACAATGGTTTGTACAAGGTATGCTCCTCTCACATTTCTGTTCCGGGCTATATTTCTTTCTGCAACCTCTGCCAACTGCCTTGTTGGTTTCCTTCTCCTGTTCCTGTATCTGTGTCTTCTGTAAGGTGGCTTTTGTATTCACCCAGCGCTCTACCATTGGCTGAGCACGCACTCTGCATGCAGAAGGTCTCCCAGATTCAATGACATCTCCAGTGGAAAGAGGGTATCAGGCAACAGCCATCCCAAACACTACTGGTTTGAGAGCACTGCCAGTATGAGAAGACAAAACTGGACTAGGAGAACTGGCTAGACTGACTCCCTCCTTGTTGTCCTTCTGCTGGCAGATGAAGACTATGTTATTCCAACAGGATTGGGGTGGGGTGGACTGACTGCTTCTTAAGGAAAGGGCTTTGAAATAATGCTGTGCTGTTTTTATTATCTGTATTTCAATAGATTTGTTAATATATTGTTTTAATTTGCTTCTAGTTTAAATACTATCATTTAGATGATGATGATAATAATAATAATAATAATAATAATAATAATAATAATAATAATAATAATAATAATAATAATAATTTATACCCAGCCACTCTGGGAGGCTTTCAACAGAATATTAAAATACAATAGTCTATTAAACATTAAAAGCTTCCCTAAACAGAGCTGCCTTCAGATGTCTTCTAAAAGTCTGGTAGTTATTTTTCTCTTTAACATTTGGTGGGAGGGTGTTCCACAGGGCGGATGCCACCACCGCGAAGACCCTCTGCCTGGTTCCCTGTAACTTGGCTTCTCACAGCGAGGGAACCACCAGAAGACCCTCAGCGCTGGGCCTCAGTGTCCAAGCAGAACAATGGGGGTGGAGACGCTCCTTCAGATATACTGGACCAAGATTTTTGTTGTTGTTGTTTAGTCGTTTAGTCGTGTCTGACTCTTCGTGACCCCATGGACCAGAGCATGTTTTTAGCCTTCTGTATTTTATTGGTACTGTTTTAATTTTGTGCACGCCACCTTGAGTTCTGGGGGAAAGGTAGGATATAAAGACTAATGCTACAACTACTACTATAGGAGGTCTGCAGATTTCATAAGCCCAATTTGGGAAGTATGCTCTGGCGCCATGCCAAGGGATTGGCACCCTCTTACTCAGTTGCCTTGAGCCTTTGCCGGATTCCCATGCGGGCCAAGACAGCGAAACCCAACACCAGAATAAATGAATTTCTGGTCTCCCCATCATGTTTCCATTTTTGGATTTTGGAAGGGTAGAATATGCAGCTGTGGAAGCAGCCCCCCTCTCCCAGTGTCTCCCTGGCTGTGCCACACTGGGCAAAGCCACACCACTCCTCTGTGTCATACCAGCTCCCTCCCCTGCCAGCATGATTATTATGTCTGGAAATGGAGATAGTAATTAAGCAGACATGCTGTTAAAATAAATAGGAGAGCCGGGCATGCCACTGTTACGCTGGAAATAACATATTGTTGGAGAAGAGGTTGGGGGTTTAATTGCCACCGCCTCTCTTCCCCCTTCCCCAAACTCCTCCACCCCTCACCCCCCAGATAAGTAGGCATTTGATCTGACAAAATCTGGGCATGGAAAGCATGCAAAATGTTGTGTGGGGAAAATTCTTCCTTCCCTCCAGGGGGCGTCATTTACTAAACTTTCAGGGTTCTTGTTCCTTATGGATGAAGCACTGCATTCAGCCCTGGCTTTCAACCGGTCGCTGTGCACCTTTGATGGGGCCACGGCAGATCAGATTGCCTCCCCCCTTTCCTCCATTCCTTCCAATCAGGGCACGACGAATGCACACCCTCTCTCCCTCCCCATCTCAGCAGCATTCGGTTTTGCTTCTTTAAATGCTGTGCAGGGACATCTCCCCTTAGACCTGGGTGCATCGAGGGACAGCAGAACTGCCCCCCTCCTGAACTTTCCAACGCCTGCCTTCAGAAATAGAGCTTTAATTGAATTGGGCTGCCTGTCCCTCCTTTTGGCTTTCTGATTTGTTTTTATTTCAGTCAAAATTGCTTGAACTCTGGTAAACGGTTCCTCTGGCCATAATTGATGGCTTGCACTGTGCGAAGAAGTTGGCGCGGCTCTCCTTGGACAAGGAACTGATTTGGTGGTTCTCTAATTACAACAAGGGCCTAAAGAAAACTCACTGGGAAGAGGGCAAGGAGGGGAGGGGGAGGAGAGGCGACTAGAGCAAGGGAGAGAATTTGCTGCTGGCGTTTCAACCCCTCGTTCCCTTCTTTCCTAGTCTTCCATCCACTCATTCATTAGGATGGGTAGATATTCAGTTCAGTTCACATTTAAAGTCGAACCTTCCTCTTTCACACTTCTTAAAACAATTCGTGAACCGACACATAGCCCGGCTTCAAAATTCACACTTCCTGAATTTTGTGATGCACTACTCCAACCAAATTGTGTGTACAAAATTCATATTTTAGGGGATATGAAAATTTAGCAAGCTGAATATAGGATCAGAAAAATGATAAACTTAGGTACATTTTTCCCATTTCCATTTATCTATCTTCAAGCATAAATTCAGAGATTGGATGAATTTAAATGACAACTCGTTCTTTCAAAATTAAAAATCAGGATCTTTAGCCCATTCCTAGGAGAGATAGAACTATGGATGAGGAAATTCTATCCTGCTTCTGCCACAAATGGACTACCTTAGGCAAGCAATTCATTCTCAACCTCAGTCTTCCCCATCTGCAGTATGGGGATAATAATATCAATGTATCTTACAGAGGCTGATTGCAATAAGATATGTGAAGCATTTTCAGGTGTGTTATAAGAAATCATATTGTCACCTGAACAAATTAAATATTTGTGGAATCATTGTATGTGTTGATTAATGGGCTACATTTGCATGCATCTGCTTATGATTAAAACAATTTTCTGAACCGGAAATTATTTTTTGCTTTAGATGACACATGCTGTATGTGTGTGTGTGTGTGTGTGTGATGACGCTTCAAAGATTCTCTTGTCTACCTGCAGTATTTCTATCAAAAATAATTAACTTTAAAAAATCTTCCATGCAATTAACCTGGGACACCTGTTAATAACAAATTAATAAAATAGATTATTTGATTTATCATCTGAATTACAGTTCTAGTTATAACAGTTGCAAATGTCTGATAGTTTTGTCATCATAATCTGAACATTGCATACGTTTCTGCAAACATAACCAGCTGAAAATTCACTTAACTGGAAACAGTAATAACAGCAGCATCTACGAATGAAGGGCGGTATATAAATTAAATTAGTAACAATAGTCTTGTGAACTTTGCCCTGGAGCATGAAGCAGCACAAGTGTTCTCAATGCAGAGGGAAACATAGTGGGAACACATCTAGGCTACATGGGGCTTTGAGAATAAAACCCAGTGCTGAAGTCGTGGTGGGGCCAGGTTGCACAGCCTGGTGGTTTGCAATGGAGAAAGGTGGGAGCAAAGCCCAGCACAAAAATTCATATAATTATGTAAAAAATGAGAAGAGACATATTCTCGCTTTTGCTGATTTCTGACAGTTCTGAGCTAGCCTCTGCCTCAGAACTTTTTTTTTTTTTTTTGCAGAATAGGGGGATTCAATTCAGTTCACATTTAAAAGCAAATCTGTCAAATTAAGACTTTCCAAAACAACATGAAAACCAAAACACATCCCTCCTTCAAAACTTGCACTTATCTGAATTTTGCAATGCAGTTCTCCATACCAGTGTTTGCAAAAGTGTATGTATTAGGAGGAACTGTGTATAAAAACGAATATATTGGGGGGGGGATGCAAACTTGCATTATATTAGTGAAAATAACTTGCCAAAATGTGTACATTAGTCAAACTACATACAATTTTTAAAAGGAGAAATCCACACTAAAATGCTCATGGATTTTCATCAGGGTTTTTTTCTTTTTGGCCAGTTGCTACAAAAATGTGGAGAACCGAATCTAAGAATGGAAAACAGAGAAACATGAAACTGACAAAACCCGCTGTCTACACCAAGGACTCTCCAGTCTCTAGCCTGGTGCTGCAGAGCCTGGAATCCCCACAAGTCTCTGTATTTGAGATGACCACCCATTTGCCAGTCGCCTTAATGATTATCTATTATTTTTTAATATGGTCTTTTGAAGTTGTACATCGGAGCCATAGTTTGGCATGGATATCGTGAGATCCTCAGCTCTTGTACAACCAGCCTGCAGAATAGTTCAAGCACAGATACAATGGTATTCTTGTTAACTGCCACACACTGTCTGCTTTTGGGTACAATAACCTCGGTCTGGTTTTCAGATAGATGTTTTCTAGCCAGTGGCTCCTGTGGTCCAAAACATGCACTAGTGGAAGTGATGGGCTCAGATGCGGCTGCGTTGGCTGGAATCATCATGCACTCCAGGAAATGGTCCATTGTTGGTATAATCTCTCCTCTGTGGCAGATGGCTGCAGTTTCAATGGATACACAAAAAATAATGCTAAGCCATCCAGCCATTGAACCACTTTTACACACTTCTGTCAGATTCTGCAGCCAGGAGTTATCCTAAGCTCTCAGTCTCATCTTCCTATTGTTCCATGCCTGGAGCCCCATTTCCACAGCTTTCTGGATATGCTTGAAACTGATGTCAAGACACTCCACTTTGGGCCAGGGCCAAGGGGAATGATGCATCCCCCTTTGGCAAGCTTTGTTGTTGAAGCATTTTCATTGTGACTCTCGCTTGGAACAGATCCTCTATGAATGTGAAGTAAAACCAAAAGCTTCCTCCATCTCATCCAGGCTCGTGGACCATCAAATGGGAGATATGCCAATGGACGGGGGACGCAACCAGGCATCCCTCCAGCTGAGCTTTGGACTAGAAGGCCAGCAGGTGGCAAGGTCTGACCCAGCTGGGCCAATTCTCAAAACCATCCATGCGCGGCTCATGCACGGTCACAGAGCATGGCAAGCTGGAGCTGGCAGTGGGAAAGTCGGCTGAAGCATGGGGAGACTGATGTTCAGGAAAACTTTTTTTTTAAAAGTGTGATTATAAGGCCAGGGAGAGATGAGCCACTCTTAAGTGATATACAGTGGTACCTTGGGTTACATACACTTCAGGTTGCATACGCTTCAGGTTACAGACTCCGCTAACTCAGAAATATTACCTCGGGTTAAGAACTTTGCTTCAGGATGAGAACAGAAATTGTGCAGCAGCGGCACAGTGGCAGCAGGAGGTCCCATTAGCTAAAGTTGTGCTTCAGGTTTCAGTTTCAGGTTAAGAACAGACCTCCAAAACGAATTAAGTTCTTAACCCGAGGTACCACTGTATATGGGATGGCCTGGGACTCAGGCTCAGACTTGGAACCAGAGGGGTCTCAGTCTGCACTGGATCCTTTGCCTCAGGCATCACCTGAACCAGGTCTGGGGCCTGATCCTGAAGAGTCCCAGTCTGCACAGGTGCCCCTGCAGCAAACACCAGCTGGGCCGAGTCAGGGGCCTGAGCCTGCCCTGGCTCCAGATGTGGGGATTACCTCGTTGCCTTCAGTTGGGCCATCACTTACACCTGCTCCACTATCGCTTTGGTCAGGGGAGGCTGAGGCGGCCCCTGGGTCTAGTAACCCACCGACGTCTCCCGAGCTGCAGAGACTAAGATCTGAGAGAAGGAGAGACCGGTGTACTCGCAGGAGGAGTGCTGGCCTTCAGGCGAAACAGGGAGGTGAGTCACCGGGGGATCAGGACCAGTCGTTACCCCAACAAAGATAAAGGCTATCGGCCCCTGCCCCAGGTTGTGGGAGCAACATTGCTGTATGTCAGATCCTGCCCCATGTCCTGCCTTGGCCCCATTGGACTGGACCTGGACTGCCTTTCTCTAGTTACCCCCAGGGCCAGCACAATATAGGTCTTAAGCCCAGCTAGAAATGGAAATTTTACATAAGGGCAGAAAAAGAGCCCTGCTGAATCAGGCGAAAAAGCCAGTCAAGTCCAGCATTCTGTTCTCATAGTGACCAACTAGGTGCTTAAGGGAAACCTGCAAGCAGGACCTGTGTGTTCTACCCTCCTGAAGTTTCCAGCAACTGGTATTCAGAAGCTTTACTGCCTCCATCAGTGCCAGATTTAGGGTGGTCCAGGCAGTTTCCCTGCACAGGGCACCCAGCCAAGGCAACTGGCAAAAATGTTTTAAAATTGCATTATATTAGGGTAAAATGCTTTGCAAAATGTACACATTAGAATTTTTTTTTTGCACCCAAATGTAGTTGAGTTTTCATGAGGACTTCACCCCACCCCACCCCACCCGCAAATCTGAATTCTGATGAGGAAATGCCGATAATTGAGCTTAACATGGGGGAAAATAAGGAACCGAGAGAAACCAAAATCGTCGGCTTGCCTCTGTGAGGAGCATCCAAAATGGAGGGCTGAAAACATCTTTTCTGCAGCCACAGGAGGGAAAACATTTGTTGACAATATTTTCCCTGTGACGGGGAGTGGCTGCTTTCACTTTGAGCATCAGGCCTTCTCTCCTTGCCTCCCCCCCACCCCATGCCTTGGCTGTCTGCCGGCCTGCTGGGAGACAGGATTAGGTGTTGAAGTTGCAGCCACATAAGAGAAGATTTGTTGCTGTGTTAGCTGGGCTGGAAGGTATTGTTTGCGGGGATTAGGTTTGCTTGTGAACAGAACGTTCCTGCTTCTAAATTCTGTTTGTGCTCTGCAAGGAAAACAGAACATAGAGGCCTCTTCCGTGCCTCTTCCACAATTCATCACCAACACCAGGCCTAGGACAATGCTTGGGGACACTGTGAAACGTTCCATCTTTTCTGAAAAGCAGGGACAAACATTTCCTGTGATAGCCCAAAAAGTCTTGGGGAAAATGGATGGTGACGGCCTTGGCAATAGCAACATATGGAGGACAAAAGGAAAAACGGTGCAACAGATTCTTGTGCAGAGAAGGTGGGATGAGAGAGGTCCAGCTTAAATCCCACTGCCCTGTGAAGCTAAAGTAGTGATACGATGCTACTTTATCCCAGGATCCAATTATGACACCCGGAGGTGCTGCGGTCAGCTGAGTGATGTTGGGCAATCACCCTCTGGGGTGGTCCATTTTCTGAGCGCCAACATGAACTTGACCTTGAAAAGTCAGCAGAGCCATCATGCTCACCCACTGCTAGATCTAGGCATGGCTCATGTGTTTACAACATTTGATGCTTCCCCTTGAGACTGACTCATCGGAGAAATGAAGTGTTTCCCATGCCACAACACCTGCCCAATGCCACAGGGGGCATCCTAGGTGAGAGGCAATTGGAAAGCTGAAGAGGTTCTCATGTGTAGGCCAAGGGACTGGCCCTTTAAGACCCACACTCTTCAAATTAAGGGGGTGGGGCTTGATGAAGGTGGACTGGAGGAAGAGACTTCTTAGCATTCAAAATCTGTCGGGCGTCAGGCTCATTTTGCACCTGGCTATCGGCCACTTGTGAAGATGTCTGTGCGCCTGACGTCTCCACCATCTGGAGGTGCATGCCTGAGAATCTTGACTGATTTCAAACACTAGCAGCACATCCTGCAGAATTCTATCCATTTTGTTTATCTGCATAATCAGAATGAATTTTGGGGACCAAAAAATCGAATTGGAAAACTAAGAATTTTGAGCCCTCTGGCACCAAAATGGCAACTGGGCATTCCGTTTTGGCGACTGTAACCCTGGTTTAAGGAGCCTACCTTATATATCTGAGTTTCTAATACTGCTTCTGAGGCCTCATTTCACCTCTAGCCTTTGGTGTAATCTACACACGTTAAAAATGTTTTGGAAATGCTTTTTTGAAAAAAAATGTTTTGAAAAACACATTGAATTTGCTATAGCTCACAGTTGCCATCTATTGTCACAATTGTATATTGCACTTAACAGATTCAAAACTTTTTATTTGCAGCTGTATAGATGAGTCCTCAGTCAGGGGAAGGTGCTCACTTGGAGCTATCCGTGGTGCTGCAACCACCAACCTGCTTAATGGCTGTGCTGGCCCTGGAGCAAGCACACCTGATATGTCACCAATGAGGGTGCATCATTGCAAAGCACAAGCTTTGTCTAAATGCTGAAAAACAGTATTGAAAATATAGCACAAGGCAAACAGGTTTATGTCAAGGCTTCAGGGAATTATGATCCCTCCCCCGGTGGCAGTCAAAAAAGCAGATATCCGAAAAGAGTGCTTACCACGTAATTTATTCAGTATTCACAGAAAGAGACAAAGGAACTCTGTCTCTATTAAATAATGGCATTGCTCCAAGTAAAGTCCCACCCCTTCAGTCCCTCCTAATCTACATCATTCCTGCACCGGCTGGTCAGTGCTTTCTGCCTTTGAGATTTCTGTTCTGCTACTCTCACGGCCCACCTGGTTTTGGGGGAAGGGGGTTAGGAATGCTTTCAAGAGACACTGAGTCTGTTATCTGTCTCTCCTCCAGTGCTTCTCCTTCCTGCTGCTGCTCCCCCAATATTTCCCAGCTGTTCTCCTCGGCAGCCTCTGAACTATGCCCTTCTCCAAACCACTGTTCTAAATCTATACTGTTCTCCTCTTCTTGGGGAGGTGCAGAGAGAGGGAGAGGCGGCTCCCACCATTCCTCCTCAGTCCAGCCCCTGGCAGTTGGTATAATTGTGTGTATTCCCATCGCTTACAGATGCTTCTGCCCAAGAGAAAGGAACAGGAACTGCCAACCAATGATGCTGTTGCCCTTATGCCAATCTTTTCACCCCAGCAGTCTTTCATTGGAGCTGCTCCTTACACGCTTTGGCAGTGCCTGGCATTTTCTAGCTAGGGAAGATCAGATGATGCCACAGCATAAGAGGAGCTGCTTCTTCCTTCATGCTCAAAATATGGGAAAGCTGGAGTTGGTGGCTTCTTGACGGGTCAAGTGAGGGTCACAGAGGTTTCTGCTGGTCTGTGCAAGCCCACCTTCAAGGCACTAAGCTGTTTTGCTTGTTTGCTTGCCATGCTTGCAAAAACCATTAGCTTATTGGCACTGTTTCGCATGCAACCTTTCAAGTCAATTTCAATCGGCTCCATTGATTGTTAATTACAGTCACTCATTGGGTTTTCCCAGCGCATAAGAGTAGAACCTTCAATCTATCCCTTTTTCCTGCTGAATCAGCTTATCTTCAAAATTGTAGTTTTGTCAACTCAGCACATGAGGCTGACTAGGCAAAGAAGCTTGCCAAGCTTGCATTGTTACTGACTCATTCATATGGGCTCTGGACTCTTGCCTTTGCCAAGAGACAACTCTCAAAGAACTAGAACTTCCTGTATGCTTGCTGCTTCACCCCTATCATACCTGCTCATCCTGTACATGTGTAAACAACAACAACAACAACCCTGACAGTTACAAAAGCATGATTGATTGATTGATTGGGTGCTCCCCTCCCAGGATGGTGCTGGGGCAAAAAATTGAACACGAAACATGGATTTTAACATGAAAATGTAAAAACCAACTGTACTAAACAGGACACAGATTTAGGCCATGGGTAGGCAAACTAAGGCCCGGGGGCCCAATCGCCTTCTAAATCCAGTTGGACGGTCCGAGAATCAGCGTGCTTTTACATGAGTAGAATGTGTGCTTTTATTTAAAATGCATCTCAGGGTTATTTGTGGGGCATAGGAATTCGTTCATTTTCTCTCTCCAAAATATAGTCCAGCCCCCCACAAGGTCTGAGGGACAGTGGACTGGCCCCCTGCTGAAAAAGTTTGCTGACCCCTGATTTAGGCTATCTATATAATGTCAACTCACCTCCATCACTGAGTGCAAAACAGTGGCTTCCAGACTGTTAGAGATCAGAGAGGAACAAAATAGTTTTGGAGCTTAGCATTGGGTAAGGCCAAAATAGTTAATTTCTGGCTACAGGCTGTATGCATAAGCAAACTGCATACAGAAGTTTGCAAACCACCTGGGAGAGTCAAGATGAAGTAAGTCTTACTGTGGTCAATGGTTACAGATAGGTAGCCGTGTTGGTCTGTCATAGTCAAAACAAAAAAAAATTTTGTCCCATGGTCAATGGGACATGCTCATAAGTAAATTGGCATATGATTGCATCACTGCAGTGAAAGACCCATCAAACTTGGGAAAATCATGAAACACATTTCCCAGAAAACTCTTTGCTGCATGAACTAGAAAACTCTCATCGCTGATGGTAATAGTTTCACAGGCTATTGCATATGGCAGGGCTAGCCAAATATTCACAATCCAGAGGTTGTTGGTCCCATCATTCCTGAGCATTGGCTAAAGCTGATTATAATTGTAGTCCAATTACCTCTGGAGCATACCAGGTTGGCTTTCCTAGCATATATCTCCTTCATATATCCTTCATATCTTCATATCTCCTTCATATCTCCTTCAACCTCTTGGCCAGTTTTATGCTCATGAAGAACTAGAAGGTAAGCGAGGCATCTTTTAGATGGGTTTGGTTGATGCTGATGTTTCCAAACAACAAGGTTTCAGCAATGACAATGGACAAGCTTGACAAGCTTTGAATATTGATAACCTGATGGCAGTGACCTTGGGACCGGACAGCCTGAATATCCTGCATGTGGACAAACAGTTTGCTGAGAAATGAGCTCTGTGCAGTTCAAGAAGAACTACAACATTAGGGAATTCATAACAGAAACACATGAAAAGCAAAGAGATCAGAATGAAAACATGGAGAATGGTGCTTCTTAGACCTCACTGACTGGGCTGCCTCCATACAAAATTGGAATAATTTCCTCCATGGGTGAAAAAGCGTAAGAACATTAGAAGAGTCCTGGTGGGTCAGGCTGGTGGCTCATCTAGTTCAGTGTCCTGTGACCAACCAGATCCCTTTGGGAAGCCCATAAGCGGGTCCTGTTCACAACAGTACTCTCCCCTCTTGCAGTTTCCAGCAACCAGTATTCAGAAGCATCACTGCCTCTGACCATGGAGGTAGAACATATAGAATGGGCAAGTCAGGAAGGTTGATTTTAAGCTGAAAACGAATGAAGGAGAAAGGATTCAGCTGCCTCTTTTTCTGACCATCCTTCTCCACTATGACCCATGGTCTGTCCAAGTTTTTTTTTTATTTAAACACACACACACACACACACACACACACACACACACCCCATAAACATGAAATTCCATGGAATGTGTTTCCTAAGCCTGTGTCATTGAGCAAACATGGATGCATGCGCAAAGATGGTCTTCAGAACCCAGTATGTAGCCCTCCTGTAGACTAGGGAAAATCCGGGGATATACAATTGGGTGGGAAACCCTTCAAAAACAGCAGCTTGTATAGCTACATTATGGTCTTTCCTTCTCTCTCTCCCTCCCCCCCCTCTCTCTCTGTCTCTGCATAGAACAAAGGGGAGCTTTGATGTCAGACTCTGAGTTGAAGCAAAAACAGGCTGGTGTGAAAAATTAAACATTTCCCTGAAATATTCATCGTTATCGTTCTGTTTTGCTCCAACTCTTGAGGGCCTCAAGAAAGCCTTTCCAGCTTCCATTTGTTTTAATTTTATGGTGTGTTTTTTTTAAAAAAAAAACAACCATGCAGGCGTGTTGTCAGTGCAATTCTTTCTAAGCTTGATTGTATTTGTTTCTTGCAAATATGCGCAAGCTTCTCTTGAGATTGTAGGTTATTATGTAGCTTGCGTGCGTGCGTGCATGTTAAATAATGTTAAAAGTATTACACACATTGTTTTGTGCCATTAATTGTTATATTATTATTAATAATATTACTTTATTTATGCATCACCTTCTGCCCAAAGGTCTCAAGGTGACTTGCGTAGTAAACAAATAAATATTAAAAACACCCTACAGCAGTAATTGATAGTGATCGCTCTAAATACCTCTCCAAGTACACATTTCCCACCATAAATGTATCACTAGCAATCATCATAAAACAGCGATCAGCTAAAAACCTTCCACTGAGGTTTGCAGTCAGACACCCCTCCCTGAGGAGCCATTGCAGAAAAGGCTCTTCCTTGGGGAGTCACCTTCAGTACCTCCCCTGCAGATGGCCATGTGAAAATTGCATGAAGCTTAATGCACAGCTTTTGGGGAGAGCTGATTGCCAGGGCTGCAAAGCCCTGTGTGTGGCTATATGCAATCCCCGACAATCAGTTGATTGTTGGGGCTTGCTTAGTGCCATATATGGCTCTTTGCAATCAACCAGTTGTTGGGCCTTTCATGCACGGCAAACAGCAATCATTGGAGCTTGCAGAGCTTAAACTAAGACCCTCCTGCATTGTGTTGCCACTTCTCTGGGATCTGAGCAGCAGAGCCTGTTCAATACACTCTCTTCTCCCCTATGATATAAAGGCAGCTGAGCCAGTCACTGTAGCCAGAAGAGGCTTCACGACCAAGCATTCCCATTGCCCATTTCAATAAACATTGCCACATATTGGACAATTAGTGCATTCCAACCACGCAGAAATGACTCTGGACCATTCTGTTGACCGGTTCTCACTCGGAGCACTTACAACGATGACATGTTAAAAATTGCGTAAATCATTGGTTATAATAAAGGGGAGATGAGCCCAGCCCTGTTTCCAACAAAATTCAGATGCCAATGAATATTTCACCACATTTTCAAAAATATAAAATACAAACATATTCAGTAGTCCAACTATTTGATGACAGTTGGCACCCACAACCTGCCTTTAGTCAAACACCTGTGCTGTTTCCCCCTGTAAGTTTGCTCCATGGTTCATGCTTTGACAACTGTTCCCAAATGTTGAGTTTCTGCAGATATAGATGACCCCCCCTCCCACAAAAAAACCCCTTGAGTCTTGGATCTACCATTTGAAGCAGTGCCTTCGGCCTAATTCAGAATCTTTTCTTTCTGTGATGGTTGATGAGGAGGGATAGTGAGGGAAACTCTGTTGCACCTCCTTCTTTTAGTCACTGGTCATGTCATGGCCAGTAGGGATTTCCACTGGGAACCTCATTATCTGTGCTTTGGGGTTTGTTGCACAGGGCTAGAGCCAAACTTCAAGAGGTCCTCAGCCCAGTGCCGCTAATACCCTGCACCCCCCTTCCTTCAACCAGTGCAGGGCTTGTCTCTAAACCTGATCCTATGGGACCATACATCTTTATAGATCTACTGTCCTACTGGGATTATAGCTATATAAAATGCATACCTAGGATTTTAATGATCTATAGGCAAGGTAGTAAGTACATTCTGGGCAATTAAACACAGCAGGTGGACACAACAGATGGGAACTGAGCACAGAGGCCAATTTCAGCTGGGAGTATGAATTTTCAGAGGTCTTGGTGTTAGGATGACTATGGCCCAGCCCTGGCTGGGGCTGAAGAGAGTTGAAGTCCAAAACACCTGGGGGGCATCAGGTTGGAGAAGGCTGGGTCGATTTGCTGGAGATGCCAGCCATATCTGTGGCCAGTCAGGCCATCTTCCTGCTCCTTAGCACACCTCTGCTGCCAAGCGACTGCTGTACACAAGCCCATTCCATGTTCATCCCAGGCAGAGTCTTTGGATGTTGCCAAACGATCACTAGATTGTTAGGGAGAGAAGCCAGGGGTATTTGGCATCCTCCCTGGTCCCTTGCAAAGTGTCTCTTCCTGAGCCCAAATAGCTTGTGGGAAATGAAGACAAATGGCTGCTGCTTGATGACTCTTTAAAGGCATTGGAAACTCATCAGTTGCAAAATGTGCAAAAAGTGGTTGACAGCTCAGAGAAGGGAGAGGGATCCTGTGGCCAGGATTTTTTGGAGAGTTGGGCTAGCCATCAGAAGTCAATGTGAAGCCACTTAAATAAAAATGCAAGTGTTCAAAAGGTGGTGTTCAATCATTTCTGCTACTAGAAATTTGCATTTTAATAAAAGGGGGAAATGTATAATATACCATGTGCTTGTCAATCATGCCAGAGTCTTTCTTCTCATTAGCCAGAGCACTAGAAGATGGGACCCGTTGTACCCTTTGATCGATTAAGCCAGGCATTGGCAAACTCCGGCCCTCCAGATGTTTGGGACTACAATTCACATCATCCTTAGCTAACAGGACCAGTGGTCAGGGATGATGGGAATTGTAGTTCCAAACATCTGGGGGGGGCGGAGTTTGCCTATGCCTGGATTAAGTTGTTAGGCATCTTGATTAACTGGGCAACATAGCTGTGCAGAGTGAGGCTGATTGTAATTGTAGTCCCAAACATTTGGAGGGCCCCATATAATGCTTGCTGCTGTGGCATAGATGTGCATAATTAGTTTCTTTAACAGAATCACAGAATTGTAGAAATGGTAAAATTTCAGATTCGATACAAATACCTTCTGGGATTAAAAATAAAACCCTTCTCTTGTTGAAAGAGGAAGGTCTTCAGCACACACTGTTGCTCTCTCTTAAGGTTCTTTAAACTGTTCTTGAACCTTTAAAATGTAAGACCCTAGAAAAGCCTTTCTCAGTCTTGGGTCCCCAGATGTTCTTGAACTGCAGTTCCCATCATCCCTGACCACTGGCCATGCTGGCTATGAATGGTGGGAGTTGTTGTCCAACAATACCTGGGGACCCAAGGATGGGAAGGGTTGCCCTAGGGTGATGAAGAACAATGCAGAATACACACACAAACATCCTGCACCTGTATTTGTCCACCTGGTGTCCTCCAGATGTTTCAGACTATGACTCCCAACAACCCCAGTCAGCATGGCCATATGATACTGCGGCTGTTGCAGTCCCCATACATCTGGAAGGCACAAGTTTACTGGAGGATGCTTTAGACTAATGCAGATAATTATGGAGCAACCCCCATCTCCCATTTAGGTTTGCAACTGGGCTCAGAAGACAATCTTCCCCACCAAATGGGAGAATAGCTCCAAAACTCAGTTTTAAACCAAATCAGATCCTCACATGCCCTGGAAGATGTCGTTGGAAACTTGATGGGGGTCTGATCCTTCCTTCAAGGCCTTCACTTGTTCATTTACTTTGCCAGTCATCAATAGGTCTCCTCTCCTCTCCTCTCCTCGCTCCTCTTCTCTTCCCATTGGTGAGGTTCCTGCTCTCCTTTCCTTTTACTCACTTACCAGGCTGCTACTTCCTGCAATGCTAGCAAGATGTCCTCCTCATCCCATAGGCACAAGCAGACCTGGGGTGTGTAGTTTTCCAAAGAACCATCATAGATGCCAGTTGTCTTTGAGCTGCAGTTCCAATGTATGCTTTGCCTAGAGCACTTCCACACACAGTTTTTAGCCAGTAGGTAGGACAGAGAAAGGAATCAAATTCTTCTCCGGCTGAAATAAAAATCAGCCAGAGAAGAACTATGGTTTCACAATGTGCTCCTTGCCTTGGAAGTAAGCATCGTGAGCTGCAGGGTTCATATTTCCAAGCCAAGCAATATGAGGTTCAGAGATATCTCTAGTGCAGGCACAGCCACAGGGGTCAATTCCTTGGCTAGCCCTGCTTCCATTCCCCTTCCCCTTGGTGACTAGTTTTTAAGATTCCCTTGCTGGATCCTGCTGTTTCCTCTTTCCTCCATGCACAGAACAGCTGGTAAAGAGCTGCATTTGGCCAGCACTCTGGGTTTGCAAACACTGCATGCAAAGTCTCATTACCCACAGTGGCTGCTACAGTGAGCAAAACATGTACCCCGTTGTGCTCACCATCCCAGACAGACAACAATGTACAAAGTAATTACTTCTGGCTGCCGGGAAGATGGAGTTGCCTGCCCGGGAGGAGGAGGGAATGGTTCTCTCGTGCATCAAAATGGTTTTGCTTCTGCATCCCATGGTGGCAAAAGGAAGGAAAAGCTTGCAGGAGGGAACGAGAGAGAACAGTTGGTGTCAGAGAAGCATCAATGCTGATGCGTCTCTATCCTTGGGCCCCTCAAGGAGACTTTGGTATCAAACAGGTGTGGGGAACTGTTGGCCCACCAGATGTTGCTGAACTACAATGCCCATCACCCCTGGCCATTGGCAACTCTTGCTGAGGCTGAGGGGAGTTGCAGTTCAGCAGGATCTGGAGAGCCAAAGGCTCTCCACACTTGGTACAGAAGTAGGAGATGGAGTAAAAGGTAAAGGTAAAGGGACCCCTGACCATTAGGTCCAGTCGTGGCTGACTCTGGGGTTGCAGTGCTCATCTCGCTTTACTGGCCAAGGGAGCCAGCGTACAGCTTCCGGGTCATGTGGCCAGCATGACTAAGTCGCTTCTGGTGAACCAGAGCAGTGCACGGAAACGCCGTTTACCTTCCCGCCGGACTGGTACCTATTTATCTACTTGCACTTTGACATCCTTTCGAACTGCTAGGCTGGCAGGAGCAGGGACCGAGCAACAGGAGCTCACCCCGTCTCGGGGATTTGAACCACCGACCTTCTGATCAGCAAGTCCTAGGCTCTGTGGTTTAACCCACAGCGCCACCCGCATCCCTAGGAGCTGGAGTAGGAGGACCTTAAAATTGATGATGGCCATCAAGGAGGAAGTGGTTTGCCATAAGAGGCTGGTCCTGTTATGGGACAGGTGAGGTGTCAGCCAGCCTCAGGCGGCAGGTTTTGGGCATCCTCAAAGGGGCAGCACATTGTCAGCTATTTAATTCATCCTCTTATATATGTTTTTATGCAGAAGTATCTGAACATATAAAATGCTACTTTATGCTATTTCCATCACTGTTTACAACTGACAGGACCAGCTCACCTATGAAGTAGAGTGAGGCAGCTGCCTTGGGCAACGGAAGCCCAAGAGGTGGTGCTCCTATAAAGACCACACCTGCCGTGCCAGCAGAGAAGCAGGCATTGGCATGCAAGCCAGGAAAAAGGGAGGCTTTGGCAGCATGGCAAGGCAACAGTGGGGCAGCAACGCAGGCGCATGGCATCACAGCATGACAGTCTCATTTTGCCTCAGGTGGCAAAATGGGATGCATCCCCTCAATTAAAAAAACTGAGTTCATGGGGGGGTGTTGCTTACTGGGGAGGGCGGAGTTGCCTGTTTTGCACGGTTGTGGCCCTGCTTTTCCTTTGAGTTTTGCAGTGTCTGTATTTTGCTATTGGATAATTTTGCACATTCCCTGTGAAGATGGTTAAAACACTCTGGGATTTAAGCTCTGTGAGGGTACTAGGAGTCTTCAAACTCTTAACACCCTTAACAAACTACAGCTCCCAGAATTCCTTGGGAGAAAGCAAGGTTTTTTTAAAAAGTGGCATCATAGTGCTTCAAATATATAGTGTGAATGTGACCTGTGACTGCCAGTCACTCTTCAAGGTCTAGGGCAGAGCCTGGGGGTCTTCTGCCTGCAAGGCCATGGCTTTTCCATGGAGTGATGGGCCCTTCCTAGGGTTTTTCCATCTCAGCATAGCAAACTATCTGTTCTCTGAGGTCTCCAGGCTACCTCATACTTTTAACTGGAGAGCCTGGGGATTGGTCCTTGGTCCTTCTGCATGCCAAGCAGGTGCTCTCCCACTGAGTTACAGCCCCTCCCGACAGCCAGTGTGGTGAAATGGCTTGCGGGTCTTACTCTTAGCAGGAGTAAGAGCTATTAAGCTCTATAGGTAACCCGAGGACAATCGTTTCCCATTCCTGCCAACCTCTCAGATTGTTGAGAGGATAAAATGTTGTGTGTGTGTGTGTGTGTGTGTGAGAGAGAGAGAGAGAGAGAGAGAGAGAGAGAGAGAGAGAGAGAGAGAGAGATCTGTATACCTTTCTGAGCTCCTTGGAGGATATGATTCCACCAAAAACTCAGCATAGATGACTGGATGCAGCACTGCAAGTCTGTGCAAGTCAGGCTTTACTAAATGATCTTCAGGGAAGGTTGTCAAGAAATATCTGCGAAGGGGAGATACAAGATCGGGGTGGGGTGGGGTGGGGTGGGTAACCCACCCCAAAGAGATGGATGGGAACATCTTTTTGTGCATGTGTAGGATCAGCAAACGAGAAGCCAGCCACTTGACCTGTTCCCTGAACTTATTCCAGATCTGTCAGGCATGGAGAAAATTGAGACTATAACTCAGATTTGCCCTCTTTGGTAGCAATAAGACCATTTCCCTCATGGTGGGTCATTTGTCTTAATTGGCCTGCTGTGCCTTCGAGGACTAATTTCCAGGTCAAACCGGCCTTAAATTAGGGAACGGGGAGTGTAATTGTGCAAGTGTGTGTGTGTGTGTGTGTGTGTGTGTGTGTGTGTGTGTTTTGAACAATTCCGGTGTCCAGCCCTTTGCTCTTAACAACATATCAACAGGAACTGTACATTTACAAATTCTGGTGCCTACAAAATTCATACAAAGCTTCAAAGGTTTGCTTCGTTGCTGTGTGAGAGATAAAACACACTTGCATGCTGCTTAAAGGGGGCTTTTAAAATGCATTCTTTAAAACTCAGCCCCCTCCAGTCATTCTTTTAAATTGTGGATTCATGATTATTAAGCAGCTGAAGGAGAAGAGGGCAGAAGTTGGAGAAAGAACTGTGAGTGGAGGGCTGGCCTTTCCTGACCCTTGGGACCCCCTGGGAAACTCACCAAGCTTGCTGTATGTGGAACTGGACATGGGGAGTGGGGCTATATGGGACTCAGCGGCCAGCAGCTTGGGAATGAACCTCATTCTCCTTGGGCCTACCCATAAAAAGCAAACATAGGGTGGAAGATGGGTGCTATCAGCAGTCTCCAGGAGCCTTTGTGATTTATTTTGTGGGTTTGTTTGGGCCCTGGGTGAGAGCCAGGAGGCTGAGAGGGGAGGCGTGTGAGAAGAAGGAACTGATAATTGCTTTATACGTGTTAGTAATTTAGCACCGATGTAACAGTTTTATACGTAGCCGTTCATTTTTGTAAAATTTGCTGCTGCTTAAGTTGTCTCTTGTCGCTTTACTTTTCTGTACACCATTTAAAGGGATATATTAAGAAGAAGAAGAAGAAGAAGAAGAAGAAGAAGAGTTTGGATTTGATATCCCGCCTTTCACTCCCCTTCAGGAGTCTCAAAGCGGCTAACATTCTCCTTTCCCTTCCTCCCCCACAACAAACACTCTGTGAGGTGAGTGGGGCTGAGAGACTTCAAAGAAGTGTGACTGGCCCAAGGTCACCCAGGAGCTGCAAGTGGAGGAGCGGAGATGCGAACCCGGTTCCCCAGATTACGAGACTACCGCTCTTAACCACTACACCACACTGGCTATATTAAGCGAAATAGAGTTGTTCTAAATGAAATAAAACAATTAGTGCCCGTTATTATCAGGACACTTGTACACAATCTCACTTTCAATACTGTTTGTACTTGCAAAAAAATGTGGAGCAAAAATACTGCTTCTTTTCCAGCTGGGGGCATGTCCTGTTAGCTTCCTGCTCAAATCTTATAATGTTTTGTACCACAAATGTTCATGGGTGTGTGGGTATGCTTGTCCTCTTTTGTTTTGCTTTAGCAGAAGTGTGCGCCCCTCTGGGTAGTAATAATGTGGTATCATCTGGGAAGCACCACAGAACAAATAATAAAATGGATTGATGTGTGGATGGTCCAACATAAACTCACCAGTAACATACTATTTTTGTGTCCTCCCTAATGAGGTGTGTCTGTCTCTACCATTATTCACTTTCAGGAGTAAATTGAAAACATTCCTACTTACCCAGGCGTTTGGTGGCTGAAGAATATTATTCCTGTCAATTCCAAGATCAGGGTATGAAGGAATCCTTTTAACTAAAGCTGCTTTTAGAAGTTTTAATTGCAATTTTTTTTTTATTCCTATACTGCATATCTGTTTTCCATCCTGGGTTTTCTCCCCAACCTGAACAAGAGAGTTATCATGTAGTGAATCAGAATTGTGCATGTCATGATATTGAGGCAAGAGAAGCCAGTTCAGGGTGAGGGCAATGCTCCCTGAGCAGGCCTTGCCCTCACTAGGAGTTGGCTTAGTTTGCCCTCTGTATCATTGCCACATAGCCAAATCGGATCGGGTATGACAGCGCTCTTGTCCCCCTTTTCAAGGGGTGGAGGAACAGCAGCCAACCATAGCCTCTAAGATGATTTTAACCAGTGCAGAAAGAGGAGGGTTTGGGAATGTTTACAGTGGATGCTCAGGTTGTGAATGTGATCCGTGCGGGATGCACGTTTGCAACCTGCAGTGGTGCATCTGCACATGCGCGAGTTGCAATTTGGCACTTCTTTGCATGCGCAAAGTGCAATTTAGCGCTTCTGTGCATGCACGACTCCCCAAACCCAGAAGTAACCCGTTCCGGTACTTCCAGGTTTTGGTGGGTCTGTAACCCGAAAAAAGGCAACCTGAAGGGTCTGTAACCCGAGGTATGACTGTAGTGCCTTTGCTGCACACTTAAAAAAAAGTTTGGCTGTGAATGTTCAGCAAAACCCTAGAACAAAACTTCTCTCCACATATCCGGGCTGACAGCTCAATTACCCCGGCATAACCCTTCCTTGGAAGGAACAAAATAAAAAATAAAAAATGGTGGATCCGGATCCGATTTGAGAACAAGCAAGGTAGATAGGACTGAAGGCAACTGCCAGCAGCTGAAGAGCCCTGTCGTCGGAACAGCCCCTTCTGCCTCTATTGCACGGCAAAATAATCTGTAGCGCCACTTTGATTAGAAGGTCCTTTGCAATTTGGAAACCGTGTCTGCAGTGTACCCTGACCTTGCCCCTCTCCCCTCCATCCCCACCGTAAGAGTGTGTGAGTACGCAGGGGTTTGTGTCTTCCGCGTGGGCCTCATGTTCTATTTATAAAACCACACCACCTGCCACAGAAGCAGACATTTAATTTACTTGCAGTGCTGAGATCAGCGAGCTGTTTGTTTTTCTTCCTACTTCAAAGCTGCTTAGCGGGAGAGTCCAGAGGACAGATTTACATGAGGCTTCTTAGTGCGGCTGGTGATCTGACAGGGGAATGGCGTCAGGTGCGCTTCCCCCCTCCCTTGCTGCAAAACCAGACAACTCTGACTCCCCATGGAATTGCTGCCTCTGCTCCCCCCAAATCGATAGAAACCTTTCCACATTTTTTTCTCTTGCATTTATTTTTTGGTGGAGAGCTTATGACGCCACATCTAGGCCGTGTACAAACTGACTTGGGGTTAGTTTGTAGAAAGAAGTAGTTTTTCCTTCATTGGGAATCGCTCCTCTTCAACATGCTGCTTTCTGTCTAGATCAGTGGCTCCAAAACTGGGCAGTGCCATCCCCTGGGGTGGTGGGATTGCCCGGGGGGAGGGGGGTCTCAAGAGGCAAGTGGGTGGCAGGGGCACTGGAGGTGTAAATGCTTATCAGACTTTTTTGTTGAATCCATTTAACTAAATAATTTTAGTATGGTAGGGCTTGCCGATTGGAAGGTTGGCTGTACAAATCCCCACGATGGGGTGAGCTCCAGTTGCTCGGTCCCAGCTCCTGCCCACCCAGCAGTTCGAAAGCACATCAAGTGCAAGTAGATAAATAGGTACTGCTCTGGCGGGAAGGTAAACGGCGTTTCTGTGTGCTGCTCTGGTTTGCCAGAAGTGGTTTAGTCATGCTGGCCTCATGACCTGGAAGTTGTCTGTGGACATACGCTGGCTCCCTTGGCCTATAGAGCGAGATGAGCGCGCAACCCCAGAGTCAGTCGTGGCTAGATCTAATGGTCAGGGGGGTACCTTTACCTTTTATTTTCTTCCTTAGTGGTTTATGCTAATCACTATTCTCAATAATGCTTTTTATAGGGCATTATAGGGTACTGCAGATGACGTTCTGATCAGCGAGTCCAAAAGGCTCAGTGGTATAGACCACAGGGGTGAGCTCCTGTTGCTCTGTCCCAGATCCTGCCAACCTGGCAGTTCGAAAGCACACCAGTGCAAGTAGATAAATAGGTACCGTTGTGGTGGGAAGGTAAACGGCATTTCTGTGTGCTATGGTTTCCATCATGGTGTTCTGTTGCACCAGAAGCGGTTTAGTCTTGCTGGCCACATGACCTGGAAAACTTTCTGTGGACAAATGCCAGCTCCCTTGACCTGAAAGCGAGATGAGCTCCACAACGCCATAGTTGCCTTTGATTGGATTTAACCATCTAGGGGTCCTTTACTTTTACTGCAGATTAGTAGTATAAGAGGGTGGTGACCTGAAAAAGTTTGTGAGCCACTCATCTAGATCGATCCTACAAGGGTGGATGTGGTTGCTTGAAACACATTTGAAAACCCTCCCCCTTGATTAGGTTATTCACACCTTTTCCTCCCAGGTGAATGAAGGAGGTGTGGGAATTGCGATCTTGGTGCATGCCCACCCACAACGTCATAGGGCGGGTGTGGATACAGCCCCCGTTGCTTGGATCACCTCCACCATTTCCAAATGGACATGCTGAACAATAGTGTTGCACGGCACCCGGATCTCCGAGCAGGGTTCATGTTTCCTTTCAGAAAAGGGACACAGAAGAGACACAGTATGTTTATGATATATGGTTTATTTACACATATATGCAACTATATATAAGTATATTTTTTATTAACAATTTCAACATAACAAATTATCAAAACAAGTCATCTTCATTATTTCCCCCCTTTTCCCCTCCCCCTCCCCCAAGACTTCCCTCAGCTCCTCTGTCTGATTTCTCAACTCACATTGTTCTCTGCATACTGTAAAATTGTATACATCCTTTTATTATCTATCTACACTCAATAAATTTGTGTATGTTTATTCAAAACCTGCCAAGGAGTCCAGTTCATTTTGTTGTCTTTTTAAATAATTTGTAAAAATTTCCCATTCTTCTTTAAAATCACAGTTGTCCTTATCTCGCAATTTGCATGTCAGTTTCGCCAGTTCTGCATAGTTCATCAATTTCTCTTGCCACTGTTCTTTTGTCGCGGTTTCCTCATTCTTCCATCCTTGTGCTATCAAGACTCTTGCCGCTGTTGTAGCATACATAAATAAATTCTTTATTTTCCTTGGCAGGTCTTGTCCTACAATCCCTAACAAACATGCTTCTGGTTGTTGTTTTTTTTTTTACAAATGTCATTTAAACATTTTCTTCAATTCTTTATATATCATTTCCCAGAATTTTTAAATTTCTCTGCATTCCCACCACATATGGTGAAAGGTCCCTTCCTTTTCTTTACATTTCAAACATATGTTTGACCTGGTTTTATACATTCTTGCTATCTGTACTTGTGTTATATACCATCTATACATCATTTTCATGTACTTTTTCATGAAAAAACTCATATATGCAACTTGAGCCTACGATGGAGGGGATCAAACCTGCAACCTTGCCGTTGTCAGCGCCGTGCTCTAACCTACTGAGCTATCTAGGGGTTCACAGCATTAACACCCCCCCAAAGGGTCTTGTCTCTCCCAAGCATCTTGTTTCTTCCAGGAGAAATAAGGCATGGCTCTGTCTCTCAGTTGCCCAGCCTACAGCCTTCGCATCCAGCTTCTAGCTCACTGCACTCAACCCTGAACTCTGGCCTTTTGTCTTTCTGACTAACAATCACTTGAGGGACTGGGGGGGGGCACCCATTTGCTCTTTGGCACAGAGCTACTCCCTTTGTCACCTTAACAAGCCATGTTTAGTGGGCCATTACTATGTTGGCCTGGCTATTCCAGCAATTGAATCTATGCTGGATCCAGGAATTGGAAGGGGGGATGGATCAGGAATATAATATACCCTCCCCGCCCCCAGCTCAGTAATGTAAAATCAATCTGCATTAAGTTTCCAGGATGAAACTAGCTTGTGAAAAAAGCACTTTTCAGGGCATAAAATACACAACAGGTCCTGAATGTGTGTTGCAAAACCATGTCTTTTACTGGAACCAGGATGGGCTCTTGCAGAATTTTGTAAGCTCCCCCCTCCTTTCCTCCCAGTTTGTCAAGAAGAAATAGGAACGCAGGCCCAGCCAGGGATGTCTCCCCAAGGCAACTGCCCTTTTCTTTTTAATATTCCGTTTCATTTATTTTGTCAGAAGCTTATAATTCAATATCGTGTACGAAATAAGGAAATAAAGGGTGGGGTGGGGGAAAAATACAACTGAATAAAAAATAAACACAGAAAAAATCATGCGTACAAATATAGGTCACAGTCCCTGGGAAGAAGAATAATTATTGGCGTTGGAGGGTAGTAACATGTCCTTTTAAAATATTTGTTTTGTTTGTTAAGTGTCAGGATGTTATCCTCGGGGCCTGATGATGCTCTCACTTGAGTTATTAGGAATTTCAATTAGGAGCACAGTTCATGGGAGGCATTTGAACAATATAGATTATTTTGCTACATGGTTGAAAATGATTTGTGTTGTTTCTTTGTCCACTGCTATACGTTAATTTTTGAGTTTCTTTTTCAGCATTAGCTATGGATTTTAGTGTACAGTGGTACCTTGGGTTACAGACGCTTCAGGTTACATACGCTTCAGGTTACAGAATCCATTAACCCAGAAATATTACCTCGGGTTAAGAACTTTGTTTCAGGATGAGAACAGAAATCATACTCCAGCGGCACGGCAGCAGTGGGAGGCCCCATTAGCTAAAGTGGTGCTTCAGGTTAAGAACAGTTTCAGGTTAAGAACGGACCTCCGGAATGAATTAAGTACATAACCAGAGGTACCACCATACCATAAATTCTTATTTAACCTGTTCTGAAGGCTTCCGACCTTTTCAGTCATTCACTGGGCTCATCCAATAGCAGCCAGAGAGGATGCAAAGAAGCCAATGGCAGTCAGAGAAGCCCCGCCCCACTCTCTCTCTCTGTGGCAGCCAGGCTGACCAACTAATCGGAAGCAATACATTGCTATGCAGATTAATTCCTGCAGATTGCAGGGCAGGCAGTCACTAGCCTGCAGGTGTATTAATTGCATTGTACAAATAGAAGGTCCCATCTGTGCATGCAAAGAAACAAACACCTGTCTGGATTTTTTAAAGGGGTGATCCCCACCCCCTTTTCTCTTGCAGGGCTGCTACACTGGCAGAGTTACTCCTGATGTGTCTGTGGACACGTCGTCTGGCAGCAAATCGTTTCTTCCCATCGCTGTGCACGCTAAGCAATTAACGGAGCCATTAAAAGCGAAAGGCATTCGCTGCACTGAAATTAATGGCAAGAGCAAATTAAAAACGAGAAGGCACACTCGCTCAGCCCTGGGCAAAGTAAGGGCTTTTAATGTATTTTTAATTCTTAATTCTCATTCTCCCTCTCTCTTGTCTGTTTGGTGTCAACCATAAAGGGCCTCTTTGGATGCTGCCTCTCTGGGAACAGCGTAAAGAGGTTTTCCAGTGAAATATGCCCCTTGCCAGGATGGGTTAGTGGGTGGATTTTGGCATGGTAGGTTAACTGGTCTGGAGGAAGTATGAGAAAGAATTGCCTCCACCCTCAGGTCAGGTCAACTGCCCCAAACTCAGGCCAGTGAGTTTGGTTTGCCCTCCACTATGATTCATCCTCAGTCCGCTCCTCAAAGTCCCCTGCTCCTTTTTTATTTTATTTTTTAAAAAACATTTTTATTGATTTTTCAACTACAAAGTACAAATAAACACAAACCGGTAAAGATATATAGGATCTGGCCGGGGAGGGCAGGGTATAAATAAAAAGTATTATTATTATTATTATTATTATTATTATTATTATTATTTGTATAATTATTATTATTATTTGTATAAAAGGATTCTCTGAATCTCGGTACTTTCCCCCATTCCTTCCATGGAGTCTCATTTTAAGAATCTGCATCTGCATATTCATAAGTACTCCAATTATTATATCAGGCCATAATATCCATAGTATTTTTACACTACAAGTGAATCAAAATCCTGCTCTTGTTTCCATCTGCTTACAGTGGTCTCCTAAATAGCTTATACTTTTTTTCCATTCTTTTGTAAAGTTTTTGTCCTCTTGGTTCCAGAGTTTTCCAGTCAGTTTTGCCATTTTGGCATAGTCCATCAGCTTGGTTTGCCATTCTTCTCTGGTAGGGACTTTGTCTTCTTTCCAACTCTGGGCTAATAACATCTGAGCGGCTATTGTTCCATACATAAAGAGTCTTTCCTGCTCCTTTGGTATATCAGTACCTGTAATTCCTAATAAAAATGCTTCTGGTTTCTTAACAAAAGTTATTTTCAACATTTTTTCCCCATTTCATTATATATCATCTCCCAGAAAGCTTTTATTACCTTACAAGTCTACCACATATGATAAAAGGTACCTGGAACCATTTGCAATTTACATACAGTGGTACTTCGGGTTAAGAACTTAATTCATTCTGGAGGTTTGTTCTTAACCTGAAACTGTTCTTAACCTGAGGCATCAAGTTACCTACTGGGGCCTCCCACTACCACTGCACCGCCGCCACACAATTTCTGTTCTCATCCTGAAGCAAAGTTCTTAACCTGAGGTACTATTTCTGGGTTACCGGAGTCTGTAACCTGAAGCCTCTATAACCTGAAGCATCTGTAACCTAAGGTACCACTGTATTTGAATGCCTGATGTATACCTGCTGGTGGTGTAATAGAGCAAGAATGTGACACTTCCTTCCCCCCCCAAGCAATACCGTCATCTGCCAGAGCAGTATTATGTGATAGATACTATAAACGTCTTTTTGGCAGGTGTGTGTGTTGGAGGGCAGGTCCGGACCTGCTGCAAAGATCCCACTGTTAGCTCAGTTAAGCTCAAATAGTGACTGGACCAAAGTCACTCAATGAACTTCATGGCTGATCAGGAATACAGACCTAGGTTTTCCCAGCCACAGTCTACTTGAACCACTCTTTCATCAGCTCACTAGTCAGTAACTATCACCTGATCCTAATATATTGGGTACCATGTTCTGTATCACTGTAGTTTGAGAGACAGATGGATCAACACAAATGATGTGGCTTGGTTTTTCTCTGGGGGCGTGGCTATGAGGGTTGTTCCTGCATTTCAAAATTTAGCACCTTTCTCATAGTCTTCCCATTCATTCATTCCTGCATTCATTCCATGTAGGGTTGCCATATTTCAAACAGTGAAAATCGGGACCCTGGAGCAATGGATCATGGGAAGTCTCCCAGCCTTCCCTTGCCCTGTGATCTTCCTTCAGTCAATGCTGCCTTACCACCACTACTCAAAGTCCCCTACCACTGTCCCTGCTGCAGCCCAACCAGGCTGCAAATCAATTACTGCAAAAAAAGAGAACCTTGTCTGTTAAAGACACCGGCAAATGAAATTCATTTGAGCGAAAGGTCAGAAGATTATCAATAGATGCCAACTCGGCTGCTGCTGAGATGGCCGCTTCTCCAGGGCCCAGGCTTTCTATGAATATGTCTTGTTCCAATTAGCTGCCCATCGCCTTTCTGCTGGAGAGGTTCATTGTGTCAGAAACTCATCTAAAAAGTAAAGGAGGAAAGTCCTTATTACTTCCCCGATGCTTTGTGTGAACCAAGGAACTGGCAAGTATTGTACGGATCAGGAATCCACTTTTCTATTATTCCAGTTACTGGTCAGAGATTATTCTCTGATGTGGACAAATGTTCTAATCAGATACAGGGGTTTGTTCACTCCCCCCTTTCCATATCTACATTGCTTTTTTGTTATTCTTTTTCAAGCATGAAAGATTGTTCTGAAGATATGGTGTACATATTCCCCCATCCTATCCTATCTTTAGATTTATCTGTCTGCCTCCATCCTCGGTCAGTTTTCGGAGTTACTGTAGATTGTGTCCAAATTCAGCCACAGACGAATAGAGATGAGCAGGCAGATGGAAGAATAACTGAGCAGAGAGATGAGTTTCCTGAAAGCAGGAGGCTGGTTCCCAGAGGCTTCCCAGGTTGGCTTCAAATCAAGAGTTGAACCTTTCTGACCGGTTTCCAAGGAATGACCCGTGGCAAATTGGAATGTGAGGTGCAACAGAGATAGATAGATGCTGCTTTTTGAACTCTTCTTATTTTATTTTTATTTTGTGGGTTGTAAACCAGGGATGTGGTGGCTGTGGCCCTGAAAATGTTGTGGGACCTCAAGTCTCATCATCTCCGAGCATTGGCCATGCTGACTAGGACTGATGGGAGCTGGAGTCCATCCAACAATATCTGGAGGGCCCTAGGAAGGATGGGCAAACCTGTCTGGTGCATTTGAGCAATCATTCCCTCTTTCCAGGGAATTCTGGGAATTGTAGCTCTGTGAGAGGAACAGAAATCTCCTACCAACTCTTAGTGCCCTTAATAAGCTAGTTCCCATGGGGGGGGGGGTAAGCTATGACTATTGAAGTGGTATTATACTGCCTCAAATGTATGGTGCAGATGTTGCCTGAGACAATCCCATAATACTTTCTCCCCTACTTCCCTACCCATCAGTTGCATCATATCTTAAGACTGTAAACTCCTCAGGGCAGGGCCCTTTAGAATGCGCCACGTCCACTGCGTGGCACAACATAAACTAAGTATTTATTTATTTTGACCCGCTGTCCTCTTTAGTGAGGTTTAGCCTGCCAAGCCAGTTTCCTGCCAGAGTCGACGGGGCTGAGCACATAGACGCCACCACGGGCAATGATGACTCAGTCATCTATCACCATCAACGCTTCAAGAGAACAACGGTTTGCTCTAAGCCAGGGGGCGCATGCTGGCATAGGAAAGCAGGATGGGCACATTAACTCAGATGGAAATGACATCTAAATATTTAAAACTGAAACAAAAGTGATCGCTCCTCTTTCCCCTCCTATTCCTCCCAGTTCAGATCACGCCACAGCTTGGCGGACATCGTTTTTAAGAGGGAGCAAGGAATACAGTTCCCAACACAACCTTTTCAGATTAGAACCATTTGTTCAGCACATTATTTGGACACACAAAGCGGGTTTGACAGCTCCATTATTGCATTTTTTTAAAACAACAACAACAACAACAACAACAAAGCAGTGTTCAATATTGAAATCTCATAGCTGCTTTATTTCCCTCCACCTCCCCACGTGCACTTCCTTTCTGTAGGTTTTCTTGGGTTTTTCTTTCTTTGCTGTCGTTTGGTGGATGAAAAGAAGAATGAGAGAGAGAGAGAGAGAATCAAAGAGGAAGACGGGTTGGATGAACCTGACTGGGCTTTGACTGCCAGTTCTCCTTGCTTGCCGCATGTGCAGGGGAGATATGCTAAATACATACACGAGCGAGATCTCAGGTCCTGGTGTGTGTCAATAACTCACTTCCTTATAGTCTGGGCTCTACATCATCATGGGAGGAAAAGACAGCTTTCCCTTTGAAAAGCAAACATGACCAGTCAAAAGCTAATAAATCACATCATCATAACCACACACATACACTCAAATATAGGTATGTTGTACTCCCAGATACACCCCCAGTTAACCACACAGAAGCAAATGCATCTTTGAGCCTGACATCAGGCTGGTTTCTTCCCTTGGAGACGGAGAAACATCCTTTTCACTGGCAAATGGGGCACAGGCTCTCATTTCGTTCAACGAGCCGTCACCCAAATGGTTTTAATTAAAGCCCGTTGCTGGGAGCAGGGCAGAAAATGGAAATTTCGGCTAAGTTAGCTTGATCTGAATTAGTGATCGTGCTTCTAATTTTACACACAAATTCCGCTGAGCTAGACACTTGGATAATGGGCCACTCACTGGAGCTCTGCAGCTGGGGCTGTTTTGCAGAGAGCAAAGGTGCAAGAGGTCCCATTTTTAATTCTGACATCATCATGGGAGAGGTGAAAGATGGGTGAAGAAATGCTCTCGGGTCATCTGAAAGCCGAGAAAACCACAGACGAGGCATGTAAGCAAAAAACGAGCAAAAATATAGAGCAAAGGAATACATTTTATACAGAACTGTGTAAACATTTTTTGTTGCATTTTTTAAAAAATTAAAAATTGGCTTAAAGATTGTCTCCAACCTCAGAGTAGACCCATTAAAATTAATGGACCCAAGTTAGACATGCCTATTAATTTCAGTGGGTCTGCTAGGATAATGCATTACTTTGGCTCTCCTTCCTGGAAGTGTCCTTTTCTATTATTATTATTATTATCAAGTATGGACAAAGCCAAGTGATGCAGGTGGCGCTGTGGGTTAAACCACAGAGCCTAGGACGTGCCGATCAGAAGGTTGGCGGTTCGAATCTCCACGACGGGGTGAGCTCCCGTTGCTCTGTCCCTGCTCCTGCCAACCTAGCAGTTCAAAAGCACGTCAAAGTGCAAGTAGATAAATAGGTACTGCTCCGGCGGGAAGGTAAACGGCGTTTCCATGTGCTGCTCTGGTTCGCCAGAAGCGGCTTAGTCCTGCTGGCCACATGACCCGGAAGCTGTATGCCGGCTCCCTCGGCCAATAAAGCGAGATGAGCGCTGCAACCCCAGAGTCGGTCACGACTGGACCTAATGGTCAGGGGTCCCTTTACCTATGGACAGAGCCTGCCCAACCATTAGGGAAAATAAGACAGCTGTCACAGGTGGCAAATGCTTGGGATGCTGCTCAATGGACAGGGAGTTCCCAAGTCTAGGCAGTGTCACACTGAAGAACTGACTAATTGTAGGCGCAAAATGAGCATTATGTAGCACTTGTATAAAAGGACTCTCATCTTCTTTGCTGACAACCACTTCCTGCTTTTGCTCTTGCTGCAGTGCTCTCTCTTGCCCTTCCCAAACAGTTCTCATCTTTCCCAGTGTGCAGAAACTCGCTCCTCCAGTCTGCCTACTTTCTCTTTCAACAGAGCAATGAGCTCGCACAGCCTGGTGGGGCAGCTTATGATGCTCGCAGGCCAGAAAGCTAATAAAAATGAACATAGCACATGTACACAGCAGGTCATCAACACAGGACCTTTCTCTGTCCATCTTCTCAGCGCTTGTTGACGTCCTCACCTCTGGCTCGGCTGATGAAATGGCATTGGCTTCTTCCATCCGTCACTTGCTGCTTGAAGGCTGCCCAAGTACTGTGCTGCTGTTTAAGGGATGATTTGTGGTCTGCTAGTGGGAAAAGGAACAAAAAGCCTAAACCCCCAATTGTCTGAAAGCAATCTCGGGTCTCTTCAGCAAAGGACAGATGCTGCAACACTAAAGGAGGGATTCCTGCAACATTGTGTGGAAAGGACTTCCTGGTACCTGCAGGAGGCCCTCACCTGTAGATTGGGTGTATAAAGAGTGAGACCATCTTTCAGGTATCCTGGTCCCAAGCTGTATTGGGCTTAATATGCCCAATACGATTACAATTACAATATAGCTACAATTAGCCTGGTGGCTAATTGGCAGCCAACAGCTTGTACAAGTGAGTAGGTCTATGCAGTAAGTTTATGACAGAGAAAAAATAGAATCTCAGACTTCTTGTCATGCCCCATAAATACAGTGGTACCTCGGGTTAAGTACTTAATTCGTTCCGGAGGTCTGTTCTTAACCTGAAACTGTTCTTAACCTGAAGCACCACTTTAGCTAATGGGGCCTCCTGCTGCTGCCGCGCCGCCAGAGCACGATTTCTGCTCTCATCCTGAAGCAAAGTTCTTAACGCGAGGTACTATTTCTGGGTTAGCGGAGTCTGTAACCTGAAGCGTATGTAACCTGAAGCGTATGTAACCCAAGGTACCACTGTATGTATTATCCTTTAAAAAGTCATCTAAGCCAAAGGTGGGGAACATTTTTCAGCTGACCAATTTTGTACAAGCCCACATTCTAGAGAAAGAGGCCCTTTCATCTACTCATCAGCAGAAAGCTTCTTTCCTCTCTCCCCATCCCAGAGATGACTCTCCCAACCACATCTGAGTGTGTTAATTTCACACCATGGCAGGTTTGGTGCATCTTCTCTCTCTGTAGGCAGCCAAGAACCCCAGTGAGCTGCTCCGCTTTGAATCCTGCTGACAACGTTGTCCCAACCAGGTTTGTTTTTAGCTTGATTGAAATTACTTATGCCATCTGAACAAGTCACCCTTCAAGGTAATCGGAGGAGTTGAATGCCACACTCTTGAATGACTATTATTTGCAAGGAAATTGCTAACCCCCTAGCAATTTCCCTTTCAGGCTGAAGAGCAGGTGATGTCTGCCAGCAGGCAGGCAAGGAAATCAAAACCGGGGAATAACTAAATAAGAGCCAGGTGCAGAAGGTGAGGCCCTTTGCTTCGTAGCAAACTTATAGCATTCACCCCCCCCCCAGTCTGCCATTTCACACCCTTTCAAAAACGCCTCTTTGTCAGAGACACCAAGATGGAGTTGCAAGGGGATACTCACCAGAGCCAGACAGACAGTGAACTTCTTTTTCTTTTGTTAAAGTCTCTACCCCTCATGGAACAAAAGTTATTACCCAAAATGTGCAGGCAACATTTGAAGCAGTAGCTTGGTGGGATGGAATCCTACTCCTGCCTTTCAGTGCTTTCATCCAATGAGTGAAGTGAGAGGTGTGGTAGACAAGCACTGTAGAGAAATGAAGCATCATAGAACCCCAAGGTAAAGGGACCCCTGACCATTAGGTCCAGTCATGACCGACTCTGGGGTTGCGGCGCTCATCTCGCTTTACTGGCCGAGGGAGCCGGCGTACAGCTTCCGGGTCATGTGGCCAGCATGACTCAGCCGCTTCTGGCGAACCAGAGCAGCGCACGGAAACGCCGTTTACCTTCCCGCCGGAGCGGTACCTATTTATCTACTTGCACTTTGATGTGCTTTTGAACTGCTATGTTGGCAGGAGCAGGGACCGAGCAACGGGAGCTCACCCTGTCGCGGGGATTCGAACTGCCGACCTTCTGATCGGCAAGTCCTAGGCTCTGTGGTTTAACCCACGGCGCCACCCGCGTCCCTTTAGAACCGCAAAGGAAGATGCAAAACAACTTCAAAATGACCCCAGAAGTCCCTTCTCCAGACAAAGCTTTGCAAAGTAGCCCATTGCTGCTATATTAATATTATGTGGGGAGCGGGAGGAACTGAGAAAGAGCACTGTATGGCGAACAATCCTGAGGTGTAGTCCAGTGTTGTAATCCAAACTCTTGATGTGTTGTATCTTTTTAGGGAAACACAGATGGAGTGGGGAGTTGAGTAGCTTCATTGTAGCAGCCACAGGAGGGGGAGGGGGGGAGGAAATAAAAATGGGAAGATTCTTGTTGCTGCTGCCTGATAGAGGTCTGGAGGGCTGCATTTGACATATCGACCTCAGATTCCCTACCTCTGATCTATCACGACTCAACAGATCTTCCCTCAATGACTCACACCCTTTCAAAAAAATGATTATATTCAGACTAGACTATTGTACCACGCTTTACATGGAGCTACCCTGGAATACAGTTTGAAAGTTTCAGCTGGCAGATGTTAAAGGCTGGGAGAGTTTCCGGGGCAGATTTTTTTTTTTGGGGGGGGGCAATGACAAAGAAACAGAAGTCCAATTGCAGAAGTAGAACTCTGTTCGTGCTGAGTTGGCTACAAGCCATACTGTCTCTCTAATTTAATTATGACTTTTGATGTTTTGTTTTAAAATGGTTAATTTTTTTTTTTTTGTAATCTTCTTTGGTAGGTAGGATATTTTTATCTGGAAAGTCATTTCAGAAGTTCATTTATTAAAGAATAAAATAAATATCACATGGGCCACCTAGGTCAAGTTTATAAAATTATTCATGGCCTGGATGAAGTGGATAGAAAAAAGCTTATCTCCCTCACTCATAACACTGGAACTCATGGGTATCCAATGAAGCTGAATATTGGAAGGTTCAGGACAGATAAAGGAAAGTATTTGGGTGGCTTTAAAAGATGATTGGACAAATTCATGGAGGAGAAGGCTATTGATGTCTACTAGACATAAGATCAAACCTATCCATTCTTAAGGAAATCAGCCCTGAGTGCTCACTGGAAGGACAGGTCATGAAGCTGAGGCTCCAATACTTTGGCCACCTCATGAGAAGACTCCCTGGAAAAGACCCTGATGTTGGGAAAGATGGAGGGCACAAGGAGAAGGGGATGACAGAGGATGAGATGGCTGGACAGTGTTCTCAAAGCTACCAGCATGAGCTTGACCAAACTGCGGGAGGCAGTGGAAGACAGGAGTGCCTGGCGTGCTCTGGTCCATGGGGTCACGAAGAATCAGACACAACTAAACAACTAAATAAAACAAAGCCATAATGGCTGTGCTCTGCTGCCCCCTATGGTCAGAGGCAGTAATGCTTCTGAATACCAGTTGCTGGAAACCACAGAAGGGGAGAGGACTCTTGTAGTCAGGCTCTGCTTGTGGGTTTCCAGTAGGGTATCTGGTTGGCCACTGCGAGAGCAAGATGCTGGACTAGATGGGCCACTGGCCTCATCCAGCAGGTTTTCTTTATGCAAGAATGATAATTTATTATTACATTTATTTATTTAATTAATTTCTATCCAGTTTTTCCCCCTGGCACTTAAAGATAAATAACAAAGGTGCCAGACAAACCTCCCTGGGTAGAACATTACACAAATGGGGAGACAGTGCAGACAAGGCCTGTTCTCGTCTTGCCACCATCCGGATGTCAGGGACTGGAATGAAGAGGAAGAGGGATGGTGGAGATCTCTTCCCCCTTCTCCTGTAGCAGGAGAGAGAGAGAGAGAGAGAGCTTTGAACTGAAGTCAAACTATGAGGAAGATAATGAGCTAAGGACAGGTGAGCAGCCAAGCTATGCAGAATTAGGAGAATTAAGGGGTGGGGGAGAGCAGACAGAGAACAAACACTTCAATAGACAGCGTAGAAGATCCTCCATCGCCTAGGACGCGGCGGTCATTGAGGGTACAAGAACAACGTACGGAGCGACATTTGGCAACGGAAGGAGAAAGGAGGAGGAGCCAGACTGAGCAACTCCATCATGGAGTAAAGACTGGAATTCTTTGTTACCGCAGTGTCTGAACGAATCATACAAGCTTTCTTGTTTTCTCCCGGCTCCTTGAAACCATTGGGTGGGGAGGGAGAGATTCCTCAGGCCTGACACCGTAAATCTTGTACAGTGGTACCTCTGGTTAAGTACTTAATTTGTTCCGGAGGTCTGTTCTTAACCTGAAACTGTTCTTAACCTGAAGCACCACTTTAGCTAATGGGGCCTCCTGCTGCTGCCGCGCTGTACAATTTCTGTTCTCATCCTGAAGCAAAGTTCTTAACCTGAGGTAATATTTCTGGGTTAGCGGAGTCTGTAATCTGAAGTGTATGTAACCTGAAGCGTATGTAACCCGAGGTACCACTGTAAAGGATTTCTGCAGGAGGGGTTTTACCATTGTCTCCTTCTTGCAAGGAGGCAATTAACAACCTCAGAGGCCTAGCCAGCTGTCCCCTCCCTGCTAGGTTGTAGCAGCCACAAGGGGCAAAGGTCGTCTTGACCAATCCAAGCAACTCATCCGTGAGCATCCTTGAGCCTTACTGCCTGAAACACAGCCAGTACAACAGGACTCGACACCCCATGAGATTCATCTGCTAAAACAGCAAAGTCAAGACCTTGGCGGATACAAGCGATTTTATCCTCAAAATGCTTTGCGAACAAATCACGCAGAGTTAGCATTGGTTCTGTCACCTCCTTTGCGCCAGCCCCTCACTTCCAGAAAAAGATCTGCTGTTCTTTTTTTTAATGAAATATTTATTAAAGTTTTACAAAGACATAAGTACAAAAATACATGAAAAAATGAAAAAATAAAAATACAACATACAACATACAAAAGCCAAAAAGAAAATAAGAAAAAATTAAAAACAAATCCGGTTTTTATGACTTTGAACTCATTTGCTTGTTTCCTTGACCTCCTCTCACCTCCCCTTTTTGTATCCCATTTACATAATCAAATCAGCAAATCCTTACCCTCATTCATTGTCTTAGCTCTATATCTTAACATATTATAACTCTATGTTTCCAACCATTATCAATTCATTTTTGCATCTTCTTAATAACTTTGTTGCTAATGCCACTTATTTTCAATCGAACATCATTTTAACATTCATTAATTTTACAGTGTTTCTGCAAATAGTCTTTAAATTTCTTCCAGTCTTCTTCCACCAACTCTTCTCCCAGGTCTCGGATTCTGCCAGTCATTTCCGCCAATTCCATATAGTCCATCAAAGACCTGCTGTTCTTATGGCTACTTCTCACGCCAATGTGGCGACATCACGGGGCCCACCCAACCAGTAATTTCCTTTTTACAGATTTTCTGTGTTCTGCAACAGGCCAAGTATTTTCTTTGCAAGTGGCAAGATACCAGTTTGAAAGCCCGTGATGTTCCGTTTGATCCGATTATCTCCTGCTTCCCCCACCAAACCCCACAAATAGCCCAGAGAATCAAATCTCCTCTTTTGAAGTCTTGACATTTGTAAATTGTTACGTGTGTGTATGGGGCATGTGCATTTCGCTTTTCACACTGAAATGTTCATCAAAGGCAGACAAGCTCCCTCACTGTAAAATCACATCGGCAGCCCGGCTCTCCGTATCTTAAGAACTCTACAAAGGAGAAGATAACGGAGAAACAGCAGTGGCTGGGAAACTTGAACCAGCATCTTCAATTCTCGCACTATGGCCAGTCAGCTTTATCAGTTAAGCCAGCTATAGTCATTCAGACGGCACACCCTTTATTTTATTGCAGTTAAGGTTAAAATGCATTTAGTGGATTAGACCCCATTCAGTCTTTCTAGCTTTCGCCGAGTTTGCAGTTTAAGAGACATGAGAGAAATGTGAAGGTTCGTGTCAAGAGTCAAATCTGATATTTCGAAATTCATTTATTGCCTGTTTATCCCACCCTCACCAGAGCAGCTTCGTCACGCTGGCCACGTGACCCGGAAGTGTCTCTGGACAGCGCTGGCCCGCTGGTCGGCGGTTCGAATCCCCGTGGCGGGGTGAGCTCCCGTCTTCGGTCCCAGCTCCTGCCCACCTAGCAGTTCGAAAGCACCCCTAAGTGCAAGTAGATAAATAGATACCGCTTTATAGCGGGAAGGTAAACGGCGTTTCCGGGTGCTGCGCTGGTGCTGGCTCACCAGAGCAGCTTCGTCATGCTGGCCACGTGACCCGGAAGTGTCTCCGGACAGTGCTGGCCCCCGGCCTCTTAAGTGAGATGGGCGCACAACCCTAGAGTCGGACACGACTGGCCCGTACAGGCAGGGGTACCTTTACCTTTACCTTTTTCCTCGCAGCAGAGCTTAGGGCAGTAAATTAATTTCCTCACCACCATGGGCCATACGCCATTCTGGGCAACCTTTCAGTGGCCACATGCTGCTGGTGGGCAGGGCCAGAGGCAAAAGAGGGCGGAGTAATTAATGTTAATTTTGCCTTTGTGTATCCCAAAAGCCCAGAGCATTTCTGTTAGGGACGATAGGTGTAGAAATCCCACCCGCAAGTGAAAGTTGTTAATGTATGTAACAACAGCAGCAGCTATAATAATAATAATAATAATAATAATAATAATAATAATAATAATTTAAAAAAATACCCCGCCCATCTGTCTGGGTTTCCGCAGCCACTCAAGGCGGCTTCCAACAGAAGATTAAAAATACATTAAAACATCAGCCATTAAGAACTTCCCTAAACAGGGCTGCCTTCAGATGTCTTCTAAACATCAAATAGTTGTTTATTTCTTTGACATCTGATGGGAGGACTACTATGAGCTGAATAAAGAGCATGAAATTCACACTCGACGCCGAGTATATTTCAGGGCTCAAGTCCTTTTCCTACATGGATAAAAGCCCCAGTGGTGCATCCCCACTCTAAAGCTTTGCAGTTTTCAAACACCAATTTCTTCCTTTATTCACCCTCCCACCATATGTGGCACAACCTGGTGCGTGGTGCTTTGTCTTGCCGTATGGATGGACCAGATCTGCTCCTTGTTAACAGAACTCCTCCAACTCATTTCGATTCCACTGTATTTCTGTATTCTATGATCACAAAAGATTCCTTCTGTAAGCAAAAGACCTGCCTGCACTACCCTTTTGATCAGCAGCCCATTAGAATTGCTGTACCTACCTGTCCTGAGTCATACCTGTCCGAGACAGTTTGAATCTAAAGCACTAGAATGTGTGTGTGTGTGTGTGTGTGTGTGTGTGTGTGTGTAGAGCAGCTCCCTGCACATTTCAAATGCTCTTTGGTTTTGCTGTTGTGAGCTGTCTGTCTTACTTTCATCCAAGTGGCTGGATACAAGGCAAATGATTTATTGAGGTTAATTCGCAGAACAAACCTATCCACACCTACTTAGAACTAAATCCCACTGAGCTCAATAGAACCTATACCAAGATAAATAGGCACAGGACTGCAATATGTATCTTCAAAAATCATACGCTGTCTACCCATCTTATCAGAGCTTCCGGTGGAATTCTCCTTGCAAATATAGAGAAGAGAATCAATGCATGGGTTTAAATAAACACAAAACCATACATTTTTTTATTTTTATTTTTAAAAAGGGAATCAGTTTTAGCCCTCTCGGATTTGCAGACTTTAAAAGGGAATTTGCTGTCTTTTGATCTGGCTTAGCTGTCTTGTACTTAGATGTCTCCCACCTGAAATGAAATTACGCCATGCTTCTTCTGGGTCCTGTTCTGCTCCCCCCCCCCCCTTTACAAAATTTCCATGGAAATAAAAGAAAGCAAATATTGTTCCCTCAGAGGATCTGATGAGTAATGTTGTTCCTGGCTGTCACGGGTCAGTGTCTTCTGAAAAGGTCAGCCCAGAAGTTGTTTGTGGAAGCCAGAGATAATGGAGAATGCCAGCCCTGACTGCTTGCACAGGCAATGGCTGGGTTAGATGAGCCAGCCAGCCAGCCAGCTCCTGTCACTTTGGGGCTTTGTGGAGCCATAGCACCAGAATAAAGCATCATAGCAGTGGGCGACTGCAGGTAGAAATATTCCAGGTATAAAGAAGGGCCCTGGTGCTAACAGACCCCCACCCCTTTACAATAAATTTTATTACATCTTCAGCAGTTTAACATATATATTTCAATACGCAGTGAATTTATCTTTTAAAAAACTTACCATCTTGTTTTCCATGGTGTTTTTATTTCTCCCTCTCTGCTGCACACCACTTTTGATCTCTCATACCATAACAACAATACCACGTTATCTAATTTCTTCTGTTGCTCATAATTCAAATCCTGCTCACGAGTTCATCATACTGTAGTATTTCCTTAAGTAGCCTGAAAAGGACTTCCATTCTTCCACAAAACGGTCATTGGTAGGTTCTCTTATTTTAGCTGTTAACTTTGCCATTTCAGCATACTCCATCACTTTACTTGTCTATTCTTCTTTAGTGGAAACTTCTTCTTCCTTCCTTTTTTGCATGAAGAATCCTAGCTGTTGTTGTTACATACATAAACAACTTAACCATCTTTTTTGGAACTTCTGATCCTATAAACCCTAAGAGAAAAGCTTTGGGATTTTTTTGTTTTTTAAAAAGTAAAATCACTTTAAACAACTTTTTTATCTCATCATAAGTCATTCCCCAAAATGTCTCTTTGCTTTCTTACAAGTCCAGCGCATATGAAAAAAGATCCATGTATGATTTCCCCCTTTAAAAAATATACAGTCTCTACATCCCAGCAAAAGATGAGCCTGAAGGATTGAGTTGTTGTTGTTTAGTCGTTTAGTCATGTCCGACCCTTCATGACCCAATGGGCCAGAGCATGCCAGGCACTCCTGTCTTCCACTGCCTCCCGCAGTTTGGTCAAACTCATGTTGGTAGCTTTGACAACACTGTCCAACCATCTCGTCCTCTGTCGTCCCCTTCTCCTTGTGCCCTCCATCTTTCCCAACATCAGGGTCTTTTCCAGGGAGTCTTCTCTTCTCATGAGATAGTCAAAGTACTGGAGCCTCAGCTTCATGATCTGTCCTTCCAGTGAGCACTCGGGGCTGATTTCCTTCAGAATGGATAGGTTTGATCTTCTTGCAGTCCATGGGACTCTCAAGAGTCTCTTCTAGCACCGTAATTCAAAAGCACTGCCTTCATTTCTTCCCCTTCTATTTGCAAGGAGGTGATGGGACCAGTGGCCATGATGTTCGTTTTTTTGAGGTTGAGCTTCAGACCATATTTTGCGCTCTCCTCTTTCACCCTCATTAAAAGGTTATTTAATTCCTCCTCACTTTCGGCCATCAAGGTTGTGTCATCTGCATATCTGAGGTTGTTGACATTTCTTCCGGCAATCTTAATTCCAGTTTGGGATTCATCCAATCCAGGATTGAGTTACGCGCCTTTAAATAGACAAAACTGCCACCTACTGAGTCAGACCATTGGTCCATCTAAGCCATCCTTGGCCAATTCTGGCTAGCAAAGACTGTCCAATGGAGAGAGTTCTTTCCCATAACATCCTACCTTTACCTACGTAGAGATGGCAGGGATAAAGCCTGGGGCCTTCTGCATGCAGAGCACAAAGTATTATTCACCACTGAGCAATGGTCCTTCTCCATAGTGTCATTCAAAGCATGTTAACTCAGAAAGAAGTACCATTGGATAGGGTTGTATTAAAATATGAACTGAATGGAATTATTTCTCATCTCCAGGTGAGGTCCTCCAGAGAGAGAGAGAGAGCAGGCTAACTTACATACCCTCCAACATTTCTCTGATGGAAATAGGGACATCCCATTCCATAATGATAATTTTACTGTTTATCACCCATGCATCTTACTGCGTTGCCCCAGCACTCTGGGCATATTTAAAAACATAATATATATAACATATGGAAAAACATAATAAAACATTAAACATTTAAAGACCTCCCCTATACAGGATTGCCTTCAGATGGCTCGGGGGTTGGTTAACTCCATACCCTTCAACACTTCTCCAATGAAAATAGGGACATCCTAAGGAAAAGTGGGACATTCTGTGATCAAGCCAGAAACTGGGACTTCTTCCCTTAATCAGGGACATCCCTGGAAAATAGGGGCACTTGGAGGGTCTGAACTTACATAGAAATAGTTTTGGGAATGTGGAAATATTTTCAAACCCATAAAAATGATTTTTTGGGGTGGGGGCTGGGAAGGGGAAGCGTGGGGAATAAGACAGTTTACACACTAAGGGAAAATGATCTGCTTGCTTTCTCCAAAGTAAACCGGAGGAACAATGTAAGCCAATGTCTCTGGGTAGCTTGTGTATATTTATATAATGGGAACAATCATTTGTGGCTTTGCAGATCCCCAGCTTCCCCAGTGGAATGTGTCTGGTTTTGAGGCAAGATTGTTTCAAAGCATTCCTGAGGAGATAAAGTTCAGGGGGCACTGAAACCAATATTATCGTTTGGGTCCATATATATAACAAGCATTGGCCAAGAAAACATTGAGGGCCTCTCTCCCCTCTCCCCCTGAACTTTATCTCCTGCTAAAGAACTGAACTTTAGCTACCCACAGGAATTTCTCAGCTCATTCTAACATGCACCTTCTGAGGTGGCATAGACTTCTCATGCGATTGTACAGCCTCAGAATGCATATAGGTTCATTACTTGTAGGAAAGAACTTGAAGTACAGAGTTTTGGTTGCTGGACCTGAAAACAACAACAACCAAGAAAGGGCAATCAAAATGATCAATGAGATAGAGAAACTCCCATTTGAGGAAATGTTATAAAATTTGGGGCGTTTTAGTTTAATGGAGGAAAGTCAGCAAGGAGGAACATGGTAAGAGGTATATCAGAACATGTGTGGTGTGAAGACAGTAGGCAGAGAAAATTAGACAGATTTCTAGAGGATAAGGCCTATCAATGACTGCTAGTCAAGATGACTGTGTACTGTGTCCAATTTTGGAGGTGGCATGCCTCTGAAAACCATTTTCTGGGGAGGAAGAAGAAGAAGAGTTTGGATTTAATATCCCGCTTTATCACTACCTGAAGGAATCTCAAAGTGGCTAACATTCTCCTTTCCCTTCCTCCTCCACAGCAAACACTCTGTGAGGTGAGTGGGGCTGAGAGACTTCAAAGAAGTGTGACTAGCCCAAGGTCACCCAGCAGCTGCATGTGGAGGAGCGGAGACGCCAACCCGGTTCACCAGATTACGAGTCTACCGCTCTTAACCACTACACCACACTGGCTCTCCAGAGCACAAGTAGAGAGAGCCCTGCTTATAGGCCTCCATTGCATCCTCATTATGTCATCCAGCAGAGCTTTTTTGGGTTGTATGGGGCCTTTTACAGGCTGGCCCAAAGGAGATAGTAGAACCAATGGTAGCTCTCTGTGACTTGTTTGCAAAGCATTTTGAGGATAAAATTGCTTGCATCCACCAAGACCTTGACTCTGCTGTTATAGCAAATGAACTCATGGGGTGTCCAGAGCATAGTCTAGTCCTGATGTGTTGGATGAGCTTCAGTTGGTAAGGCTTGAGGATGTGGACAAGGTGCTTGGATCAGTCAGGGAGACCACTTGCGCTCTAGACCCTTGCCCCTCTTGTCTGATAAAAACCAGCAGGGAGGGAGCAGCTGGCTGGCAACATGAGAATTGGCCTTCTCTGCTGTGGCTCCCTGCCTGGAATGCTCACCCCAGGGAAACTGACCTGGTGCCTTCATTATATACCTTTAGGCACCAGGCAAAAATGTTCCTTTTTAACCAGGCCTTTGGTTGACCTGATAGACATCCTATACCCTTTTAAAAATGAGGCCCTTTTGGGGGGCGGTGTTATTGGATTATTGTTTTCATTTTATCTATTGTGATCTTTTCTGTGAACCACCCTGAGACACCCAGGTATAGAGTGGTATATAAATTCAATAAATAATCTGGTTAACCACTATAAGAGTAAAGTGCTGGACTATATGGGCCTTTGGTCGGATCCAACAGAGCTCTTCTTATTTTCCTATCAACATGCAGAATCTCCATGGACATGGACAGCTGACTCAGACCTTGTAGATTTTGATTAGCTCTTAATATTGCATGTTCTGTGCTAAATCTCAATTATATCCATTGCTACACTTTGTGAAGAAATATAGCTGTTGCCATAAAGATTCATTTCCCCCCGTTCTTTGGAGACATGGCCAATGTGTTCTAAGAAGATCTGAGCCGTAACGAAGCATCTTGTTGTGAAAATATTTGACAGTGTCAGTCCATGCTTATTGTTTTCATTGACTTGCAGCGCTTCTTCAGAAAACCGTCATGCCTTCATCCACAGGACCTTCACTTCATTTGCTCTCAGTTGCTCTCACTGGCTCTCTGATTGGCTTCATCTGCTGTTGAGTTATCCTATCAAAGGCAGATCTAGGGGAGCATGACCAGTGAGGTTGCACCAGGCACAGAGCTTCTGGGGTGCTGCAGCAGGCACCAGAATGATGAAATCCACAGGAAGGCAAGAGACGAGGTGTGTGTGTGTGTGATTTGGGCATCACACAGGGTGCCAGTGAAATTTGAGATGCCAAGGTCCACTATCGATCCTATTCACTCTGTGAGTGGGGTCACCATGTGACTAGCTCAGGAAAGAGGGGTTGACTAACTCTGGAAAGTAGGAACGTCTGTCCACTTGGGAAAGCAGGAAGCTGTGAAACAATCTTTATTTGATTTCCAGAACCAGGAAGATGGAATTATAGCTGTGGAAATTTCACAGAAACAGATGTACATGTCCTGATTTGAATAAGGAGTTAATAAAACATTTTCACGCGCACCTCATAAATAATTTCCTACACAGAGAGCAAGGTTTCTTCAGAGCCCTGCCAAACTGGTGAATGACTGAGGAAGGGGGGGGGGGGTTGTTTGTCTAAGTGCCCATGATTTATGAGACAAAATGACCCATCTTTGGGTCTGTGTGCAGAGTTTGGCAGTATGTCTCTGAATACCAGTTGCTGGTAGAGTTGCCACCTATCCCTAGAAAAATGGGATTGCACCATTTTTGGACAGAAGTGTCCCCTGTCCTGTTTGGACAAATAGGACACATTTTCACCCATATTTGAGCTCAGCCACTTGAGTCGCTGTTGGTGCAGCTGATGAGGAGCCTGGCCTGGCACAAGAGACAACAGAGAGAAGGGGGAAAGAGTGACCTCTTCTTTCTCCCTCACCCCTCCATCCTTCCCTCTCACTGGTACTCCTCCTCAGTCACCACCTGCCGGTCTAGCATAGTGTGTGTCTGCTGCTGCTTGGCCCCCTCTGCCACCCCTCTTCGCCCCTCCTCCTCCTCCACGCTTGAGTCTTTTCTGATGCATGGACGAGAGGCTGGAACCATAGCTTATCACCTGTGGGAGCCAGCTGTCTTACCCTGGTCCCTGCCTGTCTACGTGAGTCAAGGGGAAGAGCGGGGCCCAGGTGGTGAGGGAGGTGTGGGAGGCCAAATGAAGGGAACCCCCCTCCAGAAAGGTGGGGGGCTTGGTGTCATGAGAGTGTGTGTGCCCCACAATCCCCACCCTGATCTGCCCTTTATTTTGCCCGACCTGTTTTGTATTTTGCCCGACCAAATGGGGCAACCCTAGTTGTTGGGAATCGCAGGTAGGTAGAGCACTGTTGCGCTCAGATCCTGCTTGCAAGATTCCCATGGGCATCTTGTTGACCACTCTGAGAACAGAGTGCTGGACTAAATGGGCCTCTGGCCTCATCTAGCAGCCAAGTTCTTTTGGTGATCCTTGAGTGTTCAACCACTTTAGTAGATATAGCTTCCAAAAAGATTCCCCAAGGAATAGTAGGGTTGCAAAGCTACTGAAAACTTCTTGTGGAAGAACCTTAAGCCCCACATCAAACTGGAAAGAAAACAGCTCAGGGCCCCATAATATTGTTCAGAAAATGTATTATCTTTGTCCTGCAGTCGACTGGAAAGAATACTGTGAATGGGGACTGCTACACTTCCCAACATGTCATTTTTCTTGTAAATTGTCACCACTCCCACCATTGAGTATCTGCCATGTGAGCCTACAGTCTGAAATGTACAGTTCATCCCACACACTCTGTGAAAAGTAAGCAACTTCTAGGAGTTGAGGATGCAGTAACTGGAATATGTTCCTGTTTCGTGTGTAGTGTCCGAAAACATTTAAATGCCTGAAGAAAATAATTAAAATGGTGCCTGGCCTAGCATGGTAGCAAAAATATGTAATATTGATTAGCCTGGCCAGTTATCATTCACGCTTTGCAATGCCTAGACTGAGTTATTGCAGTGTGCTCCTTATGGGGCTGCCCTCGCAAACAAGGATGGGCAAATTTGTCCATTTTGATTTCTGTCAGTTTCTCATTTCCCACTCTTAAGTTCCGTTATCCACATTTCCACATCAGTTTGCATTTTTTAAAAGTCCTCATAAAAACTCATCAGCATTTTAGTGTGAAATTCTTCTCATTTGTAAGCAAATTGCATAATGTACATATTTGAAGGGCTATTTCCTGTAATATAATGCATTTTTGTATGTTATCTCCACTAACATGTCCATTTTTACACACACTTTACCCCAGTATATGCATTTTTTTAAAGGTACAACTTACTTGGCTGGAGAACTGCAATGCAAAATTTGGAGCAGTGCAAATTTAAAATAAAGACTGTGCCTCCGTTTGCATATTGTTTCGGGAAATGCAGATTAGGTAGGTTGCCTTTAAATATGAAATGGCTCAGACTTCACCCTCATTACTTGAAGATAGTTCAGAAACTGCAGTTAGTTCAGGACGTAGTAGCCAGCTTACTGAAAGGAACCAGGCAAAACAATTTTGTGTTTGAAATCTCTGGACCAATCAGGTTCTGGTTGCTACTGGAGAAGGTGCCTTTTCATTGGCTTCCCGCCTCTAGAATTCTGCATGCAGAAGGTCCCATCAATCTCTGGCAACTCCAGAGTTGAACCCTCACCTGAATTCCTCCTTCCATTTCCATTTGTACATAGTCTACCCACCCAGAGAACCGCTAGTGATGAATTGCTGATTCACCAAGACTCTGAATCTTTTTCTGATTATCTCCTTTCTCTCCCTTTTCTTATGGGCTTTCCCCCCCTTCACTTTTTTGTTGAGTGATGATTGTCTCTTGTGACCTTCAAAAGGAAAAAAGAATGGGGGTCTGGCTGCAGAAAACCTCCGATTCATGTTTCACTTCATGATAGAAATGCAAGGGAAAGGGACGTCAAACGACATGAAGTTCCCCAAGGGCATAGAATTTAATTATAGAAAAGTCTGCTCCCTTCTCCTAAAAATAAAATAGAAAAATCTTAAAATAATGAATAATGTTACTTACAGAGGGATGTGTGTGTGGAAATGGTGAGGAAGATGCAAGAGGGAGAATTTATAATCCAGGGGATGGAAAGCAATTAAGGGACTGTGTGTGTGTTTTCTCGTGAAAAGTTATAGAGTAGGCTGTTGAGTTGTACATATTTTACAGCTTCAATTAGCCTACATCACTGCCCCTTTCTTCCTCCTCTTGCTCCTCCTTTTCTCCTACCCCCCCAAACTTCATAGCAATCAGTCAGCATGTAATTATTACTGTAATTGTCCCGCTGCGCATTTGACAGAACATAATAGCAATCTACAGTGAGATAAAGTTGGAGGATTCAGAAACCAAAGTTTCTTGCTATGGATATAAATGTATCATAAGGTCACATTACTGTGGCATTTAAAACAGGTTCAGGGGGAAAGCAACCACCACCTGTAATTAGGTGAAGTCTAGAGTACAGGTGGGGGAGAAATCTGATTCAGTTCCCATTTAAAGGTGATCCTACCTGATTTCCACAGCCATCCTTGAAATTTGCATTGCAATGATTTTATTTTTTTTTTGCAGCCAAGAAATGTGGACAAGAATGGCATTTACTGGGGTGCAGTGTGCATAGAAATTCCTGTATTAGTAAGAATAACATACAAAGATTGTGTTTTGCTTTGGGTATCGGTTCAAGAAATGTGAACTAGGCAGTTTCTCATTAAAATGCAAACAGAATTGAATTTCTCCTCCACCACTACGCCTGTGTCCAAGAATATGGAAAGTAGCCCTAATGTACGGCAGCAGAAGCAGGTGATAACATCTTATCGCTGCTTGCCATGAAATGTTGACAAATCCTTGTAACCTTCCATGACAGGTCGAGGGATGGCTTGCGAAAATGCAGCAGTTCCATGACAGGCCTGTTCCTGTCAGTTCCATCTGTAATTCTCCAGTTCACTTCCCTGTATATGTATGTGTGTATATGTCTGTCTGCGCAAGGACAACAGCAACTGGAAATGACGACTGCAAATTGATTGTCCTATAACTGTGCCCTGCCTTCTCGCAGCTGTAATGGGATGTCAGGTGATGTCACACCAGTGGAGGAACAGTAGAGAGCAGCGAGGCTGCAGAGGCAAAAATTGCATCCAAAGAAATAAGAGAAACTGGGGACCCAAAACCGTCCGTCACTCCAGCTCCGATAGATAGCCAAATAAATATTTCCAAGTGACATCTTTACAGCTCTGATGGAGAATGGTTTCATCTGAAGAAGGCAGTGCATTTACGCAGCACTCTTAACCCAAGTTTTTATGTTTTTTACAAACCCAGACAATGTCTTTCTACTTAGAACTGAAAGTGAGGGTGATAGGTTGCGTTCTCCTGTTCATATTTATTATTCTGATGGGCTAGCAAATCTTGAGCAGATATCGTTTTCATCTTTTTTCCCATTAGAAAATGTTTCCCTGGCACACATGGTAATACTTATCTGCCCTCCCCCGTGGTGGTCCTGTGACTTTCCCTCTCCTCCTCCTCCTTGTCAATTCTAGCAAGATGGGATTTGCCACAGGCTGGGCTAATCTAGTCTCATTCCATGGCTTAAAGACCTGTTCTATTGCTACTTGATGACCAGAAAGGGCATATTCATAAGTCTGATTAAAGGGACAGGTGAAGCCTCTGCAGAACCATGTGTGTGTGTGTGTGTGTGTGTGTGTCCATCCAAGAAGCCCAGGATTCATGGCCTGCGGCAACCATCTTGGGTAAAGAAAATGAGGTTAAGCACTGTCTGGGGCTGGACTGAGGAGGAATGGTGGGAGCTGCCCCGCCCTTCTCCTGAACCTTCCCAAGAGCAGGAGGAAAGTATTGATTTAGAACAGTGGTTTGCAGAGGGGCATAGTCCAGAGGGGAAAAGCTGGGAAATACTGGGTGAGGAACAGCTATAAGAGGAAACACCAGGAGAGAGACAGCTGGCAGATTAAGTGTCTCCCCTTCGCCTAAAACTAAGCAGAGAACTCAGCGGCAACAAGCTCAGATTACCCAACGTAGGAGTGACGTAGATTAATAGGGACAGAGGGGTAAACCTAAACTGGGAGCAACTCCATTTATAGAGAGATATGCATTCCTTTGTCTCTCGCTGTGATTATTAAAGAAACTAACTGGTAAGAATGCTCATTTTGTTTGATCTGCTTATTTACTGCCACCGGGGGAGGGATCTAATTCCCTGAAGCCTGACAAGCACCCAGATTACTTTATCAGATTCGTCTGCCCATTTTCCAGTTATAGAGTCAAGTGCTCAGGAGACCCTCCTTGACCCAGCAACCCTGGCTTTGAAATGCGGGTGGCTAACTGTTTCTGTCCCATGGGTGATATTCACTCTTGATGGGCCATGCACCAGTGATGAGTGTGCCCACCCCACACTTTTGGACACACAGCGGTGGCTCCTCAGCTGTTTGGTACAGATTACTTGAGGATGGGAGTTATTGTCTTCTCCCTGTTCATCAGGTGATTTATCAGATAACAGGGAGGGGGCAAAGTACATTTCCATCAGGATGATGCACTGGGTGGAGAGGTTCAAACCATTGCTGCCCAAATTGGGGGGAGGCTTGGCATTGGCAGAACAAGTTGCTTGGGGGACTGTATCTTGTTAGCCCCCCCTGCCTTTATTATTGTTGTTAATTTATTGCATTTTACATCTCAACTTTTTCTCCATGGAGCTCAAGGTGGTGACATGGTTCTTCCCCATCTCATTTAACCTCCCACCCCAGAGCAACCCTGTGAGGAAGATCAGGCTGAGAGGCAGTGACTGATCCAAAGTCACCCAGGGAGGTTCATGGCTAGGTGGGGACTTGAACCCTGTTCTCCCAGGTTCTAGCACAATATTGCACCACACGAGCAACTTTAAAGCAACTTTTGGAACTCGCTCCCAAAGGAGGCCTGTCTGGCTCAGATCTTCCAAAAGAGGCAACAGGGACCTTTTCCTTCTGCCTTGTGACTCTCCAAAATGTTTTTCCTCCTAGTAATTTTTTTTTAAAAAAAATATGTGTGTACTAGTTTAATTACCCAGTTTGGGGGTGGGGGTGGAATAGGTCTCTGCCATGGATGTCCATTTTGTATCGTCTTATCGTCCGTTCTTAACCTGAAGCTATTCTTAACCTGAAGCACCACTTTAGCTAATGGGGCCTCCTGCTGCTGTCGCGCCGCCACCACATGATTTCTGTTCTCATCCTGAAGCAAAGTTCTTAACCCGAGGTACTATTTCTGGGTTAGCGGAGTCTGTAACCTGAAGCGTATGTAACCTGAGGTACCACTGTACTGGAAGTGTGTATATTGTAATGGCTGTCTCACAAACAGCCTTGAGTCCTTATTCGCCAGAAAGGGTGGAACAGGACTGAATAAAGAAGCCATGCTTTTTTAAAGCAAGCTAGAAAATAACAGTGCTGCCTAGTTGCTGCCTCCCGTATCTTTGATACACATGAAACAGAACGGAGTGCTTATTTTGTAGGAATAACACCAATCTATAAAACTGTTATTATCTCTCTCTCCCCCACCCCCTGCTTTCTTCTCTCTGTTTGGCAGACCCCCACCCGAGTGCCCAGCTCCAAAATGGTCCGTTTTTGTTCACTCACCAGCCATTATCTCCCTGCCAAAGAGATCCATCACCATCCACACAATGAGGACACTGGGCAAACATTTTGGACACCTGGCGAGGGAATTATCAGACCTTCCTCGTGGGAGAAGAGTGAGCTGGAACAATCCTATCTCTCCTCCCTGCATCTCATAGCTGTCGTGTTCTGTGAGAAGGGCTGTCATTCCTGTCCAAATAGATGTGTTTGCTTCAACACGAGCAGCGGGAACGAAAAGGGGGGTCTGGTTCTGCTACATGGCAACTGTATGCACAAGGGAGGTATTATTACTCCCTTTGCAGTGATTATTCCCACCACTCAGAGCATAAGAACTTCCTTAGACCAGAAAAAATATATATGTTCCTGGCTTCATTTGTCGGTCATCATGGGCCTCTGGGGCTGTCGCTCAAAAAGGGCAAAAGACTTTCACAAATTTTCTTCCTGACTTGGATAAATCCAGATTAATCCCAAGGCTCCTCTAGCTTCTAAGCTGGCTGTAGTTTAAAAAAAATGCAGCTTTTACGTGCATCTCCTTATTCACATTGCTGTAATGACTCAAGATGAGGTTCGCACCCCCCCCCAAAGATTCTATAGCTCTTATTTCTGCTACACTCTACTTTTGTATTTGGCCCAAGGGCTGCTAGTTGCCAACTTCTATATTCTGAGCAGCACCAGACATGCTACTAGTGCTAAGCAAATGTCCATAAAAGTAACAGTGGCAGAATTAGGATGTGGTGGCAGAAGTAGGATCGGGTGTACATACTGCAATTATGACCCATTGCGCAAGACCTTGCACAATGTATGACCCTCCAAACCAGGCGTAGGCAAACTTGGCCCTCCAGATGTTTTGGGACTACAGCTCCCATCATACCTAGCTAACAGGTCCACTGGTCAGGGATGATGGGAGTTGTACTTCCAAAACATCTGGAGGGCCGAGTTTGCCTATGCCTGCTCCAAGCTAAAAGCAGCTCACAGGACGTATCTTCTAGCTTGCGTCTGCTTCGTAAGCTCCCTAGTTTGCCACTCCAGGTAGGCAGCAGATATAAAACATGTATGACAACACAGAAAGAGACTATAAAAGGTTGGTGGAGAGTGATTGGCTTGGTGTTCAGACCTGATTTATCATATCAAGATGTATTTATGTGTCTGGTAAGAGCTGCTATAAATCCCCCTTCTGGTCTGCTCTTAGCTTGCCATAGATTTTCCAGATGCAAAGGAGGCTCCTTTCCGTCAGCCTTATGAAAAGCTGCGCCGGCCCAAAGTCCCTCTTCTATGCAGCTGTTGAAGGCACAGGAACTCTGTCACGATAGGCACCTGGTCGCTATTCAATACAGGTCTCTAAAACAGCGGCTTCTAAATGGTGTGTTGGGGCACTACCAGGTCTTTTGAAAGCTTCTCTGAAGATACACAATGAGGAGCAGCAACAGAGGACAAGGTTTCCTGAAAGGCCGCAATTGCATGGTAGCAGGGAATACTGAGTGTGCTTGGAATTTGCTGGGATATGCTGCAAATTCCATCTACTCCAGCTGTCCCTACTTACACTGTGTAATCCTTAGTTTCAGATTCTGATCCTCAATAAGTCATTGTCCCTATTCTGTCCCTATTTTGTTTTCCCCTTTTGGGAATGGTCTTGATAAAAAAGGGGGGGGTATTATGGTGAGTTTCTAGTGATATCATAAATCACAGGTTTTCTGTTGAGTATATACATTTTTGTTAAACAACAAATAAATCCTTCAAAGTTCACCCTGATCCGGTCTCTAGCAGCTAGGTTCCTTACGGCTCATTCATACTTCTGCTTAACCTGCTGCTTTCTGCTGGGAAAACCCACACTTTACCGCTGTATTGGAGCAAACGCCAATCAGGTTTTCCATGGATTTACATGTCAGGGACTGGCTGGATGAAGAAGACTGGTGGGAGCCACCAGCCCAAGAGCTCCCCAGGGAGGCCTCTAAAGATGACACCTTAGAGCTTGAACATCCTGCTTTTCCTTAGGATGTCCCTGTTTTCATCATAGAAATGTTGAAGGGTATAGAGTTATGCGACACCCCCAAGTCAAGGAGATACAACCTTTAGAAGACATCTGAAGGCAGCCTTATAGAGGGAAGTTTTGTCATGTTTAATGTTTTATTATGTTTTTATATATGTTGAAAGCTGCCCAGCATGGCTGGGGGAACCCAGTCAAATGGGTGGGGTACAAATCATTATAATCATGATTATGGAAAAGAATGTCCCTATTTTCATCAGAGATATGCTGGAGGGAATGCACCATTACAGTGGTACCTCTGGTTACAAACTTAATTCATTTCGGAGGTCCGGTCTTAACCTGAAACTGTTCTTAATTTGTTCTGGAGGTCCTTTCTTAACCTGAAACTGTTCTGAAACTGTTCTTAACCTGAAACTGTCCGTTCTTAACCTGAAACTGAGGTACCACTTTAGCTAATGGGGCCTCCCGCTGCTGCTGCGTGATTTCTGTTCTCATCCTGAGGTAAAGTTCTCAACCCGAGGTACTACTTCTGGGTTAGCGAAGTCTTTAACCCAAAGGTTTTGTTTTTGTTTTTCAGGTTCTTAAAAAAAAATAATTAAGTAATTCAACAAAAATATTATCCTAAAACATATAATCCTAACCTCCCCATTTCCCCCTCCCTTTCATAAAACAACTCCCCCTCCCCACCCCCCACCCCCGACTTCCCTCAGTTCCGATCTCTGGTTTCTCTATAAATGCTATTCTCTGCATGTTACAGAATTGTATAAGTCCTTAATTTATCTAACTGATTATTATCAATAAAAAGTTTGTGAGTGTTTATTCAAAGCCTGCCAAGGAGTCCAATTCACTTTGTTGCATCTTTAGAGACTTTGTAAAAGATTCCCATTCCTCTTTAAAGTCACAGTTATCCTTGTCCTGCAATTTATGTGTCAATTTTGCCAGTTCTGTATAGTCCATCAGTTTCTCTTGCCATAATTCTTTAGTCGGGATTTCCTCAGTCTTCCTTCCTTGTCCTATTAAGACTCTCGCCGCTGTTGTTGCATACATGAAGATATTTTTCAACTTCTTTGGCAGGTCTTTTCCTACAATCCCTAAGAGAAATGCTTTTGTAACCCAAGGTGTTTGTAACCCGAGGTACCACTGTACTAGTACCTACCAAACAGAGAGCCAATGAGCAAGCTGGTAGATGCAACTACAGCTTTCCCTTCTCAGGATCTCTAGAAGGCTGCAACAGAAAAGAGCAGCCCTCAATGACCTCATCATCATAAGCTTCCAGCAGCTTCCACCATATGTAGAAACAGCTTATTAGAGACGTGAGCGCCTACATAGAGAGCTGCTGTTGCCGGTCAAGATGGAGCAGAGACAGCCCCTCCGTTCCTTCGGTGGTCAAATATCTTGCCTGTTTGCTTGAGATTTAGCCAGGGAGTGATGGTTTAATACAGTGTTTTATCCCTAACCCCCCAAGGTGAAGACTAATCTTCTTTACAGCAATCCAACATGCTTAATCTGGTTTCAGTTTATCTGCACATCTGGGTGGTGGGGAGATTTGAGCAAGCACCAGGCAACAAGAACATTGCTGACATCGCCACAGGGAGGGGGAAAGGGGCAGCTATTTGGATGGGCCTAGGTCAATCTTTTCTTTGCGCATTTGTCAAACTCGGGCGCTGCAGCTGATCTAATTTTACCCCTTCTCCTGTAATTAAGAACAAATTCTTCTCAGTGATGGTTTGCTTGCCTCCCTTTTCATTTCCTTAAGAGCTGATGTTTGCTTGTGGAGCGATTAAAAAGAAAAGAAAAGAGCAAGCTGCATAGATGTTTTGAGTTTGCTTATTTGCTTGAGGTATTTTTTAATGCACCCTTCAGTTGAAAATAGCCCAAGTGGCTAACAAAGTTTTTTGAAACAACTTAAACAGAGCACACGAAAAGCCCACAAAACAACAACAACGAAACAACACACCAGGATGCCCAAAGTATCAGCATCAGCAAATCTAGGAAACCCTGTAAGTAGCATGCCTATTTTTTTTCTACTCTGCATTTAGGGTGGAAGAAAGTATACATCTGACTAAATAAATATGCCTGCTCCTCACTGCCAAAGCATTGTGTGGAATGGATGGAAGAGCACCTTTGTTCCACACATTATGGCGTTTTGGGGTAACTCTCTGTACCAGGGGTGTATGTGCACATAACATCGCTCCCTCTAATAGCAAACTCAGTTGGTGAGTGCAGAGATGACTTTACTCAAAATGAAGGCGCTGAGCAACGAGAGGGTGGTACTGGCATTCTTGAGAGAATTCTGAGGATTTCAGAATGACATTTTCCCCATTAGAATGATAGCAATACAATCTGAAGTGGGCAACCCCTTTAACAGCCCAATAGAGACTGAGTATGTTCAGGGCCCATGCTGAGTAGCTGTTGGGGGCATGGGACAGAGGAGATGGAAAATCAGGAAGGAGGGGAAATGGAATGGAGTTTTTTGGAAGAAGGTGTGGCTGGCACTCGATGCTGCAAGATTTTGTGCAGAGACTGACTCAATACAGAAGAGCTGTTTTAAATTATTATTAAGGCAATGGATGCATTGTTTGTGCATGCAATGGAAGCCGAGGGTTGTTTATGACTTTCTGTGACGTCTGCACATAGTATACATGGTCGTGGTGATGGTTCTCACACATTCTTCTGCATTCTCTATGAGTGCATGGCATGCAGGCAGTTATTTGCCAGTTCCATAACTTGTAAGGGAACTGTTGGAATGAAGTCCTTAGTTAAACTCCTTAGTTACCTTGACAGAAAAAAGCATCTGCATATAAAAGGACCTTATTGATATTGTGGTTTTCCAGACTAAGAAGGAAATCTGTGAGAAGCAACATGCTTGCCCCTCCGTTTTGTCTCCGCTAATAATGTGCGATCATAAACGAGCAAACAAGATTATTAATTGCTGTGCATTAGCATCAATGCTCTTCAGTGAAATTAGCACTTCAGCTGCAGAGCAAAAACATATTCCATCTTTCCTCTCCCATTCTGAGAAGGGAATAGTCGCACCTCTTTAGGCATTCATTAGACTGTGCATTAATCAGGCTAACGTGCCATAATTGTGATTATAGTTTGGAATCAATTAATGCTCACCTTAAAAGTAAAGCTAGGAGAGGGTAGCAATTAAGGTAATAGATCTGAGGAGGAGGAGGGAAGACAACCGTGTTATTGACAATTGCAGACTAGTAGCACCAATAGGGGCAGCACAACAGCTGGTTATCAAGGCCAGCACTGTTGAACGTTACCCAGGCTAGTGGCTTGCGTGGCACTGTGGTCTAAACCACTGAGCCTCTTGGGCTTGCCGATCAGAAGGTCGGCAGTTCGAATCCCCGTGACGGGGGGAGCACCCATTGCTCTGTCCCAGCACATGCCAACGCAACAGTTCAAAAGCATGCTAGTGCAAGTAGATAAATAGGTACCACTGCGACAGGAAGTTAAACGGCGTTTCCGTGCACTCTGGTTTCCATCACGGTATTCCATCGCACCAGAAGCAGTTTAGTCATGCTGGCCACATGACCCAGAAAGCTGTCTATGGACAAACGCTGGCTCCCTCGGCCTGAAAGTGAGATGAGCACCTCAACGCCATAGTCACCCTTGATTGGACTTAACCATCCAGGGCTCCTTTACCTTTACCTTTAGTATTGTAAGGATCAATTAGTCTTTTAAAAAAGGCAGATCAGCAATTTCACATTTGAAGATGGATTCCATTTTGTTGGCTTTTATTTTGTCTACAAGGCCTAGAACTTCATCTCTTGACACCACAATTTGTCTCAGTTCCCAACTCCCTTCCTGCGAAAGTGCGTTCAGTCACAGGTTTGTGACCTATATCTTCCACTGTGAGAACAGAGACAAATAATTCATCCAGTTTCTCTGCAATCTCCTTATCCTCCTTTTGTGCACCTTTTGACTTCCTTGACATCCAAAGGTCCAAATACCTTCCTGCTAACTCTGAACTTCAGCTAGTTCCTTCCCGCCTTGCTTTCAGCTTTCTTCCCTTTTTTAAAAAAAATTAAATCCTTCTTTCTACCACTGTGAGAGTTTTTCATTTTGAGGTTCATTTCCCTTCTGAAAATGCTTTGGCACCATTTCCAACACAGGCTTTTCAATAACGCTGTGGTATAAACATTCACCGGCTGCAACCGCGATTAGCCTCCCCAAACCATTAGAAGGAAACAGTAAAACAAAAAAGAAAAGCAAGTAAATCAGGTTTTGTAACCCCTGTAATTTCTGGAACTAATTCTTTATTTGGCATGTGGCTTCTCTGCCTTCTCATTTTAATTTTTCCTGTACTGGTTGCTGCTTTCATCTCTTTGCAGCCCGGTTAATACTTTGATTGGCTGGGTCCCATCTTTTCTGCAGAAGCTTGGGAATCAGTGTAAATAGCCACTGCAGTACAAAAGGAAGGAGGTGGGCGGTGTGCCATCACTAACATGAGTCGAGGGGGCTTGTGCCAGCTCATGGGGGTGTTTATACATGTCATGGACCAGCTACATAATCTGGCAGCCAGTTATCTCTGCTCGTGAGAGGACCTGCAGGCCTTTTCTGTTGCAAAAAGGACTGTTGGAGTCCATAGGCTTAGCGACGAAATGAGAAGACAATGCAATATAGCTTCAAGCTTCTTGCCCTAGCTCCCACTTTGTCTTCCAGGCGCAGTTAAAAATGATGATTCTGACCTATAAGATCCCAACATAACGGGTGATTTTTGAAAGGGAGAAGACAACCACTCAACTAGCCCAACTTTACCAGCCAATTGAACATAGTCAGACATTTCCTTCCAGGCTCCACAATTGCCAAGACCCTGAGTTTGTTTTGAAATTTTGTTTTGTTGGAGAAAGAGGTCCTCTTTAATTGTCATGGCTTCCCTCCAAGGCAAGGATGGGGAACCTGTAGCCCTTAAGATGTTGCTGTCCTCCCAGCTGCCATTATCTGGGACCATTGGTGATGCTGGCCATGGCTGATTGGTGTTGGAGCCTTGCTATATCTGAAGAGCCACTTGCTCCCCATCCCTGCTCCAAGAAATCCTGAGAATGATAGCTTGGCGAGGGTGCTAACAATTCTTTAAGGTAGATAAGCCAATATGTTGCCCTCTGGGTGTTGTTGGACTACAACTCCCCTCAGTCCCAGCCAGCATGATGAATAGTAATGGGTGATGGCACTGGAGGATACCAGGTTGAAAAAGGCTGTTGGTTCACCACAATGAGAGCAGGGTGCTGACCTAGAGGGGATCTTGGCCTGGTCCTACAGCAAGGCTTTTCCAGTGTTCATATAGGTCAGGACATTGCTCTTAAGGGGACTTGAATGCACAGAAATGGGCTAAAAATATAAGTGGGAATACTGTTTGCTAGAGAGTTATGGAAGTGCATGGTCATGTTCTGGACTTTTCCAAAGAGTACCAGGCCCTGCACACTCTCAATTCTTTCCTCGTCACTTTATCAAATGGAACGTGGCGGCCCCCGTATTACTATGACAAACTTGTTCATCCTGCTGTGACTCAAGCAAATGAACTGAAAATAGATTTGAAATGGTTTTGGCAGGAAAGGCAGAGGCCTGGGATGCAAATGCACTCCCTCTCTCCCTCTGGCCTCCATTTTATTAGCAGCTAAGAGAGTTGAACTAACCTTTCTTCTCTGGTACTTACATAATGGTTCTCACACCTTCTGACAAAATCACTTCAAGCTGATGGGCCCTTTTTTCATTAAATCCCTCAGACAGGCAAACGGAAGGAAATGTTTTAGCATTTGGAAAAGCATGGGGTGAGTGGGCAAATATCCACAACCGACAGATAAAGTACATGGCTGGTTTCAGCAGAGATGCAGAGCCTGATTTGGGATTCTACTCAGAGTAGACCCATGAAGTTAATGGCCGTGGTTAACTTATACCTATTAATTTCAGTGGGACTACTCGGAGGAGGACTGCTTGGTGTGGCCATGCACACACAAACACATCACATATCATTTGCATGCCAGTTTGCATTTCTTAGTACAGAATGTATTGATCTGATGTGTAGAGATCTTTCCTATTTTACTTAGTTCAAGAGTGTTCTGGAAGGTTTCTTACTACGTGAAAGAAGCAGGCACAAGTTTTCTGGGTTTTTCCTTCTGGGAAGCTGAGTACAGCTGGTTTAAACTGGTTCTGTTATCCTTTCTGTCAAGGTCATATAATAGTCAGGCCAGGAGGAGCCTGGGTTTCACTCACTTTCCTTTTCTATCTCTTTGTTCTGGTGTGGTGTTCTGTTCTGTGTTAAGGTTTAGTCTTAGTTCTTGTCAGTTTAAGATAAGTCTGCTGCAACTGGATTTCTTATGGACTGTGCCAATCCTGAATGCACTGGATTTGTGACCGTTATGCTCATTTGCCTTCAGTAGCAGTAAAGCTCTGCTGGATGAGATACAATTTCCTATTTTGGGGAACGTGTTTAGGTTTTTTCGTCCTCCACACACTACATTGCATACCCTCCAACACGACCCAGAGAAAAACCAGGATGTGTGTCTTTCAGGGAAATGCTCCTGTGTGAGTCACATGACCCACACAAGAGGATGGCACCCAAAAGCGTACATCTTTCAGGACCGCAAACTTGCATGAGAGCACGGTGCCCCAAGACACATGTCTTTGGGGGGCACAATCTCACGTGAAAGCATGCCGCCCAAACTGGATGACTCAATTAAATCAGGACAGTTGAGGGGTATGGTTTTGTAACTGTATTGTTCACCCAGAGGCCTGGTTCTTACGTCAAGACCATGAGAACATGAGATGGGTCAAGCCAGCGGACCATCTTGTCAGGCATCCTGTTTTCACAGTGGCCAACCAGATACCTGTAGGAAACCCACAAGAAGGACCCAAGCACAAGATAACTCGCCCCTCCTGTATTTTCAAGCACCTGGTATTCCGAAGCATTATTGACTCTGACAGTGGAGAAAGAGAGTAGTCAGCATGGCTGGTACCCATGGATAGCCTTATCCTCCATGAACTTGTCCAATCCTCTTGGAAAACAATCTAAGATGGAAGTTTGTCCATTTTCTTTGCATTTGGACACCTCTTAAGATACTGTAACCAAATTTTGCTTGATGGTTCCCAAGATCAAGGAGCAGGTTTTCATCTATGCTTGGATGCAATGGGATGCCGTTTTGAATGAAGATGGCAGACAGAACCTTCCAAATCTGCACCGGAATTCAACCATTGATTTCAAAGTTGCCTTGATTTGAACGGATTCTTAGAATTCTTGAATGGATTCTTAGAATTCCCATGCAATGCTGAGAACGAGGCTGCTAATAAGTCATAAAGGGACAGGACGGTCTGGATAGCTTGTTGTCTCCTATTGTCAGAGACAGCATCAAGGCTCAGGCATTTGTACCCCAGCAGGGGTCCATTTACAAAGACTACCCTTGACCTCCTCCAGCACCTAGTTGAACTATCAAACTCTCTTCCACAGGAGGCAGGGATGGTTACCAACTTAGATGGCTTTAAATAATAATAATAATAATAATAATAATAATAATAATAATAATAATAATAATAATATATTTATTTATTTATACCCCTCTCATCTAAAACATCAGACATTTAAAAACTTCCCTAAACAGGGCTGCCTTCAGATGTTTTCTAAATGTCAAATAGTTATTTATTTCTTTGACATCTGATGAGAGGTCATTCCACAGGGCGGGTGTCACTACCAAGAAGGGCCTCTGTCTGGTTCCCTGTAGCTTTGCTTCTCGCAGTGAGGGAACCACCGGGAATCTTCTTTAAAGGAAGATTAGACAAATTCATGGAGGACAAGGCTACCAACAGCTAACTAGCCATGAGGGCTATGTTCTACCTCCTCTGTCAGAGACAGTGTGCTGGGAATCGCAGGTGGGTAAAATGCTCCTGCACTCAGATCCTGTCTGAGGGTTTCCCATGGGCATCTGTTTGGCCACTGTGAGAATGGGCCATTGGCCTGATCCAGTAGGCTCTTCTCATGCTCTTTTGTTCTCTTCTCCACTATTGCAGCTTGCTTGTTCACCTGCCTTTTGCTCTGGCCCAATCTTGGTGCAGTAGGCAAAGATGGATCAGAGATGCTACTGCCTTTTTACCCATTGGCTTTATGGCTGGCGAAACAAGCAGGAGTTGAGGAAGCAGAGCAGCCTCAGCAGCCAGTTATCATGGATGATGAGAAGGTAACCTCACCAAGGGAAGGGTGTCTTGTCCAAGAGTCCTCCAAAAATTGGGGCTGGTACTCCCCACCCCTCCAACGTCTCTTCTGGGCAGCTCAGCTATTCCAAGTCTCTCATTCCTGTTATGTTTATCCACATTTTGCTCTTTTGTGGACAACAATTGTTTTGTTTCTGCTTCTTTGCCTGTGACAAATTGCTGCCGCTTGGTATCACTCTGATGAAGTAAGTAAAGTCTCTGCAGCCAAAATAATAATAATAACCTCCTATTACTTTCTTTTTTGGTTTAATATGAGTTACTTTAATAGAAAGACTTAAATGCCTTCTTCTATTGCCAAGTCTTGGCTGTTCTGAGGTCATAAATTCTTCTCCCTCCAGTCTGCTGTTCCTGACATATCAATCCTTTCTACTTCTCTGAACACTAAAATTGAAAGAAAACATGGCCAAGGCTTTATGCATTTTTAATTTAATGAAATTCAGCTGAGAGTTGCAGAAAAATAAAACAACAAACTGGCTGGTGCAGAATGTCACAGCCCCTTGGAAAAGCCCCCAGTAAGTTTTGATAACAGGAGAAAAGATTATTTTCAAGATTGCTGCAGGGGTTTATTTTTGTTCTCTCCCCCCCCCCTTTCTGATTCTAAACTATTTCCCCACCTGTTTCCCCACCTGTGTTTGCTTGAGAAACTCTGTCTCCCGTGAGCTGAGGTAGAATTGGCATCACTTATCGATCGGAGGGGGCCAGCATGTCAGAAGTCTTGTGTCCAGTACTTCATTTTGAGAATTCAAAGTTTTGCTGCTTTTGGTTATTTCCATGGCCTCAGGAAGGCAGAGAGATTCCAAGCTGCCACTTGAACCATGTTTTTGTGGCGAACCAGAGGCTGAAATGCTAGCAAACTTTAGATTATTCCAAGGAGGTTCACCCGTGGTCCAAAAGGTTTTGTCGCTGGATCCTCCATATTTATTTCTGACTATGGCCATGTCTCCCTTGGCCATGTTTGGCTTTGGATCTACCCCAAGACCCTACTCAGGATGCCACAGTTTCTGAAACCAAAAGTGATCAACTCCGAGCTCAAGTGAAATTTTAGCTGGGGGGGTTGGGGAGTCTGTGGCCCTGAAGATCTTGCCAGACTCCAACTCCCAGCCAACATGGATGATGGGAGTTGTAGTCCAGTGACATCTGGAAGGCCACAAATTCCTCACTCCTGTTTTAGCTTTTGGTCCACATCACCTAACTCAGTTAAATGGCCATATAAATGAGCCTTCCCCAATGTGGTGCCCTCCTGATCTTTTGGACACAGCACAATGTTGGGCGACAATGACAAAGGGAGGCTGAATGGAGGTTATAGGCTGCCTCTTCCTAACCAAGGCTGTGATACAAGGCCCATCCCCTTCCTTGAACTCCCAGTTTATAATTAATTTTATTCATACCGGCTGAAGTGCAGCATTCAGAGAAGAACTGAAGGCAGGTAGATGAAAAAGGAAGAAAAGGACAGGGAAAGATTGGGGGGAAAGTTGAAAAAATAAACCAAAAAGCCAAGGGAGATAAAAGAAACAAGAAACTGAGAGTAAGATGAGATTTCCAAAGATGCTATCATTGGTGTGTGATCAGATGTGATGAAGAGAAAATAGAGAGAGAGGGAAGGGGTGGGTGGGTGTGTGCAAAGTGAAGCTAGACAGCCAGGCAAAGTAGAAAGCAAGTTAGGAAAAGAAGTCAATGGAGAGGAAAAGAGGCAAGTGGGGTGCAAGGATTGGTAGCATGTGGGTCTCTCTATGGGGGTTAGAAGTTTGCATGCTGCTGTACAAGTCTGGGACACCCTCAGACAGCCAGTATGTTCTGGGAGGGATGCAGTTGCATATAATAAACTCAGGTTTGCACAATTAAAGTAGATTGAAGTGCTCTGATGCAACACCTCCACATTTCTTTAAACCACAGAAATTTTGAGATGATGGGGGAATGCACAAAAAAGTAAGATACGTTTCCGAGCACAATTCAAAGTGTTGGTGCTGATCTTTAAAGCCCTAAATGGCCTCGGTCCAGTATACCTGAAGGAGCGTCTCCACCCCCATCGTTCAGCCCGGACACTGAAATCCAGCGCTGAGGGCCTTCTGGCAGTTCCCTCATTGCGAGAAGTGAGGTTACAGGGAACCAGACAGAGGGCCTTCTCGGTAGTGGCGTGCACACTGTGGAACGCCCTCCCATCAGATGTGAAGGAAATAAGCAGTTATCTTCTTTTTAAAAGACATCTGAAGGCAGCCCTGTTTAGGGAAGTTTTTGATATTTAATGCTGTATTGTTTTTAACACTTGATTGGAAGCCGCCCAGAGTGGCTGGGGAAACTCAGCCAAATGGGCGGGTATAAATAAATAAATAAATAAATAAATAAATAAATAAATAAATATTATTATTATTACTTACGGTTGGGAGGACATATAGTCTCCATAAAAAGCAAATCAGAATGAATGTTCATTGTCTCCCTGCACACAAAAGGGGGCAGTGATGACCTCTAACTTAGTTAGCGTTAAGAGAGGAGTAGCAAATTCATGGGGAAGGCTATCAATGGCTATCTGGCAAAATGGCTATGCCATGTCTCCACAGTTGGAGGCAGTATGCTTCTGAATAGCAGTAACTCCCCACAGGCAGGGGCAGTGCTCTTGCACTCAGGTCCTGCTTGTGGGTTGCTTACAGTCATCTGGTTGGTCACTGTGAGAACAGGATACGGGGAGAAATGGGGCATTGGTCTAATCCTGCTAGCTCTTCTTATACAGTGGTACCTCAGGTTAAGTACTTAATTCGTTCTGGAGGTCCGTACTTAACCTGAAACTGTTCTTAACCTGAAGCACCACTTTAGCTAATGGGGCCTCCTGCTGCTGCCGCGCTGCCGGAGCACAATTTCTGTTCTCATCCTGAAGCAAAGTTTTTAACCTGAAGCACTATTTCTGGGTTAGCGGAGTGTGTAACCTGAAGCGTATGTAACCCGAGGTACCACTGTATTTTCATGTCCTTAAATCAGAATGAATACTCAATAAAGATGATACACAGTCTAAGGTCTGCATAGGTTTTGTGCAAGCAAATCACAGGTTAGCAGATCAATAAATGCCATTTTTACCTGTGTACAGTCAGCTAGCTTCAACACACACTTGCAAGCTCTTCTCTATCCTCCATTCAGGCAGTGAAGACAAAGGCAACATCAGGACATATTCACCAAAGGAGGGTATGACGTAACTGGTGAATATTGTGGTCTGTGGAGAGGAGGACTGGCTGAGGAGAAGATGTAGTCTGTGGACAGTCCTGAGGGCCAGATAGAGAGGTCTGTGTGGGCCCATGGAATTTTCCAACCCTGTTGTACGATAATACTGAACTTTTTGTGTATAGACAATTCAAGGGAAGAAAAAACATCCCATCCCATTTGGTTTTTAAGACTGTGGAAGAAAGATTAATGAAGTGTGTCAGGCATGGAGTATCCTCTCCTTCCCCAGTAGCCTCAGAGGCAAGAAGAACAAACAGTTCGTATTTTATGGCTTTTTATTCAGTCATCTGGTTGCAAGACAAAAGATCCATGTCTCCGTGCATAGGAGACGTTGGCTACTCTGAGTCCTTCCTCTTCTGTCGCCCACAACATCCTGGAAACCTACAGGAAGTAACAGGAGGCACACCCCTCTGCATTCTCTGTTCTTGAATGTGGAGGGACCAGTGAGCCCTTGGACTAGGAGGGTCTCCCATACTCTCCAGGGAGGTCTCCTAACTTCTCCCTCTTCCACCACTATCTCGTAACTAGGCATTTCCTCATTCAGCTGTCCATCATCCATGTCTCCCTCTCCTTCTGAAACTGCTGGAGAGGGAGTCAGGGGACTTCCCACTTCTTCTGAGAGGAGCCGATCAGACCGAGGGCTCATTTCCCATTCCTCCTGTTCAGTCCAATCCCTGACAGAGTGTAACAGAATATAGCAAGGGGCAAAAATGGTGAGGGAAGGCTTTGAGCAGTCTGAAAAGTGGGTTCCAGCTTTCATCTATGACATGCTAGAGGGTACAATCCTGAATTGGAAGGTGCCAACAGAAATTTGTGGAAGGGCCATGAGTCAGTGGAGGAGCATCTGCTTCTCATGTAAGAGACCCCAGATTCAATCCCTGGTATCTCCAGGCAGGGCTGGGGGGGGGGGGAATCCTGTCGGACGCCCAGTCATTGTAGACAGTAGCAAGTTTGATGTCCCAGTGGTCTGAGCCGGCATAAAACATCTCCCTAGCTTTGATTGGATTCTGTGTGTTTCTTTACTTTGAAGTTCCTGCACACAATGCTGTTTTTAATTAAAACAAGCCCTCTTTATTAGTTTCAGAAAAAAGGAAACAAATCTCAATGTCCAACAGAATGTTCCTTCTGTTTATATATTGTTAGGCTCAACGTTTGTTCAGTTGGCCTTCCCAGCTGTGGAGCATTAAGCTTTGTCCGGCACAAGCTAACAGAAGATAAATATGTATATCTGGAAGCAGAAGACATCTAAAGCAATTGGGGCCCCTTTTTGCTGCAGTTCACATCTTCAGCTCATTCCGCCAGAGTTGACCCTTGTGGGTGTCTGGATCACAGCCCCTGAATCAGTGCGTAAATAAGAAGCTAAGAACGTGAGAAGAGGAGCCTGCTGGATCATGCCAATGGCCCATCTAGTCCAGCGATCTGTTCTCCCAGCAGCCACCCAGGTGCTTCTGGGAAACCCTTAAGCAGGATCTGAGCACAAGAATACTTTCCCCTCCTGTGGTCTCTAGTAACTGGTATTCAGAAATATTACAGCCTCCAGTTGTGGAGAACAGAGCGTAGCCATTATGGCTGGTAGCCACTGACAGCCTTCTTCTAAAAGAATTTGTCCAATTGTCTTAGAGACTACTGTAATTAAGCAGTGTATAAACTGTTGAAATAACTAAATAATGTTATAGGTGTGTGTTGGGGGGGGGGGAGACTGGATGATACCCATGTGGTCCTTTTAAACCTGTGATCCTGTACCTATGTGGTTAGAATCTACAAGAGGAGACCTGGTGAACAAGTCAAACCAGTTCCTTTGCTGCCCTCATCAACATATTAAAGAGTTGGCTGAGAAGAGAGGCATTGTCTTAGTGACTATGGGAGATGCTTCTAGGAGTGCATTCCCCCACCCCCTTCACTTGATTGGATACCATGGCATTCTAGGAAGGAGAACAATGGACCAGGGGAGTTAGTGTTGGAGAGGGAGTTTGGCGGATGCTGGAAGCTGGGGAAACAGAGGCTTGTCTTGCTCTGTGCTCCACCGAAAGCTATTCCTTGGAACTTCCCTGGAAACCCAAGAGGGATGCAAGATCTGTGGGAATGTCAATGCTGTGAGTTCCTTCACCATGCTAAGGTTGTATAAATAAAACCATGATAAAAGGTACGTGTAGTCTCACCATTTTTATCCCTGTAGGAATGTGCCATAATGTTGAGAGTGTAGAGACATTTATAAAGGGACGTGGTGGCAGAGTGGAAACTGAGGTCCAGTTTAATGTCAGCCATCAGTGACATTAAAGATGTTAAGTGATAGACAACTCTCTCTCTTTTGTTGGTCAACTGGCCCTTAAATTCTTAGCTACATTTTTCAATTTGTCCTCTACTCCCATTTTTTTATATACAGTGGTACCTCAGGTTAAGTACTTAATTCGTTCCGGAGGTGCATTCTTAACATGAAACTGTTCTTAACCTGAAGCACCACTTTAGCTAATGGGGCCTCCTGCTGCTACCGCGCCTCCGCCGTGTGATTTCTGTTCTCATCCTGAAGCAAAGTTCTTAACCTGAGGTACTATTTCTGGGTTAGCAGAGTCTGTAACCTGAAGACTATGTAACCTGAAGCGTCTGTAACCCGAGGTACCACTGTATATACAAGACATCACCAACACCATTCTTCCACCTTTTTCAAGGTCTTCTACAAGGCTTAACCCTGGATGGATTGCTCCTCGTAATGTGTTTCCTCAGCAGCCTTTTCCCCCCTTCCAACAGATCATGTCTGGTATATTTGACCAGATTTTATGATACTGAAAATCAATGGAAACTTTAGAGGTTTTTCCCCCTTAGCTCTGCCATGCATTATCTCCTCTACAACTGGATAACAAGCCCCTTTACAAGCTCAGAGATGTTTTGAGAGGACTTCATGTCCAAAGACCATTAATCTCACGTCTCTTAAAAAAAACCCCAACCCACCTCCAGTATAACACTCTGGGCGTAATCGTAATGGAGCAATTAACTGGCTTCATTCTTCTAATTAACAGTAATCTAAAAAAATCCCAAATAAGCTTAGTGAAGAAGGAGAAATCTATATTGCTAAATATATATCTGTATCATGAAGCTCGGGTGCACAGAGCAAGTGTGTGTGTGTGTTGATATTTCAACACATAGTATGGTAAGACTAAGTGTATTGTAATGGGAAATGTAAGCACAGGCTAAAAGTAATAACACGAGAGAGTGGCATTTGGTCGTATTTGGCATTTCTCTTTATTATATTCTCTTTTATTTGCTTGTATGAAACTGTATGTGGGCTGTCAATAAATCTTTGTTCAAGTGAAACTTGGTTGTCCTGACTGTGTCAATTTGGGCTCAGTGGGTGGATAAATTTCCAGGGACAGGAGAAAGGCAGAGTGACAAGGAGGTTGCAGGATACCTCCAGATCAAGCTCTTGTGCCCATCATTAATAATCCCGTAAAAAAAAAATCCTATAGTGGTCCTCTTAACAATGAGTGCTCTAAAGCTGCAGTAAAACAACAACAACAAAAACACACCCCAAAAACACACACACACCATACCCCACATCCCCATCCATCCCTACGCCGGCTGGATTTACACACAGGGGGGAAAACACTATAAATGAGTCATAAATTAAATCTTTATATAACAAAAGAAAACTCCGTAAAATCGCATAGACAAAGTTTTGTGCTTTACAGCGCCATCTGGTGTTGCATATTTATAACACGGTTATAGCATTGTAACCTGAGTAATGAAGCTGATTACCCGACCCCCCCCCCCCACTTCCAGTGACAGACTGAGATCTGCATACCAAGCCAACAACCTTTCAGGTTTCTCACATACATACCGATTGAAATACTGCCACACTTTTGCCCAGCCCCTCTTGCCCCTCTTTCCTTGTCTCCCCACCCCATCACCAATTCTGATTCTCTTTCTTCTTTCCTCCTTTCCCAAAAATATCCTTATCTTGTCTCCCCCCATTTCCATTTACCCCTCCCTTAGGTCCCCCCCAAACCTTCTCTTCTCCCCAGTTTTCCTTACTTTTCATCTGCCTTTCCCTCTCTGCCTTTCCTTCCTTCCTTTCCTCCTTTCCTTCCGTCATCTGTCGAAGGTCTTGTACCTTTTGTTAGGTAGGTTAGGCTGAGAGGTTGCAACTGGCTCAAGATGACAGATGAAAATGCACATGTGACTTATATGTGTATGGCGAGATCAAACACAGGAGAAGCTTCCTGATGTCGATTTTGAATGCCCCTGTTTTCATCTAAGGAATGTCGGAAGGCCTGCGATACACCCAGTCACGGAGGAGCAGGGCATACAAGAGCTGCAAATCTACCAGGTTGTTGTTGTTGTTTCCCCCCCTTTTAAAGGAATTTAAATGGCTTCCTTCTGGCAGAAAATTGGGATTAAGAAGTCACCAGTACATAATTAAAAGATCAGAGCTTACACTTACAAAAGAATACAGCAATCTACTCAGCTGCTGCCAGTTTAATTTCTATGTGTTCATGTCGTGTTAAACATTCAGGTAATAAATACCAATAAACAGAAATGCCACATCCTGAAAACAAAAGGGGGAGAAAAGCCAGGGCAGGCGGCCGTTCTGTTCGGTGCCCGCTGCGTTCCGCCAAGCCCCTCTTCCACGTCGCTGACGCGGCAATTTATTAGCTTCACGTTAGCTGTTATACAGGGACGAGCGCAACGTTTAATGTTGCCTTAAATCATGGGTGTCAGCGGGGGAAAAGACACACAAAAATTAGTATAATTAACTTTTGCAGTGGGTGTCCCTGATGCTGTGTTCATTAGAGGCCTATTCTTGGGGCGGGGGGAGATTGTGCCATGCAGAGGTCGAAGCCAAAACTTCAGAAGATAGAGAAGTACAACATCGAACAGAATTAATGTGGTACCAAAAAGACAAAACAAAAAAACATCTGGGATGAAGAGCTTGTACTTTTAAAAAAAGGAAAGAAAAAAAGTAGTTGTCATGGAGTTCATTTATTTATGCATCTTCCCTCCATCCCTATCCTCAAAAGTGTGGGGTTCCATCAAATTTTAAAAACTGAAAAGAAGAGATGATGGCTCCATCCCTGGACTTTGAGAAGCCCACTCCTCGTTCCTGCTCTGCTTGATTTCTGACAGCAGATTCAAGAAATGCCCTAATTCAAAATGCAATCAAGAGCATGTCTATGTTATTAGTTTTATACTAGATTAACTATCATGGCCGCGTTCATACCTTACATTTAAAGCACTATGATACCACTTTAAGCAGTCATGGCTTCCCCCAAAGAATCCTGGGAGCTGTAGTTTGTTAAGGGGGCTGAGAGTGGTTAGGAGACCCTTACCCCTCCACAGAAATACAATTCCCAGAGTTCCTTGTGAAGAGGCCTTGCTTGTTTAACCATTCTGGGAACCATAGTTCTGAGAGTGGAATAGGGGTGTCCTAGCAACTCTCAGAAGGAGAAGGGTAACTTGGCACTGGATATATTACCAGGGTCAACCCTCCCATGAGGCGGCCAACTCAGGTGGCCTGTACCTTGCTTGCTGACTTCAGATACAGTGGAGGGTGCTGTCTAACAACAACAACAACAACAGTACCCCACCCATCGGCTGACTGGGGTGCCTCAGCCACTCTGGGCAGCTTCTAACATATATAAGGTAAAGGGACCCCTGACCATTAGGTCCAGTTGTGACCGACTCTGGGGTTGCGGCGCTCATCTCGCTTTATTGGCCAAGGGAGCCGGCGTACAGCTTCCTGGTCATGTGGCCAACATGACTAAGCCACTTCTGGCGAACCAGAGCAGCGCACGGAAACACCGTTTACCTTCCCGCTGGAGTAGTACCTATTTATCTACTTGTACTTTGACGTGCTTTCGAACTGCTAGGTTGGCAGGAGCAGGGACCGAGCAACAGGAGCTCACCCCGTCGCAGGGATTCGAACCGCTGACCTTCTGATCGGCAAGTCCTAGGCTCTGTGGTTTAACCCACCGCACCACCCGCGTCCCTTTCTAACATATATACAAACATAATAAAGCATTAAACATTAAAAAAACCTTTCCTATACAGAGCTGCCTTCAGTTGTCTTCTAAAGGTTGTATAGTTATTTATCTGACGAGAGGGCATTCCATAGGGCGGACACCTCAACCGAGAAGGCCCTGTACCTGGCTCCCTATAGCTTTACTTCTCGCGGTGAGGGAACCGCCAGAAGGCCCTTGGAGCTGGATTTCAGTGTCTGGGCTGGATGATGGAGGTGGAGACGCTCCTTCAGGTATACTGGGCCAAGGCCATTTAGGGCTTTAAAGGTCAGCACCAAGACTTTGAATTATGTTCGGAAACGAACTGGGAGCCAATGTAAGTCTTTCAGGACTGGTGCTATATAGTCCTGGTGGCTGCACCTGGTCTTGTTGCCAGTGTCAAAGTACGATTCATCCTGGTCAAATATTGTACATAGATATGAAGGGAGTTCCTATGTTGTCTTTTGCCTCAGGCCCCCGAATGCCTAGGGTAAGTCTTGCAAACGCTAAAGCTTTTTCTCGGGCCACTTTGTGTGTCAAGAACACCTCTACTTATTTGAGCCACACATTGCTCAGCTCCTCTGCCTGCCTCCTTTTAAAAGGATCCATTCAGGTATAGCCAATTCCAAGAATAGCTGCAATTTTGCTTTCAGAAAGCCGAGAGCTCAAACATGCCTCAAAATGCAGCAACATCTCTCCGTGCTCTAGGTGAGGTGTTAGAACTCGTGTCGCCTCATCTTCCCGGGTCTCCAGACATCAATATTTAATACTCTCAATGTTGCTGGGTTAAGAACGTAGTTAATTAGCTGAAAAGCAGTTCTGCTGATGGATGTGTTGGGATGAAATATGTCTATATGTGTTTGTTGCAAGGAAGGGCTGTGTTTCTTGAGGCTTATGATGAAACCCGTTTCATTGATCCTTGGACAGATTTAGGCTTTGCAGGGGGAGGGGGGGGTGAAGCGTCTTAAGGAACCTACAACATACTGTTTCTATCTGCAAGCGTTTAATCTTTGTACAGATGAATGTTGGGAACATGCCTGCTTTCTCTGTTTCTGCATTCAATACCTCTTTTGCGTTTAACATTTTGCCAAAAAAATCCCAAAGCAACTGGATGCAGCTAAGGCGTGACACCTAGGAAACCAAACACTACTAGTTTCATTTTGGTGTTATTAACAGGGCTTAACCACGCGGGTGGCACTGTGGGTTAAACCACAGAGCCTAGGACTTGCCAATCAGAAGGTCAGCGGTTTGAATCCCCGCAACGGGGTGAGCTCCCGTTGCTCGGTCCCTGCTCCTGCCAACCTAGCAGTTGGTACTGCTCCAGTGGGAAGGTAAACGGTGTTTCTGTGCGCTGCTCTGGTTCGCCAGAAGTGGCTTAGTCATGCCGGCCACATGACCCGGAAGCTGTACGCCGGCTCCCTTGGCCAATAAAGCAAGATGGGCGCCACAACCCCAGAGTTGGTCATGACTGGACCTAATGGTCAGGGGTCCTGAATTGCCATTTGTTGTGCTTCAACTTTAAAAAGTGAGTTTCCATATGCAAAACAGGGGGGGGGGTGTACTCGGCTGTGCCTGGAAAGGGCAGAGCAAAAGGTAAGTGTGGATAAGCCCACTGTTTATTTCAAGTTTCTTAGAATATTCCAAATGTTACTCTCCCCTTTTGCTGGAAGTGCAATAGCAGGGATCATTCTGTTTGTTACTTAAAGGTTAATTTTGTTATCAGCAACACCAAGTAAGAGGCGGTGTTACTTAGCAACCAAGCAGAGTGGTGCAATGTTTACTCAGGTGGCAGGTGCTCTGATTGGCTGTGCGATTCTGAGGGAGTCTTTCCTCTGTATGTTTGGTTGCACATGAGGAGCTCATTGACCGCTTTCTTAATTACTTCTATTCCCTAACATTTATGCCCACTTTATACTATGGAATGCATCATTCTGAAGTCTTAAATACGCTTGTCTGCAGCTAGGATTGGTAGATCTTGGACACAAAATTCAGTACTGGCCTTTCGACTTCACAACACGGAGTCACTCAGTGTTAAACCGCTAGTTTCTCCCCATCTGCTACTTTCAATGTTTTTGAAATGTGTCCTATCAGTGCCTTAAAATAAATAGGAATGGGTGAATCTATCCATTTTGGTTTCTCACTGTTTCTCCTTTTTCCAGTGTTCAGTTTGCCATATTTCTGTATCACTTTGCATTTTTAATAAAAACCTTCATTAAAATTCTTCAGCATTTGAGTGTTCCTTTCTCTCAACAATGTTTGTGTATGCACATACGCAGCTTTGGAAGCAATTAACCATACCATCCTTAATACTTTTGAAGGATTTCGTTCACATCTTCTTTCAGGAAGCATAAAATAGGTTGGTTTGCCTTAAAATTCAGACTGAAATGAATTTCTCCAGATCCCTAATAAAAGGTGAAAACAGGACTCTAAGCAGCACAAAGACCCCTACCTCCAAAGTTTCTCAGACAATGAACTAAAATGACCACCACATCTGCTACATCCTCCATGGAGGAAACTCTTGCTTGCTCCTCATCCTTCTCTGCCATTGCCTTTTTCAAGTCAGCCAGGCCTCATAGCTAGTTTTTGCCATTGAACTGAAGGCATCAGATCCCTCCAGCCAGGCTGAATAGCCTCTTATAGTTCCTATGGCAACCAGATGGGAGTTCTCCATCACTGAAGGCACTTGCTTTTGCTGGTTTAATGACATTTCTTAGTAACATCAATAGAAGACAGAAGTGTTTTCAGGGACGGGAGCCAAAGCTCACCTTTTGATGTAACTAGAATGGATACAGTTGGTGCTCCTTTCCCCCTCTTCTCCAATGTGGAGGTGCTCTGGGTCACATTAAAGCTTGTCCATGCTATCGCCTGCAGCACAACGGACATTATCATATTTCACTCTTGACCCGAGACGGCCAAAAAATTTGTGCACCCTCCACTTCCTCCTATCAAGAACCTAGGCAGAGCTTGGCTGCTGGATCAGGTCAAAGGCCTATCTAGTCTAGCATCCTGCTCTCACAGTGGTCAACTAGATGCCACTTCTGAGAAGCTCACAAGGAGTGCTTGAGTGCAACAGCTCATGTGTGATTCCCAGAAACTGGTACTCAGAGGCATGTTGCCTCCAACAATGAAGGGTCAACATAGAAATAATTGCTCGTAGCTACTGATAACCTTAAAAGGGACTTGGGTGGCACTGTGGTCTAAACCACAGAGCCTAGGGCTTGCCAATTGGAAGGTCGGCAGTTCGAATCCCCACAATGGGGTGGGCTCCCGTTGTTCGGTCCCAGCTCCTGCCCACCTAGCAGTTCAAAAGCATGTCAAGTGCAAATAGATAAATAGGTACCGCTCTGGTGGGAAGGTAAATGGCATTTCTGTGTGCTGCTCTGGTTTGCCAGAAGCGGCTTAGCCATGCTGGCCACATGACCAGGAAGCTGTCTGCGGAGAAAAACCGGCTTCCTCAGCCTATACAGCGAGATGAGCGCGCAACCCCAGAGTTGTCCACGACTGGACCTAACGGTTAGGGGTACCTTTACCTATACCTTTACTGATAACCTTATACTTCATGTGTTTGTCTAACCATCTTTTATTGGGTTGGTTGTATGCCCTTATCCTACACAGGAAACATTGAATTTGCACCACTACACACGCAGAACTCACTTATCCTAATAAACTGGAAATTGCCCATCCCAAATTCACAGGGCATTTAATTGCTTCAGCCTCATGGCTTTATGATTTTTGGCACAGAGGATTTAGCAGTGTCTGAACCAAGCCTGTGTAGAAAAAGGTTTTGGTCATTGAGATACCACAGTAGCAATGTGTCAGGTCATATTCCAGCAATTGCCTTATCTTTTTCACAAGTGGTGTAGGGTTGTGCCCATCACATGTCACTTTACCAAGATTTAAGATATGCAAGATTAAAAAATAAATTCTCCTCCAACTCACTTCATGCCTTGTCTTGACTTTGCCTTGTTATAAGAATTCTAAGGTCGCAAATATAAAATAAATGTTCATAAATGTACAAGGCAAACACATACATAAGTATATAAACCACGTGTCTGAAATGGTACAGGAGAGCAATCCTGAAGCCATTTTGACTCTCCCAATGACCTAAAATATTCCTCTGCAGTAAGGGAGGAAAATAGGAAAAGCCTTCCCATTGTCTTTTTGCTTGCAGATCTTGTCTTAAAGGCATATTTGTGTATGAAAGGGTGAGCCTGTGACCTGGATTCAGGAACTAAAGTATTAACCATCACAAAAGAATGGCCAGGCTGCCCAGGTAATGCAATCAGTGACCATTATTAGGTATCCTGGCAGACAGGATTTCTGCTGTAGACTGGCTCCTTCTGTGATGTATGCATGATGTTTCAGGGGGGTGGTCTTGGGCTACAGGGCGGGCAATTTCAAAAGTCTATATAAGGGTTTGCACACCATTGTTCAGGGTCCTCTCCTCCCTCCTGTGTGTGGGGAGCGGGGACCCTGTTGCAACAGTACTTTTCTATTGCAATAAAGATCAGGCTCACTAGCCGCTTTGCTTCTCAATATACTCTGGTTGGCCTCTGTTATTTTCTCATACTGATAGGGAACCCACTTAAGGACTCTATACGGGCTTTTCCCATAAGGGAAAAGGAGCAGTCCCCCCCCCCAACAGTTTTTTCTTCCCCTTACTCCCAAGGATATGGGCCCTAGCTTATGGCCTGAAGGCTCATGAAGCCACCAGCTTGCTGAAGCTCACCAGTTCTGGGTTGATTCAGCGCCAGGATGGTACCATAATGGATGCCAGGTTTCATGAGGAATAAAAGAGGGGATAGAAATTTAAGCAAAAGAAACAGGCGAAATCAATCTGCCTGTGTAACTGAGAAACGGCTGGATCAAACAACCTGGTAAAATGAGCAGGCCTCCATAAAAACATCATACTCTTGATCAACACCTGTTACCTTTCTGGCCTTTTTCCATTCTTCCACCTTCTTGAAGTTTGAGCAAGGCGAGGCCACAAGGAGATGAAGGAGGGCAAGTTTGAAAGAGGGAACATGACTCAGGTAGGCCTGCATATTTGGGCTTGTTTGAGGAACGGGGCAAAATCCTGGCAGCATAAACTGATTCCCTGGAGAGCCAGAGCAGCTATTTTCCTCACCGCATAATTTAGCAACAATCCTGTAGACACGCTTTTCACCCATCACTTCCTCTTTTTTTACTAAGGCTCAGGAAATAGGATAGCAGCCAGAGTTTTATTGACTGATATAATATGAAAGCACAGGCAACGGAGCCCTTGGAAAGGGAGAGATGCTCCCTTTACAGATGAGAAATGCTGCGCCATAGAATTTGCGGCACCCAGGCTACATGATAATGAATACCAGTAAGTAACCCCAGCAAGTTCCGTAGGTTGCAATTTGAGAGGAGAATTCAGCTCAGCTTGAATGCCTGGAGTGATTACGGCCTTCGAGAGGATGCTTTAAGTGGTGGGGAGGCTGGTGCAATCATCAGGGTGTTGGCTGACAGTCTGGTTGTGGATTGTGCTTAGCACAGAGCCCCAAAGGCAAATGTATACAAAAGGGAACAGCCAAACTCATGATCCTCATCCAACTTGCATCCAAAGTGGCAGCAGGGATGCAGTTGGTAAGAAAAACATGGAAAGGGTGTTTGAAGCAGGAGTAGCACCAACAGTTTGTGTGATCGAGCAATTGCTGGAGCCCCAACCCCAGGAGAGATCCCACTGCCAGTTCTTCAGGTTGCCTGGCTTTGCTGATCCTCCTCCTTGGAGTTGCCACCTGCTCATGAGACCCCTCTAAGCAACTGAATAGAGGGACGCAGGTGGCGCTGTGGGTTAAGCCACAGAGCCTAGGACTTGCCGATCAGAAGGTCAGCGGCTCGAATCCCCGCCACGGGTGAACTCCTGTTGCTCGGTCCCTGCTCCTGACAACCTAGCAGTTCGAAAGCACGTCAAAGTGCAAGTAGATAAATAGGTACTGCTCCGGCATGAAGGTAAACGGTGTTTCCGTGCACTGCTCTGGTTCACCAGAAGCGGCTTAGTCATGCTGGCCACATGACCCGGAAGCTGTACGCTGGCTCCCTCGGCCAATAGAGTGAGATGAGTGCCGCAACCCCAGAGTCGGCCACGACTGGACCTAATGGTCAGGGGTCCCTTTACCTTAAGCAACTGAATGGAGCAAGGAGGAGAAAGAGGAGCCCTTGCTAGCATTCAGGAACCTTGGAAACTCCTTATATGGAGTTAGACCGTTGGTCCATCTGGCTCAGTATTGTTCACACTGACTGGCAGCAGCTCTCCAGCGTTCCCAGCAGGGGTTACTTCCAGCTCTATCTGGAGATGCTGGGGAATTAAATCAGAGATCTTCTGTCTGCAGAGCAGATGTGCTACTGCTGAAGCTTTTCCTTAGGGTGAATGGGGCCTAAGGGGAGCGGCAGGGCCAACTCGAGATATTTTATCTTCTGAGGCAAAGGAAAAGATGTACAACAGCCAACCAAACTGGTAGCTTATTTATTCATAAGATTTCTTTTCCTGCCTTCAAAGAGTTGACCATCAAAGGCCTATGTCAGGAGGGGCACAAAAGATGCCAAACCAACCTCTGTGTGGAGGGAGTCTCACAGTTTAGGAGCTGTCAGAGAAAGCCTTCTCTCAGGCTGCCGTTCCCCACATTTCTGAGGGTGGCTGAGCTACCCTCTGCAGATCTGAACACCTGAGAGGGTCTGATGTGGTCTTTCAGCTGTTTGGGTTCTAAGTCGTTGAATCTATCTTCGATCTTGCTGATAGAGCAGCATCCTCACGCCATTGCGGAGGGATTGGCACTGGTTCCTTATTAGCCACTGAGCCAGTTTTAAGGTTCCATGGCTTATAACTCTGGACCAGGTTACCTGAAAAAACATATTCCTAATCACTATCTAGTAAGGGCACTATTAGTAGCTAACAGAACCCAGTGCTTTTTGCCATGGTCAGGTGATTTTCGGGTTGTGTTAACACAGGCAGGCTTTTTCACCAGTGACAACAGTGGCATGGAATGCCTTCCTTCTTGATATATGAGAGGTCCCATCAGTATTGGCACCCCACCGGCTCCCAAAAGCACACTTGCTTAGGCAAGTGGTCCCATGAACATCTGATTTTATTGTTCTAACAGTTACGGCATTTTAATAAGTTGGGCTTGCCCCCAGTGGCGGAGCTTCATGCTCCGGCATCAGGGGGTGGAGAGCAGGCGGGGGCGTGACTTGTGGGCATCCCGGGGGCGTGGTGCACGTACTGTGTGGGCGTGGTGCCCAGTGCGGGCAGGGGGCAGCCGCGATGGCACCCCATCACTCTGCTGGGGGCGGTGTGCTCCCCTCACACCCCTCTTCCTCCGCCTGTGCTTGCCCCAAGGCACAAAAAGTTTTGCTGGGTCCTGCATTCAGGCCAAGGCTGAAACCAGCACCAAGCAAATGAGCCTTCATTGCCAACAATGGCATCACTCTCAGCAGCTCCTGGCAGCAGGCTTCATTTTCACCAGTACCCCAGAAACCAACTCAATTTCTAGGGTATGGTGGTGATGGGTGCATGGCCAGCACTTGTCACACAGGTAAACCCCCAGCCCTCCATGAACTCTGGGGGTGGGCAACATATTGTAGCATGTGGGAGTCAAGAGGTTCACTTCTCGTGCAGAAGTGAAGTCAAGCAAATTTTGCAGGTGGTCTAAGGTTTACCTTTTCAGATGGAAAATCCAACGGAAGCCTCGTGTGTGACTAAACACCTACTAAGTCTCTGCATCACTTTCCATCAGAAATATCTTCATCCTCACAGGGGAAGAGGCACCTTAATCTCCCTGTCTTCTATCTTAAAGGGCTTTGCAAAGGATGCTGGGTGGGATTGGGAAACAGCTGTTCCACGTCTCAGGCACAAGCATCACTGAGCACAATTTGTAGAGGGTGGGGGGGGAGGTGCTGGTGGCAGGATCCCATCCTGAATCAGATAAGCGGCTTGCTGAGCTCCTGGTGGCGTGGTGTTGCAAGCTCCGTGCCACAAGCGACGCTAAACGAAGCGATAAGGTGGATTTCAAATTAGATGGATTTGGGCTCATACGCGCACACCGCTGAGCTCAGCTCTCATTTCAGCAAATCTCCAAAATGGGAGCGAGGACGGAAGGAAGGAAAGAAGGGTGGGTAGGGAAAGCAGCAGCAGCAGCAGCAGCAACCACATCCTCCTCCCCAGACTTAATCTGTCTTTGACTCTGCATTCATTTTGCCAGCTGGGAAATATCTCTTTAGCAAAAATGCTGGCAGTGAAGGGGCTGGGTGGCAGAAAGGACCTGCCTGCAAATACTCAGGGTTTTAGCTGATGCAAGCAGTGCAGACAGACAGACAGACAGATCGAGAGATCATACTGGTGCAGAGAGATTGCATGCCATGGGGCTGGGTGATATGGAAGGTCAGATGAGAAGATATCAAGGAAATAAGCAGCTATCCTATTTTTAAAAGACACCTGAAGGCAGTCCTGTTTAGGGAAGTTTTTAATATTTAATGCTGTATTGTTTTTAACACTTGATTGGGAGCCACCCACAATGGCTGGGGAAACTCAGCCAGATGAGCGGGCTATATATAATAAATTATTATTTTTATTATTAAGATTATGCCTAGCATTGGATATAGTACCAATATTTATGTTGGATTGGATTGTTGCTCTTTTAGGAGGAAAACTTCACAACCTGGGGTGTGGGTGTGTAAGGGGAGAGCCCATTTTAAGACTTTTCTAATTCTCAGGCTATGTTGGGCTACTTGTGAACTAGCTTTCCAGATAATGCTGAAACACCATTCATGTTTGATTGCCAGGAGCCTCTGGGGCTAGATCCAGAAACTGATGGCATTGTTGAGACCCAGTGGGTTGTGGGCTAAAACCATCTTTCTGGGCTGTAAGGTGTTCCCAGGTACTTGACATTCTCCATCCATCTGGGACCTTCTTCCATGACTGAGGTGTTGCCTGGGCAAGGATAGTCCTTCTTAGCTCTGATGTGTTTTGAGCTCCTGGCTCTCACCTATTGGGTGTCTACAGGGCAATCAACAAACAACCACCACAACCACAACAACTCAGTGGTAAGAGGATCTGCTTTGCATGCAGAGGGTCCCAAGCTAAATCCCCTCCATCTTTGGGTAGGGCTGGGGATGCCCCTGTCTGAAATCCAGGAGTCATCCCCAGTCAGTATACACAATCCTGAGCTTGATAGACCAAGTGTCTGACTTAGTTTAAGGCAGCCTCTTGTGCCTTTCTTTAAATCAGCCTTTCAGAACCATAAGGACTGGAATATTGCTTTCTTTCCCAGAGGAAAAAAACACATTGCTGAGTGGGAGACCTTTGCATGCAGAAGGTCTCGAAATCAGCCACTGATGACTCCAGATAGGACTGGGAACATGGGAGCCAACTCCTAGGGACGGAGGTCCCTTTGCCCCCCCCCTAAAATATTTGAGAGGCTGGTCCCCCCAAAGTTGATAAACATTGCTATTCAAATGGGTGTGTGTGCTGCATCATGTGATCGATTATGGGTGGGGCTTACCGGCCCTTCCATATTTTATTCAAGTTGGCACCCTGATTGCGAATAGTAAAGGTAAAGGGACCCCTGACCATTAGGTCCAGTCGTGGCCGACTCTGGGGTTGTGATGCTCATCTCGCTTAATTGGCCGAAGGAGCCGGCGTACAGCTGCCGGGTCATGTGGCCAGCATGACTAAGTCGCTTCTGGCAAACCATAGCAGCGCATGGAAACGCCGTTTACCTTCCCGCCAGAGTGGTACCTATTTATCTACTTGCACTTTTGACGTGCTTTCAAACTGCTAGGTTGGCAGGTGCAGAGACTGAGCAATGGGAGCTCACCCCATTGCGGGGATTCGAACCGCCGACCTTCTGATCAGCAAGTCCTAGGCTCTGTGGTTTAACCCACAGCACCACCCACATCCCTCTGACTGGGAATATCCACTGCCTAAAATCCGGGGGGGGGGGGGCTGCTGCCAGTCAGCATAGAGATAGATGGAACAATGGTTTGACTTGGTATCTCTTTCCCTTTGCTAATCATCATCATCATCACCCCAGAGTGTTTCTCAATTGCAGTGCTTTACACTTCTCCAGTGGGGCAGAATCAGTCCTCCATTTGATTAAGCTCTCTTCATTTCCTGCTTTTAATGGCAGTTGTCGGCTATTAGCAGCCTCATGGAATTGGGCAATCTTCTTTTGTACCCCTTCTGTGAAGCATTGTTATTTCTGCTTCTCGGTGTATTGTGCTTAGGAAATTACGGGGCCCCGAGTAACCCGACAGAACGGATGGCGGATGTGCCAGCGAGCGAACAATTCAGGCTCTCTGGTTTGCTCCTAATATAGGAAAATTGGAAGCAATTAGGTTCACGTGTTTTTGCAAAGAGATAAATGAGAGAGATTGCTAATCAGACATGAAGTGCTCACCTCATCACTTCAGCGGTACAGGTGATGATGGGATGAGATTACAATTCGCACACGGGGCTGGGAGCTGGAATTAGCAGAGGGCGAGGTTCATGTTTATTTTGGGGTCTGCCTGGATTGATGGCCCAGCTCATGCCCTGGGTGGGTGAGCAGACAGATAAACAACTATGCCTATGCCTGAGTGGTGAGTTGCTTCAACTAAGAAAGGAAGGCAAAATCATCAGTGTACAGGTTGAGACCCTCTTGGCCTCATGTACCACCCGATCCCTGCTTAGGAGAAGATGTACCTGGCCTTCTGCAGTGGTGGCGCTGCCGTGCAGTCCCTTTCACTTGCAAGAGCCGTCCTGCCAGCTTATAAACGCTCCCCGCCTCCCCAGTTTGTGCCTTTAGTATAATGACAGACTTTGCAATTTACAGATTCTCCCTTGCTATTAAGAAGTTGGCAATTTTAGCACTTGCCCTAAAGTCACATGATCCAGAATGGCAGATGAAGTTGATGGACTATATGGAACTGGCGGAAATGACTGGCAGAATCCGAGACCAGGGAGAAGAGTTGGTGGAAGAAGACTGAAATTTTTTTAAAGATTATTTACAGAAATACTGTAAAATCAAAGAATGTTAGAAAAATGTTGGAATGAAGTTATATGGCTTTAGCAGAAATGTTATAAGGAACTAAGTACAAATAGATTGTTAATGCATTAAAGGGAAAAATAAGGTTAGAATATGTTAAGATAAATACAGGACAGAAAATAGAGGAAGATGGAAAGGAATTGCTGAAACAGTTAATTGAAATGGAATACAAAAAGGGAGGTGTGAGGAGGTCGCTGAAACAAGTGATGAAAGATAAGATATCGAAATTACTGGATGTGTTTTCAATTGTTTTGTTTTGTTTTGTTAATTTAATGTCTTTTGTAGTGTTTTTTGTTTTTGTAATGTATTGTTTTGTCTTGTTTAATTTTTCTTTTTCTTTTTGTAATCTTTAAACTGTTAATAAATATTATTTAAAAAAATAAAAAATAAACTTGCATGATCCAGGCAGTTAGTCTTAGTGTTCCCGTTGTAGGTTGGGGACAGATTTAGAATCGGTGGCTGGTGTCCATTGCGACTGGTAGGGCAGAAGGCAGGGAGCCCAACCGCTGGTGGCAACAGAGCAATGACAGGCAGAGCTGGCTAATTTGAGTTTTGTCTCCATCTTGGGCGACCCCTGGATCGCTTGTAAGCAGGAAGATAAGCAGGTGGGGTCAGGCTGGGGTTGGTGGGGCAGTACCCCATTAGCCCTGATGGGCTCACCTCCACTGCAAATCCCCCTTGTCCCCTCATACTTTTGTGAATGAAACATTTCATTTCCTCATTTCCTCATCCTTTTGTGAATGAAACATAGGCACTGGATCCAGATGTTGCAGTGCAGAGAGCTAAGAAGGGAGGCTGACTTTGACATATTGGTTTGAACTAATCATACAAATGTCTGACAGCATTTCTCTAGTATGACAAAATGTCTTGCGGGTCTCATTTTTCTTTCTTTCTTTCTTTCTTTCTTCCTTCTTCTTCTTCTTCTTCTTCTTCTTCTTCTTCTTCTTCTTCTTCTTGCAATAAACAAGTTTTGAGCTAAACTAAGGAGACATCCTTCTTTCTGATGTCTAAAGGCCTCCTGGATTGTGCTGAAGCTCTGCAGGGGAGACTAAAATAAGAAAGGGCTCTTGCTGGCTTCACCCACATGTTTGAAGTAGAATCAGAATAAATTAAAACAGATATAATATGTTTCAATGCTTATTATCAAATACATAAAAACACTAATTCAACCAGAGCATCGATTGTATATAAAAAAAGGAGTTACTGAAAAGCTCTTTCAAAAAGAGAGCTTAATACTTGTCCCTAGCAAAAGCTCATTCTCAGAAACTCCCTGCAGTGCCTCCTTTTATTAAATACCTTCATATTTTTGCTTCACTCGGGGCTCATTTAGCAAACTCCCTGCCTGATTATTCATCTCTCCGCTCGCACGTCGCATCGCAGCCTGACGGAGACAGAAGCTGCGCATTTAGTGCTTTGGAGAGGAACGTGTAGCCGGAGTATTAGGAAGGCAGGCTCTAAAACAAAATGCTCAGCGTTTCACATCCAATATGAGAAGCTCAGATGCTCCATTAATTGTGGCATTTGTTGGCAAAAGAAAATGACGGTGCCATATCTGTGTGGAAATCTCCATGCACTCTGGCTACTCCCTCCCCACAAGAAGTCCTTAAAAGAGTGCAAGCATCACTCACCTGGGCTTGGGACCACCATCCCATTAGGGAGAATGAAGCACTGTGCCACCAGCCTCAGCGTGTCCACAGCCAGCCCCCTCCCCCCTGCTTGCCTTCTTACTTACATGCAGGCCAGGGGTAACCCAGGATGGTTACGAAGCTAGAATGAGCTGGCTCTGCCTGTCATTGACTCTGGCACCACCTACTATTCAGCTCCTTGCCTCTCACCCTACTGGTCCCAATGGCCACCACCCTCTACCCTCTTGAGTTCTACCAGCAGCAACGCTGAGGCTAAGGAGGACAAGGAAGGTGACAGCCAGGGCCACCCCTTGGACTGATTGTAAGTAACAAGGCAGTATCGTCTACCAAGTCTTTGCTCACTGGCAGAATTTCAATTGGAGTCTCTTCCAACCCTACCTGGAGATGCCAAGGACTGAATCTGGGACCTTCTGCTTGCAAGGCAGATGCTCTACCACTGAGCTATGTCCCTTCCTTGAAAGTCTGCATTGATGGCAAATGTCTCTTGGTTGAGTCATCCTTGAATCTCCTTCACCTGGGCTTGTGGTAATCAGAGTTGGAGCACAGGTACAAGCTGTTTCTATGCGTGTACAAGCATTCATGTGAAAGAGTGTATACTTGCCAATTTGTATAGCTCAACAATTGTGTATAGAGATACGAAGACTGTCAACTCATTGAATGGAACATGTGGACCCTCCTACATGGAGGCTGCAGTCCCCCTCTCGACCTATCTGGGGGTAAATCCCATTGAACTCAATAAGTTTACTTCCTAGGCATGCATAGGTTTGTGCTGCATAAGTCACACACAAACATACATTTCTAGGAAAGGGGTTGGGGAAGAGATCAAAGAGAGGCTTGCATGAACTTAACATTTGTCAACTGGCCCTCAGAATCTGGCTGCCACTTTCCCATGGCTGCTCTTTTCTTTCTTTTGGCCCCATTATTTGTGCCTCTATTGTTACTGTATTATATATATTTATATACTGCATTTTTCTACAAGAGGGGCTAAACGCAGCCACTCTGGTAAGCCTTGCTTAATCCTGCTGTTTAACATGACGTTCCTAATAGAAAGCCATCCCCATAAACAGATTAGCTGGTGCATTGAATACATTTCAGGACGGGGGAGCTGAACGCATGCTTAATCCAGTCCCGGGGAAATATATAAGTTTGATCGGCGCTTGCGTGTATGATGGGGGTGGGCGAGGAGGGGTGGTGGTGGAGATGGTGGAGAAACAGCTCTAAGAGAAAAAAGGAAAGCTAAGTGAGACCTCTTTCATCAATGTCATCTCGTGCAATTGCGGTTGCCCCGGGTTGTTAGTATCATAACTCACTAACACGGCAACAACTGGTAAATTGTTATCTATTATTCATGATTAAGGTTTGGAGCAGAGTGGGGTGGGGAGAAATGTGCATTAATGGAGATTGCCCTTTCCCAGAGCTCAGGAAGTAGGCCGAGTCGATAGCCATTATGATAACAACCAAACCTAGAAGAAGATTACATGGTAGATAAAGGGGGGAAATTGAGGCTTTCTGAAAAGTGTAAGGCAGGGAACCTGAGCAAGGTAGATTGCAAAGGTTGGAGAGGTGTCCTGTCTATGGGGGTGGGATGGGAGGAGTAAAGGTGGATGTATGTTTTCAGTAAGGATGGATGAATTTGCCAAATTCAGAAGGCTGGTCATTGGCCACAATAATAAAGATTTGATACGATACGTCAATTTCAGCTCTTTACCTTTTCTCATTTTTTTCCAGTCTAGGGGCTTACCATTTATTGTGGTAAAGCTGCTGTACAATCCAGTGTTTCTAAGAGCAAATTTGTAGTTGATTGTCTCCATCAACTGCCTTAGCTGCTTCAGGCCCCATGTATGAGAACGCCCAACATTTGGATAAGTGGAAAACTATTTGTATCCCTCACTTCTTGTCCTGCTATTTCCATTTCTCTCCCCCTTTTCTTTCTTGCCACTTTCTAAACCAGTTTTGTCTCATCAATTGCTACTAGGTATGCTGGCTATGTTCTAAACTTCCCTGCTAGAAACAGTAGGCATTGGAGTACTGGTGGCTGGGAAGAGCAGTTAGAGAGAATGCTGCTTCACCCAGTAATAATAATAATAATAATAATAATAATAATAATAATAATAATTTATTATTTGTACCCCGCCCATCTGGCTGGGTTTCCCCAGCCACTCTGGGCGTCTTCCATAGAAACCAAAAATACACTAAAATATCACAGATTAAAAACTGAGGTCTTCCTTGTGGACTTCCTGTAACAGGAATCAGGTTGGTCATTGTGACAACAGGGTGCTGGGCTCCCTTTGTCCTGATCCAGCAGCCAGGCTCTTCAGATGTTCTTATGCTGTTTTCCTACACATAGGAAACCACTCTATTCTGGGTATGGCTATTTGTGACCTGGGCCAGTATTGTTTACTCTGTCTGGCAGGGACTATTTAGGTCCAGAGGTTGAATTCAGGTCTCCAGGAGTCTTCCTAAGCAACCCACCTCCCATGCCCTCCTTGAGTGCCATTTCCTGGCTGGGATGCATCTTTGAACAGCAGTAATCCCTCTTGCTTGTCTACCCAGATACGTGCCATTAAGACATATAATTTTTATTAGGTTTCTTTCTTTAACAACTGCTGATTGAATCTATAGTTTGGTACATTTTATGTCTTCTTTTTAAAAGTTTGATATTACTGGAATTTTGATATGAATATTCTATGTTGTCTTTGCTTACTAAGCAGTATCTATGTAAGTCTTGACAAATAAAGACATGAAAATAACGGTTCCCCACCTCTTAGGGACGCGGGGGGCGCTGTGGGTTAAACTACAGAGCCTAGGACTTGCCGATCAGAAGGTCAGCAGTTCGAATCCCCGTGACGGGGTGAGCTCCCGTTGCTCGGTCCCTCCTTCTGCCAGCCTAGCAGTTCGAAAGCACACCAATTCAAGTACAGTGGTACCTCGGATTACATACGCTTCAGGTTACAGACTCCGCTAACCCAGAAATAGTACCTTGGGTTAAGAACTTTGCTTCAGGATGAGAACAGAAATCGTGCTCCGGCGGCACGGCAGCAGCAGGAGGCCCCATTAGCTAAAGTGGTGCTTCAGGTTAAGAACAGTTTCAGGTTAAGAACGGACCTCTGGAACGAATTAAGTACTTAACCCGAGATACTGTAGATAAATAGGTACCGCTGCGGCAGGAAGGTGAATGGCGTTTCCGTGCACTCTGGTTTCTGTCACGGTGTTCCATTGCACCAGAAGCGATAGAGTGATTAGAGCACTGGATGAAAAGGCATGGGACCCAGGTTCAAAGCCCTACTCTGCTGCAAAGCTCTTTGGGCAGTCATTGTTTCTCAGGCCACCTAGCTCACACCATCATTGTGAGGAGAAAGGGGGGGGGGGAGAATTGCATGGTGTCCTAGGTTTCTTGGAGGGAGGGTGGAATATGAAGGTAATAAATAAATAAAACACGGGGGATAAAGGCTGCACAGGGCTTTTTCTGCAGGCATTCTTTTTGCATTTATAAACTCAGAGCCTGCAATTATGAATTTTCAAGTCCTGAAATTATAAAGAGCCCCCAAATGAAATGTTGATCTTTGTGGTGTTCTGAAACTCCTTGAAGCTGCATTTTAAACTTAGTTAAATGTTTGAAATTACTATGTTTGTTACAGACATGCCTCATTGCTTTGACCCTCTCAGCTTTCCATGGGACTTGAAGATGTTGCCTGCTGTTTCCAGGGAAATGAAGTGGGGAGGGGATGAAACCAGGAACTTGGCTGCAAAACGATGCCATATTTTTATTTTTTATGGGGCGTGGTGGTATATGTGTTGTGAGTTGAAAGCACCCAGAGATCTGGCTGTAATGCATCGTGATTGGAATCTCTGTTGAACAATAAGCATAGCCAGCGGAGTCCCCCTCATTCAAAGCCTTTGTTGACAACTTTATCTCACTCTTCCAATGGGGGTAAGTTCTCAACAACGTGGTGCTCTCAACAGCCACAGATGGGGTGGAAATGCTCTCTCTATCTTCCCCACCCTGCCCCTTTAGCTTTCTGCATCTGTGAAATGCAAAGGATGTCTGCATCTTCCCTAATGAGATTTAATGAAAAGGCCAAAATGAATGCAAACGATTTCCACTTCACACATTCCAAGAGGATTAGAATATCATTAAGGCTGGCATTAAATATTTAAACAATATGTACACAAAAGAACGAGCAAAGTCTTTGAACTTAATTTGGGGTGGTTTGTTGTGGCCACAGCAAGCCATCCCCACTTGGAAACTCCTTTTACGCTGGTGGGAGGCAATTTGACTTTGGGTCGCAGATGGGGTCAAGATATGGTTTGGGACCTGCAGCTTGAGGATTGTGAGTCTGAAGGGGTGGAGAACTAGGGGGCCGCAAGTGACTGCAAAAGGGTTGTGAGTAGGGCTACAAGAAGTCATTGTTTTCCATTCTGCCCTTAATTCCACGCATGCAGTCCTGTTTTTGTTCTGCTGCAGTTCGTCTTTTGTCAAAAACGACATTATTGTCTCACTGTCCGTGGTGCTGAAATTACGGAATTTACATAATTGTGCAAAATGCATTGTCATTGTGTTATTCCACCACATTCATTTCAACGCTATGGAAACACAATGCCAATAGAACTGCGGGAGTAATCCATTATATATTGTTTGTGGAATGAAAGCAACAACAACAGTGAATGCTGATCGCATTCACTGGATTGATTTCCATTTTGGGCGTGGGAGTAATAAGAAGACATCAGCAATTTTGGCTCCCTTTCCCTACTTCTGTCATATTTCTCTGGCATCACTATTTGTGAGGAGTGTTGGTGTCTACACCCTGACCCTTGGTAGCATGCAGGAGTCTGATGCAGAGCAGCTGGATCTTTCAGGTAAGTTTCAGGTAAGTGCAGCTAAGTTGAGGTGCAGAACCCCAACCTAGACGCAATGCCAAACTGGAGTCATTCAGCTTGTCAGCCAGGACCATCTCAAACCAAAGAATCCTGAACCAGGACTCCCCAAAATAGGATTGTCTGAGCCAGATTCTCCCAAGGAAGGGTGTCCGGGTTCAGCTCTGCCCAGACCTGAAACCTGGCGTCTCTCCAGAGGAAGAACAGGGGGAGCAGGTGCCCCAATCAAAGGAAATCTCCACACTGCCAGTTTAAAATGGTACCATAGCATTTTAAATGTATGGTGTGAATGTGGCCCTAGTCCTGACACACCCGGGGGGCATGCTCTATTGCATTCGAAGTGCATGGTGGCAAGGAGCCCAATGCACAGAAATAAATTCTGCACTGTAATCCTGTAAAAGAAGGAGCCCTCAGACTGCCTCGTAAAGGAATCTGCAAGATGAGGATTCTGGAGAGGATTCGTGATCTGGTCCATGACATGTTGGGCCCAGATCAAATGAGGTGAATCCACACCGGCATTTGAGTTTGGTGGATTCCCCCCCCCCCCAATCCTGAAATATGCTTCTTAGTTTTGCATATAATTAGTTGGGCTTTAAAAAAAAATATGCACAAGCAGCTGGGATATAAGTGGGAGCTTGAAACAAAGGGCAGCCCAATGCAAGGAACGTTTGATTGAGTCCAAACTGCCAAATTTGGTATATAAATCCATACGTTTCCGAGCAAATTCAAAATGTTGGTGCTGACCTTTAAAGCCCTATATGGCCTTGGCCCGGTATACCTGAAGGAGTGTCTCCACCCCCATCGTTCACACTGAGGTCCACCACTGAGGGCCTTCTGGCAGTTCCCTCCCTGCAAGAAGTGAGGTTACAGGGAACCAGGCAGAGGGCCTTTTTGGTACTGGCACCCACCCTGTGGAACGCTCTCCCATCAGATGTCAAGGGAATAAACAACTATCTGACTTTTAGAAGACATCTGAAGGCAGCCCTGTTTAGGGAAGTTTTTTAATGTTTTATATTTTATTGCTTTTTTATTCTGTTGGGAGCCACCCAGAGTGGCTGGGGAAACCCAGCCAAATGGGCGGGGTATAAATAATAAATTGTTGTTGTTGTTGTTGTTGTTGTTGTTGTTATGCAGAATAGATTCCTCTTCCATCCCTATAGCCAGGAACAGACCAGGGGGCTGGCTGCAGAGGAGTCTGCCTTGTACAAACTGGTTTGCGCTAAGCAGCCAAATCTTTTGACTTCGGGCCTTTAGGATATTACAAGTCTCTATCGGTAATATGGAGAAGAGCTGATTATTGAAAGGCCTTTATAGGAAGCACACAATTAGTCTGGAACGCTGATAGAAAAAGCCACAGGGGAGGCAGAAACTCATTTCCATAGACCAGCTTATGCCATATTAGTAATTTGTTATCGTAAATGAAGCTGCTTCTAAATTTCTTTTTGGAAACAAAATTAATTCCAGTGCCGTCTAGGAGGAGGAGGGTGCTGAGTTGCTGGCTAGTATCACCTCTCTCCTCCACTCCTGTCTGTCCCCAAGAGGTCATGAGGAGTGCGTTGGTTTCAGTATGCATGGCAACAATTTTCATTGAGAAGTTTCAGGTCACATGCATTGGCGTGACACCAGTCTAGAGGGTGTAGGGATCCACATTGCTGCCATCGCTCAGTGTGGGGAGATAAGTATTTGCTCTTAAAATAGTAGCTGCTATGGGAACCTCATGCAGGTCTGCCACACTAGCCTCTTGGAGCTGCAACTATGTGGGTGGTCTCAGGCAAACAATCTGGCAGCTTTCCCAAGGGCATTGGAATGGCTTTGCATTTCTCATATCTCTACAGGAAGGGTACGGATTGGCTTGGCTTCCAGAGCATGGTTTATCATCACTGTGTGAATGTGCCAGCTCCCGGGAAGGAGTTCCTAGAATCATAGAACTGTAGTGGTGGAAGAGACAATGAGGGTCATTTAGTCCAACCCCTTGTAATGCAGGAATCTTTTGTGCAATGTGGGGTTTGATCCCAGGACCATGATCATGCTCTACCGACTGAGCTATCACAGTTCCTTCCTGGGACTTTTAGGTTACCATTATGGGATGTCAGCTAATCAATGGTTTGGCTGAACCAGTGCTTTTTTTCTTTAAAAATGTTTAGGGGTACTCTCATTTTGACTCAAGAAAACCACCGGGAAAGGAAAGGAAGCTGATATCAGAAGTGGTAATAACGAAACTAACCAATCACCACGCTAGAGTCCAACTCCTACTTCACACATTAAACGCTCACTTCCATCTGAGACTCAGGAAACCCCCTGACAGGTAAGGAGGCCACCACTGGGGGTAGCAACGGAACTGACGATTCACCGTGCTAGAGAAAAAAAATGGTTTTTAATTTATTTATTTTAGTTTCTTCTCCAGTTAGATTCACAAAATGTTTAGGGGTGTGCATCCCCCTGCACCCCCCAAATACTGGGCTTAACATATCATACAAACCTGGGATTGTGGTTTGGAGGACATGTTAAGCCAAACCACCCTTTTCCTTAACCATGACCTATAAACAGAGGATGAAACTAAGCTACAGAGCAGGATTAAGAATGAGAGACCCTAACCCTGATTCTGGGTTTGGATGACATGCTAATAGGGGGGGGGGGCTGGGACCTCCAGTTCACAGGCCCGATTTGTCCCACTAAACTGCTTTCCCCCAACCACACCCACCTGCCCCACCCCTTATATCCCACACTGACCCAGAAAACCAAGGAAGCAACAGAGTGAGTGTTATCTCCTCCTTAGGAGCCAGCACATGCACAATAAACCATGGTTTGGCTTGCCTTGATGTGCAAACACAGCCAATCTTTTGTTACTACATTTTTGGGTAGTGTGGGAGTTGCCCTCCCATAGACAGAATTCATTTCAAATGTTAAATTTAGGGCAATTGGGAGTTTCGATCTGCAGTAACAGGGTGCAAACCCTGAAAACGAAATGCATGTGAAATCTTAGCCGTGTGGGTGGGCTTCTGGTTCAAAACTGAGTGGGGCAGCATGAGTTATATCACAATGACATGTAGGCAGAACTATTTTCAGGCTATCCTTGAGTTTTCCAGCTGTAGGTCTTATGAATAAGCAAGTCAGGATTATTATTATTATTAGTAGATAAGTGAATCTGGATTGCTATTATTAATATTAATATTGGCCTTTCAGTTAATAAGAGGCCACCCGAAACGTTTCCAAATCTGAAATGGGAGAATAATATGTTTTAAAAACAACATCAATGTCATAACATGCAGTTGGAGGCATCCCGAAAGGGTTACATCTGGATTGCAGAGACTGGCTTCTCAGATCAGTGCCCAAAACAGCTGGAGTTGTGCTGGTTATTTAAAATATGACATGCACAATTAAACATGCGCTTTGAAGCTCTCCCCCCACTTTCCTTCTTCTCTTTAGCTTGAGAAATTCATTTTAAATACCTCCCCCTCATTGCCAGTAGTGCTATAGCTCAGGGAACCATATCAAGTGAGCCTTTTACTCAATTTTAAAAATCATTAATTAGTTTTATGGGGAACGGGGGGGGGGGGGGGGGTAGAAGGTATATATAGACTGTGATCAAATTTCCTCTATTCCTGAGAGCTCGGCTGTCCATTATGGAATAGTTTTAACAAAATAAACCGCCTGCAACAATTCCGACAGCTTCAAACAGATGATGGGCTTGGCAAGAAAGAAAGAAAAAAGTCCCCAAATGTGAGAAGAAGAAACAATGAACCATATAAAACGGAGAGTCAATTCACCTGGAGTAATTCTGTTTGGCATGAATTAAGGTTGACCAGGCATGTAGCATTTACATTTAAATATATCTAACTATCTAGCGCTCTCTCCCGAGGGATTTCAATAGGATTTCAATAGGAAACAATTTGCTCATTTTTCTACAATTCACTCCCCTGACCCTGGTCAGTTTCAAAAGTCCGGTTCTTACATAGTTTCTGTTTCAACCTGGGTCCCTGTGTGTGATGGCCTGGGATTCGGACTCGGATGCTGAACCTGAGGGATGCCAGCCTGCACAGGATTCCCCACCACCAGAACCAGCTGAGCCGGGGCTGGGGCTTGAGCCTGAAGGGTCCTCACCTGTGCTGGGTCCTCAGGTGCAGGCACCAGCTGAGTCTGCTCTGGCTCCTGAGGTGATGGAGGACCCATTGTCTGCAGGTGCTCCACTCTTAGCCCCGTCAGAGGAAGCTGAGGTTGCCTCTGGGTCCGGTCACCCTCCAGCCTCTCCTGAGCTGCATAGGTTCAGGGTGGAGAGGTGGAGGAAACTAATTTCCCGCAGGAGGCTTGCTTGCTTCCAGGCCAGGAGAGGTGAGTCACCTGAGGATCGGGGCCGCCATATGCCTCTGGGCGGATAAAAGCCAGCCAGCCCCAGTCCCAAGTTGTGGGAGCAACATTGTTGGTTGCTAGTTCCTACCTGAACCCTGTCCTGCTTTCCTGCCAGAGCTCCTGATCCACCCTAGCTCCCTGCTGCATGCCTGTTCCTGACTTCACCCGACTCCCTGCTCTGCACCCAGCTTCAGCTACTATGGACTGCCTCCACATTTCACCTTTGACCACGGACCGGACTTGGACCTTGTCTCTCGGGTAACCCACTGGACCAGCACACTGCAGCTGTTTTGGACTACAACTCCCATCAGCACCAACAAGTGAACAATAGCCTGGTTTTGCAGGCTAGGGTGTTTTTTGTGGGGGGTTTTTTATAGATCAGATTACTCCCCATTGAAATTATATAGATAGCTCAGTTAGTAAGACTTCCCCCTGGGACCTGTTAATGTAGTCTCTCTCTCCCCAGCCCTGCAACAAGAAAATGAAGTAAGGTAGATATGGCTTTAGCAGATGCTGCATTATCCCACGCTTGCCACTTTTGAAGAGGGTCTCTTTCTGTACTTAGCAACTGCACACAAAGGGAGTTTGCGTGAGCACCTGCTGGGAAGTGGTTGAGTTGAAACAATTTTCAAAGTCTAGGATTTTCCGGAGGAGTTCACTTCGAGACTCCTGCAGAGCCAAATGGATCCAGGCTGGTTGCACTCCAGCTGCGACACTCGCTTGAAAGCAAAGGCGAGTTGTTTTTCTTGGTGGAATGTGTCTGTGTGTGGTTTGTCCCTCATAGAACACCATCCATCACTATCACCAGAACCTGAAAAGTAATTTCTAAGTGGCCTGTTAGCATGCCCACCCATATAAACTTGGACCAGACACGGGTGGCGCTGTGGTCTAAAACACTGAGCCTCTTGGGCTTGCCAATCAGATGGTTGGTGGTTCAAATCCCTGTGATGGGGTGAACTCCCATTGCTCTGTCCCAGCTCCTGCCAACCTAGCAGTTCGAAAGCACGCCAGTGCAAATAGATAAACAGGTACTGCTGCAGTGGGAAGGTAAATGGCATTTCCGTGCGCTCTGTTTTCTATCACGGCGCCCTGTTCCACCAGAAGCAGCTTAGTCATGCTGGCCACATGACCCAGAAAGCTGTCTGTGTACAAACCCCGGCTCCCTCAGTCTGATAGCAAGATGAGCACCACAACCCCATAGTTGCCTTTGACTGTCCAGGGCTCCTTTACCCCCCTTTTTAACCTAGTAATACCTCTCCCGGTACCATACTCTCCATCATCCCAGTGAGACAAATAGGGACACAACCTCAATGAAGTCCTCATCCCCTCTTACTCAGGCCCCATCCTTTCCTCTTTGGCTCTCGGCTCTGGCTCCCCTCCCTTGGGGCTCACAACACTCCCCCCCCCCAATCTGAAGACCCACTGCCGCTTCAAAGGCTGTACAGCCAATGTACTTCCAGAAGCTGGTGCCACACTTCCGGAAGCCGGAACTGCTTGTGGAAGGAAGAAGATGACACACGGGTGCAAGGTGAGGGAATATCTTTTGGTCACTTCTTATGGCCGCACACTTAGGGGGGTGAGGCGAGAGTATGGGAGCCAAATGGGACATCACGCAGGGCGCCACTGAAGTTTGCCCCCCCCCCCAAGTCTGCCACTGCTTGATTCCCTCTTCAACACCCTAAACTAGTGATGCCGCTTTTCTCAGCACTGAACAGTGTGTGGGAGCAATCCTCCCCACATCACATCAGCCACTAATTTCCCAAGCTGAGTGGGTATTAATGGGAGTTGTTGCGTTTCAGGGGATTGGACTAGATCACCCTTGGGATCCCTTCCAACTCTACAATTCTATGGTAAAATGTTTGGAGGGCACCAAGTTGGGGAAGGCTGATCTAGGCCACCATATGCTCAAAAGGTCGGTTTGCTAGTTCCAGTACCGTTAAACATTATAATCTGTCCTGAGTGTTCCAGCTCCTGGACACTTTCCGATTTTTCTATTTATAGAAGAACAGACTAGTAGAGAGCAATCTGCTACAGAAATCAATTAATTGCTAATTTCAACACAGATTTTTTTTTAATAATTTCAATCAGTTTCCAGTAATTTGGGGAGCTATTAGCTGACCAGGGCATGATATAATTATACATACAACATATTAACAGCCTGGCATATAAATCTGTGCCTCCCTTAATGAGCAGCAAAGCTGGATCACAGCTTTGAAAAAGTGAGCTCAGAATGATTGCCAAAGCGTCATTGGCTAATTGATTAATGAGGAGTTCGCCTTGGAGAGCCGTGTTACATCCTAATAAAACAAAATAAAATCTCTGGGATGTCTTGGAGGTGTGAGGCATCCGTCTGCACAGAGCTGCAGAAAGCGAGAGCAGTGTCAGGTTGTGGGAGCCCCTGATGATGTGAGAGTCGCATTTCAACTCCCACCTGGAAGTGAGGGGGACGGACTGATGGGCACAGCGGGAGGGAAGGCAGTTGAGTCAAGGAATGGAAGATGAATACAAGCACAAGTCTGGGTAGACTGTTGTGCAAAAAAGAAAAGAAAAGAAAGGGTAAATCTAGATAGACTGGGGACTTTGGAGCCCAGGAGATTTCCAATCGGGGGATCCATTGGCAGAACCAAGCAGGCAAGCCTGTAGGAAAGGCCCTCTGGTGGCAAAGGCCAGCAAGAGCAGGGAGCCCACCTTGGAAGGCGTCCAGTTGCCAGAGCAAAGTTGGCTCATGGTTGACAGACGAAGCAGCGAGAGATGGCATTTCATAGACTGGAGCATGCATAAGCTGGGGAGAGGTGATAATTCAGTGCTGAAGGCTCTTGTTTTGTATTCAGGCAGTTCCCATGTTCAATCCTTGGCTGAGTCTCCAGTTCAAAGGTTCCCAGGAGGCAGGAGGTGGCAAAGTCTTTCTCCTTCTGAGGATGCTGTTGGTCATCATGGGCAATCCTGGCCTAGATGGATCCATAGCCCGACTTGTTAGAAGGCACCTTCCTGTTTTATTTTCATTTTGTTATTTTAAAACATTTATACCTGAAGAAGCGTCTCCACCTCCATTGTTCACACTGAGGGCCTTCTGGCAGTTCCCTCACTGTGAGGTTACAGGGAACCAGGGAGATGGCCTTCTCGGTAGTGGCGTCCACCCTGTGGAACACCCTCGCATCAGGTGTCAAAGAAATAAACAACAATCTGACATTTAGAAGACATTTGAAGGCAGCCCTGTTTAGGGAAGTTTTTAACGTTTGATGTTTTATTATGTTTTTAATATTCTGTTGGAAGCTGCGCAGAGTGGCTTGGGAAACCCAGCCAGATGGGCGGGGTATAAATATATTATTATTATTATTATTATTATTATTATTATTGATTGACCACTATGTGAACAGGGCATTGGACTAGATGGGCCATTGGTCCGATCCAGCAAACTGTTCTTATGCTCTTATATCGTATGTGTTGGAGGGACTTTATGGCTCAGCCCTTGGCTAGTTGGATGACAAGACAAGGATGAGCAAGGGTCCGTTGACAGAGGCTGCTTTAAACTCCTCCCCCCGGTTCTTTTAAAACTTATAACCACTTTCCTGCCCCAGATCTTATTCACCTGTAAAAAAGCAATATTTTCCTGTATCTTTCTTTCCATAGCTTTAAAAAAAAAAGTTGGAAAGAGTGATTTTGAACTGGAGAATGACGGTAAGGAAAAGGGTTAAACACCTTCCTTCCTCTTTGGCTGCAGCCTGTCCCAGCAAGATCGCAGATGTGATATATACGTGTGTCGGGAAGAATCACAGCACTCTGCTTAATGGATAAGTTGAGTTAGAGAGGTAGGCCTCAGCTAATGCAGCCAGCTGGAGATGGGTGCAATGCAGGTTTTGGATATCAGTAAAATTCTGTAATCGAAATTTTCACTAAAGAGGAAGAATAGCAAGAGGGGGAAAAAGCTTCCTTCATTCTCTCTCATTTGGAGAAACTGGCCTCCTGCAGATCAACATTTTCCTTCCAGCCTGATGATGATCCACTTAGCTCCATCTCCACATTTTCTTGACAAGAAAGGGGAAGGAAATGCAGAGATAATTGCATCGATTTTTACTCCCCAGACAGGACTTGAAGCTCCCAATGGCAGACGTTGCCCGGAAGTTATGCTGGAGAACCCAGTTTCCTTTCATCATGGCACCCACATTCCCATGACACTGGGTTCTCCCTGAGCTTTGGTTGAAGCCAAACCTGCCCTGCAAATCTTGGCAGGGGGCTGCTCTCCATACAACAGTGGTGTGTGTGTTATTCCTTTGATCTGGTGGAAGAAGAAACCTTTCCTTAAACAGGGGCATGTCAAAAGCCTTTGTCTCCTGAAGTGTTTTCCAGCTTCCCACTGAATGGCTGTTGCTTAGCTGTGAAAGAATTTACTAGAGGCCTTCAAGCACTTCTGATTATTTCTTTTCTTAAAAGCCTTCATTGCAGAGGATGAGGAGAGAATTTGACAAATAAGATGTAAATTAACTAGCGACAGAGGGACTCATCTATTTGCAGCCTGCGTTCATTCATAAGTTTCATAAGCCCATTTGCTCCCCTCTCCACATTAATCTGCACTTCCTCATCCTTAAAATATGTACAAAAGTTTGTACATGTTTCATCATGTGTATTTAAACAGTATTTTATCTCTAGAAGGCAATGGGGTGGTAATTTATATTTACAAGGTATGGGGTGATATTCAACTAGGTTTTACTCAAGGTAGACTCATCCAAATTAATGGACCTAACTTAGTCATGTTCATTAGTTTCAGTGGGTCTATTCTGCGTAGAATAGGATAATTAGGAGAGTTTACATTCAGGCAGAAGCTCGTTTCTTGAGATATTTCCTAACTGGTGGTATGGCATCAATCAATCAGTGTTACTGTGTGTATACAGTTTGCAGACCACATATAAAGTCTTCAGAGCTAACCACACATATTTCAGATAATTCTGATAACATGCTATTCACTCGGAGTGATTATATATATTCTGCTGCCCCTCGCTATGCATTTTAATCATGTCAGCCAAGAATTTAGCTGTATATATATTTTGAATCGTGAAGTCCATTGGGGACCATTGGAGGGAATCTAGGTCAAAGCACTGGCTTTGTAAGGAGAAGGTTGCAGGTTCAATCGCCAGAAGCATTTCCTGTTGAAAGAATCAGGTAGTTAATGATTGGACTAAGTTATGGAATGAAAATATTAAATTTACCGCATGTACTGCGTTAAAGGAAAATGTCATGAAAATGATGTATAGATGGTATATTACACCAGTAAAACTTGCAAAAATGTATAAAACATGTAAGAAATGTTGGAAATGTAAAGAGAAGGATGGCACTTTTTACCATATGTGGTGGGAATGTAAGAAAGTGAAGAGCTTCTGGGAATTGATATATAATGAATTGAGGAAAATGTTGAAATATACATTTGTTAAGAAACCAGAAGCCTTTCTTCTAGGAATTATAGGAAATGAAATAAATAGGAAGGATTGTAAACTTTTCCAATATGCAGTAACAGCGGCAAGAATATTACTGGCCCAGAAATGGAAACAGGAACAAGTACCAACATTGGAGGAGTGGAGAACGAAGCTGATGGACTATGCAGAACTTGATAAGTTGACAGGGAAGATCAGATACCTGCGAGATCAAAAGTTTATCGAGGACTGGGGAAAGCTAGTGGAATATTGGGAATGTATAAGTGATAATGAAATAACGTTAGTGGCATTTAAAGAAGCTCTGTAAAAATCTAAGAAATATTGTAAGAAAGAAAAACAGGTGTGGAAGGGTGTGCTAAAAGGCAATAGAAATTTAGGAAATGTGTAATCAAAAAGTTTAATTTGGACAATTGTCAGAGAGACTGAAGGAAGTCCAAAAACGAGAAAATTTGTTAAAGTTGTAATGTGGCATGATATGTATTTGTCTTGATGAAAATTAATAAAACATTATATATATAAAAAAGAAAGAATCAGGTAGCAGGTAACAGGATGAGACCCTGAGAACTGCTGCTAGAAATAGTCAGATCTGGCATAACACCACTAAGTTGCTTCTGGAGCTGGGCTGAAGCCCTCTAAACTTTGGAAATCCTGGGCTGTGTACAATGAAAGTACAATGCGTCCTTGATACAAATGGCATGCAATTAGTTAATGTCTCGGGGCCAAGTGCTTCTTCTCTAGCTGCCTGCTGCTCCAGTTGCGGTTGGAGGCGCATCTCCCACTGCAGTGGGCTCTCACCAGCCTCTCTAGAAGCCAAGCACCCTTAAGCATAGCCTGTTGGAGAGGCCACTCCATTAATTGAAAAAGGTCTGTTGCCACATCTGTGCCTACACTTGCGGCTCGATAGGCTAGCTGATAAACTGGAAACTGGGGAGGGGAGGAAGAGGCAGGGAGAGAGAACGCTTTGTGGCATTTTCTCAAGATGGAAAGAAAATACCGTATTTTTCAGCGTATAAGACGCCCCCATGTATAAGACACCCTCTATTTTTAGGGACTCCAATTTAAGAAAATAGGGGGGAGATTGCCCCATGTATAAGACGACCTACAATTTTTCGCATAATTTTAAAGCAAAAAAACCCTGGTCTTATACACAGAAAAGTACGGTACTTCCAAATACCAGGGGAAAGGGAACACATTCCTTGAAAACATTCCTAGACTGTGGAAACTTTCATGTCTCCATCATATACTCACAGAATTGTCAGGGCAAAATCCACCCTTCTCCCAGCAGGGACCTCATCCCTGCAACACCATAGTTTTGTTGAATAGGTTTGTGGTCACTACAAGGAAGACAGACACAGTAAGATTTAAACAGCTTATTTTGCTTAGTAACACAAACCCTCCAACATTTCCCCAATGAAAATAGGGATCTCCTAAGGGTGGCGCTGTGGCTTGGTGATCGGAAGGTCGGCGGTTCGAATCCCCGCTACAGGGTGAGCTCCCATTGCTCACTCCCTGCTCCTGCCAACCTAGCAGTTCGAAAGCACGCCAAAGTGCAAGTAGATAATTAGGCACCACTCCAGTGGGAAGGTATACGGCATTTCCATGCGCTGCTCTGGTTCACCAGAAGCGGTTTAGTCATGCTGGCCACATAACCAGGAAGCTGTCTGCGGACAAACGCAGCCAGTAAAGCAAGATGAGCGCCGCAACCCTAGAGTCATCTGCAACTGGACTTAATGGTCAGGGTTCCCTTTACCTTTTAAGGAAAAGAGGGACATTATGGGATGAAACCAGAAACTGGAACAGCTTCTCTAAATCAGGGACACCCCTGGAAAGTTGGGACACTTAGGGGGTCTGGTAACATCAGGCATCACATGTTACAGCAGAAACTAGGAGGAAAGGGGAAAGCAAAATTAAACCCACAATTCAAGAAGGCTACTTAGCTTCCAGGACCTGTGCATACTAACTCACTCAGGGTTTTTTCCTCTCAGTCCAGGTGGCTCTTAATTAAAGGCTGCGGCTTATTCCAACACAAATAAATCCCTGCAGACAAACCTGAGAAACACCCAGCGAAGCAGAGAGTGACCAAACAAGCTAAAGAGTTCGGCTTTGACAATGATAATAGGGAAGGACTTGGAAATTACTTTGAAGTCTTCTGTTTCCCCAGCCCTGACCATGCTTCCATGCAGGAGTGCCAACTTGAATAAAATGGGCGGGGGCAGTTAATCCCACAAACCATTTGAATGGCAATGCCCATCCACTTTGGGGGACCATGGCCCCCTCAAATATTTTTTTGTGAGGGCTGAAGGGACCTCAGCCTCCAGGAGTTGGCTCCTATGACCCCATGAAATATGACAACATTATTAAGGATTTATAATCTACCTTTGCCTCTGTTCCTCCTATTTCTGGTAAATGGTTATTGTAGGTTGCTAGGGGTAATGGGAAGAAGGCAAGCTTAGCCAGGTGTGAATAGTTGGGCAACCACACTGCAAAAATGTGGAGATTGGTACTGTCCAGAAAATTTGGTGCTCTGATAACTCTGATATAATTTTTACATTTTCAACCCATAGGTGACTAGTCATTGAAACTTGGAAGTTCTGTTTTGCAAGTTGGGAGGTGGGAAATAGCTGGCAAGATCTTAGAAGATGGAGGCCATCTAAATAGTGTTGACGGCATTCAGTTAAGGGGCCAAAAGAAAAGGAGAATAGAACCCCATCTGCACCTTTTAAAAAAAGATTTCTGTAGTACAGTTCCCACCAGGGCAGATTTCCTCATTTCTGTTTGACAAATTGCAGCTACCCAAGTTCTTGGGTTTGCGCAACTATTAAAAGTACAGGGGCCCAGTTTTCCATGGCTTCTATTTCATTCTTTTTTGTACTTCTGCAAACCTTGGGGACCCTCTAAATACTCTGATTTCTTCCTCTTGCTTCTCCTTAGCTCACTTTGGCTCCATTTCTGTAGATATGATGATCACAGGCTCCTTGGACTCAATCTCTCCCTGAAGCCTGTGGAATTGTATAAGTTACTGTGTGTTGCTGCTGATTCATAATCACGATGATGATGATACCATAGAAATGTGACTTTTACTTTAATATTCTTCTATACCTATTTTCAAACCTATTTTTTTTTTTCAAACTTGTGAATAACATGGATTATGCTATGTTTGAAATGCTACTTCAGGGGCTAGCAAGACTCTGCTTGCTCTGCCCCCCCTCCTTTCTTGTTATGCCTTATTGCTCCTGATCCAAATTAGTTCCCCCCACCCACCCACTTGAATTTTTTTTTAAAAAAACAACAACAACAGTGCAACAAAACACTGGGATGTTTTCCTTTCCCCCACCTCCTTTGATCAATGGGTTCAATGCACATCCAGCACAGCTGTCGCTCACGTTCTCTTCAAGGCTAGCAAAGATAAATGCAAAGGGCTGGTTGGTTAAAGCTTTATGTAGGCACTTTAAAAGAGAGAGAGAGGAAGGGAGGTGGAAGGCAAGAACATCAAAAATCGACTTTCGCTTTCAGAGCACTGGGAGCGTCAGATGCAAAAATCAAACTAACACAAATGTCATTGCTAGGTCACAATGCAGGACTGGATATGCTTCATTCCCCCCCCCCCTCCACACCCCCACACTGATGTTTATTTGCAGGATTATTGATGACTGTGGCTTCAGAGGTACTCAAGGTGCCTGGGAATCAAGCAAAAGAGCATTTCTTGAGTTTCTGATTATCAAAGCACTGCAACACAAAGTTGAGGAGCTTGTGGCATGAGAGCAGAAGCAGGTGTGGTACAGTGGTTACAGTGCTGGACCAGGGAGAGCAGGGTTCACATTCCTGAAGCTCACTGGGTGACCCTGCACTAGTCACAGTCTCTCTGTTCCGATCTACCTCACAGGGTCATTGTGAGGATAAAATGGGGAGAGAACCATGTACCTCACCTTGGGTGCTCTGGAGATAATTGCAATAATCTGATCCTTTAAAAAAAAACAACCCACAGTGAGCTTTGCTATGATTTGCAGCAGTGAATTCTGTAAGTTAATTGCATTCATGTCGGTTATGACCAAGGTAGGTATTCTTTGATATCCCAGTGGTCTGCAGTGAAGATACCTGAATAAAGGAGAAGAGAGGCAATCCAAACTCCTCTTTCATGCATTTATCCATCTCAGCCTTGCGACTGAATTGAAATTGCACTAGGTCTGCCTGGTGTGCTTTGCAAATTAATCTTGGGTTTAGCTAATATAATGGTGTTTTCCCCCTGCTGCCTTATCTGTTTCTCTGCCTCAGTCCAGCGCTGTGAAGCCCAAATGGAATTGCAGGCAGAGACTCTGAATCACTCAAAAGTACATTGTGTATTCTCTGCCCCCAGACCAACAAGGCTCAGAATTTCAACTCCCAAACCATCTCTCCAGATAGGGTGCAGCAAACCGTGCTGGAATTGGGCATCATATATACATCTATATTCTAAACTTTAAAGTTTATGGGCAACACATGAAGGAATCTCCAGAGCTGGAGAGAGGGCATTTCCATGGATGGGGAGGCTGCAGAATGCAGCTTGCAATCACACCGCTCTCTGAGTGGATTGTGGGAGAGATGGAAAAGACGACAAGGAGGCCTAATATTTCCAAATGCCCAGTTCACTCCCAAATGATTGTAACCCACGAAGGATTGGGGTGTGTGTGTGTGCATTTTAATAAGAAGCTGTCCAATTTCCACTACTTGATCCAATACACAAACAAAAAAAGCTAGCCTATAAAATCTGCACATCTCTGAATTTTGCGATGCAGTTCTACAGCCAAACAGCCTCTGCAAAAATGCATGTATTAGTGGAAATAACATACAGAACTGCATTGCATTAGGGGAAATTTCTTGCAAAGATGTGTGTATTAGTTAAAATTGTGGTTGTTAGGACAAAGGCACACTAAAATGGTAATGAATTTTCAGGAATATATATGAATACATATATTTTAACCACCACCTGCAAATTGCTGCTGAATTGTAGAGAGCTGAACTTTAGATTGGAAGAAGTAGAAACTGAGAGAAACAAAGACTGACAGATTCATCAGTTCCCTAAGCCACACTTTGATGGCGTGGTGAAAAAGCTGCAGACGATTGGCTCCACTTCAGGTCTCTATTACATTGTTAGTAATACCTCACAGGAACATGGAGAAATAGGAAGGTGCCTTATCCCGCCTGAAATCCCAGAGAGTCACTACTAGGCAATGTAGTTAATACTGAACGAGACGGGACATTCATTTGATTCAGTGTACGGCAGCTTCCTACATTCCTAAGCCAACAAAGTTCCTAGGAGGTTCTGGAAGACTGAATGAGTGCTAAACATGAGCGAAAAGCAGAGGCATAATCTGTCCAACAGCTGTCCCGAGAGAGTCCCTTGGCTGCTCCTATTAATAGCCTCCCACATCTGCCGAAGGAGCAAAACATCTCTCTGCCCTTGGAGGATTTTGATACTGTAAACATGAGATGATTCTTGTTCCTTCTGAAGTTTATATGAAATCCAGTCACCCAAAACCACAGAGTGTTTTCTCTGCCTCCTGCACTCTCAAATCTCTCTCTCTCCCCCTGCCCCAGTGCATGCATATATATATACATATACATATATACATATATATACATATACATATGTGCAATCTGGTCCAGAGAGGTTGTGTGGTCCAATAGTCTGGGGCTGCCTTGAGGGCCGGTCAAGAGGTCAGCAGCTGGTGGATTTTTGTGGTTGACTTTCCCCTCCTGCTTTCAACTGAAATTAAAATGCTATTCCTGCTCTGTGGCATTTTCCATAAACACTGACTTTTCTTCATTTTGCAATGCAATTCCTGACCCTTGCACCATGCCTGGCCTGAAGAACTGTGGGTTTTGAATTTGGCTACCAATAGGATGGGATGGTGGAGAGAATATGCAGCGGTTGAGGGGGGAACTCATTGAGAGACAAGACCTAGACATGATGTCTTGACCCATGGGGGTGCAACTGTTTTTCATCCAAAACCCTGCCTTGTATAGCATATTTTGCTTAACCCCTTAACTGATCTCGTTTCATATGAAAGCTTGAAACCAAAAGCTTAGTGGAGTAGGAAGATCTTGCCAGCTCAACAACTGGGAAGAGACGCAAATAGGCCAAGGGCGTGGAACCTTTTTCAGCCATGTTCCCTTCTGAGGGTCACATGCCAGTGGGCGGGGCCAGGAGAAAAGTGGGAGGAGGAATGAATGCAAATGTTGCCTTTCAATAGGCTAGCTTCTACACACCTCTCACTGTCCTCTGTCATGGTGAACAAGAGACATTATCCAAAGTCAAGGACACATCCCAGGCAAAGACACTCAAAGAGGCTGTGGCCAGGAGAGAAGAGTATGGTGTGAGAGACAGTCCCAGGGGCCAGACATTTGGCCCCTGGGTCTGAGATTCCCCACCCCTGAAATAGGCCACCAAATCCCTGGAGAAACACACAGAGTGAAGCCACTGGCCCATCTAGCTCAGTATTGTGTACTCTGACTGGCAGCGACTCTCCAGGGTTTCCTTTTTTTAAAAAAATAATATTTTTTATTCATTTTAAAACGTATTATTTGTCATACATTCCACAAAATTTCACCTCTTATACAATCCTTTGGACTTCCATCAGCACCTCTGATAATCTCCCATTTTTATAATTTCTTCTGCATTTCTTAAATTCATATTGCCTTTAATTATCATGACTAACAAAATCCTTTTCGTTCAATAATGCAATAATTCAAATTAATCCCCTTACAAAACTTCCTGCAAACCTACAAATGTAATCTGATCATCACAATTACTTTTCAAATAGTCCGTAAATTTATGCCAATCTTCTGTGAATCTCTGGTCCCGCCGGTTTCGAATTCATCTCGTTAGTTTATCTAATTCTGCATAGTCCATCAATTTCATCCTCCAATCTTCTTTCGTCGGTAATTCTTCTTGCTTTGACTCTCCAGGGTTTCCAACAGGATTCCATGCCAGCCCTACACAGAAATGCCTTGGGACCTTTTTGCATGCAAAGCTGATGCTCTACCACGGAGCTGTTTTCAGACACTATCCCTGAACAGTCTCTCTGGACAGAATGCGCAAATGGGCCTTGATTATGTACATAACTCGCAGTGATGAATTTGCTCCTTGCGTTTTTGCCTTGCTATCTTTGGAAGCTGCCCAGTCCTTTCCCCCAATCCTATTAGAGATTTGTGCAAACTTTTTTAATCATCCAAGGTGCTGGTAATGGTGTGTACCAGCCAGAACTGTACAATATTGATTGACTGATTTTGATCCATGTTAAGATTCTAATGACAAGATTTCATTTGGTTGATTGATTCTGCCTTGACTGTTCAGTCTGCTTTATATGCTGTGTAGTTGTGGCCTTTTATTTTGTATAAATTCATAAATAATGGATTAAAGCTCACAATAAGATGTACTATGTCAGAATCCTTGAAGTGTGGCGCTAACAAGCAACATTTTCACTCAAGGCTTTCTAGCCTAAACACATTAAAAACAACAACAAAACAGTCAGGAATCAAAATTATCTTTTTTGTCATGGCATATCTCTCTTCCTCTCCCCCAAAGGGGATACTAGGACTTTTAGGTTTATGTGTAGCAGACCAGGCATCTCTCACAGAGAATTCTTAGCACCCTCACAAAGCTACAGTTCCCAGTAGTCTTTGAGAGATGCCATGGCAAGTCTGTTTGCCTCCTTGAGGCTTTGTGGACCCACCTAGTGAACTGGCTAATGACAGGCTGGATGGTTTGCCTGCTGCCAAATTAGTCAATGGCAGCAGGACTTTGTGGGCATTCCCCTGGGCACAGGATTGACTGGCCAATGGCAGCCCTCAGCCCCGTGCCCAGGGCCAGGTTATATTGTGGGCCTGCCAGACCACTTGGTCTCTGTTTTCTTTTGCCAGTAAACTTTGATACTGGATGGAGGGGTAAAAGTACACCACAGGTAAAGGATCCAGGGGGAGTGGCTCCTGTCCGATGCTCAGATGAGGGCTAGGGCCATACCACTCCCCCCGTGGGGACCACTTGGGGGACACCCTGATTTGACATAGGTCATAGGGCGTCCCTTCTGGTTGGCATTGCCCTTAGAGACACTGCCAACAGACGGGCTGGAGTGGCATATCCATTGCCCCAATGCCTATGATCAAAACCTGCACATCTGTAACCTTGTGACGTTATTGATCCCATAAAACAAATATTCTATGTATTAGTCTAGTTATTCAGTCCCTAGGGAACAGGGTGTGGCCTCAACCCGCAACTGAATTTGAGGGCTGCCATCTGTCCTCTTTTTCCAGGACACGTCCTCTTTCCCATGGGTGTGTAAAATGAGAGTCGTCACAGCAATCAATAGCTAAAAATAGAAGCTGGCAAATGTGTCCTCTCTTTTTTTGCTCTTCAAAATATGGCAACCCTAGCTATGAAACTAAAACAAGTTTGTGTTGTGGATATAACAGTTTAGGATCGAGTTAATCAAAGAATCAGCTATGCTCCTTTGAACCTGCAAGAGATTTGAGATCAGCTCATGTGCTCACCAGCATGTGAGATTGGGTTAGTGGGTTCAAGAGACAGGGCCTCTGTTGTGGTGGCTCCATAGCTACAGAACTCCTTCCTTTGAGATATACCAGCTCCACCACTATCCTTGGTAGTGGTTAAAGTAAAGGGACCCCTGACCATTAGGTCCAGTCGTGACTGACTCTGGGGTTGCTGCACTCATCTCGCTTTATTGGCCGAGGGAGCCAGCATACAGCTTCTGGGTCATGTGGCCAGCATGACTAAGCCGCTTCTGGTGAGCCAGAGTAGCGCATAGAAACGCCTTTACCTTCCCGCCCGAGCGGTACCTATTTATCTACTTGCACTTTGACGTGCTTTCGAACTGCTAGGTTGGCAGGAGCTGGGACTGAGCAACAGGAGCTCACCCTGTCGCGGGGATTCAAACCACCAACCTTCTGATCGGCAAGTCCTAGGCTCTGTGGTTTAACCCACAGCGCCACCCGAGTCCCTTGGTAGTGATTAGGCAGGCCCTAAAAATGTTTTTGTTCAAGATTGCTTTTAATGAGGGGCAGCCACCATTTTTAGTCTTCCACCATTTCACACCTCAACTGCCTTTTTAGTAGTCTACATGAACTGACCTTTGTCAGCTACCGCTACCTGGGACCTGAGGTGCACTAGCCAATCCCAGATGATCATTCGAATGGGGAAAATTGAATTAAGCATAGGCCATTTCACATACGCGTACATCAGAGCCTGCCAGGATGTCAGAAATCTATTAGCCGTTCAAAGATAAATCATACTTATAAATGAATATTTATCCAATGGGATGAAAGCCAGGTGGTAGGGCGGAGAAAAGAGGATTTGGGAGGCGTCTGTTTCAGAGTGGCAGGCTCTAATTCACAAAGGAAATGATATACTTGCATACCTAAGCAAGCAGAGAGCTAGAAAATGGGATTTTCCAGGCCTTAGAAATATGAGGCATATCATGTTAGCTGACTAAACATTAAAAATCCAGCTAAGGTTGCCTCCAGACTGTCAGGATTTTAACAGAGGGATTCAAGCACGTACTGGAAATTTAGGTTTGGGTAATTAAAGTGGATTAAAGCGCTCTGTCATTCTGGTGCAGCAAATCCATTTTTTTAAAAAAGGAGTTTTTGCGGTTAGGAAAGTGATGGGGGGGAAGCATTGCAAATAAGTATGAATTCAGGATGAAGACTCATTCTTGCATAACTGCTCCACAAACAAATCAGAACAAATTTTCAATTAAAAATAGTCTAACCTCTGTGTAAGCAATTTGGGATGAATGCTCAATAAAAGGCCACCTGCAGAGGCCTAATTTTCTTCACAATGTGTTATCCAGCTGAAGCAGATACAAACTTGGCAGGAAAGTTCTTATCCCTATTGCTAAGAGAGTTGCTTTAAAAATAAAAACGTGCATGACTTACCTAGATTTGACAACACTTTCTGGAAATCTTGAGGATTCACCCAGTTTCAGGCTGGTTAGAACCTGATGTTCTCACCTTTTTGAGAGGAGAACATCACAATGGGCCCCTTTGATGAGAGAGAGAGAGAGAGAAAGAGAGAGAGAGAGAGAGAGAGAGAGAGAGAGAGAGAGAGATCAAAGATGGCTTAAGGATGCATTAAAAATTAAAGCAGCACCAGGGATTTCATATTTCTCCTTGCCTTGTGACGGTCAGTTGCAAGAGCCAAGCAGCCAAGAAAATCAGCAGTCTGGCCATCAGCCACCTTGTATGGGTGTCTTCCAAGTGATACGTAAGAGCCAGAAAACTTGCAGGTACAATACAAACATTGGCATTGGATGGTTTCCCAGGGAGCGGGGGAGTTATAACTAATGAGGCTGCAATTTGTCAATTAGACTCCCTATTCACAGGAAAGGGGGCCTTGTTCTCACCTCAAGCCTCATCCAAAGTTAGATCTCAGGCCCCTGACAGTGATTGGCCAACTGATCTTGATCTCATCAAAGTGCAGGGCAGGCAGATCTCTCCATCTGAGCTGCTCTTATACTATGGGAGGCAGAAGAAGTGGAAGGGCATAAGACAGGCATGGCCAAACTTGGCCCTCCAGCTGTTTTGGGACTACAATTCCCATCATCCCTGACCACTGGTCCTGTTAGCCAGGGATGATGGGAGTTGTAGTCCCAAAACAGCTGGAGGGCCAAGTTTGGCCATGCCTGGCATAAGAAGAGGGAAACTGGAAGATTCCAAAGAGAGAAATGGCCATGGAAAAGAAGAAGAGTTTGGATTTGATATCCCGCTTTATCACTACCTGAAGGAGCCTCAAAGCGGCTAACATTCTCCTTTCCCTTCCTCCCCCACAACAAACACTCTGTGAGATGAGTGGGGCTGAGAGACTTCAGAGAAGTGTGACTAACCCAAGGTCACCCAGCAGCTGCATGTGGAGGAGCAGGGAAGCGAACCCGGTACACCAGATTACGAATCTACCGCTCTTAACCACTACATCACACTGGCACATTGTTCAGTGGTAACAAGGGAATGTGGCAATCTATTGGTACTTTTAGGAGTCCCAAAATAACCATGCAAGGACTAAGCTATGGCCCCTGATCTCCATTCATGCCCATGAGGCCTGAGAAGACAGCAAACTAAGGAATGTATGTACGTGGAAGGGGAGGTGGATATCCCTGCCACATTCTCTCCGCAGCCAGTCCATAATGTGTGATGATGCTGATGAGCTGGACTCATCACATGTGGTGGTAGGGAGAAAACCTCTTGGACTCATGCCTAGAGAGCCTGGGTCAAGCAGGAAACTGCTCAGACCCCATGCTTTCTAGGCAAAAGGGACAAATGGAAGTGTGGTTGAGCCCTAAGCTGACATTTGCACTAAGCTACTCTCTACTGGGGACGCGGGTGGCGCTGTGGGTTAAACCACAGAGCCTAGGGCTTGCCGATCAGAAGGTCGGTGGTTCGAATCCTCATGACGGGGTGAGTTCCCGTTGCTCAGTCCCTGCTCCTGCCAACCTAGCAGTTCAAAAGCATGCAAGTAGATAAAAATGCAAGTAGATAAATAGGTACCGCTCCGGTGGGAAGGTAAACAGCGTTTCCGTGTGCTGCTCTGGTTCGCCAGAAGCGGCTTAGTCATGCTGGCCACATGACGCGGAAGCTGTATGCTGGCTCTCTTGGCCATAAAGTGAGATGAGCGCGGCAACCCCAGAGTCATCCGTGACTGGACCTAACGGTCAGGGGTCCCTTTTCCTTTACCTTTACCTTTACTCTCTACAACCTCAGGACTTGTCTCCTTCTTAGTCACTGCCCATGCACATCCCATTGTACATGTTGGAAGTTCATGCCTACAACTCACAACCTCAGTGGCTTCTGGCTGTTGGACTTCCCACCTCTTTGAAAAGCAAGCAAATAACTGCACACCCTTGATGTAATGGGGCTTTATCTGTAATGGGCTCTTATCTGCTGACAGATTGCCATATCCCTTTGCCAGACTATCTTGGATCCAGATTTAATGAGGTCTTGCTGTTGGACATGGAGTCTAGGACTGTTAGCTCAGAACAGAGAGTGGGAAGCAAAAGGGCTGCCTTTCAAATGACAAGGATATCTTGGAATGTGATTTGGGAAATAAGTATAACAAATGGGAGGGGGAAAGTTTTTTTTTTTTAAGAGAAAGGGTATTTGGCACTGAAACTGGAATGTCTGTCTAAGGCTAGAACAAATGTCTTGCTTTTCGATCTCCAAGGAGAGTTCAGAAGTTCAGTTTAGTACTAGCCATCCTGTGACAGGTTTATCATAACCCACCTTGGTTCCCATTCCTGGGTTATTATTGTCTGTCATGATAAGAGCTCATGATGAATGATGAGTGATCACATGACATCTTGAAGACATCACAATGGATTGAGAAAAGTATTCCATCCACCCTTCCTGGGCAATTACATTTTCTGGTGGAAAAGTATTTTATTTCAGAAATAGTGGCAACTGACATATGTAGTAGGTGTGAATATAATTTGATATACGATTCCCAATGCCTCTTAAAATATATTTATCCAGAGAGCCCATATTATTAACATCATTGGTACCAAACATTACTTAAACAATGAACTATTATTTCAAATGTAAACCGGCAAAACATATTTAAAATTTATAATTAAGGCTAAAGAATTCAGTTGCAAAATCCATTGCTAAAACCCTTCAGGGGCCAATTCCTGAGGAACGGGCAAATATGTTGTTAGAAGGTAATATTCGTTGATGCTGCCCTCTTGTTGCAAATTTAACATGGCTATGGAAAATGTTGTGAAAAGATGTTGCGAGACTGCATATCTGTGCACGCTTACTCAGAAGTAAGAACTTGATGGGACATCTTTCAGGTAAATACATGCTGGGTTGTGCTGCATGCACTCAATTTTAAAACACATGAAAAATTAAACTTAAAATAATTCATCAAAACCATCCAACATATAGGCAAACAAATGTACAATGACTGTGTTCTGCCTCCACTGAACACCAAATGCTAGGAGAGAATGGGGGAGAGCTCTGTTATACTCATGTTCTGTTTATGGTCATCCCACAGGCACCATTGTAAGAACAGGGAGCAGGACTAGGTGGGCCACTGGCCTGATCCAGAAGGCTCTTCTTGGGTTCCTACATATAAGCCATCAGACTTTTAGACAATCAGATCATTAACTAATTCATCATCAATCTTTATTACGGCCCAGAGACCCAACAAATGGTTACAAAGCAATGCACAATTCACACAGCCTACCTCCAGGTTAAACAAGCATTTTGTTTAAAAGATAGGGATCATTAGTTCTTGCAACCGCCAATAAAACTTTGCCACTGCTAATGTTCTAGAGTTTGTCCGGTCTTCCAATAGGAACCTGACATAGTGAGCCTCTGATTTTCCCGGGAAAGGTACCAGCAAGGGTAATATCAGTTCAGCCCTGGCTTGCTCATATTTTGCACAGTGCAGCAAAATATGTTTTATGGAATCGGTGTCTTGAGCACACGAGCAAAGTCTGTCCTGGTAGGGAACTACTCTCAACCTGCCACCAACACTGCAGAAGGAAAGACATTTAGTCTGGCTTTGGTGAAAAGCCTTCGATAATTTGGTAGTCAGGATTTTAATGTAAGATGTTAACTTAAAGACATGCCCATATATAATATAACCCTAATATATTAATTAATTAAAAATGTCAACAACAAAGCTTAGACTGAAATGCCTGGTACATTTACCTGGGAGTAAGACTGGTTGAATACAGTGAGACTTTATTCTGAGTTGAGTTAAGAAGCACTGGTTGGTGCTGTTGGTCCTGCAGCTATACCTATATTAATATATAAGGTATAGGACCCATGGATGGTTAAGTCCAGTCAAAGGCGACTGTGGGCTTGTGACGCTCATCTCGCTTTAGGCCAAGGGAGCCAGTGTTTGTCCAAGACAGCTTTTCAGGTCATGTGGCCAACATGACTAAACTGCTTCTGGTGCAATGGAACACCGTGACGGAAACCAGAGTGCACGGAAACGCTGTTCACCTTCCCACCACAGTGGTACCTATTTATCTACTTGCACTGGTGTGCTTTTGAACTGCTAGGTTGGCAGGAGCTGGGAAAGAGCAACAGGAGCTCACACCATCGCAGAGATTCAAACCACCGAGCTTCCAATAAGCAAGCTCAAGAGGCTCAGTGGTTTAGACCACAGCGCCATCCACTCCCCTTATAACCAACCGCCTCATAAACCTAAATTTAATGTGGACCATTTCCATGCAATTGTCTTTTTCATTGGATGTAAGATCAGCTGTTAGGGAGTGTGCTTTTTTCCTCACTAAATGTGGTTTTCCTTTATCTAGCTGGTCCCCAACTGGTTCCAAGATGGCTCAGGAGGTGACCAACAGCTCCTGAAATATTGTTTGCTTGTGGCTTTTGCATACAGTCATTTACCAGAAGAACTTCCATTACGTTTTGCAAAGGTTGGAGCCGACATTCAGATGCTCACCTCGAGCTCAGGAATCACTATTAGCCCCAGTAGCTAAATGGAAACTCGCTTCAATAGCTCTGCAGGAGGGACAAAGAAGAGCCAGCAATCTGATCAAGAAGGCTGGAGCAACTTCCCTGTGAGGAAAAGCTATTATATTGGGGAGTTTTGTAGTTTAGACATAAAAAGGCAGGGAAGATGAAGCGGGCACGCATGGCTGAGGGGTGGAGAAAATGGATTGAGAGAAGTCTTCACACTAGAAGCCAAGGCCCTTCAATGCAGCTTGAATGTTGGCATATTGAGGGCAGACAAAAAGAACTACTTGTTTACTCAGCAGGTAGTTCAGTTACAGAATTTGCAACCACAAGATGTGGGTACTGCCTGCCAACTTGGATGGATTTCAAAAGACATTAGACAAATTTATAAAGCTATCAAGGGCTACTAGGCATAATGGCCATATTCTTCCTTGGTGTCAGAGGCAGTGCTCCTCTGAGGTCACATGAGCAGGAGAGGGCCATTGTGCTCATGCTCTGACCAGATGGGACCAGATGTGTGGTGGTCTGGGGTCACAGGGAGTCGAAGGCCCATTACTATTTCTGTAGCAGTGTCCCAGCAGGGTCTCCATCTCCAGTCTTTTAGAACTGCCCAATCAGTATGAAAGGAAACTTTTTAGACAGCGAGAAGTCTTCTCACCCTTTGGTGATGGAAGCCAATCAAAATGAAAGGAGGTCTCAGTTAGCCACTGAGGATGGGCTCCTAGGGTCATTCTGGAGAAGGCACATAGGAAGAACACAGAGGAGGAGTTGTTCTATATCACCCAAAGCTAAGCCTTTTAATGAGGGTGAAAGAGGAGAGTGCAAAATATGGTCTGAAGCTCAACATCGAGAAAACTAAGATCATGGCCCCTGGGCCCATCACCTCCTGGCAAATAGAAGGGGAAGAAATGGAGGCAGTGAGAGATTTTACTTTCTTGGGCTCCATGATCACTGCAGATGGTGACAGCAGTCACGAAATTAAAAGACGCCTGGTCCTTGGGAGAAAGGCGATGGCAAACCTAGACAGCATCTTAAAAAGCAGAGACATCACCTTGCCAACAAAGGTCCGTATAGTTAAAGCCATGGTTTTCCCAGTAGTGATGTATGGAAGTGAGAGCTGGACCATAAAGAAGGCTGATCGCCGAAGAATTGATGCTTTTGAATTATGGCACTGGAGGAGACTCTTGAGAGTCCCATGGACTGCAAGAAGATCAAATGCATCCATTCTTAAGGAAATTAGCCCTGAGTGCTCACTGGAAGGACAGATCCTGAAGCTGAGGCTCCAATACTTTGGCCACCTCATGAGAAGAGAAGACTCCCTGGAAAAGACCCTGATGTTGGGAAAGGTTGAGGGCACAAGGAGAAGGGGACGACAGAGGACGAGATGGTTGGACAGTGTTCTCGAAGCTACAAACATGAGTCTGACCAAACTGCGGGAGGCAGTAGAAGACAGGAGTGCCTGGCGTGCTCTGGTCCATGGGGTCATGAAGGGTTGGACACGACTAAACGACTAAACAACAACAACAAGCATTTAGGACAGGGGTCAGCAACCTTTTTCAGCAGGGGGCCGGCCCACTGTCCCTCAGACCTTGTGGGGGGACGGACTATATTTTGGAAAAAAATATATGAACAAATTCCTGTGCCCCACAAATAACCCAGAGATGCATTTTAAATAAAAGCACACATTCTACTCATGTAAAAGCACACTGATTCCTGGACTGTCCGCGGACCGGATTTAGAAGGCGATTGGGCCAGATCCGGCCCCCAGACCTTAGTTTTCCTACCTATGATTTAGGAACAATGAAAACAGAAGATGCTTCCATTTCAAGGTTGTGGCGTAGAAGTTCCATTAAGTACAATGGAACTTCAATGAAAACACAGTGTAGGTCACTGCAAAAGAAAATATTGGAGCACTCCAAATCATTTGCCCACGTACATAAACAGTAGAAACAGCTGAAAGGCAACACATGGATCATAAGATTATTGCATGAATTTAGAAGAGGGTATGGCTGTGACTATAACATAGGGACCCTGCACTTCTGAATTTACTATTACACTACTGGTGGGAATAGAATACTAGGCTAGAAAGAATTTTGGTTTGACGAAGCAGGGCTCTTTCTATGTTCTTGGTGTGTATTTGAAGGTATCCTTCACCAGACTCAAATTGAGTCACCAGAGCTCAATTTCAGAGTACGTGATCTGCATGCAGAAGGGCCCAGGCAGGACCTGCCTACCCATGATGTAGGCTGAAGCAGCCACCTTGGGCTGTCTAACCCTGTGGGGCAGAACCCCAGCAGGCACACCATCTGCCCCTGCAGCTGCTGGGGTTGCGTGGTAGTGACTTCCGGCGAGATCTCAGAAGATCCCGTGCGGCTCTGGTAAGGGAGGCTTTCGGTGGGTGAGAGGAGGCGGCGCCTTCCCATTTTGCCACAGGCAGTGGAAAGGGACAGGCTGACCCTGGGTCCAGGTTATTCCTGAGCATTCCCACTTTAACAGGTCCAGTAAGCAGGTGATGGGAGAGGTTCCCTTCCTGAGACCCACCCTGAGTGATTACTAGCCAGAGAAAATACTGGGTTTAATGGCCAAATGGTCTGACCCAGGCTTCCTCGGCCCTCCAGATCTTTTTTGCCTACAACTCCCATGATCCCTAGCTAGCAGGACCAGTGGTCAGGGATGGTGGGAACTGTAGTCTCAAAACATCTGGAGGGCCGAGGTTGAGGAAGCCTGGTCTGACCCAACAGAAGGCATCTTCATAAGACAATGCAAAAAATAAACTTATTCCCCCACCAGTTTCCAACCAAATACCAGCAGCTGGAGATGAATAGTGGGGTGAGTGTTTTGCTTCTGAGTGTCTCAGAAGCATTTGATTGGCCACTGATGGAATTAGGAAATGGAACACTGGACTCGGATGAATCCATTCCCTGACCAAGCGCTTCTCAGTTTGAAAAAGGATTGTCTGGTTTTCTTTGGTTTAATTCATAAAATAATGCAGTTCTCGATAATTTGTGATTATTATTCTTTTCCTTATCTACGCTACCTGAATAGACAATCTCCAAACCCTGCTTGACTAATTCACATCATGAAAGGTTTGCATATCTGGGTTCTGTAGGTTGTACTCTTACTACTTGCCATTACAAAAGATTTTTTAATAATCTTTAATAGCAGCAGCCAGCCATGAATGGATGGTCTTGTCAAACAAATTACTTGACTCTCAGCTCTCGGTGGCAGCTCCCGCCTGGATTTCCCACTCTCTTCTTGGGTCTTTGTTATGAAGCTGAAGAAATTAGCTTTTGTGCTTTTTTTTTAAAAGTGCATATGATTTAGATATGCCTAGGACAATTGACATACCCTATAGAACCACAGAAAGCTGAGTAAAATCATTGGTCCATCTATCTCAGTATTGTCTGCACTGACTGGCCACAGCTCTCCGGGGTTTCAGTCTATCCTAGGCCTACCTGGAGATGCTAAGATGTGGAATTAAGGCTGCTGGATTGAGACCTCTGCCATGCCATGGCCTTAATCCCATAAAATGTTTCCTTGACCCCTTGGTTAAAGTTATAAACTCAGGGCCATGCTTGGGGTGGGCTGCCCTGTGCTGAGAGAGAGTTGGGCAGATTTATTTTTGAACAATGGGAAAGTGCACATAACAATATGGACCAACTCTGACCTGATCCTTGCTTTGAATAATACTTAGCCAAAGGATTAAACCCCTACCCAAATGTGCTTGATACCCTTCAGAAAACTCAGATATGTTGAGTTGTAATCAACACCGGTTGAAATCAATGGATTTTAAGTTAGTCATGGCAATTAATTTCAATGAGTCTACTATGAATGAACATTGAATACAACCCATTGGACTTCCATATTATGGGTTGTATCCAATCCTAGTCCTATTCAGAGTACACTCATTGTGGAAAACTCACATGACTAACCTTGGTTCATTAATTCCAAGGGTTCCAGTCTGTGTAGATCTTTTAATTCAGCCCATGACATATATTGGTTTTGTGTCTGATGTTTCAAGGACTAGCATAAACAACAGGCATATTTATTTCATTTCCTAGAAGAACATCATCGTTAACAAAACCATTCTATGATTGATTATCAGTTTCTGATATCCACCAGACATTTTCATTCTTGCAGTATCTACTGTATGAAAGCATTTTCCACTCCCAGAAATCTCTACTCTGATGCAAGTAGCCTGCTTTTCTAGACCAAGCTTCCTTGGGTAAGAAAAAGGGAATCATCTCAGTCCTTTTCTTCCCCAGAGCAGTGGGGTGAAGATGTGAAGTTCTGCTTTCAAGTACTGCTCTCCTTTATTCCCTTTCTGTTTGGCAGGTGGTGGTTCCTGAAGGAAGAGGAGGCGGAAGATGAAAAAAGAAAAAGGCCAACTTTCAGGTACCAGCAACTGATACACTTCTGGAAAATGAAGTGTTGGAAACAAGGACTGTTGCAAAGTGTACTTGAAAGGACTCAATTGGGTGGTCAAGAGAGATGGAGAGAAGGAAAAAGAATGGGGAGAGGCCATAGCTCAGTGGCAGAGCATCTGCTTTGCATGTAAAAGGTTCTAGGTTCAACCCCCTACATCTCCATGTAGGTCTGGGAATGGACACTCCCCTGCCTGAACTTCATACTGTAAGAAATGAAAATGCTACTTTTTCATAAAAGGCCAAAAGGTGACAACAGCTAAGTAACCGTAGACTCCCTTAGATGCTTATCCTTAGCATGGCTTGTGATTAAAGGTAAAGGGACCCCTGACCATTAAGTCCAGTCGTGGCCGACTCTGGGGTTGCGGTGCTCATCTCGCTTTATTGGCCAAGGGAGCCGGCGTACAGCTTCTGGGTCATGTGGCCAGCATGACTAAGCTGCTTCTGGTGAACCAGAGCAGCACATGGAAACACCGTTTCCCTTCCAGCCAGAGCGGTACCTACCGGTATTTATCTGCTTGCACTCTGACGTGCTTTCGAACTGCTAGGTTGGCAGGAGCAGGGACTGAGCAACGGGAGCTCACCCCGTCACAGGGATTCAAACCGCCGACCTTCTGATCGGCAAGCCCTAGGTTCTGTGGATTAACCCACAGCGCCACGCACGTCCCAGGGCATCTTGCAGTTGAAATGTGGTTTATCTATACGCCTCAGCAGGTATTGAACTTGTGTATGCCTAGGGTGGTTGGGATGTAGCTTTATCACTTGAGTCAACATGTCAAAGCCTAAGAGCATGGACCAAATAAGGAAGAAAATAAGAGTAGGTGGTTGGTACATTCAGAGCAATGGAAGATGTCAACAAAGGTGGGGATCTTAGTATTTTAATTAGGTGGTCATGATAGGTTGTGAACCCTGCACATACCCAGCCAACAGGGAAACGGGGGAGGAAACCTGTGCTCGGGTATAGGGGATATAAGCTTCTGTTTTGCTAAATGTGGGTGTGCCTGCTTTTAGACACACTTCTTGCAAGAACATATGTAATCAATAAACTCTTTGCTGCTTCAACAGTTTTGTTCAGATTTGTTTTTAGGGTCCTAGGGCCCAGAGTCTTGGGACCTGTGTTTTATATCTAACAATAACAGTGGCTGAGAATTGTGAGAGGGCAGAGTGAGGTGCTTGCAGACTTCCCGCGGGCACCTGGTCGGCCACTGTGAGAACGGGATGCTGGACTAGATGGGCCACTGGATTGATCCAGTAGGCACATCTTCTGTTCTTAACTCCTGGAGAGGTGCTGCCAGCCATTGTGGACAATTCTGAGCAAGATGGACTAGTGCCTTGACTTGGCATAAATTTTCTATATGTCTGCTTAAATCGGCAGTTTACAGTGGTACCTCGGGTTACAGATGCTTCAGGTTACAGACTACGCTAACCCAGAAATAGTACCTCGAGTTAAGAACTTTGCTTCAGGATGAGAACAGAAATCGCCTGGTGGTGGCACAGCGGCAGCAGGAGGCCCCATTAGCTAAAGTGGTACCTCAGGTTAAGAACAGTTTCAGGTTAAGAACAGACCTCCAGAACGAATTAAGTTCTTAACCCAAGGTACCACTGCATTCTGAATCCCAAGGACCAGAATCCTACTTTTCAAGGAAGGACTCAGCAGTAGAGAAGTGGCTTTGCCTGCAGAAGGTCTCCCAGGTTCAATCCCCGCCATCTCCAGGTAGGCTTGAGAAAAGACTTGTGCTGGAAACTCTGGAGAGCTCTTGCCAATCAGTGTCAACAATACTGAGCTAGATAGGCCAATGGCCTAGCTGGCCAGAGTGGCTGGGGCATAAACAATAGTTGATGATGATGATTATCTCAGTATAAGGCAACTTCCTGGGTTCCTAAAAACCCTTTCCAGACATTAGGCCAATAAAATGGCCTGGTTAATTAGTGTTGTGACAACACCAGGCTTTAAGCTTTTTCCATTCATGCCAGTCTCATTTTGCTACAAAACTGATGTTGAAATGGGTGGAAGATGCACCTCTGAGTCATTAATCTCACTTTCTTTTGCAGACTGGAAACAAGTTCATTCTCACTGGCAAAAAAAAAAAAAAATCCTCTGGGGAAAAATTCAGTCACCAGTCTCTCTTAAGAGCTGCCTGTCTCGCCGGAAGGTTGGAGGTTGAGTTTGTTGCCTTTTAAAAACAAAATGAATCATGGCGGAGTTGTGGAGCAGAGATTGAAGCCTGTTAGGAGCACAGCTGAGTCAAGGGCTCGGTATGCAAAGCGATTTTGTGGAAAGTCCCAGTTTTCAACTCACATTAGGAAAACAGCCCATGGGGGAAAGTGGGGGACAGCAAAGGTCTTTTTCACACTGATTGGGAGCCGCCCAGAGTGGCTGGGGAAACTCAGCCAGATGGGCGGGGTATAAATAATAAATTATTATTATTATTATTATTATTATTATTATTATTATTATTATTATTATTAACTCATTGTGGAGCTTAATAATGTTATATCCCCCCCCCAAGAGAGAATCAAAATGGTTTCAACGCTCATCCTCAGCCTGGTTGGCCAAGGGGAATTTAGCATTTTTAAAACTATAAATACAAAGGAACTAGAGAAATGGGGCAACAGTTCTAAAACTGTGAGTGACATTACCACCACTGTGTTAATGGACTGCGTGTACTTTGTCCCAGAGAACTGAATCCCCATGAGTGAGGTGGTGGTAGAGGGTGGTAGAGGGTAGCATTTAACTTAATGCTAAGTTAAAGTCATTTAGCGTTATTCCTGTTCCCCTGGAGAAATGTTTTTGCTGACAGTGTTGTTGCACCAGAGAATGCAAAAGCAGGTTGCTGGTAGCATTGGCACCATTTGCCCTATACATTTAGAGCAGGATCGTACCATTCTAAACAGCCAACCAAAGGACAGCAAGGAGGGAGCCAACTTAACCTCTTTAGAAAAGTCCTTCCAAAGTCTGGGAGCAGCCACCAAGAAGGCCCTCACTGTCAGGTCTGAGAAGCAAGTAAGGAGTCAGCACGGAGGGACAACCAAAGGACTCCCCAGATTCAGCGAAAATCCGCACAGACACCATTTCGCTCCCCGATTCCCGGACGTGTCAACCCTAATATTAGATCTTCAAGATGCCAAGTTTTAAGAACGTGGCATATTTTTAAATCCTGCAGAAGTAAATAGCATCTATGGATGTGAGCAAAAGGGGCTGGTCATGAATGTTTCTCCATTCTAGCCCTTTTAACTTATTAACAGCACATGTCTGCTCTGTAACCTAACAGCATGACTGCATTAGTCATTCATCCCCTTCGAGTGCAGAAGACCGATTGGTCTGCTCCAGAAAGACAACCTTCAACGTAGTCATAACCACAGCACAGTTCTTTGTTTCCTATCCACCACTTTGGACATTCCCTCCCTCCCTCCCTCCCTCCCTCTTTTTTATTATTATTAAAAAAATCACATCATAGCAAAATCCACCTCATAGCTTACCTGTGCTTAATGGATTCTTTTGATAAAGTGGGAGATGGGAAATTATCTTTCAGAGTGTGTAAATCCATTAATTTGCAGAGAACGGGTTTCAAAGAGCTTCGGAGATGTTTGTTTAGTGCTCTTTGCATATGGCAGGATGTTGAGAAAATGAATAAAAGGGGCCCTTTTTGTTTTAATTTCTTTTTTTTGAATGACTACGACAGAAGTCATTTTCAAGTGGATTTGCTGTTCGGTGTCGTTTTCAACAACAACAGCAAAAGCTCACAACTTAGTGCTGTCTACGCCCTCCTGATAAATGGAGGGTGTCCATCTCTTGTTTTGAGCTCCAAGCGTGGCAAAAAGAGAGAGAGGGGAAAATGGCTGTTGGATTCCACCTGGCAAGTGCAAAAAAAAAAGAAAGGGGGGGATTGTGAGATGGAGGATCTGATTGACACTATCCCGAGAGACAATCATACAAGCATCTAGAGTGAAAATGCTTAATGCTTTTGTTATGACATCCTTGTTGTGTATTTTGGAGATGTGTCAAAAACTTCCAAAGCAGAGAGCCAGAGACTAATCGCCTTGCGGCAAGAAAATTGCCCAAGGGAAGTTTATCAGGGTCTGAGGGTGGGATTGTGCCTGCAGGGAAAAGGGACTAAAAGAGGTGATTGCGTATCTAGGGAGATCCAGGCAGGTGATTGTGACTTGGTTCACCTGGCCAAGACACCCTGTGAGAGCATTCTAAGTGGTACTGTCAGCTGTTTCCCCTGAGAAGAGCTCCTGCGTCCTTATAGAAGAAGAAGAAGAGTTTGGATTTGATATCCCGCCTTTCACTCCCCTTCAGGAGTCTCAAAGCGGCTAACAACCTCCTTTCCCTTCCTCCCCCACAACAAACACTCTGTGAGGTGAGTGGGGCTGAGAGACTTCACAGAAGTGTGACTGGCCCAAGGTCACCCAGCAGCTGCATGTGGAGGAGCGGAGACACGAACCCGGTTCCCCAGATTATGTGACTGCCGCTCTTAACCACTACACCACACTGGCTCTCAACATGCCAATACATTTTAGGGTGATAATGATTTCAGGATGGTGAAAACTGAAATGAACTGTGCAGATTTCCTTTTTTTAAAGAATTAGGATGACTAACTGGGAGACATGGAAAGGGTTTATAAAATTGTGCATGGAACAGGGAAAGTAGACTGAGAGGGGTTCACACACACACACACACACACACTGCACCTGAAGATGCTTGGCAGCAGCTTCAGGATGACAAAAGAGAAGGCTCCTTGAGCAGACTTAATTAACCTATGGAACTCACTGTCACAAGATGTGTTGATTAGGGGTGACTGATAAATTTTATTTCAGTGGATTTTATGGAACTGATCTGATGGGCCCCTATTCCTTGGGTTGGAACATAATTATCCTTTAGATTTTGCACTACTCCAAATTTGACATTTCAGCACTTCTTCAAAACATGTACCAAAATGCATTTAAGGTGAATAATAAAAAAAGCATTTAGAAATGCATACACTGAGATAAGACATTTTAAAAATACATATTTCAAAATGGATTTTCAAGCAGAGGTCAAGGACATGTTCCAGCCAGAAGAATGTAAATGAGGAAGGATATTATGGTGAGGGGTGTAGCTTATGGAGGGGTGTGGCTGAGGAGGTGTGTGGATTGAGGACAGTCTCGAGGGCCACATAGAGAGGCCTAGAGGGCCACATTTGGCCCTGGGCCATTCTTCACCTGCCTTTTAGACCTGTTTCACCTTGTAAGTTTCCACTCTGACCATGTAACCCACTCTCAATCGGGGTGGGGGTGGGGGGTTTGTATGGGAGGGGGGAGGGAGGAAAAATGGGGGGAAAACAAGGATGATATGTTTTTGGATAATAGGTCTTGTTTTAATTTTGAATAAAAAAAAGAAGAAAAAAGGGGGGAGGAGAAAATGAAGATCAATTTCTCAGAGGTACCTCAGCTGGTAGAGCATGAGATTCTTAATCCCACGATCATGGGTTTGATCATGTTGGGCAAAAGTTTCCTGCATTGCAGGGGGTTGGACTAGATAACCCCTGTGGTGCTTTCCAACAATACAGTTCTATGATTCTATGAGCCCTCTGCATCTTCTGCAGATTTTAGTACTAAGAAAACAGGGATCCTGTCAATGGGTCTGGATTAGATCAAGGCAGAGCACAAGTTGAACTGATATTGGTCCACTGAGATCCATGTTGCTTTCGGATTAGGCCTTGGAGCAAAGACATCTTTGTAAGATTCTCCCTTGGAATCCAGGTACCCAGCCCTGTGCTAGAAGCCCAACGCTTTCGAATTGCATTTATCCTGGCTGCATGGGATCCATCCGAGAAACATTATTGCAAAAATCTGTTGTGCTTTCTTACCTCCCCTTGCCACATTAAAGCTAATAATATTTCTTGAAGCAAAGAGAAGGGTGTTTTTAATGGAGGACGTGCTCAACAGATGGGATTTGAATGGCTCCGGCTGATCTAATTACGCTCCATCTTCTGCCATGGCGCCGTGGCATAGCCTTAGATATTTCTTGTAAATTTTCCACTTTTACGGCCCTAAGAAATGAAACAATAACATTAATTGGTTTGGAAAGCTGCCTGCCCCACCAAACTGCACTTATAAAGGTGGATAGAGCCTGGCTTCTATCCATGTCTGCAAAGGAATAGTTGCTAGCAAGGAGACAGGGCCTGGAGTTCATTAACCCTTCGAATATCAGCCTGCATGGGATGTGTGTGTATGTGGAGAGGCAGGGGCATGAATTAGTTCATCTCTAGAACTGCAGCATCAGATTTTGTCCATGCACATATCAGAAGAGCTCTGCTGGATCACTTACAGTATTTACAAGGAAGGCTCACTCTGAGATAAGCACTTCCTGTAATATTTTTTTTAAGGAAGCGGCATCTCCAGCTCGGCATTGAATGTGGCCCCCTGGACCTCTCTATGTGGCCCCTTGAGACACTCCCAAGACCACAACCCTCACTAGCTTCCTTGAGCATGTGCGAAGGAGGGCAGCTAAGATGATCAAGGGTCCAAAAGCCAAGCCTTTTGAGGAACAGTTGAAGGAGCTGAGAGGAGGTGTGATAGCCATCTTCAAATATCTCAAGGGCTATCACATGGAAGACGGATCAAGCTTGTTTTCTTGTGCACTGGAAGGTAGGACTCGAACTAATGGCTTCAAAATACAAGAAAGGACATTCCGACTGAACGTCAGGTAGAACTTTCTGACAGTAAGAACTGTTTGACAGTGGAACGGTCTCCCTCTGGAGGTGGGGGACTCTCCTTCCTTGGAGGTTTTTAAGCAGAGGTTGGATGGCCACCTTCCATGGATGCCTTAGCTGAGATTTCTGCACTGCAGGGGGTTGGCCCCTGGGGTCCCTTCCAACTGTACAATTCTATGATTCCATGATTCTATGAATGCTTTTCCCTGGCTGGATGGTGTGCTTGAACTCTGATAATGCTTCTTGTGTACTAAGATGGAGAGTTGCCTGGGTGTGTCTACAGAAAGCACCGACCCTTTGTGTGGCCTGCTGTACAAAGCAATTTTGCTTCTGGACCTGTCTACTGCTGCCATGTGGCCCCCAGAAGGTTGTGCACGAGGAAGTGTGGCCCCCAACGCCTTCTGTGATTCTTCTGGGCCCATGGGCTCCCCCAGTGGTGAAATGGTGCTACACCTCACCCATATCCATTTCTTCTGCTGAACTATCCCTCGATTCCTTTCTGTGGTTGTCTCCACCCCCATCGTTCTGGAGCGTCTCCACCCCCATCGTTCTGCCCAGACACTGAGGTCCAGCGCCAAGGGCCTTCTGGTGGTTCCCTCACTGTGAGAAGCCAAGTTACAGGGAACTAGACAGAGAGCCTTCTCCGTAGTGGCACCTGCCCTGTAAAATGCTCTCCCACCAGAAGTCAAAGAGAACAACAACTATCAGACTTTTAGAAGACATCTGAAGACAGCCCTGTTTAGGGAAGCTTTTCATGTTTAATAGGTTATTGTATTTTAATATTCTGCTGGAAGCCGCCCAGAGTGGCTGGGGAGCCCCAGCCAGATGGGTGAGGTATAAATAATAAAAGGTAAAGGCAAAGGTACCCCTGCCCGTACGGGCCAGTCGTGTCCGACTCTAGGGTTGTGCGCCC